>NC_067399.1:357890016-358580849 GCF_016432865.1 Antechinus flavipes | reverse complement strand
TCTGTCTGTTTCTTTTATACGAGAGAGAGGAATTGTGGAATATGAGAGAGAGGAATTGTGGGATATGAGAGAGAGGGATTACGGATTTTCTCCCATAGTGCTCTCTGGCCCTAAGAGCTTCAAGGGAGGTGTTAATTCACAAAGTTACACAGTTAACTTTGTGAATCTCCCATACTCGTGAACTCCAATGAGGAAAGGTGTGAACACAAGCATTGTATCAATTAGTTCTTCTTAGTACCTTGTTTCAGGTTCTGGCCCAAAACATCTTCTTGTAAGATCAGATCAATAATCTATCAACTCTAATGAGTTAGCAGTTTGTAAAGATTCCAACAGGTTCTGTCAATAAAAAGTTATAATTATTTTAAAAAAAGATTGCAACTAAAAAAAGTTTTAAGGTATAATTGAATTCTTGTAGTTCGTAAGTAGGTTGAATCATATATTTCATTATGGGAGACATACTGAATTATTTTCTATTCTATGTGTAAGTGATGTGATAAACTATTTCTCCTTGGGCAAATTTTCCCATTATCCCTTTCACGACCACTAAAATTTAGGTTTGCTTGAAAATATCATTCAGAGGTGGGACAGAATGAATATATATAATATAGCCCTTACATAATTTTCCTTACTCACTTCCTTTGCTGAATAGATGAGTTCTCAAAAGAATATAGCTGTTCCTCTCCACCCACCTCCCACCAAAATGTGTGTTATATATGTTCTCCAAAGCACATTCCCATCTTTATATTAAGTACCTCTTTTTCTGAAGAGCTGAAAATATTTCTGAAAACTTTATTGCCTGTAAATGTGGAGATAACTGCATACTGTATTTGAATTCAAGTAAGATACTACTTTATATGATCTAAAACTTAATTTCCTAGGCCCTTAAAGGAGTCCAAGGGGAAAGCCTCATTCAAAAGATAAGGAAAAACGTCATTGATTTCCTCTTTCCTAAAGACTAGCCTCTTGTCTCTTTAATCTTTACAAGCTGATAAAAACTACTTTAAAAGACAGTAGGAAGACTTACACATCACCAAGGACTATAAACGTTTTCTGCCACAGCATCTTAAATTTTGATCAATCAATAAACATTTATTAAGTGGCTACCACATTCCAAACACTGTGCTAAGAATTAAGTGCTAAGCTTCTCTAAAACAGGAATTATGCACAAGATATAAACAAATTTCAGCTCTCTCCATGTTCCAAAAAGCCAAAAACCCAAAGGAGGAAACCACCTGGACATAGCGAACACTAAATCCCTAAAGTGTCTGCTCAGTGCTTCTTTCCCACTCAACCACCACCTTGATGGTAGGAGTCAACAAACACATTCAAAGATTTCTAGTAGAAATGAATAGAGAGCTACTTTACTTCTCTGTGAAAAGACAAAAGTTTGTTTTTCTTTTTTTTTTTTTTAATTTTTTATTTAATAATTACTTTATATTGACACTCGTTTCTGTTCCGATTTTTTTTCCCCTCCCTCCCTCCACCCCCCTCCCCTAAATGGCAAGCAGTCCTTTATATGTTGGATATGTTGCAGTATATCCTAGATACAATATATGTTTGCAGAACCGAACAGTTCTCTTGTTGCTTAGGGAGAATTGGATTCAGAAGGTATAAATAACCCGGGAAGAAAAACAAAAATGCAGATAGTTTACATTCGTTTCCCAGTGTTCTTTCTTTGGGTGTAGCTGCTTTTGTCCGTCATTTATCAATTGAAACTCAGGTCTCTTTGTCAAAGAAATCCACTTCCATCAAAATATGTCCTCATACAACATCGTTGTCGAAGTGTATAATGATCTCCTGATTCTGCTCATTTCACTTAGCATCAGTTCATGTAAGTCTCGCCAGTCCTCTCTGTATTCATCCTGCTGGTCATTTCTTACAGAACAATAATATTCCATAACATTCATATACCACAATTTACCCAGCCATTCTCCAATTGATGGGCATCCATTCATTTTCCAGTTTCTAGCCACTACAAACAGGGCTGCTACAAACATTTTGGCACATACAGGTCCCTTTCCCTTCTTTAGTATTTCTTTGGGATATAAGCCCAATAGAAACACTGCTGGATCAAAGGGTATGCACAATTTGATAATTTTTTGGGCATAATTCCAGATTGCTCTCCAGAATGGTTGGATTCATTCACAACTCCACCAACAATGCATTAGTGTCCCAGTTTTCCCGCATCCCCTCCAACATTCATCATTATTTTTTCCTGTCATCTTAGCCAATCTGACAGGTGTGTAGTGGTATCTCAGAGTTGTCTTAATTTGCATTTCTCTGATCAATAATGATTTGGAACACTCTTTCATATGAGTGGTAATAGTTTCAATCTCATCCTCTGAAAATTGTCTGTTCATATCCTTTGACCATTTATCAATTGGAGAATGGCTTGATTTCTTATAAATTTGAGTCAGTTCTCTATATATTTTGGAAATGAGGCCTTTATCAGAACCTTTAACTGTGAAAATGTTTTCCCAGTTTGTTGCTTCCCTTCTAATCTTGTTTGCATTAGTTTTATTTGTACAAAGGCTTTTTAATTTGATGTAATCGAAATTTTCTATTCTGTGATCAGTAATGGTCTCTAGTTCATCTTTGGTCACAAATTTCTTTCTCCTCCACAAGTCTGAGAGATAAACTATTCTATGTTCCTCTAATTTATTTATAATCTCGTTCTTTATGCCTAGGTCATAGACCCATTTTGATCTTATCTTGGTATATGGTGTTAAGTGTGGGTCCATGCCTAATTTCTGCCATACTAATTTCCAATTATCCCAGCAGTTTTTATCAAATAATGAATTCTTTTCCCAGAAGTTAGGGGCTTTGGGTTTGTCAAACACTAGATTGCTATAATTGACTATTCTGTCTTGTGAGCCTAGCCTTTTCCACTGATCCACTAATCTATTTCTTAGCCAATACCAAATGGTTTTGGTGACTGCTGCTTTATAATATAATTTTAGATCAGGTACAGCTAGGCCACCTTCATTGGATTTTTTTTTCATTAATTCCCTTGAGATTCTCGATTTTTTATTGTTCCATATGAATTTTGTTGTTATTTTTTCTAGGTCAATAAAATATTTTCTTGGAAGTCTGATTGGTATAGCACTAAATAAATAGATTAGTTTAGGGAGTATTGTCATCTTTATTATGTTCGCTCGGCCGATCCAAGAGCACTTAATATTTTTCCAATTATTTAAGTCTGATTTTATTTGTGTGGAGACTTTTTTATAATTTTGCTCATATAGTTCCTGACTTTCCTTTGGTAGATAGATTCCCAAATATTTTATGGTATCAACAGTTATTCTGAATGGAATTCCTCTTTGTATCTCTTGCTGTTGGGTTTTGTTGGTGATGTATAAAAATGCTGAGGATTTATGGGGATTTATTTTGTAGCCAGCTACTTTGCTAAAATTATGAATTATTTCCAATAGCTTTTTGGTAGAATCTCTGGGGTTCTCTAGGTATACCATCATATCATCTGCAAAGAGTGACAGTTTGGTTTCCTCATTGCCTACTCTAATTCCTTTAATATCTTTCTTGACTCTTACTGCCGAGGCTAGTGTTTTTAATACGATATTAAATAATAATGGTGATAGTGGGCAACCTTGCTTCACTCCAGATCTTACTGGGAAAGGTTCCAGTTTTTCCCCATTGCATATGATGCTTACTGATGGTTTTAAATATATGCTCCTGACTATTTTAAGGAAAAGTCCATTTATTCCTATGCTCTCAAGTGTTTTTATTAGGAATGGATGTTGGATTTTATCAAATGCTTTTTCTGCATCTATTGAGATGATCATGTGGTTTTTGTTTGTTTGGTTATTGATATAGTCAATTATGCTAATAGTTTTCCTAATATTGAACCAGCCCTGCATTCCTGGTATAAATCCTACTTGGTCATAGTGTATTATCCTGGTGACAATTTTCTGTAATCTTTTTGCTAATATTTTATTTAAGATTTTAGCATCAATATTCATTAGGGAGATTGGTCTATAATTTTCTTTCTCTGTTTTCAGCCTACCTGGTTTAGGTATCAGTACCATGTCTGTGTCATAAAAGGAGTTTGGTAGGACTCCTTCAATCCCTATTTTTTCAAATAGTTTATATAACATTGGAGTTAATTGTTCTTTAAATGTTTGGTAGAATTCACATGTAAATCCATCTGGTCCTGGGGATTTTTTCTTAGGGAGTTGATTGATAGTTTGTTCTATTTCTTTTTCTGAGATGGGACTGTTTAGGATATTTACTTCTTCCTCTGTTAGTTTGGGCAAGCTGTATTTTTGGAGGTATTTTTCTATTTCATTTAAGTTGTCGAATTTATTGGCATAAAGTTGGGCAAAGTAACTCCTAATTATTGCTCTAATTTCCTCTTCGTTTGTGGTGAGTTCTCCCTTTTCATTTTTAAGACTAACAATTTGATTTTCCTCTTTCCTTTTTTTAATCAGATTTACTAAGGGTTTGTCTATTTTGTTGGTTTTTTCATAGAACCAACTCTTAGTTTTATTAATCAATTCAATAGTTTTTTTACTTTCAATTTTATTGATCTCACCTTTTATTTTTAGAATTTCAAGTTTAGTGTTTGACTGGGGGTTTTTAATTTGTTCCTTTTCTAGCATTTTTAATTGCAAACCCAATTCATTGACCTTCTCTTTCTCTATTTTATACAAATAGGCCTCTAGAGATATGAAATTTCCCCTTATTACCGCTTTGGCTGCATCCCATACATTTTGGTATGATGTCTCATTATTATCGTTTTCTTGGGTGAAGTTATTAATTATGTCTATGATTTGCTGTTTCACCCAATCATTCTTTAGTATGAGATTATTTAGTTTCCAATTATTTTTTGGTCTACTTCCCCCTGCTTTTTTGTTGAATGTAATTTTCATTGCATCGTGGTCTGAAAAGGATGCATTTACTATTTCTGCCTTACTACATTTGAGTTTGAGGTTTTTATGTCCTAATATATGGTCAATTTTTGTATAGGTTCCATGAACTGCTGAAAAGAAAGTGTATTCCTTTCTGTCTCCATTACATTTTCTCCAGAGATCTATCATATCTAACTTTTCTAGTATTCTATTTACCTCTTTGACTTCTTTCTTATTTATTTGTGGTTTGATTTATCTAATTCTGAGAGTGCAAGGTTAAGATCTCCCACTATTATAGTTTTACTGTCTATTTCTTCTTGCAGCTCTCTTAGTTTCTCTTTTAAGAATTTAGATGCTACCCCACTTGGTGCATATATGTTTAATATAGATAGTGCTTCATTATCCATGCTACCCTTTAGCAAGATATAGTGTCCTTCCTTATCTCTTTTAATTAGATCAATTTTTGCTTTAGCTTGATCTGAGATCAGGATGGCTACCCCTGCTTTTTTGACTTCACCTGAAGCATAGTAGATTTTGCTCCAACCTTTTACCTTTAACCTGCATGTATCTCCCCGCTTCAGGTGTGTTTCCTGTAAACAACATATTGTAGGATTCTGGCTTTTAATCCATTCTGCTAACCGCTTCCTCTTTATGGGGGAGTTTACCCCGTTCACGTTTATGGTTAGAATGACCAATTCTGTATTACTTGCCATCTTGTTAACCCCGTTTTATGCTTTCCTCCCTTCTTTCCCCCTTCCCCCCCTTCCCAGTATTAAGCTTGTGAGCACCACTTGCTTCTCACAGCCCTCCCTTTTTAGTATCCCTCCCCCCGCCTTAGAGTTCCTCCCCCTATCTTACCCCTTTCCCTCCCAGTTCCCGTATTCCCTTCCGCTTAGCTTCTTCCTTCCCTTTTCACTTTTCCCTTCTCACTTTTCAATGAGATGGGAGAAGTTTCACCATAGATTGAATATGTCTTAAGATTTTTCACTTAAAGCCAATTCTGAAGGCAGTAAGATACCCACTATATTCATCCCCCTCCATTCTTTCTCTCGGATATAATAGGTTTCCTATGCCTCTTCATGAGATGTACTACCCCCACTTTACCCTTTTTCTGGTACAATGTCCTTTCCACATCAATTTCTAGAACAAGGTATACATGTATTCTTTATACATCTATATAGTCAAAATATAGTTCCCAAGATTAATCTTTACCTTTTTAGATTTCTCTTGAGTTCTATATTTGTAGATCAAACTTTTTGTTAAGTTCTGGTTTTTTCATCAGAAATAGATGAAATTCGCTTATTTCGTTGAATGTCCATCTTCTTCCCTGGAAAAAGATGCTCATTCTCGCTGGGTAAGTTATTTTTGGTTGCATACCAAGTTCCTTAGCCTTTCGGAATATCATATTCCAGGCCCTTCGATCTTTTAATGTGGATGCTGCCAGATCCTGGGTGATCCTTATTGTGGCTCCTTGATACTTGAATTGGGTTTTTCTAGCCGCTTGCAATATTTTTTCCTTCATCTGAGGGTTCTGGCATTTGGCCACTATATTCCTTGGTGTTTTGATTTTAGGATCCCTTTCAGTGGGTGATCGATGAATCCTTTCAATGTTTATTGTTTCCTCTGTTCCTATGACTTCTGGGCAGTTCTCTTTGATAATTTCCTGGAAAATAGTGTCCAGGCTCTTTTTTTCATCATGTTTTTCTGGGAGTCCAATGATTCTCAGATTGTCTCTCCTGGATCTGTTTTCCAGGTCTGTTGTCTTCCCCAGAAGGTATTTCACATTTTTCTCCATTGTTTGATTTTTTTGGATTTGCTTGACTGATTCTTCTTGTCTCCTCGAGTCATTCAATTCCACTTGTTCAATTCTGATTTTCAGTGAAGTATTCTCTTCACTCACTTTTTTAAAATCTTTTTCTAATTGTCCAATTGAGTTCTTTTGTTCTGTGGAATTTTTTTCCATTTCGCCAATTTTGTTCTTTAGAGAGCTGTTTTCTGTTTCCAGTTCACTAATCCTATTTTTCAAGGATTTTACTTCTTTATCCACTCTCTCTTTAACTTTCTCCAGGCTCTTTTGCCAAGCCTCCCTCTCCTTTTCCCAAGCTTCCCTCTCCTTTTGCCAAGCCTCACTCTGCTTTCCCCATTTTTCTTCTAGCTCCCTTGTGAGAGCCTTTTTAATCACTTCTATGAGGTTCATCTGTGCTGAGGAACAGATGCTCTCCTCCTTTGGGGATTCACCTGGGGACTGCCTGTTTTTAGTCTCCTCAGGATTTAGAGTCTGCTCTCTATCTGTATAGAAGCTGTCAAGGGTTAAAGTCCTCTTCAGCTTCTTGCTCATTCTGTCTATCAATCAGAGACAAACTACCAAAGAAAAACAGAAAAAACTGGAGTCTTTCTTTGGGGGGGGGGGGCTGGGTGTGTTATCGAGCTTCCTCTACAGACTGCAGGGGGCAGCAGTGAGGCACTAGCAGGACTGTGCTGCGCCTGCGCTCTGAGATCCCAAAGCGTGCTGAGTCACTGTGGGGGGGGAAGAAGGGGGCGGCCAGGTCCTGAGAGACTCCAGCTGTTTGGGGTTGTATTCTTCAGCCCCGGTGTTTTTAGCTTCTCTGCTGGGCTGCTGACTTGCTGCAGGTTCCAAACCTGTAGCGAAGCTCTCCCCGCAGAGACGGCTGCGATCACTCCCCACCCCCTCTCCAGTCTGCTCCCGTGCTCTCACTGCCGCTGCCCGCCGCCTGCGCCCGATCTAAAACCGCCCCAGCCCTCCAGTAAAGACAGACCTTTCTTGGCAGATCTCAAGGATGGCTTCTCTTGGTAACTATATGTGGGTTTTTTTCAGTCAAGCATTGATTCAGAGGCTTGTAATGAAGTGGATAGTGAGAGAAAGCGTGGAGCTTATGCAGCTGTGAGCCTCCTCTCCGCCATCTTAACCGGAAGTCTCCCAGAAGTTTGTTTTTCCTATGATGGATGTTAGTGTGGCATTTTTCTGAACTTAGCAAGAGTAAGAGAGGAAAGTAGAAAAAGAGATGTGTGTGTGTGTGTGTGTGTGTGTGTGTGTGTGTATGTGTGTGTGTGTGTGAAAGAGAGAGGGAGAGGGGGGAGGAAGGGAGAGAGGAAGGGGTCTACCAGGTGTGAAATAAAAGTGCCTTGAATATAACATAGCAAAATAATGCAGGAAATGTCCAAAATTTTTAAGTGAAGTGCCAATAGAAAGAATTGAGAGATCATCTCCAGAAAAACCAAAGTAAAACAAGAATTATACTGCAAATTCTAGAGTTCATAATAGTTAACTTTAATAAAAAAACAAGAAATTTTGCAAGTGTGTAGAAGAAAAAAATTCAATTACAAAAAAATCACTATACCCATGAACAATAAGATTTTTTTTCATCAAGCAAAAAACATAGTAAGAAATGGAATGTCTTCTCCAGATCAAAGAAATTTAAGATACTTTTAAAGGTGATCTACCCTGCAAATCTGAGTCTACTCATCAATGAAAAAAATAAATGAATATTCAACTTAAAAAAGACATTTGAAGAATTCCTAAAAAGAAAGCTAGACCTGAACAGATTATTTGTTTTGGAAATATATGAACAAAATAAATTCAGGAAAGGTAAACACATATAGGAACTGGGAAAGGTATAGAAATAAAATAAATTAGTCCTCCCCCCTCCAAAAGAGGAAAAAAGATACTTAGAAAGACATCATTGCAGTTAACACCAAGAGCACATAACCACAGAAAAACTATCAATTTCTTTTGAAAAGGACACAAGGAGAAGTGAGTAGAACCAAGAGAACATTGTACACAGTAACAATAGGATTATGTGATGATCACTATGATGGACTTGGCTCTTCTCAGCAATATGATGATTCAAGGGAATTCCAATGTATTTGGGATGGAAAATGTGATCTGCATCCAGAGAGAACTATCGAGATGGGAATTCAGATTGAAGCATAGTTTTTTCACTTTTTGTTTGTTTGTTTTCTTTCTTATGGTTTTTCCCCCTTTGCTCTGATTTTTCTTGTACAACATGAAAAATATGGAAATATATTTAAAAGAATTGTACATATTTAACCTATATCAGATTACTTGCTATCTTAGGGAAAGGGGAGATAAAGGAGGGAGGAAGAAAAATTTGTAACACAAAGTCTTACAAAAATGTTGAAAACTATACTTATATATATTTGGAAAATAAAACACTATTGAAGATTTAAAAAAAGTACAGAAGGAAATTGCAATGAAATTGGGAAAAATAGAAGGGTCAATAAGTCTGAAACACCATGGGTTAAAACTTACAATAATCTATTTACAGATGAATGTTTACTTGTGAAATTGTACTACAGAACAGAAGAGGAGGTGGGGAGGAAAAAAGATAAATGGAGATTATTTGATGTACTAATGTAATTTAAGTAAAAAATTAACAATAAAAAAATCAACAATATATCTCAGGAAGAAGAAAGCCTATGGGAGAAAAAACGAGGTGGAAGAGGGGAGAATTGAAATAAGAAAAATAAATTGACAATTTGTTTCTTAATGAAAGGTGAAACCCTTTGAAGAATGCTCTTGTAGAAGGAGAAGGGTATTTTATGATGGAAAATTGTAATCTGGATACAATCTGCAGAGTTTTGGTGCTTAGATAGATCTCTGAGAACATTCTGTGTCTCCATGAAAATATTCTGCTTCAAGAAAGGGGAAAATCAGGGATCTTGAGAAAAGTTCAGAAGTCAGAGAAGGCTGGGACTGAGAGAAAGGATTTCATGGCAAATGAAGGGAAAATTGTAATGGGGATGACATAAAAGTAGCAATAGGGCAGTAATTGGGCAATAAGAGACAATGCTTCTATTCTTTCAATTTCCTCCAGGAATTGGTATTTCTGTCAGTGAAGTTCAATAGAAAAGAAAAAGACTAGGAAATAAAGTCTACAAGGCATTAGCATAGAACATGTATAAAAGAAAGAACCCAAAATAAGTCCTTAAGTATATTTAAATCTATGACAAAAACTGAAACTAAAAAAAGGATTAAATAAATATAAGGGTCATTACTTAAAGAACAGATAGAAATATAAGAGAATAATGAAGAGAACAAGAAAATTGCTTTTAGAAAAAGGGCTAAAAAACTAACAAGAAAATCAAGTTGAAAGGGAGGAAGGAGGGACTTTATTTAACTACTTAACTAAGAAATAAAAGGAGAAAGAAATAGAAAATAAGGTGAAGAAATAAAGAAAAAGGAATTAATAAATTAAGCTAAACAAAAGTCTGAAACTGTGGAATGGAGTGACAAATAGAAGGGATAAGAGTTCTAGTGGGAATGGAGTTGCCTTAATGTGAGCCTATTTGTGATTATGACAAAAATATTATTGGTAAATAGAATGATTCTTTGAGAGAAAGAAGGAGTAAAAGAGGAAGATGACTAGGGGAATTTTTGTTTTTAAAAAAAGGACATCAATAAAAATTATTTTTAAAAAAGACAACAGGAAAACACAGAAATCTGGATTCATATAAAAGCTCTGTTACTAATTCATTGGGTGACTTTTATTTCCCTTTTCTAGGGCTCAATTTTCTCATCTATTAAGAGTTGAAGTTCCATTATATTATTTCCAAATTTCATTATATTTCCCTCATTCTGCGGCAACATAGTGGTCCAATGTCTAGAACCCAGAACCTGGAGTCAGGAATACTAGAGTTCAAAGCTGATTTCAAATATTTACTATCTATGTGACCTTGGAATTTAACTTAACTTAAAAACCTCTTAACTTCTATCTTTCTCAGTTTCCTTATCTGTTAAGTGGGGGAAATAGTACCACCCAGGACAGGGGGGAAGTAGTAGTATCCAAGATTGTGGAATCAAATATTAACATATTTGATTAATATAGTTGCCAATAGAAATACAATTGATTAATATAACAATTAATGCAAATATTAATTTCTGAAGTATCTAACACATAATGCTTAATATATGCTTATAATCCCCCCCAAAATTTTGACACTTCTACCTATCAGCCATGTCCTCATTATTCAGTATAACATTAGTTATAGAATAACAGATATTAAGAATCTTTGACCTAGCCCAAATACTAAGAATATTTTAGTTGTTCTTATATAATTTAAAACCAAAAATAATAGAATTTCAGAGTTGAAAGACCTTCAGTGCACATCTACTCTGGTTCCAAATATGGCACCTTTCTATAACATATCTAGCAAGTGATCCTAAACTTTCCCTGTGATACATTCATCTTTTCTTCACTTCTAATTATCAAAAAGGTTTTCCTTACTCTGAGCCTATTTGTCTCTTTGTAAATTCTGCCAGTCCCTCCTAATTCTTCCTTCTGATATCAACCACAACAAGGATAATTCTTTTTCTATATTACAATCCTTCAAATACTTTATTGTCATAATTATTTTCTTTAGTATAAATTCTGTTTCTTCAACTCATAATTCTTCCAATCATCATCATGGCATTAAATAAAAGTCTCTTTGTAATCATGGCCACGTTTCCATGACACCCTTCAGGTTATCAATGTCCTTTAACATATAATATTTAGATTTCAACACAATACTCTGGACACATCTTGACCTCAACAGAGTATAGCCATACTGTACTCCTCCATGATCCTAAAACAATTGTCTTTCTCTTTCTTGACTGCTACATCAAACTGTTTGATTAAATGAACTTTTAAAAAATTGAATAAGTAATAATGTAAACTGTGTTTGCAAGTATAAAATGCATTTGGATTTTTTACTTCAATCTCATGGACCAAATAGAAAAAAGAAATCATTGAAAACATCTAGCATGCTGTTCTTCATCCCACCCCATAACAATTAGAACTATGTTGTTTTTGACTTTTTATATTTTAATTAATCTTTACTTTTGACTCATAATTTAATTTTGACTTCTGCAAGCAATGATACAAGTTGCAAAATCTTATATCTAAGTCTCTGTTCTCTCTTGTTCTTTCTTAGTATTCCACTCAATTCTATGAATTCCATTCATGTGTTCTGGAACTCATGTATAAAAAAGTTAGCCTATATATAAATACACACACACACAAGATAACCTCTCTGTTGACTTATATACTCCTTTCCTCTGGAAATCTCCTATCAGATCTTAAAGGTAGGAGACAAAAGCTTCAATCCCTTGTTCTCAGCTGTTATTCTGGACAAGTTATAGGGAACTTAGAGCTATCTGCTCCAACCTCATCATTTTAAAGATCAAGAAAGTGAGGCTCAGAAAGGTTAAGTGACTTGCCCTGAATCACATAGGTATTAAGTGGGAGGAATAGTATTCAAATATAGGTACCATTTCTCCAAGTTAATTATCCCAAGTTTCTCATTTTCTTCTACTGTGCCATGTTGCCTTTCTGAGTTTAATTTCATTGTCTAAAATAGAAATTATTATATTGGATTATATCTTTCATGGTCACTCTAAGCAAAGTACTTTATCAGCTTTAAAATATAAATTTAATTGTTGTAAAAAGCTCAAGGTCAGAGTTTCCTATTCTGATTATGATTCTGATTAAATCACTCTACTTTGGGAGGGAAAAAAAAAACTTTTACTGCTCAGTATAGTAACTTTTTTAATTTGGAAAGATCAAAAGGAAGATATAAGAAGTAAAATGAGGAGTTGTGAAATTCTTTGAGAAGAAAGTAACAAATACCTATTATATTGTACAGACAAGTAGCAATTATGTATCCCTATGTGAAGCCCAAAGAAAAGAGGTTCTTTATTAGCACATATTCCTTCAAAAGTATCATTTATCTGATAAATGTGGAACTGAACACAAGCCATAGCTTCAGAATTCATTCATTTATTCACAAAACATTTATTAAATATCTACAAGGTTCCAGACACTAGAGATACAAAAAGAGAAAAAATATTAGCCTCGTCCTTGAGGAGCTTCCAGTCTAATGGGGAAATCTTACAAAGAGCTAACAATCTCTTAAATATTTCATCTGACATGGTTCTTTTCTCAATTTTTATCCTCCTTCACAGATCCAGAGAGTTTGATACTATTAACAGTTTTTTTCTTTTCTACTCAGGTGCCACCTTCTATAGAAAACTTTTTCTGGTCTCTTTAGTTGCTAATGCATTCTCTCTCTTCCCTCAAATTATCTTGTACTAACTTGTCATAGTAAATATTGCATCATCTTAATAGTTTGTAAGCTCCTTAAGAGCAGTAACTGATTTTCAATTTGTTTTTATATCTTTAGGGCACAGTAGTGTCTTGTACCTAGTTCTAAGTGCTTAAATTTTTGAAAGAAAAAAAGCCCTCTGATACAGGACAGTGGAACAAAAGAAAAATGTATTGACATGGGTTATTCTAAGCTTTTCAAAATTGAAAATAGATGTATATATTACTAAGTTGAGCAGTTATCCAGTGAATGCCCCATTTTCAGAAGATCTAGAAATCACCCTCTGCCAAACAAACAAAAAAAAGAATTTTTTGTTAACCATGCATGAAATATCTGCTTAATGATAGGGATAAAAATGGAAAAAAAGAAACATTTTAAAATTCATACTCTAATTGAAAGAGACAATGTATAAAAGAAAAAGCATAAATATATAAAACATATCAAAACTTTTAGTGATAAGATAGATGGAAAACTTGGAAATCAAGTTTTGGCAATGTGATAGAAGACAAGAACTAAGGATCCTTAGGCTTCTTTAGATGTTAGAGTGGGGTGTTCTAAGGAGATAGATGTGGGGTAGACAACAAAGACTTGTGGTGTTCAATCTCAGTCACTCAGTGACTTATTGAACACTATGGATTGGTTGTTGTCCTTTGTTCTTGAAGAGCAATAAAATGACATCACTATCTTAAAATCAAGTTAGTGTGTCTGACTGTGGCTGATCAGACTAATATGAGCTCAGAATGTTCTGCCACAAGTCAGATACAAATTTGAGCATTTGGGTTAGATTCTCTAACTTTGCTTATCTTTCATTTCTTCTGAGCTACTTCAATTCTCCTTTCCTAAAAGAGCAAATCACTTTCTCTGATAAGGGTAGGCCATGCTGGGTGATCCTGTGCCAGTACAATCAATTCTAAAGTTATTCAGAGAGACCTTGAGAATGTCCTCATATCTTTTTCTGACCAACTTGTGAATACTTGCCCTGTGTGAATTCTCCCTAAAATAGTCTTTTTGGCAAGTATATAATTGAATTCAAATAATTCAAAAAAGTCCCCAAAAAGCAGCGAATGCAACAGAATCTGAACGATTAGTAGTTTAGTTCAAGAACATACTTAAATGTCTGATATTTTATCATTCTAGGTGATTTCCAGAATCTGCCTGAGACAATTTAAATGGAAGCAATTCAGTTTCCTGACATGCTGCTGGTATACTGTTAGGGTTTCATAGGCATACAACAAAGAGGTCAGCACAATGGCTCTGTAGACCTTCAGTCAGTCTAATACTTCTCCTTTCCCACACTTTCCTTCAGAGCAAATACTGAATTAGCTTTGGCAATGTGTATGTCAACCTCATTATCAATGTGGACATCCCTGGAAAGTATACTGCTAAGGTAAATGAAGTTATCTATGTCATTCAAAATGGCTCCATTTGCTGTGACTAATGGTTCCATATATAAATGGTGTGGTGCTGGCTCTCTGAGCAGCCTTTTAGAAATCACACAGCTCACCTTCAAGTGTGAGGAAAAGGATAGAAAAGGTACCCTAAAAATTTTATGCTTATTCAATGCTAGTCTGATTATCATGGTAGATGGGGATTCCACCCTGCAATTGACTTTACAAAAGCATATGGAACACATGCACACTTATAGACAATACAAAATCCAGCAAACCTGAAAGACAAACAGCTCTTGTGGGAGAACTTAAGAAGTATTGCACCCAAATAACACCCTGAGTGAAACAAGGTTGGAAAATAAGCACCAGTTTTTGAAGTCTGAGCTGTATACACTTTTTTTTTTCCTAGAGTGGCAATAGTAAAAAGGATTGAGCATTGTACTAAATGGTGAACATACCAAAACAAACAAAAGAAAAGGCAAAAACAGTTCTTATCTTGAAGGATTTCACATTTAATTGGCAGACAACAGGTAAATAAAGGATACTTTAGAAGCAGCTAGGTGATACTCTGGATAGAGCACTGCACCTGGAATCAGGAATATTGAGTTCAAATCCAGCTTTAGATACTATTTGTATGACCCTAGGCAAATCACTTAACCTTGTTTGACTCAGTTCTTCATCTGTAAAACTAAGTTGGAGAAGGAAATGATAGACCACTTCATTATCTTTGCCAAGAAAAACCCCAACATGGGGTTATAAAAAGTCAGACATGACTGAAACTACTTGGACAATAATAACAAAAGGATATATTAAGAACTTATAGAAAGCTATCTCATAGGAAAAGGCATTATCAGGTAGAGGGTAAGTCTTGAAAGAAGTCAGGGAAACTAAGAGGAATAGATTATGAGGGAGAGTGTTTAAGGCATGTGGTAACCTAATGAAAGGTCCCTGAAATGGAAAATAGAAGGTCATTGCTAAGGACTACCAAGTTCCTCATTATACAAGGCCATTGTAGCTGGATTATAAAGTATGTGGAAGGAAGTAAAGAAAAAAGAGCCTAGGATTGTGAAGGGCTGTGTCTAAACAATAATAAGGAAATTGGAATCAGTAGAGGATTTATGGGGAAAGATGATCTGAATATTTGAGATGCTTATGGGACACAGTTCAAATCTTAAAAAATAGTTGGTAATGTGTGATCGCTCAAAAATAGACATAGTTATGGAGAGATAGATAGGTTTGAGAGTAATATCTATAGGCTTGATAAATGAATCCATTGAAGCTGATGAGATCATTAAGTACAAATAGTATAGAGTGAAAAAAAGAAGAGAATCTAGAGCAGAGCCTTGGAGACACTTACCATAGTGAATATGACATGGATCAAAACCCCAAAAATGAGACCTAAAAGTAATCAGAAAGGTTGGAAGAGAACTAAAGCAATTATTGATAAGAAATTGCAGAAGGAGCAGTATTTGAGAAGAGATTTATGAATAGTGCCAAATACTGCAGAAATGTTAAGAAGGATGACAGTGGAGAATAAATAGATCATTACATTAATTAATTAAGAGATCATTGATAACTTTGGAAAGTTGAAGTAATGATGTTGGAGGGCAGATTAGAAAGAATTTAGAAAAGATTGAAAGAAGAGGAAGCTGAGGCACAAAATGTAGATGGCTTTCTCAAGAAATTTAGTCATGAAAGGGATAAGAAATAGCTAACCAGGAGAGTAGTATTAAATAAGGTTGTTTTTTTAAGGGGGAGTGGGAGAACATGTGAGAAAATTGGTTGTGCTTGTGACCAGCAGGGAAAGGAGAGGGATATATATATATGAAAATATAATATGTATGGGAGATCTGGATGAATTGAGATGAGGAGATTTCATTCTGTATTTTTCCTGTGAAATATGAGTTGAGGTTCTTAAGTGAGAAGGTGATGAATTACTTGAGAGAAGATAAAATATGGAATTATTTCTGCAGATAGAGTTAGGAAATCACTTAAGAATGATAAAAGATTATCTTGTTGTGATGAGACCCCAACTGAAATTAGAAAACAAATTTGTCATTGACATAATCACATTTCTATTCAGTAACATCATACTGGAGAAACACAGGATTGGGCTTTGGCTATTCTAAAATAGAGGATAGAGCTTATTACAACCATAATAGGGAATAGAGAAAAGAGCATGGTGTAATGGAACTAGGAGAGAATTAATTAGTGAAGTGAATGGAGGTCATGATGAAGAGTAAGAGCTGGTCATAGGCATTGATAAATATAGAATGAAAATAATGATCAGATGAAGGAATTTTGATATTCATGAACATGGAAGTGGAATAAACATTTGTGAGTATTGTAAAATCAAAGTTATTTATATTGAAATCATTTTTGGCTTTAAGTAATTAGCAACTTATTTCTATCAGACATAGATAGCATGTAGATTGGAAATACTTTGAAACTTATGTTGTATCAGGAAAACAAAGTTATTAGGTACAGAGCATCTCAGCACCTTCTTCATATGCTCCTGGCCATGTCTGATGGATTGCTTGGATTGTATGGTCTCTGCTTCAAATCTAAATGGGGAGATCAGAAGGCAAAATGGTTTCTCTTAAAAATGTAATTGGCCTTTGATTGCACTTATTTTAGTATTTTTCTTGAAAAGGTACTTTGAATTTAAATGATTTTGTTTGCATATGTTATTGAGATAATGAGTGATCATACTCATCAAACATCTTTATTAAAATAGTGTACTTTTTCATCATCAAGAAATGTATACATTGACATTTCATGTCATTGAAAAGAAATGTTATAGGACATGCAAAACTGTATGTTTAGAGAAAAACTGATTATTAAGCTTCCCTCTTGATCCTTCCATTGCTATTTTTATCTCACCGCCTTCACAGATGCATCATGCAGTTTAAATGGGAGGTCAGACTTCAGTGATCCATGAAAAATGAATTCTGTATCTTAAAACCAACTGCTCACAAAATAATCACAGAACACTTTCTAGAGAGGTATTTAAATCACTTGCAAAGACAGAAATAATATTCTAAATATTCTGAAATTCTAAATCAAATCTTAGAACTCTCTATGAGTGTCTTCCAATTTGAAAACACCACTATCTGGAACACTGTTACTATAATACATTTAAAAAAATACATTGATAGATATATAGAAGGAAAAAAAAACTACTTCAGAGGAAAGACAATTTCCCCTTTGAATAGAATACTGAATCAGGTGCTGAATTAGGATTCACAATTCTTGTTTTCAAGTCCTGATCCTTAGTCACAGGCTAGATGACCTTGAACAAATAATTTTATTTCTCTGAGCTGCTGTTTCTTAATTTGTGCAAAATTGGAACAATGAATTCTACACTGTTTTTCTTAAAAGAGATAGTGCATGTGAAAGAAACTTTGAAAACTCTAAAACACATGCAGGTATTTTGTGTGTAGATCATTCCATGTTATAATCTAGAATTATATATTCATCTATTTTTTCTCAAATTAGATAATGTTTTTAACCACTTTACTATAATAGACAACAGAAAGGTAGTATTTAAAATGTTTCTTTTCATTCCCAATCTCAAATAACTTTTTCTTGATTTGTAATTATTGTCTATATTTATTTTTTTCAAGATGAAGACATTAAAGAAGATTAAAAGAGTGAAGTTCAATGTCTTGCTCTATCCAGATTATAAAATGCAATGAATTGCATTATTATTTCTTCATTATTACCATTTGCTTATGCTACCATATTTTCTTGTCTAATCAGACACAACATAGAATGGCTCTTTCCTGGGTAGTACATTAATACTTCTGAATCTCAAGAACAATTTTTAGAAATTACTAGCCTATTTTACTAGGGTTAATGGCTATAGAGAGTTAATTCAGCTTCAGAGTCAAATAACTTATATCCAAGAAGGAATTTATTCAAACAATTTTGTCATGATAAATGTGGCTCATTTCAATGAATGTAACTGTCAGTCATATTCATGCAAGTTTTCTAGTTTTATGGCATTACATTTTAATGATATGTATGATTTTTGCATGAAATCATTGACTATGCCTTTTATACTACTGCATAAACATCCAAACATATTGTTCCTTACAGGAGACCAACTTTTCAACAACAAGGCAATAATCATTTAGGATTATTTTTTATGTGATTAAGGAAATTACACAATTTCCTCACTGGGTTTCCTCACAAAACTCAGTGGGTTTTATATAATGTCATTAGTATTGTCCAATTCTGTTGCAACAGGTAACTTCTCCCTCTACTATCTTACATTGATCCAGAGTATATAGTTTGCTGAATGCTTTTTCATGATCCTATCAGTCATACTTTTCCTCTAGAGAAGTGAAAATTTTAAAGAGGATATTTTCTCCCTTACAAGGATTCTTTCTCATTGCTTATTCACCTATAATGTGCATTACTGGTGGGACAAATGTGAGACTGTTCTGCAAAATTCACATCTGATTTTCTTGCTCCATCAAATGCATTGGCATGAACCTGGAATACTAGTAGTGAACCTGTGTCTTACTGTGACTATGCCTGATTAACCACCAAAGCTGGCTCATCTTTAACATTCAAATCCCTTTGTAAGCTTTCAAAATCATTGTGGCTTTAACTGAACGCTATTCCAGAATAAAGTTAAAAGTAAAAGGTTTCTATTACCAGGAATGGAGAAATGGCTGCCTACACAGGAAACAATACTGAAAAAAAGAAAACCGTGATATTTACCTGTGTAGAATATCACCCCTATTAGACACCCCTAAACTAAGAAACAATATGGATATTGCAATTCTCCTACTTGAGACTGTACATATTTCTTGCCTATAAATTTTTCTTGGAGCTTTGGTAACACAGGGGTAAAAGTTGAAAAAGGAGAAGAGGTTTCTAAAGTACTTGTGATTTTGGAAACATAATGAGGATATAGAGATGATGGTATATTTCTAAATAACCAAAACAATGTCATTGTAAAAAAAAGCCACCACGGAAGAAATTTGAATGCTGTTATGAACGTTTCTGTTTTTAACAGATATTCATTCATAAATCTGATTAGTATGCTCAGCCCAGCCCAGCCAGCCTAGTCCCCACTCTGAAGGGAGAAAAAAATAAACCACTCCCAGCAGGTGGCGTTCAGAGCTTGAGGCATTCAGATTATCTCAATTATTTTAGTTTCTCTTAAATCTCTCCCCTCCCCCCCCCCCAACTATTTAAACATGCTAAATATCCGGTAATTGGTAGTGGTATTCCGGTTGTATCTAATTCAGAAAACTCTACTTGAAAATTCCAAACCTTAATAGGAAAATTTCACATCTAAACTTCCAAGCCCCAAAACAAGGCTCTCCCCTCATTTATTAAGAGTGTCATTTTGAACTGGAAAGCGAGTCACAGAGCAGACCATTTCAAAACGAAGGGAAAGCTTGTCCTTTTCTTTCTTGTACCTGTAGTCATTCTTTGTAGTTTTTTATATCTGCCCCTCTTTACCTTTTATTCTTACTTAAAAAAATAAAGATCCTCAAATGAGATGGTAGAAAGATGAAACATAAGTGCACTTTCGTAGGTATATAACTATGCAAATGTAGCAAGACACAGGGATCTCACGATTTGTGTATCCTTATATGATTTAGTAAACTTAAGCAGTTTTATAATATGTAGTGTTGTTTTTTTTTTTTTAAGGTTTTCTCCCCAAACTAATAATCCTATTTCAAGAAGGATTTTTGTTACCTGATTTACATCTTAAAAACCTTAACTTCAGTCCCTCAATTTAAATAAATAAAACAACAGTCTCCTCTTCTTCCTCTTTCTCCGCACCTCTCCCCCCTCCCCCCTCCTCCCCCCCCCCCCCCCCCCCCCCCGCGCAATATAAATTAAACAGAATCACCAAATCTTACACTGATGCTCACGGATTCAGTATATAGAGTTTCTTCTCTAGATTACTGGAACTCGGGTCTGAGCAGACGGAATCAGGCTTCCCATGGATGGTAACCATTGAAATGCCGCTGTCCGTAGTTCTGAATTAGGGTTTCTCCAGCAGACTAGAAAGCTGGAGTTGAGGCTGTAAAGATCTGCTCTCCTTTGTCCGGATAATGTAATGTTTCCTCCTTGTGAGACAGACCCAGGTTGTGGTCTTCTTTTTATTTTTTTCCTAATCTAGGGAAAATTTCCCAAGAAACATGACGAAGTGACTCTCTGGAGGAAGAATCATATGTTGAGACTTGCATGTGGTGTGGTGATAGGTTATGTATCTTCTCCACGGTCGGCTGCTTTGAAAAGGAGTGACTCTCCTACCACGGTAACCCCCACAAAAACCCCATCCCCCAAACTCACAGTTATGTAAGGCAGAAAAGAATATTTATCAGTTTCTAGCAAAAGAAACAGGAGAGATAAACTGTGTTCTGCTTATTGGGATTTTTTTATTTTATTTATTTTTTGGTGGTGGTGGTGGTTATGATGGTGTTTTTGTTTGTGAAGCTGGGAGTTGAGAAAAGAAAAGAAAAGGTAGGTTAAAAAATAACGCCCCACAAAATGTCTTAAAATAACTGTTACATCTTGTTTCTTATAATTGACCTACTTTCAAATTTATCCTGATTGCATTTTGATTTTTCTTCATAATTTTCTATTTCATTGGTTAATGGGATCAATGAAGATAAAGAAAAAAGATGGTTGTCTTTTAAAATCAAGATAACTTTCCATTTGTAACTTAATTTTTTGTTAACTAAAAATCCTTTTAAAAGTATTCCTTCCATTTTTTATAGGTTCTTGCGCCATTGCTCTCTTAGGATACCAGAACACTCTTTTGTCCTTAATGTGAGGTGATAATTTCATATAAAATCTTCACCTGATATGAAGCAACTCTCTGGGGTTCTATGAAAATAAATTGAGTTATTATTTATTATTTGAAATTTATTCACTAATGAATAATTGGCACATCTTCAAGACATCATCTGTGTATGAATGTACATTCTGATGAAAGAACATGACCAAGGAGTATCTTGCATATTGACTTTTGGGGTTTATATGATGCTAGACATCATTGATCTCATTGGCTAGTTAATATATAGCTAGATAGTTCTCTGAAGTTTCAAAAAAAGGCAACATAGATCTCTAGTGAAGAAAGCCTCACTGTGAGAAAATGACAACACCTACACACCCACACCCATACCCAACTCCCCCCCACATAATTCTTTTCAATACACAACAAGGTTTTCCAGTGTTGCATGTCATTCTGTACTGAATATTAAGAAGTGAAACCAAGTTTCTCCAAGAAAATTTTTTTTCTACATGGGACCATTTTTAAACAAACAAGTTTCATAATGGCTATAATCCTTTCTAGATTCAGAGTATATAACCAGAATAGTGTGATTTATAGAGCTCTGAAGAAAATATGAATTAATATAATAATAACCTATAAAGCAGAGTATGAAATAGGAAGCCACACAAATTTCTTCCACATTCGATTCAGCCTGCTTTAATTAATCACCCACTATGAGCCAGATACTGTGAGCCTGTTCCCACTCTCAAGGAACAATACAATGGGATAGACAATATGCAAGCAACTATGTACAAAGAAGAAACATACAAGGTAAATAAAAGATAGTCTTAAAGGGAAGAAGGACTGGATAAAACTTATTAAAGATAACTAGGAAAAAAAAACTTGAAGCAGGTAGGACTTTTGGTGAGATTTCAAGGTGAAAATGAGAAGAGAGTTCATTCAAACAATTAGCAAAAATGCCTGTAGTAAGGATATGGAGCACCAAGTGCAAGGAATTACAAGCTGGTTGGTGTCAGTGAATGACAAAGTATATAGTAAAGAGGGGAGTAAGATGTAATACTATGGAAATAAGAATGGGCCAGTTTATAATGGGGTTTAAAAGAATTTAATATTTGATTCTGGGAGATAATAGGAAGCCATTGGAATTTATTAAAAAGGAAGTGGGTAGATATGGTCAGGGCTCTAAGAAAAAATTACTATGATTGTTAAATAGAAAATGTCCTGGAATGGGGAGAGATGAGGCAAGGAAGCAACCTGCAGACTATTGCAACAGTCCATGAATGAGGTGATGAAGAACTACATTATAATAGTGTCAATGTCACATGAGAAAAGTAAGAGTATATAAATAGTGTTACAAAGATAGAAATGAGAGGATTCTGCAATTGATTGGATATGAGTACTTAGAGAAAGTGAAACTCTAAATAACTGAGAGTTGGGAATGACATGTGAGTTGTGAACCTGAGTGACTAAGAGAATAGTGATACTTTTGACAGAGATAAAGAAATTATGGATTTTGCATATTGAGTTTAAATTGTTTTATGAGACATTGGATTTGAGATATCCAATTAGAAGTTAGAGATGGGAAAGTGAAGGATAGAATTTTTTTTATTATAACTTTTTATTGACAGAACCCATGCCTGGGTAATTTTTTTTACAACATTATCCCTTGCACTCACTTCTGTTCCGACTTTTCCCTTTCCTCCCTCCACCTCCTCCCTTAGATGGCAAGCAGTCTTATATATGTTAAATATGTTATAGTATATCCTAGATACAGTATATGTGTGCAGAACCAAACAATTCTCTTGTTGCACAGGAAGAATTGGATTCAGAAGGTAAAAATAACCAGGGAAGAAAAACAAAAATGCAGACGGTTTACACTCATTTCCATGTTCCTTCTCTGGGTGTAGCTGCTTCTGTCCATCACTGATGAATTGGAACTGAGTTAGATCTTCTCTTTGTTGAAGAAATCCACTTCCATCAGAATACATCCTCATACAGTATCGTTATTGAAGTATATAATGATCTCCTGGTTCTGCTCATTTCACTCAGCATCAGTTCATGAAAGTCTCTCCAAACCTCTCTGAAATCATCCTGCTGGTCATTTCTTACAGAACAATAATATTCCATAACATTCATATACCATAATTTACCCAACCATTCTCCAATTGATGGGCATTCATTCATTTTCCAGTTTCTAGCCACTACAAAAAGAGCTGCTACAAACATTTTGGCACATACAGGTCCCTTTCCCTTCTTTAGCATCTCTTTGGGATACAAGCCCAATAGAAACACTGCTGGATCAAAGGGTATGCACAGTTTGATAACATTTTGGGCATAATTCCAGATTGCTCTCCAGAATGGTTGGATTGATTCACAATTCCACCTACAATGCATGAGTGTCCCAGTTTTCCCACATCCCCTCCAACATTCATCATTATTTTTTCCTGTCATCTTAGCCAATCTGACAGGTGTGTAGTGGTATCTCAGAGTTGTCTTAATTTGCATTTCTCTGATCAATAGTGATTTGGAACACTCTTTCATATGAGTGGAAATATTTTCAATTTCATCATCTGAAAATTGTCTGTTCATATATCCTTTGACCATTTATCAATTGGAGAATGGCTTGCTTTCTTATCAATTAGAGTAAATTCTCTATATATTTTGGAAATGAGGACATTATCAGAACCTTTAACTATAAAAATGTTTTCCCAGTTTGTTGCTTCCCTTCTAATTTTGTTTGCATTAGTTTTGTTTGTACAAAGGCTTTTTAATTTGATGTAATCAAAATTTTCTATTTTGTGATCAATAATGATCTCTAATTCTGCTTTGGTCACAAATTCCTTCCTCCTCCACAAGCCTGATAGGTAAACTATCCTATGTTCCTCTAGTTTATTTATGATCTCATTCTTTATGCCTAAATCATGGACCCATTTTGATCTTATCTTGGTATATGGTGTTAAGTGTGGTCCATGGAGGATAGAATTTTTTATGAGACTTCCAAGGGATCCAGGAAAGTGAAAATGAAAAGGGAGAAAGTTCCAGGCATGGAAAACAATCGGTAAAAATGTGTGTAGTCAGCATATGGAGCGGCAAGTGAAAGGACGCATTTGTCAGTGAATGGCAGAGTCCATGGTGAGGGAGGGAATAAGAGGAGTCAAGTTTTGGAAAAATAAATCTGAGAACTATCTTCAAAGAAATAATAGCTGAATCTTTTGGACTTGATGACATCACCAAACAAAATATTATGGAGAAAGTCTCCACCTCTCCCTCTACCTTCCTTTCTGTGTGTGTGTGTGTGTGTGTGTGTGTGTGTACATATATATATATATATATATATATATATATATATATATATAGTGTAAATTTCAACATTTCCAGTACACACAATGTGTAATTTTTATTAAAAATCCCAGACCAATATTAAATAGATGAAGTTATCAAATGTGCCACTAAAATTCAAATGATTTCATTTTCTCTCCACTCTCACTCTATCAAAAATTTGAAAAAGCCTTCAGGATTTACCTTTTTGACTGATATACTGTGAAGTACTAGAAATAAATTTGTGGAAAGTACAGTGAATTAGTAATCAATACACCTGAATTTAAAGTTTAAATTGCCTTTGATTACTTAATTTCTCTAGGACTCAGTTTCCTAATTTGTAAAATGAGGATAATAGTTGGACTTCCTCTTAGTGTTGTGAATAATTTTTCCACAGATTCTTAAATCTTTATACATTCACTTATTTACATAAAATATTTCCCCTTTTACAGTGATAATATCTTTTTTCCTGCTTAAACAGAATCTTCTCAACTGGACTTTGAGAAATAATGTTTTTTTCTTCTTTGGGATTTATTCTACTCAACTTTGGGACTCTGTGCTACGGCTGAGCTGTGCTGATTGCTGAATGAGTGAGTGAGTGCAAAAACACTAAACTTATTATGTTGGCTGACCACAAAACACACCATATGCTTTTTCAGGCATCCCCCTTGGAAACTTTGCCATCCCCATTGCATTTGATCCTTCTTAGTCAAATTAATATTACCATTGTTTTGAAAAGTGCAATTCATTTACCTTTGCATACAACACTCTCCTTGTGAACCCCATAGGATAAAATACCCTGCTGTGTTCATCTTTATATGCTTTGTCTTTCCTTATTAGAAAATAAATTCTTTGAGGTCAAGGACTGTCTCACTTTTAAATTCATATCCAATATCAATGCCTGACAAAAAGTTCTTTAATACATTTTCTTTCATCATCTATATTATCATCATGAGTTGTTCCAGCTTAGGTAAGAAAGTTATTCCTTCAGTTTTAGAAAGCATTAATGCTGCTTATATTTTTGCCATTTATTTTTTATTCTGCTTTTGTCATCAGATTTATCATTTTAGTAGTGCATTGAAATCACTTGTTTGGTTGCTAGCCAGATCTTGTTCCTTTTCCTGGATAGAAGCAAAAGTAAGCAAAGCATACTTTACTCACTCTAAGTATAAGAGATTCTTGTAAATGAGTTCTTCTGTATAGAAAACCAAGGTCTAAATTTCTAGAATCAACTACAATTAACCAATTTCAATTTGAAAGAGGTTTTTTTTTAAACTGCTACTGAGGTCAATACTACTATAGACCTTCCATTAAAGAAGTGATTTTGGTGATCTAGACCCAATAGTATATTTTTTCTTTTCTCAGTCCTATTCTGGAATAACTCAAAATGTTGGATCTCAAGATAATCATAAAAATAACTACCATTTAATCCCATTTAAACATTCCATTCTGTGATTGTTGTTTTTGCTTATAACTTGTCATTTTATTAGTATAGATAAATTCTAGTGTTGCAATTCTACCCACTGGTGCAGATTGCCACCTGGTCAATATGTAACATATAGTATTATAAAACTGACTAGGGACACTGAAAAATTAAGTCATTTGTTTATGGTCATATAGAGTATATCAGCCTCTAGTTACCTGACTTTAAGTCCAATCTATATCCAACATAACATATTGTCTACTTATTAGGGTAGATTTTCTAACATCTAATATATGAGTAGCTGTAATTGTAGTCTAAGAAAGAAAACAATATTGATATTGAAGTAACTGAAATTTTAAAAAAAGATGAATAAGTTATCATTGTAAGGAGAAACTAGGAAATGATATATTAAAAATTAATATGTTGGAAATTGAAAAAACCCTCATCTTTATTAAATTGTATTAAAATGAAATAATCAGTTACATTATTCAAAATTTATAACTATAAGAGATTTTAGAGGTTATCTAGGTCAACTTCCCAATTTTATAACATGGCAGATTTTTCTTTTACTCAATGACAGTTTCCCCCTTTACAATATACTTTTTATATTTCACTAAATATTTCTCAACTACATGTGGCAAAATTTTAATATTAAAAAATTAAATTCTAAATTTTCTCTCTCATTCTTGCCCCAATTTCCTGAGAAGGAAATCAACTTGAAATAGATTACATGTATATATGAAGTCATATCAAACATATTTTCATATTAGCCATGTTGCAAAAGAAAACACAGACCAAAAATCCCAAAGAAAATTTTTTTAAAAGTTAAAATTTTTTTTTATCTTCATTCTGGGTCCATCAGTTCTTTCCCTGTAGGTGGATAGAATTTTTTATCCTAAGCCTTTCAGAATTGAATTGTTGAGAATACCCAAATCATTCACTCTTGATTATTGAACAATACTGCTGTTATTGCGTAAATGGTTTCCCTGATTCTGCTCACTTCACTCTCCACCAGTTCATATATGTCTTCTCAGGTTTTTCTGACGGTATACTACTCATCATTTCTTAAAGCACAAAAGTATGCTGTCACACTCATATACCACAGCTTTTTCAACTATTCCCCAATTGATGGACATTCTTTCAATTTCCAATTCTTTGACACCAAAAAAGAGATGATTTATATATTTTATAAGTCCTTTTCTGTTTTCTTTGATCTTTTGAGATATAAACCTAGTAGTGATATTACTGAGTCAATGTGTATGCACAGTTTCATATTGTCCTTGGGCAGAGTTCCAAATTGTGCTATAGAATGGCTATATCTTTTCACAACTCCAATAACAGGGGATTGATATCTTGTTTTTTCCATATCCCCTCCAACATTTGTCATTTTCCTTTTCTGTCATTAGCCGATGAAAATTATATTTTATTGTTGATTTTGACTATTTGTTTTAATTTGTATTTTTGTAACAAATAGTCAAAATCAACAATAAAATATACTTTTCATATGACTATAGTTTTAATATCCTTCATATGATATCCTTTGAAGAATCATTCATATTCTTAGAAATTTGATTCTGTTTTCTCCATATTTGAGTAATTTCCCTTCCTAACCCACACTCAGTTTTCTGCTTGTCTTCTAATATTGGCTGCATTGATTTTGTTTATGCAAAATACTTTAATTTAATGTAATCACAGTTATTCATTTAACATTCCATAACACCCTTTGTTTCTTATTTGGTCAGAAATTCTTTCCATAGTTACAGATCTTATAGGTAAAATTTTCCATGCTCCTTTAATTTCTTTATGATATCATAATTTCCCTAAGTTATGTATCCAGGTATATTTATCAGCATCATATTTGGTAGGGCTTTTTCTTCACCTATTTTCTGAGTACTTTATGTAGTATTGGAATTAATTTTCTTTAAATGTTTGGTATAATTCACTTAGGATCCTATCTGACCCTGGGAATTTTTCCTAGAAAGTTTGTTAGTGGCTTATTCAATTTCTTTTTTTCTAAGAAGGGATTAATTAGGCATTTATTTCCTTAGTTGTTTATCTAGACAATTGATATTTTTTGTAAATATTCATTAATTGATTTCAGATTGTCAGATTTATTGATATATAATTGGGCAAAACATTTCTTGATGATTGCTTTAATTTCTTCTCCATTGATGGTGATCATACCCTTTTCATTTTTAATAGTGGATGTTTGGTTTCTTCTTCCTTCTTTGTAAGTCAAATTAACCAATGATTCATCTTTCTTAATTTTTTTTTATAAAATCAGCTCCTTGTTTTATTTATTAGTTCAACAGTTGTTTATTTTTTCCTTCAGTATCATTAATATCACCTTTGATTTTCAGGATTTTCAATGTGGAGTTCACTTGGGTATTTTTAGGTTTTTTTTTCAAATTTGTTAGTTGCTTTCCTACTTCATTTATAGCAGTGCTGTTCATTATGGCAAAGAATTGGAATTTAGGGGAAGCCAATCACTTGAAGAATGGATGAACAAACTGTGGCATATGAATGTAATAGAATACTATTGTACAATAAGAGATGATGAACAGGAAGATTTCAGGAAATGTGCAAAAATATGTATAAACTGACAGAAAGTGAAATGAACAGACTTCCAGGATAGTTCCTTCTGAAATGGTAAACTGCAGTTTCTGGGGCTAGATGGAGTAGGAAGTAGCCTTTGGCACAAGCCACAGAAACTTATACTTCCCAGACAATATGGGGAATTTGGCACATGAGACAGAGAAAACTAAAGGAACTTCTGCTGAAAAGGAACACCAGGTTTATTTGTGCTGCAGAGATAAGACCTGGGCAAAAAAAGAACCTGCATATGTCTGGTGAGTTCAGAAGAAGTAGAAAAGAGATGCTAATGGCCTGGCCCTTACAGGAGGTTGGAGTTCTTGATTATGGATTCCAGACCAGAGGGGAGAACTGAAGGATACGAGGCCAGAGGCAGCCTAATCCTGAATGAAAAAAATGAATATTCAACAAATTGCCAGACTTTCAGAATTCCATTGCAAAACAACCTAAGCTTATTAGAAAGATCAACATATAAGATCTAAGAGAAGTATAAGGCAAACATCAATTATCAAATTTATTGACATATAATTGGGCAAAATAACTCTTTAACTATTGCTTTAATTTCCTTGTCATTCGTGAAAAGTTCTCCTTTTTCATTTTTGAGACTAACAATTTGATTTTCTTCTTTTCTTTTTCTTATCAAATTAACTAAAGTTCTATCTATTTTGTTGGTGTTTTCATAAAACTAACACTTAGTTGATTTAATTAATTAATTAATTAAAAATTATTCATTAATTCAATAATTTTTTTACTTTCAGTTTTATTAATCTTCCCTTTTATTTTCAGAATTTCAAAATTGGTATTTAATTGGGGGTTTCTAATTTGTTCTTTTTCTAGTTTTTTTTAGTCGCAAGCCAAATTCATTGAACTCTTTCTTGACTTTATGCAAATAAGCATCTAAAGATATAAATTTCCCTAATAACCTTTTTTGCTGCATACCACAAATTTTGGTTCATTACCTCATTATTGTCATTCTCTTGAATGAAATAATTGACTGTGTCTATGATTTGTTGTCTCACCCATTCATTCTGTATTTATTTTCCAATTAATTTTTGTTCTATTTTCCCTTGGCCTTTTATTTAATATATAATTTTTATTGCATCATGATCTGAAGAAAAATGCATTTACTATTTCTGCCTTTTTGCTTTTGATTTTGAGATTTTTATACCCTAACATATGGTCAATTTTTTTATATGTTCCATGAACCATTGAGAAAAAAGTTAATTCCTTCTTGTTTCCATTCAACTTTCTCCAAAGATGTTTCATACCTAACTTTTCAAAAATTCTATTTACCTACTTAACTTCTTTCTTATTCATTTTATGGCTTGATTTATCTTGTTCTGAGAGAGCAAGGTTGAGATCCCCTATTAGTATAGTTTTGCTGTCTATTTCTTCTTGCATCTCTCTTAACTTCTCTAGAAATTTGGATGCTATATCACTTGGTGCATATATGTTTAATATTGTTATTACTTCATTATTTATTAACTATATCTTGTTTTCCTTCTTATCTCTTTTAATTAGATCTACCTTTACTTTTGTTTGTTTTGAGATTAGGATTGCTACCCCTGCTTTTTTTTTTTTTAATTTCACCTGAAGCATACTAGATTTGCTCCAATCTTTTACCATTATTCTAAATGCATCACTCTGCTTTAAATGTGTTTCTTATAAACAGCATATTGTAGGATTCTGGATTTTAATCTAGTCTGCTATCCAGTTCTGTTTTATGGGAGAGTTCATCCCTTTCACATTCATAATTAAAATGACTAAAGTTGTATTTCCCCCAAATTGTGTTTTTTAACTTACCCCAAATTATGCTTTTCTCTTTCCTTTCCACCTTTATCTTCTTCCCAGTATTTTACTTTTCAGCACCACCTCCCTCAAACAGCCCTCCTCCTTTACAATCCCTCTACCTTTCTTATACTTTTCCCCTATTACTTCTGTTTTCCCTTCTATTAGCTTCCTCTTTCCTTCTCCTTTTCCCTCTCACTTCCCTATAGGTGAGGCAAGTTTTCCTGTGAAATCAAATATGTCTAATATTTTCTTTTTGAGCCAGATATAATGAGAGTAAGATTCAGACAATGTTCATCCCCATCCTTTCTTTCCTTCAATTAAATCTTCTTTGCCTCTTCATGAGTTGTAATTTTCCTCATTTTACCTCCATTTCCCTCTTTTTCCAATATAATTCTCTTCCAATCTCTAGTTTCCTTCTTATATTATCACAGTAAAATCAAATTATACCTGCACTCTCTATGTATATTTATAACAGAGATATAATTCTAAAGAGTTCTTTACTTTTTGTCTTTTTATGCTTCTCTTGAGTTCTGTATTTGGAAGACAAAATTTTTGTTCAATTTTGGTCTTTTCATCAGACATAAATGAAATTGAATTGTATCATTGAATGTCCATCTTCTTTCCTGAAATATAATGCTCAATTTAGCTGGATTGTTTATTCTTGGCTGCAATCCCAGTTCCTTTGCCTTTCAGAATATCAGATTCCAGGCCCTTTGATTCTTGAAAGTGGAAGCTGTTATGTCCTTAGTAATCTTGATTGTGACTCCTCAATATTTGAATTGTTTCTTTGTGGCTTGCAATATTTTTTCCTTGCTCTGATAATTCTGAAATTTTGTTATGATGTTCCTTGGAGCGTTTATTATTTGTCTCTTTCAGGAGGTGATCAATGAATACTTTCAATGGCTATTTTACCTTCTGATTCTAAGACATCAGGGAAGTTTTCATTGATGATTTCCTAAGAGATAATATCTAGGCTCTTTTTTTCATCATGGTTTTCAGGAAATCCAATTATCCTTAGATTATCTGTCCTGTATCTCCTTTCCAGGTCAATTGTTTCTCCAATGAGGTATTTTACATTTTCTTCTATTTTTTCTTTTTTTTTATTGTTTTGTTTGATCAATTCTTGATGTCTCATTAACTTTTTCATTTCCATTTTTTAATTTCTAATTTTTAGTGAATTATTTTCTTTGATTACCTTTTTTGTAGCTCTTTTTATATTTGGCCAATTGAATTTTTAAATAGCTTGTTTTGTTATATAGTTTTTTTCCATTTCACAAATTTTGTTTTTCAAGTATTTCTTTTCTTTTTCCATTTCACAAATTCTGTTTTTCAAAGATTTACTTTCTTCTTCCATTTCATGAAATCTATTTTGTAAGTTCTATGCTTTTTCCATTCCACTAAATCTATTTTGTAAAGAGTTTTTTGCTTTTTTGCTTATTTTTTTAAAGGTTGAGTTCTGCTTTTAGGGCAAAAGGGAGGTTGGCCAAGCTTCATTTATAGGTAACAGTGGCTGTGCTGGCTCAGTGCTGACTAATTTCCAGTGCTGGATGGGTGTGGCCTGGCCCTGATATTCTGAGGTGTAGAGGCTCACTTTTTGCTCTTTGTGTTTGTGTTGGATGTATTACAGCTAATGTGCTGATTTACTGGCTTGCAACCAGGACAGAATAGCCAGCACTGCTGTAGATTCCACTTGGTAGATTCCCTAGCAAGTGGAGCCACACCACCCTTTCCTTTGGTTTTTCTAGTGCCTGTGTTGGGGGGTCTGCACTAGACTGCCTGTGCTTGGTTGCCTCCCTTTGTGCCTGATTGAAACAGATCTTTTCTGAAGATCTTCCAAATTAGCTTGTACTGAAAATTTGTTACAATCCAAACATTTGTGGGTTCTGTCATTCCAAAACCAGTTCAGAGGGCTGATTTGCTCCAATTTGAGGGATATGTGGAGAGCTCAGTGTCTCCCTTTTCCCACATTGGCTCTATTCCTTCTTGAGAAAGAATAGTATTCTGTTTAATTTAGGTATAATGTAAATATAACCAAGAAAAAAAAGTGATTTAGTAGGCTGAGCAATGGTCAAAAAGATCTATATTTGAATGTAACTTTGCTATCTAGAATAATAGAATTTAGAGCTAAAGAGGAGTTTTTTAAAAGTCATCTAGTCCAATCCTTTTATATTAGAAATGATAAAACAGGAATTTATTTAATATTTAATTGTGTGGTAGTTTGAGTTTTGATATAAAATCAGATTCTCTGAGTCCAAAAACTTCTTCTGTCCCTTCATTGAGCATCAATTTCTTTCTTTTTTTTTTTTTTTGAATAAGAAAGTTGAAATAGGATTTAGATAATATGAGATTTGTATTTTTTCTTTCAGACTCAAATTCAAATTAGTCTCAAATATTACTGAGCAAGTCACTAAATCTATGTCTGGCTCATTGTCCTTATTTGTAAGATAGGGATAATAATGGCAGCTAGTTTCCAACATTCTTGTAAGTTTAATATGAAATAACATAGAAATGTATAAATAAGACCTCTACCTTAAACATGGTTGTGGAATTGTCAGTGCTAGTTTCTATTTGTCACTTATAGTAACATTGTGTAAGAAAATAGGCACAGTTTCCAGGGTAGAGGAAATTATTATACTGAGTCAGACCACAGATAGATTAAATTAATTTCTGTTGAGCACATTTTAGGAAGGACAGTGACACCCTGAAATGTGTCTAAGGAAGGAAGGATCATCAGTTTCAGTTGAGGGAGGAGGGAAGCTGAGCTTAAAGAGATTTATGGGAGCTTTCTACAAGTTCAAATTAAATGGATTTGGCATTTGCTGTTTAGCCCCGGAAGACAGAACTGAGGCCTAAGGAGAATAATTGATTTCCTAAAAGTCACCCAGCTAATTATCATCTGAGGTAGGTTTTAAATTAAGAACTCTAGACTCTAGATCCACTTCCTTTTTCTCCACATACTTTCTAATCCAACTATACTGCCCCACTTATTGCTTTTGGCTCACAACATTCTATCTTTTGTCTACATGCTTTTGCATTGGTTACTGTCCCGCCCCTCCTTCCCCCCTTCATGCTTGTAGTGCTCTCTTTTCATCTCTGCTTATTAACCTTGCTGACTTCCTTCAAGACTCAACTCAAATAGTACTTTCTGTAGGAGGTCCCTCCAATGTTATTACTGTATTTCTCTCTGAAGATTACCTGCCACTTATTCTGCATATATACACATATATTGTATATATTCTATACCATAAACACATAGTTTTATTTACATATTTTCTATTTCATTAGAATGCAGGCTCCTTAGAAGTAAGGATGGTTTTAACATTTCTGTTTTTTATACCTGATACATAGTAGGTACTTAATAAATGTTTGCTGATAGACTTGATTTTTCCACTATACCATATTTCTTTTAAGCAATTTCAATAATCCTACATAAACAATTAAGAAAAGCAGATTAGAAAGTCATTGGAATATATTAATAGGATTGCAGAATTTCAAGTGGAAAGGAACTTAAGTATGTTTTCTAGCCTGACACTTCCATTTTACAAATTGAGATTCAGAGGAGTTTACAAGGCCACAAAAATATCAGAGTCAGGATTGGAACTTTGTCCAATGATTCCAAATCCAGCACCCCTTTCTTCTTTATTGAAAAAACTTTGTTAGTGTTTGGAGAAATGAGGAGAAAATCACGAATTTAGGCAATGCTGAACAAGGGAATAGATTGGACTCTTGACTTTTTAATATAGCAGCTAGCGCTAAAGAGATAAGAGAGTTATAGAAAGAGTTCTAAAGATGGAGGGTATAGTTCTCCTGTTAGGTAATACCTCAAACTTCCGCATATTGTGTCTCAGTAAGACACTCTTGTTGGTATATAAGTAACTCTGTTGAGAGATCTGGTACCCTTTATCATCATCCTGAGCTAAACAGAGAGAATTCTTAAATAGTGACATCCCATTGAGAAGATATCTGGCAATGGCTGCCATAAAGGACAAAAAAGGACCCTACAACAAAGCATTCCAAATGGGATATGCACAACATTGCAACTATAATTACTAGAAAGAAATTGGTGTCAGCCACAATGGAAGCCCAATGTGAGAATTGTGCTTTTCATTGCCTAATGAAATCATTTAAAATTCCTTAGTCAATCATGCAAACTACTCCACAATCTGGTCTCACTCTGCATTTCTAGGTAAGCGTCTACTACTATTACTTTTCACCATATATTCTACTCTCCAGCCAAACCATTGCATTCTCTATTCACTGTATACAATCTATGTTGTTCTGTGTCTTAGTTTATACAAGTCTCTGTTTCTGAAATGTCCTATTTCTCCCTTTGCCTTCAAAATTCCTACCAACATTTTAAGTCCACTACAAATGCTACCTTTTCCAGCAATTTCCTCTTTGATCTCCCTATTTTGAAACACTTTTCCCATTGAGCATCCACAGAACAAATTCAGCCCTTATCCATTTTCTGGGAATAAATCTTTGTATTTGTCTTATCTCTCTTCTACCCGGGCTATAAGTGTGATGAGGGTATGGGCTAGATCTTCTCCAAATTTTGTATCTTGAGAAGGTTAATTTCTCTCTTTTCATTGGCAAAGGTGGGAGGTTATGACTATTAATCATTTTTGCTTAATGGCCATCATTATTGCTGATACTAGGCAAAGATCAGTCATGAAGAGGGCAGGACAAAAAGAGAGATTGTTATGCCTGAAAATGTAACGAAAAATAAATTGGAAACTTTAAAACCTCCCAGCATTTTCTAACTCCTAAATTACTTTTTTACACTCAGACCTGAATTATGTTCTCATTTTTGTCTTTAGCTAAAAGAATTTCAGCAATTTATTGTACAAATAAAGGTGATAAATAGAGATATGAACTCCCAAACCTAAAAAAATAATCATAAAGTTGATCTGGTACCTAAAAACTTGAAAGCAAAGACATCAGTTATTATACACCTGAAGAAACTTATAAACCATTTTATTTATTTAGAAATATTTCTAAAAGTATTCAGATTTTAGGTTTCTCAATCCAGCTACAAGAGGAAAATCAAAAGACATAATCCCTACTCAATGCATTTCTCTGAGCCCTTCCTAGAATTTAAATTCTTTAAATTAAAATTTAATTTCTTTCAAATTAAAGAATATCTTGCTAAGTATGCAATTATTCCATACATAATTAAGAGGGAGAGAGAAAAATGGGATTGATATAGAAAATACAGATAATCCCCAAAACTGTCTGATTCTCTCCTTTTTCCTCTCTTGCAGAAGTATAATCATTGCCCTTTCATTCTTTAAGAAGAATCTATAGACTGTGAAATGTCCTACCAACTGAGAAGAGGAATGAAAAAAAAAAAACCACAAGAGGACAGGTTAATCCAGAAACACAATAATCAATTCCTGAATAATTGAGTTTGCTGAGTCTTGGACTTTTATTGTAGAACAGCAATTAAGGCTATGTCAGCCTGAGAATTAAAGAAAGAATATTGACATGTCAAAGATTTTAAAAATAAAGTATTCATTGAGCACAAGCTCAATAGATGTGGCTGTTAAAAAAAAAAACCACCTTCAATTGAATTAATTAACATGTAGTGAATCTGATGAAGAAATTTGTAGGTATTCAGACCATATTTGACAAAAGTGTGCTCAATTATGGGTTTCATATTTCTAAACTTTTTTTAAACTTATGTTCTTCTTTTAAATATTTCATTATAGTTTCTAAATGACTCTCATATGCAAACCTCCATCAAAATTCTCCCTTGAAACAGAAAAGGAAATAAGAAACTCAGTCACCTTGTTGGTCATTTCTGACAATATATGACAGACTCCATACCTATTGTTCCATCTGTTCTGTGTAAAGAGGAGAGAGGATATTTCTGTTTTTTGAATTCATTACTATTTGCTACATTGGTCAATGTTTTGTTTTTTTCAATATTGTTTTTTAAATAATTGTGGTCATTGTATAAATCATTCTATCAGTCTTCTTTATTTTGTTCTGCATCAATTTAAATAAATCTTTTCAAGTCTAACTTAATTCCTCATATTTGTCATGTCTTTTGGTTCAACCATATTTTCCTTTATATCTGTCCAACCATTCCAAATTAATAGGTACTTTGCTACTTCAATTTGTGTTTGGTCCTTCTAAATCTGCTGAAAATATTTTTGGAATATATAAATAACACTTTTCCCTTTGTCTTTATCCTCTATGTGTCTAGTAAGCACAATATTATAAATGGAACATTTATATATTGGACTATCCAGAGTATGGTCAACGGGCTATGCTATATGCTGTATGAAGAACAATTGTGGATACTGGCAATATTTAGATCAAAGAAGAAAGGCTTAGGGGAAATATCTTTAAACATATGAATGGCTAAGATCTGGAAAAGTGATTTGATTTTCTTTAGCCTCAGAGAGTAAAACTAAAACTCTAAAATGAAAAATTTTTAAAGATCATAAGTAAAAAACTGGGAGAGAACTTGGAAGTCATCTAGTCTAACTCCTTTTTGCATACCAGAAAACAAAGTCCAGAAAGGTAAAGTGTTTTGCTGACAGGCACAATGAAGTTTATGATAAATGGATGATTTGAACCCATATGTCTTCTGATTCCATATCTAATGCTCTTTCCTTTGCATTAGACTATTTCCTGACTTTTTTTAGTTATACATAATGTTCTATCAATATAAGTGATCTAATAATTTTGTAGGTTGCTATATGAAGTAATAAGTTCTCAATCAAAAAAGTATTCCTGCAGATGTTGGTGACTATATACCATAGATTCTATTAAAAATGTTTTCTTGTGCTGGATGAGAGTTAAAGTCCAAAACTAGAATATATGAATTTCAGGAGAGCTTGGGGATAATTTAGCCCAACTTCCTACCTGAAGTGTGACTGATTTATATAACATTTCTGTTCAGTGGCCATCGATTTTCTACTGGATGATTTTCAGTAACAGAGGATTCATCAAGTTAAAAAAAAGTCTAGGATGCTTTTAGAATTCTCTTCAAAATTCTAGGACACTCCTTAGATTCTTTAATTTCATGTGACAAGCAATAGAGACAAATAGTATTCATAGAATGTTAAAGAACTATTGGTTTAATTTAGATTTTAAACTGGAATGAAATATTGGCATTTAAGTAGCTTTTTCAAAATTGAGTTAATTGATGATCAAGGCAAATCACAATTGTGAACTGAGGGTAATTTCGTTACCACAAAGTCTCCAATTCAGTAAGCCATATGATGGCTTACTTAACTATATAATTTACTCTGAACAGCAAGTAAATTTCTAGAGCATTTTGAAAAATCATTTCATAACTATTTGAACAGTACAAGGAAAGGGATCTAGGAAGATGAATAACCATCCTCCTAGACACATGATCTATAATTTATAGATTTTGTGACTAAACCCCAAAGAGGAATCAGATGAAAAGAGGACAGGTTGAACCCAAGTCTTCAAAGTTCCTCGATTGGTGGGAGAGGTCTTTTTCACAGGTTTGGTTTGCTATTGATGATCCTTTAAAATCCCTCCAACTTGTTCTATAAAGTATGTTATAGACTACCCACTAGAATGCCACTAAAATTCTACTAAATATATGTTGTTCCACAATTTTTGTGGCTGTATTGAAAGATAGCATTGTTTTTTTTTAAATAACTTTTTATTGCTAGAACCCATGTCAGGTAATTTTTTACAGCATTATCCCTTGCACTCACTTCTGTTCCGATTTTTCCCCCTCTCTCCCTCCACCCCCTCCCCCAGATGGCAAGCAGTCCTTTACATGTTGAATAGGTTACAGTATATCCTAGATACATAATATGTGTGCAGAACCAAACAGTTTTCCTGTTGCACAGGGAGAATTGGATTCAGAAGGTATAAATAACCCGGGAAGAAAAACAAAAATGCAAGCTGTTTATATTCATTTCCCAGTGATCTTTCTTTGGGTGTAGCTGCTTCTGTCCATCCTTGATCAATTGAAACTGAATTAGCTCTCTTTATCGAAGAGATCTACTTCCATCAGAATACATCCTCAAACAGTATCATTGTTGAGGTATATAATGATCTCCTGGTTCTGCTCATTTCACTTAGCATCAGTTCATGTAAGTCTTGCCAGTCCTCTCTGTATTCATCCTGCTGGTCATTCCTTACAGAACAATAATACAGAATGAGTAGTTTTAATGGTAAATGTGAATGGGGTGAAATCTCCCATAAAACGTAAGCAGATAGCAAACTGGATTAAAAGCCAGAATCCTACAATATGTTGTTTATGAGAAACATATTTAAAGTTGAGTCATACATACAGATAAAGGTAAAAGGTTGGAGTAGAGTTTATTATGCTTCAGGTGAAATTTAAAAAGCAGGGTAGTATCCTCATCTCAGATCAAGTAAAAATAAAACTTGATCTGATTAAGAGATAAGGAAGAAAATTATTATCTTGCTAAAGGGTACCATAGATAATGAAGTATATCAATATTAAACATATATGCCCCAAGTGGTACAGAATTTAAATTTCTAAAGGAGAAGTTAAGAAAATTACAAAAAGAAATAGACAGCAAAGCTATAATAGTGGGAGATCTCAACCTTACTCTCTAACTAGATAAATCAAACCATAAAATAAATAAGAAGTTAAAGAGATAAATAGAATACTAGACAAATTAGATATGATAGCTCTTTGGAGAAAATTGAATGGAGACAAAAAGGACTCGGCAGTTCATGGAACCTATAGAAAAATTGACCCTATATTAGGACATAAAGACCTCAAAATCAACTGCACAAAGGTAAAAATAGTTAAATGCATTTTTTCCAGATCATGATGCAATAAAAATTACATTAAATGAAGGTCAGGGTCAGGGAAAAATACACCAAAAAGAAACTGGAAACTAATTAATCTCATCATAAAGAATAAATGGGTGAAACAGCAAATCATAGACACAATCAATAATTTCATCCAAGAGAATGACAATAGTGGGACAACATACCAAAATTTATGGGGATGCAGCCAGAGAGGTAATAAGGGGAAATTTTATATCTCTAGAGACTTATTTGCATGAAATAGAGAAAGAGAAGATCAATAAATTGGGTTTGCAACTAAAAAAGCTAGAAAAAGAACAAATGAAAACCCTCCTAATCATACCAAACTTGAAATTCTAAAAATAAAAGGAGAGATCAATAAAATTTAAACAACAAAACTGTTGAATTAATAAATAAGATCAAGAATTTGTTTTATGAAAAAAGCAACAAAATAGATAAACCTTTAGTTAATTTGATAAGAAAAAGAAAAAAGGAAAATCAAATTGTTAGTCTCAAAAATGAAAAGGGAGAACTATCCACCAATGAAGAGGAAACTAGAGGATTATCTTTGCCCAACTTTATGCCAATAAATTTGACAATCTAAGTGAAATGGAGGAATACCTACAAATATATAGATTGCCCAGATTAACAGAAGAGGAAATAAATTACTTAAAAGTCCCATTTTAGAAAAATAAATACAAGCTATTTATCAACTCTCTAAGAAAAAATTCCCAGGATTTGCATGTGAATTCTACCAAACATTTAAAGAACAATTAACTCCAATACTATATAAACTATTTGACAAAATAGGGAATGAAAGACTCCTACCAAATTCCTTTTATGATACAGATATGGTCCTGATAGGTATAAGTATACTGTTTTCATCCTAGATCAGATAGGACAAAAACAGAGAAAGAAAATTATAGACCAATATCTCTAATGAATATTGAAGCAAAACTCTTAAACAAAATATTAGGAAAAATATTATAGATAATCATCTTCAGGATAATACACCACAACCAAGTAAGATTTATACCAGGAATGCAGGGCTAATTCAATATTAGGAAAACTATTAACATAACTGACTGTACTAATTACCAAATTAACAAAAACTACTTGATTATTTCAATAGATGCAGAAAAAACATTTGATAAAATCCAACACCCATTCCTATAAAAAAGATGAGATAGTGTAGGAATAAATGGACTTTTCCTTAAAATAGTCAGTGGCATCTATTTAAAACCATCAGCAAGCAGCATATGTAATGGGGATACACTAGAACCATTCCCAGTAAGATCAGGGGTAAAACAAGGTTGCCCACTATCACCATTGCTATTCAATATTGTATAAGAAATGTTAGCTTTGGCAATAAGGGAAGAAAAAGAGATTAAAGGAATTAGAGTAGGTAATGAGGAAATCAAATTATCACTCTTTACAGATGATAAGATGGTATACCTAGAGAACTCCAGAGAACCAACTAAAAAGCTATTAGAAATAATCCACAATTTCAGCAAAGTTGTAGGATACAAAATAAATCCACATCAATCATCAGCATTCTTATACATCACTAACAAAGTACAACAGCAAGAGATGCAAAGAAAAATTCAATTAATATAATTACATATTGTTGATGGGGGCAGCTAGGTGATGCAGTGGATAGAGCACCAGCCCTGAAGTCAAGAGAACCTGAGTTCAAATCTGGTCTCAGACACTTAATACTTCCTAGCTCTGTGACCATGGGCAAGTCACTTAACTCGGATTACCTCAGCAAAAAAAAGAAGAAGAAGAAGAAGAAGAAGAAGAAGAAGAAGAAGAAGAAGAAGAAGAAGAAGAAGAAGAAGAAGAAAGAAAAAGAAAAGAAATAAAATAAAATAACTGTTGATAATACAAAACACTTGGGAATTTATCTGCTAAGGGAAACTCAGCAACTATATAAGCAAAACTACAAAATACTTTCCACACAAATAAAGTCAGATCTAAGCAATTGGAAAAAGGTCAAGTGCTTTTGGATAGGTCGAGTGAATATAATAAAGATGGCAATACTCTCTTAACTAATCTATTTATTTAGTGCTATACCAACTAAATTTCCAAGAAACTATTTTACTGAACTAGAAAATATAACAAAAATTCATCTAGAAGAACAAAAGGTCAAGAATTTCAAAGGAATTAATGAAGAGAAAAGCAAATGAAGTTGGCCTAGCTGTATCTAAACTATATTATAATGCAGTGGTCATCAAAACCATTTGGTACTCGCAAAGACATAGACTAATTCATCATTGGACTAGGTTAGGCTCATAGGACAAAATAGCCTATGACTATAACAACCTAATATTTGACAAATCAAAAGGGCCCTCCTTTTGTGATAAGAATTCACTATTTGACAAAAACTGCTGGGAAAATTGGAAACTAGTATGGCAGAAAGTAGGCACAGACCCACATCTAACACCATATACCAAGATAAGGTCGAAATGGGTTAATGATCTAGACATAAAGAATAATACTATAAACAAATTAGAAGAACATAGCATGGTTTAATTCTCAGATTTGTGGAGGAGGAAGGAATTTGTGACCAAAGAAGAACTAGAGATCATTATGGGTCATAAAATAGATAATTTTGATTATATTAAGTTAAAAAGGTTTTGTACAAACAAAACTAATGCAGACAAGATTACAAGGAAAGCAATAAACTGGGGGAAATGTTTATATCCAAAGGATATGAATAAGTCCTCATTGCTAAAATATATAGAGAATTGAGTCAAATTTATAATAGTTCAAGCCATTCCGCAGTTGATAAATGGTCAAAGGCTAGGAACAGATAATTTTCAGATGAAGAAATTGAAACTATTTGTAGACACATGAAAAGGTGCTCCAAATCACTATTGATCAGAGAAATGCATATCAAGATAACTCTGAGATATCACTACACACCTGTCAGATTGGCTAAGATGACAGGAAAAAATAATGACTAATGTTGGAGGAGATGTGGGAAAATTGGGACACTGATACATTGTTGGTGGAACTGTGAATGGATCCAACCATTCTGGAGAGCATTTTGGATTATGCTAAAAAAAGTTATCAAACTGTGCATACCCTTTCATCCAGCAATGTTTCTATTGGGATTATATCCCAAAGAGATCTTAAAAAAGGAAAAGAGACCTACATGTGCAAGTATGTTTGTGGCAGCCCTTTCCATTCCGTAGTGGCAGGAAACTGGAAACTGAGTGGATGCCCATCAATTGGAGAATGACTGATTAAAATATGGTATATGAATGACATGGAATACTATTGTTCTATAAGAAACAAACAGCAAGATGATTTCAGAGAGGCTTGGAGAGACCTACATGAACTTATGCTAAGTGAAATGAGCAGAACAAGGAGATCATTATACATAGCAACAACAAGACTATATAATGATCAGTTCTATCGGATGAGGGTCTCTTCAACATTGAGATGATTTGGGTCAGTTCCACTTATGCAATGATGAAGAGAACCATGTATAACCAGAGAGAGAACCATGGGAACAGAGCATGGAACACAGCATAGCCTTCTCACTCTCTCTGTTATTATTTGCTTGCATTTTGTTTCTTTTTTCTCAGTTTTTCTTTTTGTTCCTTCTTGATCTGATTTTTTTTTTTTGTGCAACTGAATGGCTGTGTGAATATGTGTACACATATTGCATCTGGCTTACATGTCGACATATTTGACATGTATTAGACTGACTACTGGGTTGGGGAAGGGATGGGGGGAAGAAGGGGAAAATTTGTGGCAGGAAGTTATGCAGGAGTCAATATTGGGAAAATTGCCCATGCATATGCTTTTTGAATAAAAAAAATAAAAAGTGGAAAAACTTTGGGAAAGAACAAAAAAGACATTAAGCAAACAAAAAACAACAAAATGAAATATAACAAAATAACAACAAAAAGAAAGTGTTAACCACATTCACTCTCCATAGTTCTTTCTCTGGATATGAGTGGTACTTTTCATAGGTGACACTTTCCATTTCACTTCCATTGTGAATATTTCATTACAATCATATGCCATACTATATTTAGCCATTCAACAAATGATAAGCATCCACTCAATTTCTGGTTCCTTTCCATTACAAAAAGGGCTACTATAGGCATTTTTGCTTATGTGGGTCTTTTCCCCTCTTTTATGATCTCTTTGGGATACAGAAGCAATAGGTTTCTGGATCAAAGGTTATGCACAGTTAATTTTATTGCCCTTTGAGCATAGTTCGAAATTGTTCTCCAGAATGGTTGTATCATTTCACAACTCCCCCAATAATGCAGTAGTGTCCCAGTTTTCCCATATCACCTCCAAAATTTATCATTATCTTTTCCTGTTACATTAGCCAATCAAATAGATATGAGGAGGTATCTCAACATTGTCTTAATTTGTACTTCCAGTGATTGAGCATTTTTTCATATGATTAAAAATGGATTTAATTTCTTCAACTTTCTTCATCTGAAAGTTGTCTGTTAATATCCTTTGAATGTCAGTTCTATTTCTGAACCTCATTTATATAGCATAATTACTATTTTTACCTTTTCCTAGATAGTTTTGCTCAGATCTTACTCATTTCTGCTCTTATCTTTCTTTTGGCCTAACCAGTTACTAATGTCAATCTTAGACATATAGTTTATGTTTCTATGTATAAAACATAAATATTTTGTCCTTATTGAATCCCTTGAAATTAGTTTTTAGTGCTGTCTCTTTTATGTCAAATTATTAAGTTCAGGTTTGCTTGAGACAAAATCCTGAAAATCTGATACTCATTGAATATTCTTTTTTTCCTCCAATATTATACTTGATTTTGCTGAATATAATATTTTCAACTACAGGTAGTTCTTTTGATTGTTGATATATAATATTCCAGGATTTATGGTAATTGCAGACAAATCCTGGATAATTCTAATTGGAGCTTTAGCATATTTGAATTGCTTTTTGTTTCCTGTAAAATTTTCTATTTGATTTGGGGTATTTAAAATTTAGCAAATTTCTATTTTCTTTAAAGTAGGATCTCTTTGAAATAGTGATTGGTGGGTTTTTTCCTATTTCTACTTTCCCCTTTTGTTTTATCATTTCAAGACAGTTTTCCTTGATTATTTCTTGTATCATTGTGTCATGTTTCTTTATTTTGATCACAACTTTCAGGTGGTCTAATTATTCTTATGTTTTCTCTTGATCTTTTGTCTAGATCTGTTGTTTTTCTTAAAATGTGTTTCACATTCTTGTCTTTTTTTTATTCTTCATATTTTGTTTTATCATTTTTTGGTCTCTTGTAACTTTACTGATTTCCTCTTGCCTACTTCTAATTTTCAAAGAATCATTTTCTTCTTTAAGAATAGATCTCTTTTTTTTAGTTGGTTGATTTTCTTATAATCTTGCTTTTCTTGGATAATTTTTTTCTTTTTTAGTTTTTCCTCAATATCGTTCATTTGATTTAAATTTATTTTTAGTTCTACAAATTATTTCTGAGCAGGTAGACTCTTTGGGGTAGAAGAGACTTTTTTTTCAAACTTCAATATTCTCTCCTAAAGATGCACCCTGACCTTCCTTATTCCCATAGTAACTTTCAATAGTTGAGAAATAAAACTAGGTTGAATTTTCTCCTTTGCCTGTTCATTAAATTCCCTAATTATTCAGAAGATTGGCTACAGACAGCTGGATGTTCTCCTCAGTATATCTTATAGATGTTCTAGGTGCTTTTTATAGATAATATTTCTGGATATGAATAGCATTTTTCATCATAAGTTCTTCAGAGTTGTTTTGGAACATTGTATTGCTGAGATTAGCTAAGCCATTCACAGCTGATCATCTTAATAAAATGCTGTTACTTTATGTACAGTACATTTCACTTTTCATCAGCTCATAGAATTATTTCCAGTTTTTCTGAGAGTATCTATTCATTATTTCTTATAGCACAATTACAGTGTTCCAATATATTTACACATCACAATTTCTTTAGTCATTCCCCAATTGTTGGGTATCCCTTAAATTTTTTAATTCTCCTGATTATCCACTACCCCAGTCTGCCCCCCTTTCCATAATACCTCCCTTTTTAAGCCATTCCTCTCTTACTATTTTGTAGATAAAATATACTCAACTGAGTGTGTGTTATTCCCTGTTTGAGCCAATTCTGATGAGAATAAGATTTACATGCTCTCCTCACTCCCTCCACTGTAAAAACTTTTTCTTTAGTTATTCTCCCAGTACATTTTTCTCTTGTTCCTTCCCTTTTATTTTTTAGATATCATCCCTTCACTTTTCTTTAGTTTTTAGATAACATCAACTCATACTTCTGTCCTTGGTTTATATATACTCTTGCTAACTGTTTTTCTAGTGAAAAAAATTCTTATGAGTTAAAAGTATTATCTTCCCATGAAGGAATGTAAATAGTTTAACCTTATTAAGTCCCTTATGAGTTCCCTTTTTTATTTACCGTTTTGTGTTTCTCTTGACTCTTGTATTTGAAAGACAAATTTTCCACTTGGCTCTGGTCTTTTCGTCAAGAATTTTTGAAACTTCTCTATTTCACTGAATATTCCATTTCCCCCCGATAGATTATGTTCAGTTTTGTTGGGTAAGAGATTTTTGGTTGTAATCCTAGCTCCTTTGCCCTCTGATTCTTTAATGTAGAAGCTACTAGATCTTGTGATATCCTGAACTATGACTCCATGGTAGTTGAATTGTTTCTTTCTGGCTCCTTATTTTTCTCCTTACCCTGAGATTTCTAGAATCTGGCAAGTTTTCATTTTGGGATCTCCTTAAAGAGGTGATCAGGCATTCGTTTATTTTCTCTTTTGCCTTCTGCTTCTACACTATCAGAGAACTTTTCTTTGATAATTTCTTGAAAGATAATGTCTAGGCTCTTTCTTATGGCTTTCAGGCAGTCCAAAAATTCTAAAATTATCTCTCTTAGATCTATTTTCCAGGTTAGTTTTTTTCTAATGAGATTGTTTATGTTTTGTTATTTTTTTTTTTACTTTTGGTTTTGTTTTATTATTTTTTAATTTCTGATAACATCAATAGCTTTCATTTGCTCAATTCTAGTTTTAAAGGAATTTTTTTTTTAGTGAGCATTTGTATCTCCTTTTCCACTTGGCCAATTCTACTATTTTTTTAAATTTTATTTAATAATAACTTTATATTGACAGAATCCATGCCAGGGTAATTTTTTTTTACAACGTTATCCCTTGCACTCGCTTCTGTTCCGATTTTTCCCTTCCCTCCCTCCACCCCCTCCCCTAGATGGCAAGCAGTCCTATATATGTTAGATATGTTGCAGTATATCCTAGATACAATATATGTTTGCAGAACCAAATAGTTCTCTTGTTGCACAGGGAGAATTGGATTCAAAAGGTAAAAATAATCCGGGGAAAAAAACAAAGATGCAGATAGTTCACATTCGTTTCCCAGTGTTCTTTCTTTGGGTGTAGCTGCTTCTGTCCATCATTTATCAATTGAAATTCAGTTAGGTCTCTTTGTCAAAGAAGTACACTTCCATCAGAGTACATCCTCATACGATATCGTTGTCGAAGTGTATAATAATCTCCTGGTTCTGCTCATTTCACTTATCATCAGTTCATGGAAGTCTCTCCAAGCCTCTCTGTATTCATCCTGCTGGTCATTTCTGACAGAACAATAATATTCCATAACATTCATATACCACAATTTACCCAGCCATTCTCCAATTGATGGGCATCAATTCAATTTCCAGTTTCTAGCCACTACAAACAGGGCTGCCACAAACATTTTGGCACATACAGGTCCCTTTCTCTTCTTTAGTATTTCTTTGGGATATAAGCCCAATAGAAACACTGCTGGATCAAAGGGTATGCACAATTTGATAACTTTTTGGGCATAATTCCAGATTGCTCTCAAGAATGGTTGGATTCGTTCACAACTCCAACAACAATGCATCAATGTCCCAGTTTTCCCACATTCCCTCCAACATTCATCATTATTTTTTCCTGTCATCTTAGCCAATCTGACAGGTGTGTAGTGGTATCTCAGAGTTGTCTTAATTTGCATTTCTCTGATCAATAATGATTTGGAACACTCTTTCATATGAGTGGTAATGGTTTCAATTTCATCATCTGAAAATTATCTGTTCATATCCTGTTGGAATCCTTAGAAACTGCTAACTAATTAGAGTTGATCTAATCTTACAAGAAGATGTTTTGGGCAGAACCTGAAACAAGGTACTAAGTAGAACTAATTAATACAAGGCTTGTGTTCACACCTTTACTCATTGGAGTTCACAATTATGGAAGTTTCACAAAGTAAACTTTGTAACTTTATGAGTTCACACCTCCCTTGAAGCTCTTTGGGCCAGAGAGCACTATGGGAGAAAACCCACAATCCCTCTCTTGAAGGAGCATAAATAGAGCTTCAATGGGCCAGTCAAAGGAGTTTTTCAGAGTGAAGAAGCTACAAGTCGAGATTTCAGTGGAATTACGCCAGAAGCCCTCTCTCCGAGGCAAGGCAGACTATTTTTTCATTTGACTGGCCCATTGAAGCTCTATTTATGCTCCTTCAAGAGAGGGATTGTGGGTTTTCTCCCATAGTGCTTTCTGGCCCAAAGAGCTTCAAGGGAGGTGTGAACTCATAAAGTTACAAAGTTTACTTTGTGAAACTTCCATAATTGTGAACTCCAATGAGTAAAGGTGTGAACACAAGCCTTGTATTAATTAGTTCTACTTAGTACCTTGTTTCAGGTTCTGCCCAAAACATCTTCTTGTAAGATTAGATCAACTCTAATTAGTTAGCAGTTTCTAAGGATTCCAACAATATCCTTTGACCATTTATCAATTGGAAAATGGCTTAATTTCTTATAAATTTGAGTCAGTTCTCTATATATTTTGGAAATGAGGCCTTTATCAGAACCTTTGACTGTGAAAATGTTTTCCCACTTTGTTGCTTTCCTTCTAATCTTGTTTGCATTAGTTTTGTTTGTACAAAGGCTTTTTAATTTGATATAATCAAAATTTTCTATTTTATGATCAGTAATGGTCTCTAGTTCATCTTTGGTCACAAATTTCTTTCTCCTCCACAAGTCTGAGAAATAAACTATCCTATGTTCCTCTAATTTATTTATAATCTCGTTCTTTATGCCTAGGTCATGGACCCATTTTGATCTTATCTTGGTATATGGTGTTAAGTGTAGGTCCATGCCTAATTTATGCCATACTAATTTCCAGTTATCCCAGCAGTTTTTATCAAATAATGAATTCTTATCCCAGAAGTTAGGGGCTTTGGGTTTGTCAAACACTAGATTGCTATAGTTAATTATTCTGTCTTGTGAACCTAATCTTTTCCACTGATCAATTAATCTATTTCTTAGCCAATACCAAATGATTTTGGTGACTGCTGCTTTATAATATAATTTTAGATCAGGTACAGCTAGGCCACCTAAATTTGATTTTTTTTCATCACTTCCCTTGAGATTCTTGACTTTTTATTGTTCCATATGAATTTTGTTGTTATTTTTTCTAGATCATTAAAATATTTTCTTGGAAGTGTGATTGGTATAGCACTAAATAAATAGATTAGTTAAGGGAGTATTGTCATTTTTATTATATTCTCTCGGCCTATCCAAGAGCACTTAATATTTTTCCAATTGTTTAGATCTGATGTTATTTGTGTGGAAAATGTTTTGTAGTTTTGCTCATATAATTCATGACTTTCCTTTGGTAGATAGATTCCCAAATATTTTATGCTATCAACAGTTATTTTGAATGGAATTTCTCTTTGTATCTCTTGCTGTTGGATTTTGTTGGAGATGTATAAAAATGCTGAGGATTTATGGGGATTTATTTTGTATCCAGCTACTTTGCTAAAATCGTGAATTATTTCTAATAGCTTTTTAGTAGAATCTCTGGGGTATTCTAGGTATACCATCATATCATCTGCAAAGAGTGATAGTTTGGTTTCCTCATTGCCTACTCTAATTCCTTTAATCTCTTTCTCGACTCTTATTGCAGAGGCTAGTGTTTCTAATACGAAATTGAATAATAATGGTGATAGTGGGCAACCTTGCTTCACTCCAGATCTTACTGGGAAAGGTTTCAGTTTTTCCCCATTGCATATGATGCTTACTGATGGTTTTAAATATATGCTCCTGACTATTTTAAGGAGAAGTCCATTTATTCCTATGCTCTCAAGTGTTTTTATTAGGAATGGATATTGGATTTTATCAAATGCTTTTTCTGCCTCTAATGAGATGATCATATGGTTTTTGTTTGTTGGTTATTGATATAGTTAATTATGCTAATAGTTTTCCTAATATTGAACCAGCCCTGCATTCCTGGTATAAATCCCACTTGGTCATAGTGTATTATCCTAGGGATGATTTTCTGTAATCTTTTTGCTAATATTTTATTTAAGATTTTAGCATCAATATTCATTAGGGAGATTGGTCTATAATTTTCTTTCTCTGTTTTCAGCCTATCGGGTTTAGATATCAGTACCATGTCTGTGTCATAAAAGGAGTTTGGTAGGACTCCTTCAATCCCTATTTTTTCAAATAGTTTATTTTTCATTGGAGTTAATTGTTCTTTAAATGTTTCATAGAATTCACATGTAAATCCATCTGGTTCTGGGGATTTTTTCTTAGAGAGTTGATTGATAGTTTGTTCTATTTCTTTTTCTGAGATGGGACTGTTTAGGATATTTACTTCTTCCTCTGTTAGTTTGGGCAAGCTATATTTTTGGAGGTATTCTTCTATTTCATTTAAGTTGTCGAATTTATTGGCATAAAGTTGGGCAAAGTAATTCCTAATTATTGCTCTAATTTCCTCTTCGTTAGTGGCGAGTTCTCCTTTTTCATTTTTAAGACTAACAATTCTATTTTCCTCTTTCCTTTTTTAAATCAGATTTACTAAGGGTTTGTCTATTTTGTTGGTTTTTTCATAGAACCAACTCTTAGTTTTATTAATTAATTCAATAGTTTTTTTTTTTTACTTTCAATTTTATTGATCTCTCCTTTTATTTTTAGAATTTCAAGTTTAGTGTTTGACTGGGGGGTTTTAATTTGTTCCTTTTCTAGCATTTTTAGTTGCAAGCCGAATTCATTGACCTTCTCTTTCTCTATTTTATACAATTAGGACTCTAGAGATATGAAATTTCTCCTTATTACTGCTTTGGCTGCATTCCATACATTTTGGTATGATGTCTCATTATTATCGTTTTCTTGGGTGAAGTTATTAATTATGTCTATGATTTGCTGTTTCACCCAATCATTCTTTAATATGAGATTATTTAGTTTCCAATTATTTTTTGGTCTACTTTCCCCTGGCTTTTTATTGAATGTAATTTTCATTGCATCGTGGTCTGAAAAAGGATGCATTTACTATTTCTGCCTTACTGCATTTGAGTTTGAGGTTTTTATGTCCTAATATATGGTCGATTTTTGTATAGGTTCCATGAACTGCTGAAAAGACAGTGAACTCCTTTCTGTCTCCATTATATTTTCTCCAGAGATCTATCATATCTAATTTTTCTAGTATTCAATTTACCTCTTTGACTTCTTTCTTATTTATTTTGTGGTTTGATTTATTTAATTCTTTTTTTTTTATTTAATAATTACATTATATTGACACTCGTTTCTGTTCCGATTTTTTCCCCCTCCCTCCCTCCACCCCCTCCCCTAGATGGCAAGCAGTCCTTTATATGTTGGATATGTTGCAGTATATCCTAGATACAATATATGTTTGCAGAACCGAACAGTTCTCTTGTTGCGTAGGGAGAATTGGATTCAGAAGGTATAAATAATCCGGGAAGAAAAACAAAAATGCAGATAGTTTACATTCGTTTCCCAGTGTTCTTTCTTTGGGTGTAGCTGCTTTTGTCCGTCATTTATCAATTGAAACTCAGGTCTCTTTGTCAAAGAAATCCACTTCCATCAAAATATGTCCTCATACAATATCGTTGTCGAAGTGTATAATGATCTCCTGGTTCTGCTCATTTCACTTAGCATCAGTTCATGTAAGTCTCGCCAGTCCTCTCTGTATTCATCCTGCTGGTCATTTCTTACAGAACAATAATATTCCATAACATTCATATACCACAATTTACCCAGCCATTCTCCAATTGATGGGCATCCATTCATTTTCCAGTTTTTAGCCACTACAAACAGGGCTGCTACAAACATTTTGGCACATACAGGTCCCTTTCCCTTCTTTAGTATTTCTTTGGGATATAAGCCCAATAGAAACACTGCTGGATCAAAGGGTATGCACAATTTGATAATTTTTTGGGCATAATTCCAGATTGCTCTCCAGAATGGTTGGATTCGTTCACAACTCCACCAACAATGCATTAGTGTCCCAGTTTTCCCGCATCCCCTCCAACATTCATCATTATTTTTTCCTGTCATCTTAGCCAATCTGACAGGTGTGTAGTGGTATCTCAGAGTTGTCTTAATTTGCATTTCTCTGATCAATAATGATTTGGAACACTCTTTCATATGAGTGGTAATAGTTTCAATCTCATCCTCTGAAAATTGTCTGTTCATATCCTTTGACCATTTATCAATTGGAGAATGGCTTGATTTCTTATAAATTTGAGTCAGTTCTCTATATATTTTGGAAATGAGGCCTTTATCAGAACCTTTAACTGTGAAAATGTTTTCCCAGTTTGTTGCTTCCCTTCTAATCTTGTTTGCATTAGTTTTATTTGTACACAGGCTTTTTAATTTGATGTAATCGAAATTTTCTATTCTGTGATCAGTAATGGTCTCTAGTTGATCTTTGGTCACAAATTTCTTTCTCCTCCACAAGTCTGAGAGATAAACTATTCTATGTTCCTCTAATTTATTTATAGTCTCGTTCTTTATGCCTAGGTCATAGACCCATTTTGATCTTATCTTGGTATATGGTGTTAAGTGTGGGTCCATGCCTAATTTCTGCCATACTAATTTCCAATTATCCCAGCAGTTTTTATCAAATAATGAATTCTTTTCCCAGAAGTTAGGGGCTTTGGGTTTGTCAAACACTAGATTGCTATAATTGACTATTCTGTCTTGTGAGCCTAGCCTTTTCCACTGATCCACTAATCTATTTCTTAGCCAATACCAAATGGTTTTGGTGACTGCTGCTTTATAATATAATTTTAGATCAGGTACAGCTAGGCCACCTTCATTTGATTTTTTTTTCATTAATTCCCTTGAGATTCTCGACTTTTTATTGTTCCATATGAATTTTGTTGTTATTTTTTCTAGCTCAATAAAATATTTTCTTGGAAGTCTGATTGGTATAGCACTAAATAAATAGATTAGTTTAGGGAGTATTGTCATCTTTATTATGTTCGCTCGGCCGATCCAAGAGCACTTAATATTTTTCCAATTATTTAAGTCTGACTTTATTTGTGTGGAGACTTTTTTATAATTTTGCTCATATAATTCCTGACTTTCCTTTGGTAGATAGATTCCCAAATATTTTATGGTATCAACAGTTATTCTGAATGGAATTTCTCTTTGTATCTCTTGCTGTTGGGTTTTGTTGGTGATGTATAAAAATGCTGAGGATTTATGGGGATTTATTTTGTAGCCAGCTACTTTGCTAAAATTATGAATTATTTCCAATACCTTTTTGGTAGAATCTCTGGGGTTCTCTAGGTATACCATCATATCATCTGCAAAGAGTGATAGTTTGGTTTCCTCATTGCCTACTCTAATTCCTTTTATATCTTTCTCGACTCTTATTGCCGAGGCTAGTGTTTCTAATACGATATTAAATAATAATGGTGATAGTGGGCAACCTTGCTTCACTCCAGATCTTACTGGGAAAGGTTCCAGTTTTTCCCCATTGCATATGATGCTTACTGATGGTTTTAAATATATGCTCCTGACTATTTTAAGGAAAAGTCCATTTATTCCTATGCTCTCAAGTGTTTTTATTAGGAATGGATGTTGGATTTTATCAAATGCTTTTTCTGCATCTATTGAGATGATCATGTGGTTTTTGTTTGTTTGGTTATTGATATAGTCAATTATGCTAATAGTTTTCCTAATATTGAACCAGCCCTGCATTCCTGGTATAAATCCTACTTGGTCATAGTGTATTATCCTGGTGACAATTTTCTGTAATCTTTTTGCTAATATTTTATTTAAGATTTTAGCATCAATATTCATTAGGGAGATTGGTCTATAATTTTCTTTCTCTGTTTTCAGCCTACCTGGTTTAGGTATCAGTACCATATCTGTGTCATAAAAGGAGTTTGGTAGGACTCCTTCAATCCCTATTTTTTCAAATAGTTTATATAACATTGGAGTTAATTGTTCTTTAAATGTTTGGTAGAATTCACATGTAAATCCATCTGGTCCTGGGGATTTTTTCTTAGGGAGTTGATTGATAGTTTGTTCTATTTCTTTTTCTGAGATGGGACTGTTTAGGATATTTACTTCTTCCTCTGTTAGTTTGGGCAAGCTGTATTTTTGGAGGTATTTTTCTATTTCATTTAAGTTGTCGAATTTATTGGCATAAAGTTGGGCAAAGTAACTCCTAATTATTGCTCTAATTTCCTCTTCGTTAGTGGTGAGTTCTCCCTTTTCATTTTTAAGACTATCAATTTGATTTTCCTCTTTCCTTTTTTTAATCAGATTTACTAAGGGTTTGTCTATTTTGTTGGTTTTTTCATAGAACCAACTCTTAGTTTTATTAATCAATTCAATAGTTTTTTTACTTTCAATTTTATTGATCTCACCTTTTACTTTTAGAATTTCAAGTTTAGTGTTTGACTGGGGGTTTTTAATTTGTTCCTTTTCTAGCATTTTTAATTGCAAACCCAATTCATTGACCTTCTCTTTCTCTATTTTATACAAATAGGCCTCTAGAGATATGAAATTTCCCCTTATTACCGCTTTGGCTGCATCCCATACATTTTGGTATGATGTCTCATTATTATCGTTTTCTTGGTGAAGTTATTAATTATGTCTATGATTTGCTGTTTCACCCAATCATTCTTTAGTATGAGATTATTTAGTTTCCTCTTATTTTTTGGTCTACTTCCCCCTGCTTTTTTGTTGAATGTAATTTTCATTGCATCGTGGTCTGAAAAGGATGCATTTACTATTTCTGCCTTACTACATTTGAGTTTGAGGTTTTTATGTCCTAATATATGGTCAATTTTTGTATAGGTTCCATGAACTGCTGAAAAGAAAGTGTATTCCTTTCTGTCTCCATTACATTTTCTCCAGAGATCTATCATATCTAACTTTTCTAGTATTCTATTTACCTCTTTGACTTCTTTCTTATTTATTTTGTGGTTTGATTTATCTAATTCTGAGAGTGCAAGGTTAAGATCTCCCACTATTATAGTTTTACTGTCTATTTCTTCTTGCAGCTCTCTTAGTTTCTCTTTTAAGAATTTAGATGCTACCCCACTTGGTGCATATATGTTTAATATAGATAGTGCTTCATTATCCATGCTACCCTTTAGCAAGATATAGTGTCCTTCCTTATCTCTTTTAATTAGGTCAATTTTTGCTTTAGCTTGATCTGAGATCAGGATGGCTACCCCTGCTTTTTTGACTTCACCTGAAGCATAGTAGATTTTGCTCCAACCTTTTACCTTTAACCTGCATGTATCTCCCTGCTTCAGGTGTGTTTCCTGTAAACAACATATTGTAGGATTCTGGCTTTTAATCCATTCTGCTAACCGCTTCCTCTTTATGGGGGAGTTTACCCCGTTCACGTTAATGGTTAGAATGACCAATTCTGTATTACTTGCCATCTTGTTAACCCCGGTTTATGCTTTCCTCCCTTCTTTCCCCTTTCCCCCCCTTCCAAGTATTAAGCTTGTGAGCACCCCTTGCTTCTCACAGCCCTCCCTTTTTAGTGTCCCTCCCCCCGCCTTTGAGTTCCTCCCCCTATCTTACCCCTTTCCCTCCCAGTTCCCGTATTCCCTTCCGCTTAGCTTATTCCTTCCCTTTCCACTTTTCCCTTCTCACTTTTCAATGAGATGGGAGAAGTTTCACCATAGATTGAATATGTCTTAAGATTTTTCACTTAAAGCCAATTCTGAAGGCAGTAAGATACCCACTATATTCATCCCCTTCCATTCTTTCTCTCAGATATAATAGGTTTCCTATGCCTCTTCATGAGATGTACTACCCCCACTTTACCCTTTTTCTGGTACAATGTCCTTTCCACATCAATTTCTAGAACAAGGTATACATGTATTCTTTATACATCTATATAGTCAAAATATAGTTCCCAAGATTAATCTTTACCTTTTTAGATTTCTCTTGAGTTCTATATTTGTAGATCAAACTTTTTGTTAAGTTCTGGTTTTTTCATCAGAAATAGATGAAATTCGCTTATTTCGTTGAATGTCCATCTTCTTCCCTGGAAAAAGATGCTCATTCTCGCTGGGTAAGTTATTTTTGGTTGCATACCAAGTTCCTTAGCCTTTTGGAATATCATATTCCAGGCCCTTCGATCTTTTAATGTGGATGCTGCCAGATCCTGGGTTATCCTTATTGTGGCTCCTTGATACTTGAATTGGGTTTTTCTAGCCGCTTGCAATATTTTTTCTTTCATCTGAGGGTTCTGGCATTTGGCCACTATATTCCTTGGTGTTTTGATTTTAGGATCCCTTTCAGTGGGTGATCGATGAATCCTTTCAATGTTTATTTTTTCCTCTGTTCCTATGACTTCTGGGCAGTTCTCTTTGATAATTTCCTGGAAGACAGTGTCCAGGCTCTTTTTTTCATCATGTTTTTCTGGAGTCCAATGATTCTCAGATTGTCTCTCCTGGATCTGTTTTCCAGGTCTGTTGTTTTCCCCAGAAGGTATTTCACATTTTTCTCCATTGTTTGATTTTTTTGGATTTGCTTGACTGATTCTTCTTGTCTCCTCGAGTCATTCAATTCCACTTGTTCAATTCTGATTTTCAGTGAAGTATTCTCTTCACTCACTTTTTTAAAATCTTTCTCTAATTGTCCAATTGAGTTCTTTTGTTCTGTGGAATTTTTTTCCATTTCGCCAATTTTGTTTTTTAGAGAGCTGTTTTCTGTTTCCAGTTCACTAATCCTATTTTTCAAGGATTTTACTTCTTTATCCACTCTCTCTTTAACTGACTTCTCCAGGCTCTTTTGCCAAGCCTCCCTCTCCTTTTCCCATTTTTCTTCTAGCTCCCTTGTGAGAGCCTTTTTAATCACTTCTATGAGGTTCATCTGTGCTGAGGAACAGATGCTCTCCTCCTTTGGGGAATCACCTGGGGACTGCCTGTTTTTAGTCTCCTCAGGATTTAGAGTCTGCTCTCTATCTGTGTAGAAGCTGTCAAGGGTTAAAGTCCTCTTCAGCTTCTTGCTCATTCTGTCTATTAATCAGAGACAAACTACCAAAGAAAAACAGAAAAAACTGGAGTCTTTCTTTGGGGGGGGGAGGGGGGGCTGGGTGTGTTATCGAGCTTCCTCTACAGACTGCAGGGGGCAGCAGTGAGGCACTAGCAGGACTGTGCTGCGCCTGCGCTCTGAGATCCCAAAGCGTGCTGAGTCACTGAGGGGGAGGAAGGGGGGGCGGCCAGGTCCTGAGAGACTCCAGCTGTTTGGGGTTGTATTCTTCAGCCCCGGTGTTTTTAGCTTCTCTGCTGGGCTGCTGATTTGCTGCAGGTTCCAAACCTGTAGCGAAGCTCTCCCCGCAGAGATGGCTGCGATCACTCTCCACCCCCTCTCCAGTCTGCTCCCGTGCTCTCACTGCCGCTGCCCGCCGCCTGCGCCCGATCTAAAACTGCCCCAGCCCTCCAGTAAAGACAGACCTTTCCTGGCGGATCTCAAGGATGGCTTCTCTTGGTAACTATTTGTGGGGTTTTTTTTCAGTCAAGCATTGATTCAGAGGCTTGTAATGAAATGGATAGTGAGAGAAAGCGTGGAGCTTATGCAGCTGTGAGCCTCCTCTCCGCCATCTTAACCGGAAGTCCGATTTATTTAATTCTTAAAAGGCAAGGTTGAGATCTCCCACTATTATAGTTTTACTTTCTATTTCTTCTTGCAGCTCTCTTAATTTCTTTTTTTAAGAATTTAGATGCTACACCACTTGGTGCATATATGTTTAATATTGATATTGCTTCATTATCCATGCTACCCTTTAGTAAGATATAGTGCCCTTCCTTATCTCTTTTAATTAGATCAATTTTTGCTTTAGCTTGATCTGAGATCAGGATGGCTACCCCTGCTTTTTTGACTTCACCTGAAGCATAGTAGATTTTGCTCCAACCTTTTACCTTTAACCTGCATGTATCTACCCGCTTCAGGTGTGTTTCCTGTATACAACATATTGTAGGATTCTGGCTTTTAATCCATTCTGCTAACCACTTCCTCTTTATGGGGGAGTTTACCCCGTTCACATTTATGGTTAAAATGACCAATTCTGTATTACTTGCCATCTTGTTAACCCCTGTTTATGCTTTTCTCCCTTCTTTCTCCCTTAACCCCCTTCCCAGTATTAAGCTTGTGAGCACCACTTGCTCCTCACAGGCCTCCCTTTTTAGTATCCCTCCCCCTGCCTTAGAGTTCCTCCCCCTATCTTACCCCTTTCCCTCCCAGTTTCCGTATTCCCTTCCACTTAGCTTATTCCTTCCTTTTTCACTTTTTCCTTCTCACTTTTCAATGAGGGGGGAGAAGTTTCACCATAAATTGAATATGTCTAAAATTTTTCTCTTAAAGCCAATTCTGAATGCAGTAAGATACCCACTATATTCATCCCCCTCCATTCTTTCTCTCAGATATAATAGGTTTCCTTTGCCTCTTCATGACAAGTAGTACCCCCCATGTTGCCCCTTTTCTGGTACAATTTCCTTTACACATCTAGTTTCTAGAACAAGGTATACATGTATTCTTACACATCTTTATAGCAGAAATATAGTTTTCAAGATTAATCTTTACCTTTTTAGATTCCTCTTTAGTTCTATATTTGTAGATCAAACTTTTTGTTAAGTTCTGGCTTTTTCATCAAAAATAGGTGAAATTCACTTACTTCGTAGAATGTCCATCTTCTTCCCTGGAAAAAGATGCTTCCAGATTCTGGGTGATCATTATTGTGGCTCCTCGATACTTGAATTGGGTTTTTCTAGCCATTTGCAGTATTTTTTCCTTCATCTGAGGGTTCTGGCATTTGGCCACTATATTTCTTGGTGTTTTGATTTTAGATCCCTTTCAGTAGGTGATCGAATTCTTTCAATGTTTATTTTACCCTCTGTTTCTATGACTTCTGGGCAGTTCTCTTTGATAATTTCTTGGAAAATAGTGTCCAGGTTCTTTTTTTCATCATGCTTTTCTGGGAGTCCGATGATTCTCAGATTGTCTCTCCTGGCTCTGTTTTCCAGGTCTGTTGTTTTCCCCATAATGTATTTCACATTATTTTCCATTGTTTGATTTTTTTGGATTTACTTGACTGATTCTTCTTGTCTCCTTGAGTCATTCAATTCCATTTGTTCGAATCTGATTTTCAATGAAGTATTTTCTTCACTCACTTTTTAAAAATCTTTTTCTAATTGTCCAATTGAGTTCTTTTGTTCTATGCAATTTTTTTCCATTTTGTCAATTTTGTTTTTTGGAGAGCTATTTTCTGTTTCCAGTTCACTAATCCTATTTTTCAAGGATTTTATTTCTTTATCCACTCTCTCTTTAAGTGAGTGGGATGACTTCTCCAACCTCTCTTGCCAAGCCTCCCTCTCCTTTTCCCATTTTTCTTCTAGCTCTCTTGTGAGAGCCTTTTTAATTTCTTCTATGAGGTTCATCTGTGCTGAGGAACAGATGATTTCCTCTTTTGGGGATTCACCTGAAGACAATCTGTTTTTAGTCTCCTCAGGGTTTAGAGTCTGCTCTCTATCTGTATAGAAGCTGTCAAGGGTTAAGGTCCTTTTCAATTTTTTGCTCATTTTGTCAGAGAAGAATCAAAGACAAACTTACAAAAAGAAAAAAAGAAAAAACCCCTAAATGGAGTCTGCTTTTTGGGGGAGGGGCTGGGTGGTGTTACCGAGCTTCCTCTACAGACTGAGGGGGCAGCAGTGAGGCACTAGCAGCTCTGTGCTGTGCTTGGTCTCTGAGACTTCAAGAGTGTGCTGAGACACTGTGGGGACGGGGTGGCCAGCCGAGAGACTCCTGCTGTTTGGGGTTGTATTCTTCACCCCCGGTGTTTTGGCTTCTCTGCTGGGCTACTGACTTGCTGCCAGGGCAAAGTATCCAATCCTGTAGCAAAGCTCCCCACAAGAGACGGATGAGATCACACCCCATCCTGTTCCGGTCTGCTCAGCTGTGAGCTGCTCCCATGCTCTTGCTGCCACTGCCTGCCCTCATCCTGTACCTGATGTAAATCCATCCCCGACCTCGAGCAAAAACAGACCTTTCCTGGCGAATTTCAAGGATGTCTTCTCTTGGTAATTTTTTGTGTTTTTTTTTTTTTTCAGTCAAGCATTAATTCAGAGGCTTGTAATGAAATGGATTCTGAGAGAAAACACGGAGCTTAAACAGCTGTGTGCCTCCTCTCCACCATCTTGGCCAGAAGTCCTATAAATAGTTTCAATTACATCATCTGAAAATTGTCTGTTCATATCCTTTGACTATTTATCAATTGGAGAATGGCTTGATTTCTTATAAATTTGAGTCAATTCTCTTTATATTTTGGAAATGAGGCCTTTATCAGAACCTTTGAATGTAAAGATGTTTTCCCAGTTTATTGCTTTTCTTCTAACCTTGTCTGCATTAATTTTGTTTGTACAAAAACTTTTTAACTTAATATAATCAAAATTATCTATTTTGTGATCAGTAATGATCTCTACTTCTTCTTTGGTCACAAATTTCTCCTTTCTCCATAGGTCTGAGAGGCATGTTCTTCTAATTTATTTATAATATCATTCTTTATGTCTAGACTGTGAGCCCATTTGAACCTCAACTTGGTATACAATGTTAAGTGTGGATCAATGGCCAGTTTCTGCCACACTAGTTTCCAACTTTCCCAGCAGTTTTTGTCAAATAGTGATTTCTTCTCACAAAAGCTGAGGTCTTTGGCTTTATCAAACACTATATTGCTTTAGTTATTAACTATATTGTCCTGTGAATCTAATCTATTCCATTGATCAACTAGTCTATTTCTTAGCCAATATTAAATGTTTAGGGGGACTGTTGCTTTATAGTAGTTTTAGATCTGATACAGGTAGGCCACCTTCATTTGATTTTTTAAAAATTAGTTCCCTTGAAATTCTTGACCTTTTGTTCCTCTTGTTATTTTTGTCATTTTTTTTTTGTTCTTGTTATTTTTTCTAGGACAGTAAAATAATTTCTTGGAAGTTTGATGGGTATAGCACAAAATAAATGGATTACTTTAGAGAATATTGTCATTTTTCTTATATTCACTCGACCTATCTAAGAACACTTGATATTTTTTCAATTGCTTAGATCTGACTATGTGTGGGAAGGGTTTTATAGTTTTGCTGATATAGTTCCTGACTAAAAAAATATTTTTTACTATTGACAGCTATATTCAATGGAATTTTTCTTTGTATCGCTTGCTTTTGGGTTTTGTTAGTGATATAAAAAGTGCTGATGTTTTATGTGGATTTATTTGTATCTTCCAACTTTCCTAAAGTTGTGGATTATTTCTAATAGATTTTTAGTTGATTCCCTAAGATTCTCTAAGTATAGCATTATATCATCTGCAAAGAGTGATAATTTGGTCCCTCATTACCTACTTAAATTTCTTTAATCTCTTTTTGAATCTCTTATTGCCATGGCTAGCATTTCTAATATAATAATGAATAGCAATGGTGATTGTAGGCAACCTTGTTTCATCCCTGATCTTTTTGGGAATTGTTCTAATATCGGCCCATTACAAATGATGCTTTCTGATGGTTTTAAAAACATGCTGACTATTTTAAAGAAAAGAACATTTATTCCTATATTTCTAGTATTTTTAATAGGAATGAGTGTTGGACTTTGTCAAATGCTTTTTCTGCATCTATTGAAATAATCATATAGTTTTTGTTAATTTAGTTATTGATATAGCCAATTATGATAATAGTTTTCCTAACATTGAAACAGCCCTGCATTCCTGGTATAAATCCTACTTGGTCATAGTGTATTATCCCAGGGATAATTTTCTGTAATTTCTTTGCTAATATTTTATTAAAGATTTTTGCATTAATATTCATTAGGGAGATTGGTCTATAATTTGCTTTCTCTGTTTTTGTCCTACCTGGTTTAGGTATAAGTACCGTGTCTGTATCTTTAAAAAGGAATTTGGTAAAAGTCCTTCATTCCCTACTTTTTTCAAGTACTTTATATAGTATTGGAGATAATTGTTCTTTAAATGTTTGGAAGAATTCACATGTAAATCCATCTGGTCCTGGGGATTTTTTCTTAGAGAGTTGATTAATAGCTTGTTCTATTTCTTTTTCTGAAATAGGACTATTTAAGCAATTTATTTCCTCCTCTGTTAATATGAACAATCTATATTTTTGCAGGTATATCTCCATTTCACTAATGTTTTGAAATTTGTTGGCATAAAATTGGGCAAAGTAATTTCTAAGTATTGTTCTAATTTCCTCTTCATTAGTGGAAAGTTCTCTCTTTTCATTTTTAAGACTAACAATTTGATTTTCCTCTTTCCTTTTTCTAATCAATTTTTTTTTGTTCTTGTTCTCTCTCTCTCTTTTTTTTTAACTTTTTAATAACTTTTTACTGCTAGAACCCATGCCAGGGTAATTTTTTACAGCATTATCCCTTGCACTCACTTCTGTTCTGATTTTTCACCTCTCTCCCTCCACCCCCTCCCCCAAATGGCAAGCAGTCCTTTACATGTTGAATAGGTTACAGCATATCCTAGATACATAATATGTGTGCAGAACCAGACAGTTTTCCTGTTGCACAGGGAGAATTGGATTCAGAAGGTATAAATAACCTGGATAGAAAAACAAAAATGCAAGCATTTTATATTCATTTCCCAGTGTTCTTTCTTTGGGTGTAGTTGCTTCTGTCCATCCTTGATCAATTGAAACTGAATTAGCTCTCTTTATCGAAGAGATCCACTTCCATCAGAATACATCCTCAAACAGTATCATTGTTGAGGTATATAATGATCTCCTAGTTCTGCTCATTTCACTTAGCATCATTTCATGTAAGTCTCACCAGTCCTCTCTATATTCATCCTGCTGGGCATTCCTTACAGAACAATAATATTCCATAACGTTCACATACCACAATTTACTCAACCATTCTCCAATTGATGGGCATCCATTCATTTTCCAGCTTCTAGCCACTACAAACAGGGCTGCCACAGACATTTTGGCACATGGAGGTCCCTTTCCCTTTTTTAGTATTTCTTTGGGGTAGAAGCCCAGTAGTAGCATTGCTGGATCAAAGAGTATGCACAGTTTGATAACTTTTGGGGCATAATTCCAGATTGTTCTCCAGAATGACTGGATTCAACTCCACCAACAATGCATCAGTGTCCCACTTTCCCCGCATCCATTCCAACATTCATCCTTATTTTTTTCTGTCATCTTAGCCAATCTGACAGGTGTGTAGTGGTATCTCAGAGTTGTCTTAATTTGCATTTCTCTGATCAATAGTGATTTGGAACACTCTTTCATATGAGTGGTAATAGTTTCAATTTCATCATCTGAGAATTGTCTATTCATATCCTTTGACCATTTATCAATTGGAGAATGACTTGATTTCTTATAAATTAGAGTCAATTCTCTATATATTTTGGAAATGAGGCCTTTATCAGAACCTTTGACTGTAAAAATGTTTTCCCAGTTTATTGTTTCCCTTCTAATCTTGTCTGCATTTGTTTTGTTTGTACAGAAACTTTTCAATTTGATATAATCAAAATTTTCTATTTTGTGGTCAATAGTGATCTCTAGTTCTTCTTTGGTCATAAATTCCTCACTCTTCCACAGGTCTGAGAGGTAAACTATCCTATGCTCTTCCAATTTATTTATCATCTCATTCTTTATGCCTAGGTCATGAACCTATTTTGACCTTATCTTGGTGTATGGTGTTAAGTGTGGGTCATTGCCTAGTTTCTGCCATACTAATTTCCAATTTTCCTAGCAATTTTTGTCAAATAATGCATTCTTATCCCCAAAACTGGGATCTTTGGGTTTGTCAAACACTATATTATTAAAGTTATTGGCTGTTTTGTCCTTTGAACCTAACCTATTCCATTGATCAACTAGTTTATTTCTTAGCCAATTCCAGATGGTTTTAGTAACTGCTGCTTTATAATATAATTTTAGATCTGGTACAGCTAGGCAACCGTCATTTGATTTTTTTTTTCATTAATTGAAATTCTTGACCTTTTGTTTTTCCATATGAACTTTGTTGTTATTTTTTCTAGGTCATCAAAATAGATTTTTGGGAGTCTAATTGGTATAGCGCTAAATAAATAGATTAATTTAGGTAGTATTGTCATCTTTATTATATTTGCTCACCCAATCCAAGAGCACTTAACATTTTTCCAGTTGATTAGATCAGACTTAATTTGTGTAGAAAGTGTTTTGTAGTTTTGCTCATAAAGTTTCTGATTTTCCCTTGGCAGATATATTCCTAAATATTTTATACAATCAGTAGTTACTTTAAATGGAATTTCTTTTTGTAACTCTACCAGTTGGGTTTTGTTAGTGATATATAAGAATGTTATGACTTATGTCAGTTTATTTTGTATCCTGCAACTTTGCTGAAGGTGTGGATTGTTTCTAATAACTTTTTAGTAGAGTCTCTGGGGTTCTCTAAGTATGCCATCATATCATCTGCAAAGAGTGATAGTTTGGTTTCCTCATTGCCTACTCTAATTCCTTTAATCTCTTCCTCATCTCTTATTGCCAAAGCTAGCATTTCCAGTCCAATATTAAATAGTAACGGTGATAGTGGGCAACCTTGTTTCACTCCTGATTTTACTGGGAATGGCTGCAGTTTGTTCCCGTTACATATGATGCTTACTGCTGGTTTTAAATAGATGCTATTGATTATTTTAAGGAAAAGTCCATTTATTCCTATACTCTCAAGAGTTTTTAATAGGAATGGATGTTGGATTTTATCAAATGCTTTTTCTGCATCTATTGAGATGATCACATGGTTTTTGTTAAGTTGATTATTAATATGGCCAATTGTACTGATAGTTTTCCTAATGTTGAACCAGCCCTGCATTCCTGGTATAAATCCTACTTGATCGTGGTATATTATCCTGGGGATGGTTTTCTATAGTCTTTTTGCTAATATCTTATTTAAGATTTTAGCATCAATATTCATTAGGGAGATTGGTCTATAGATGTTGGAATCTTTACAAACTGCTAACTAATTAGAGTTGATCTAAACTTACAAGAAGATGTTTTGGGCAGAACCTGAAACAAGGTACTAAGTAGAACTAATTAATACAATGCTTGTGTTTACACCTTTACTCATTGGAGTTCACAAGTATGCCAGCTTCACAAAGTAAACTTTGTAACTTTGTGATTTCACACCTCCCTTAAAGCTCTTAGGGTCAGAGAGCACTATGGGAGAAAACCCATAATCCCATTCTCTCAGAAGAGATATAAGGCCAGTGAAGAGAGAGCTATTCCAGAATATATTCCACTTGGCTGGCTGGTCACAGAAGAGAGTTCAGCTGCATTGGAGAGGAGCACTCTGGTGCAGATACAGAGCACTTTGGGAGATTTCAGCGGAATTACTCCAGAAGCTCTCTCTCCGAGGCAAGGAGAATATTTTCCATTTGGCTGGCTGGTAGCAGAAGAAGAGTTTTCAGAGGAAAAAGCTACGAGTCGAGAGTTCAGTGGACAACCAGATTAGTTGGTGGCTGGGCTCCTGCACTTCCCCCACTGAGACCAAGCTGGTCTGAAAGACTCACCAGAAAGCTATCTGAGCCCCAAGTGAAGGAGACAAGAGATTCATTCCATCCCTGTGCTGGTTGGAGGCTGAAAAAAGCAGAGGTAGAGGCTAAAGGACAGAACCTTTGGATTTGGAGACATTCGGAGGGCTCTAAGCTAAACCGGCTGTGTTTTGAGAAGAACAAGAACTCCAACATTTGAACTCCAACATATAATTTTCTTTCTCTGTTTTCAACCTACCTGGTTTAGGTATCAGTACCATGTCTGTGTCATAAAAGGAGTTTGGTAGGACTCCTTCAATCCCTATTTTTTCAAAGAGTTTATAAAGCATTGGGGCTAATTGTTCTTTGAATGTTTGGTAGAATTCACATGTAAATCCATCTGGCCCCAGGGATTTTTTTTTAGGGAGTTGATTAATAACTTGTTCTATTTCTTTTTCTGAAATGGGACTATTTAAGCAATTTACTTCCTCCTCTGATAATCTGGGAAGCCTATATTTTTGGAGGTAGTCATCCATTTCGCTTAGGTCATCAAATTTATTGGCATAAAGTTGGGCAAAGTAACCCCTTTTTATTTCTTTAATTTCCTCTTCATTGGTGAAAAGTTCTCCCTTTTCATTTTTAAGACTACTAATTTGATTTCCCTCTCTCCTTTTTCTAATCAGATTTTCCAAAGGTTTATTAATTTTATTGGTTTTTTCATAAAACCAACTCTTAGTTTTATTTATTAGTTCAATAGTTTTTTTACTTTCTATATTATTAATTTCTCCTTTTAATTTTAGAATTTCAAGTTTAGTAATTGATTGGGGGTTTTTAATTTGGTCTTTTTCTAGCTTGTTAAGTTGCAGGCCCAATTCATTGATCTTCTCTTTTTCTATTTTATTCAAGTAAGCCTCTAAGGATATAAATTTTCCCCTTATTACTGCTTTGGCTGCATCCCATAAATTTTGATGTGATGTCTCACCGTTGTCATTATCTTGAGTGAAATTATTAATTGTGTCTATAATTTGCTGTTTCACCCAATCATTCTTTAAGATAAGATTATTTAGTTTCCAATTACTTTTTAGTCTATTTACACCTAACAAATCTTAGTTTTACTTATTAATTCAATGTGTTTTTATTTTCAATTTTATTAATCTCTTTTTTTATTTTTAGAATTTCAAGTTTGATGTTGGATTGGGCATTTTAAATTTGCTCTTTTTCTAGCTTTTTAGTTACAAGCACAATTCATTTATCTTTATTTTATGCAAGTAAATCTAGAGATATAAAACTTCCCCTTATTACCGTTTTGTCTGAATCTCATTGTCATTCTCTTGGATGAAATTTTTGATTGTGTCTATGATTTGCTGTTTCACCCATTAATTCTTTAAGATGCGATTATTTAGGCCTTTATCAGAACCCTTAATTATAAAGATGTTTTCCCAGTTTGTTGCTTCCCTACTAATCTTGTTTGCATTCGTTCTGTTTGTACAAAGGCTTTTTAATTTGATATAATCAAAATTTTCTATTTTGTGATCGGTAATGGTCTCTAGTTCATCTTTGGTCACAAATTTCTTTCTCCTCCACAAGTCTGAGAGATAAACTATCCTATGTTCCTCTAATTTATTTATAATCTCATTCTTTATGCCTAGGTCATGGACCCATTTTGATCTTATCTTGGTATGTGGTGTTAAGTGTGGGTCCTTGCCTAATTTCTGCCATACTAATTTCCAGTTATCCCAGCAGTTTTTATCAAATAATGAAATCTTATCCCAAAATTTAGAATCTTTGGGTTTGTCAAACACTAGATTGCTATAGTTGACTATTCTGTCTTGTGAACCTAACCTTTTCCACTGATCAACTAATCTATTTCTAAGCCAATACCAAATGGTTTTGGTGACTGCTGTTTTATAATATAATTTTAGATCAGGTACAGCTAGACCACCTTCATTTGATTTTTTTTTCATTAATTCCCTTGAGATTCTCGACTTTTTATTGTTCCATATGAATTTTGTTGTTATTTTTTCTAAATCATTAAAATATTTTCTTGGAAGTCTGATTGGTATAGCACTAAATAAATAGATTAGTTTAGGGAGTATTGTCATCTTTATTATATTCGCTCGGCCTATCCAAGAGCACTTAATATTTTTCCAATTATTTAAGTCTGAGTTTATTTGTGTGAAAACTTTTTTGTAATTTTGCTCATATAATTCCTGACTTTCCTTTGGTAGGTAGATTCCCAAATATTTTATGCTATCAACAGTTATTTTGAATGGAATTTCTCTTTGTATCTCTTGCTCTTGGATTTTGTTGGTGGTGTATAAGAATGCTGAGGATTTATGGGGATTTATTTTGTATCCTGCTACTTTGCTAAAATTATGAATTATTTCTAATAGCTTTTTAGTAGAATCTCTGGGGTTTTCTAGGTATACCATCATATCATCTGCAAAGAGTGATAGTTTGGTTTCCTCATTGCCTACTCTAATTCCTTTAATCTCTTTCTCGACTCTTATTGCAGAGGCTAGTGTTTCTAATACAATATTGAATAATAATGGTGATAGTGGGCAACCTTGTTTTACTCCAGATCTTACTGGAAAAGGTTCCAGTTTTTCCCCATTGCATATGATGCTTACTGAAGGTTTAAAATATATGCTCCTAACTATTTTAAGGAAAAGTCCTTTTATTCCTATGCTCTCAAATGTTTTTATTAGGAATGGCTGTTGGATTTTATCAAATGCTTTTTCTGCATCTATTGAGATGATCATATGGTTTTTGTTTGTTTGGTTGTTGATATAGTCAATTATGTTAATAGTTTTCCTAATATTGAACCAGTCCTGCATTCCTGGTATAAATCCTACTTGGTCATAGTGTATTATCCTGGGGATGATTTTCTGTAATCTTTTTGCTAATATTTTATTTAAGATTTTAGCATCAATATTCATTAGGGAGATTGGTCTATAATTTTCTTTCTCTGTTTTCAGCCTACCTGGTTTAAGTGTCAGTACCATATCTGTGTCATAAAAGGAGTTTGGTAGGACTCCTTCAATCCCTACTTCTTCAAATAGTTTATTTAGCATTGGAGTTAATTGATCTTTAAATGTTTGATAGAATTCAGATGTAAATCCATCTGGTCCTGTGGTTTTTTTCTTAGGGAGTTGATTGATAGTTTGTATGAGGATGTATTCTGATGGAAGTGGATTTCTCTGACAAAGAGACTTAACTGAGTTTCATTGGATAAATGATGGACAGAAACAGCTACACCCAAAGAAGGAATACTGGGAAATGAATGTGAACTATTTGATTTTTGATTTTCTTCCCGAGTTATTTTTACCTTCTGAATCCAATTCTCCCTGTGCAGCGGGAGAACTGTTCGGTTCTGCAAATATGTATTGTATCTAGGATATACTGCAACATATTTAACATATATAGTACTGCTTGCCATCTTGGGGGGGGGGAGGAGGAAGAGAGGGGAAAAAAACGAAACATAAGTGATTGCAAGGGATAATGCTGTGTAAAAATTATCCTGGCATGGATTCTGTCAATACAAAGTTATTATTAAATAAAATTAAATTAAAAAAAAAAGATGCGATTATTTAGGTTCCAATTTCTTTTTGGTCTATTTTCCCATGGGTTTTTATTGAATGTAATTTTTATTGCATTGTGATCTGAAAAAAAATGCAGTTACTATTTCTGCATTTTTGCATTTGATTTTGAGGTTGTTATGGCCATATATTATGTTATGACCATATGGTCACTTTTTGAATAGGTTCCATGAGCTGCTGAGATGTAATCCTTTCTATCTCTATTCAATTTTCTCCAAAGGGAGAAAATACCTTGTTTTTTTTTTTAACCTCTTTAACTTCTTTTTTATTTTATTTTATTATTTATTTATTCTATTTAATTTATTTGTTTTATTTATTTATTTATTATTTATTGATTTTATTGATTTATTTATTTTGTGGTTTGATTTATCTAATTCTGAGAATGCAAGATTGAGATCTCCCACTATTATACTTTTGCTGTCTATTTCTTCTTACAACTCTCTTAACTTCTCCTTCAGCAATTTAGATGTATTACCAGTTGGTGCACATATGTTTAATATTGATATTGCTTTATTATCTATGGTGCTCTTTAGCAAAATATAGTTTCTTTCCTTATCTCTTTTAATTAGATCAGTTTTTGTTTTTGTTTGATCTGAGATGAGGGTACTACCCCTGTTTTTTGTACTTTATCTGAAGCATAATAGATTCTGTTCCAGCCTTTTACCTTTCCTTTGTTTTAAATGTGTTTCTTGTAAACAACATATTGTGGGATTCTGGCTTTTAATCCAGTCTGTTATCCAGTTATATTTTATGGGAGAGTTCACCCCATTTACATTTACACATTAAACTCCTAATTCTTTATTTCTTGCCCTCTTATTAACCCCAAATTATACTTTTTTCTTTCCTTTTCCCCTTTCCCTCCTCCCCACTCTTTTACTTATGAGCCCTATTTGCCTCAAGCACTGCTCCCCCTTTAGAGGCCCTCCCTTTTTCTTAGACTTTTCCCCCATTATTTTTCTTTTGCCTTCTATTTAGCCTACTTCTTCCATTTTCTCCTTTCCCCTCCCACTTTTCTATAAGATGAGAGATGTTTCTCTTTGGATCCAAATATATCTAATATTTTTTGTTTTGGTTAAATCTGATGAAAGTAAAATTCCTACTATATTCATCACCCCTCTTCTTCCCCTCAATTATAATATGTTTTCTTTGCCTCTTCCTGAGATGTAATTTCCCTCATTTTACCTGCATTTTCCCCCTTTTTTGTATTTCAATCTCCTTTCTATCACTAGTTTCTTTTATATATTATAACAGTAAAAATCAGATTATACATGTACTTTCAATGTATATCCATGACAGAAATACAGTAATCAGGAGTTTTTTCTTTCTTTTTTACCTTTTTATGCTTCTCTTGAGTTCTATACTTGGAAGTCAAATTTTCTTGTTTAGTTCTGGTCTTTTAATAAATGGAATTCACCACTTTGAACTTAAAATTGAAAATTGAAAATTTTGAATTGAATGTCCATCTTCTTCCCTGAAAGAAAATGCTCAGTTTAGCAGGGTAATTTATTCTTGGTTTCATTCCAAGATCATTTGCTTTTTGGAATATTAGATTCCAGGCTCTTTGATCCTTTAAGGTGGAAGCTGCTAGGTCCTGAGTAATCTTTATTATGGCTCCTGAGTATTCGAATTGTTTCTTTCTGGATCCTTGTGATATTTTTCCTTAGTCTGATAATTCTTAAATTTAGCTACAATATTCCTTTTGGGTTTTAATTTTGGGTTCTTCTTCAGGAGGCATTCAGTTCATTCTTTCAATGATAATTTTACCTTCTGTTTCTATGATATTTGGGCAGTTCTCTTTGATGATTTCCTGAAAGATAATGTCTTGGCTCTTTTTTTTTCATCATGTATTTCAGGGAGTCCAATAATACTTAGATTTTCTCTCCTAGATCTATTTTCCAGGTTAGTTGTTTTCCCCATTAGGTATTTTCTATTTTTTTCAATTATTGGGTTTTGCTTGACTGATTCTTGTCTCATTGAGTGATTCATTTACATTTGTTTATTTCTGAATTATTGTCTTCATTTACTTTTTTAATTTCTTTTTGTATTTGTCCAATTAAATTTTTAAATGAATTGTTTTGTTCTATGGAACTTTTTTTCATTATTGTGTTTTTTAAGGAATTATTTTCTTTTTCTGTTTCACAAATTTTGTTTTTCTGCGAGTTCCTTTCTTTTTCCATTTTATCCAATCTTTCTTCAATGAGTTATATGAATTTTCCATTTCACTAAGTCTATTTTGTAGTGAATTTTCTTCAGATAGTTTCTGTGTTGTCTTTTCCAAATCCTGTTGCAAATTTTTCATTTCCTTTCTCCATTTTTCTTTTATCTCTCTTTTAAGATCCCTTTAAATTTCTTCTAAGAGATCCTTGTGTAATGGGGAACAGGTTATTGTGCCTTTTGGGGCTTCATCTGGAAACAATGTGTTTTTAGTCTCCTCAGAGTTTGAAATCTGTTCTTCTCTTTCACCATAAAAGCTGACCATCATCACAGGTCTCTTTATTTTTTTACTCATTTTTTTAAAAGTTAGTCTGACTTTTGTGGAGGGGAGATTTTCTAAGCGGCAAGTGCTGATTCACTCCCATTGCTGGGTGGGTGTGGCTAGGTCCCATAAGATTCTGGAATTTTGGGGTTCACTATTTTTCTTTTGTGATTTTTTGGGGATGTTTTATAACTTCTCTGCTGACCTACTGGCTTGCAACCAAGGCAGAGTGGCCAACACTATTGTAGATTCCTGTAGATTCCTCCCTGTAGATTCTCTGCCATGTGGAGTCTGCACTGCCACTCAGAGACTACACTGCCCTGGGACTCTAAGCTATCTTCTCTAATGTTTGTGCTCAGCTGGTTGCACTGGCTGCCTCCCTCCCATTTCCAATTGAAACAGACCTTTTCTGGAGATCTTTGAAATTATCTTCTGCTGATAATTTGTTGCACTCCCAATATTTGTGGGTTCTGCCAGTCCTAGAGCTAATTCAGAGGCTGGATATCATAATTAGTATGAGGGTTGTAGAGAAGGTCAGAGAGAAACGTGTATCATCTCTACCATTTTGGCTCCATCCCTGGAAGTCAAGATCCTTTTAAATTTCTTCTAGGAGATCCTTGTGTGGTGGGGCCAGGTTATATCACCCTTTTGGGCTTCATCTGGAAACAATCTGCTTTTAGTCTCCTCAGAGTTTGTAATCTGTTCTTCTCTTTCACTATAGAAGCTATCTATAGTTAGAGTTCACTTTGCCTTTTTACTCTTTTTTTTTAAGTTGGGGAACAAAGTAGGTGAGAGAAAACAGTAGAGGTTTGCAAGGGGATAAAAATCTGGCTGCTTTTTTGATGAAAGCTGAAGAGGGAGAGATCCAAAAGTATAGAATTGAGGGATTATATATTTTTATTTGTTTTTAATTTTATCATCAGCACTTTTTAAATTAAAATTTCTTAGGATCTTACACATATAGGATGAATGGTTCAAATATTTTATTTTTTATTTTTTTTTAATTTTATTTTATTTAATAATAACTTTGTATTGACAGAATCCATGCCAGGATAATTTTTACACGACATTATCCCTTGCAATCACTTATGTTTCGTTTTTTCCCCTCCCTCCCTCCTCCCCCCCCCCAGGATGGCAAGCAGTCCTATATATGTTAAATATGTTGCAGTATATCCTAGATACAATACATATTTGCAGAACCGAACAGTTCTCTTGTTGCACAGGGAGAATTGGATTCAGAAGGTAAAAATAACTCGGGAAGAAAATCAAAAATACAAATAGTTCACATTCCTTTCCCAGTATTCCTTCTTTGGGTGTAGCTGTTTCTGTCCATCATTTCTCCAATGAAACTCAGTTAAGTCTCTTTGTCAGAGAAATCCACTTCCATCAGAATACATCCTCATACAATATCGTTGTCGAAGTGTATAATGATCTCCTGGTTCTGCTCATCTCACTTAGCATCAGTCCATGTAGGTCTCTCCAAGCCTCTCTGTATTCATCCTGCTGGTCATTCCTTACAGAGCAATAATATTCCATAACATTCATATACCACAATTTACCCAGCCATTCTCCAATTGATGGGCATCCATTCATTTTCCAGTTTCTAGCCACTACAAACAGGGCTGCTACAAACATTTTGGCACATACAGGTCCCTTTCCCTTCTTTAATATTTCGTTGAGATATAAGCCCAATAGAAACACTGCTGGATCAAAGGGTATGCACAGTTTGATAACTTTTTGGGCATAATTCCAGATCGCTCTCCAGAATGGCGGGATTCGTTCACAACTCCACCAACAATGCATCAGTGTCCCCGTTTTCCCGCATCCCCTCCAACATTCATCATTATTTTTTCCTGTCATCTTAGCCAATCTGACAGGTGTGTAATGATATCTCAGAGTTGTCTTAATTTGCATTTCTCTGATCAATAGTGATTTGGAACACTCTTTCATGTGAGTGGTAATAGTTTCAATTTCTTCATCTGAAAATTGTCTGTTTATATCCTTTGACCATGTATCAATTGGAGAATGGCTTGATTTTTTATAAATTTGAGTCAGTTCTCTATATATTTTGGAAATGAGGCCTTTATCAGAACCTTTAATTGTAAAGATGTTTTCCCAGTTTGTTACTTCCCTACTAATCTTGTTTGCATTCTTTCTGTTTGTACAAAGGCTTTTTAATTTGATATAATCAAAATTTTCTATTTTGTGATTGGTAATGGTCTCTAGTTCATCTTTGGTCACAAATTTCTTTCTCCTCCACAAGTCTGAGAGATAAACTATCCTATGTTCCTCTAATTTATTTATAATCTCGTTCTTTATGCCTAGGTCATAGACCCATTTTGATCTTATCTTGGTATGTGGTGTTAAGTGTGGGTCCTTGCCTAATTTCTGCCATACTAATTTCCAGTTATCCCAGCAGTTTTTATCAAATAATGAAATCTTATCCCAAAATTTAGAATCTTTGGGTTTGTCAAACACTAGATTGCTATAGTTGACTATTCTGTCTTGTGAACCTAACCTTTTCCACTGATCAACTAATCTATTTCTAAGCCAATACCAAATGGTTTTGGTGACTGCTGCTTTATAATATAATTTTAGATCAGGTACAGCTAGACCACCTTCATTTGATTTTTTTTTTCATTAATTCCCTTGAGATTCTCGACTTTTTATTGTTCCATATGAATTTTGTTGTTATTTTTTCTAAATCATTAAAATATTTTCTTGGAAGTCTGATTGGTATAGCACTAAATAAATAGATTAGTTTAGGGAGTATTGTCATCTTTATTATATTTGTTCGGCCTATCCAAGAGCACTTAATATTTTTCCAATTATTTAAGTCTGAGTTTATTTGTGTGAAAACTTTTTTGTAATTTTGCTCATATAATTCCTGACTTTCCTTTGGTAGGTAGATTCCCAAATATTTTATGCTATCAACAGTTATTTTGAATGGAATTTCTCTTTGTATCTCTTGCTCTTGGATTTTGTTGGTGGTGTATAAGAATGCTGAGGATTTATGGGGATTTATTTTGTATCCTGCTACTTTGCTAAAATTATGAATTATTTCTAATAGCTTTTTAGTAGAATCTCTGGGGTTTTCTAGGTATACCATCATATCATCTGCAAAGAATGATAGTTTGGTTTCCTCATTGCCTACTCTAATTCCTTTAATCTCTTTCTCGACCCTTATTGCAGAGGCCAGTGTTTCTAATACAATATTGAATAATAATGGTGATAGTGGGCAACCTTGCTTCACTCCAGATCTTACCGGGAAAGGTTCCAGTTTTTCCCCATTGCATATGATGCTTACTGAAGGTTTAAAATATATGCTCCTAACTATTTTAAGGAAAAGTCCTTTTATTCCTATGCTCTCAAGTGTTTTTATTAGGAATGGCTGTTGGATTTTATCAAATGCTTTTTCTGCATCTATTGAGATGATCATATGGTTTTTGTTTGGTTGGTTGTTGATATAGTCAATTATGTTAATAGTTTTCCTAATATTGAACCAGCCCTGCATTCCTGGTATAAATCCTACTTGGTCATAGTGTATTATCCTGGGGATGATTTTCTGTAATCTTTTTGCTAATATTTTATTTAAGATTTTAGCATCAATATTCATTAGGGAGATTGGTCTATAATTTTCTTTCTCTGTTTTCAGCCTACCTGGTTTAGGTATCAGTACCATATCTGTGTCATAAAAGGAGTTTGGTAGGACTCCTTCAATCCCTACTTCTTCAAATAGTTTATTTAGCATTGGAGTTAATTGATCTTTAAATGTTTGATAGAATTCAGATGTAAATCCATCTGGTCCTGGGGTTTTTTTCTTAGGGAATTGATTGATAGTTTGTTCTATTTCTTTTTCTGAGATGGGACTGTTTAGGATATTTACTTCTTCCTCTGTTAGTTTAGGTAAGCTATATTTTTGGAGCTATTCTTCTATTTCATTTAAGTTGTCGAATTTATTGGCGTAAAGTTGGGCAAAGTAACTCCTAATTATTGCTCTAATTTCCTCTTCGTTAGTGGTGAGTTTTCCCTTTTCATTAAGACTAACAATTTGATTTTCCTCTTTCCTTTTTTTAATCAGATTTACTAAGGGTTTGTCTATTTTGTTGGTTTTTTCATAGAACCAACTCTTAGTTTTATTAATCAATTCAATAGTTTTTTTACTTTCAATTTTATTGATCTCTCCTTTTATTTTTTGAATTTCAAGTTCAGTGTTTGATTGGGGGTTTTTAATTTGTTCCTTTTCTAGCATTTTTAGTTGCAAGCCCAATTCATTGACCTTCTCTTTCTCTATTTTAGTCAAATAGGCCTCTAGAGATATGAGATTTCCCCTTATTACCGCTTTGGCTGCATCCCATACATTTTGGTATGATGTCTCATTATTATCATTTTCTTGGATGAAGTTATTAATTATGTCTATAATTTGCTGTTTCACCCAATCATTCTTTAGTATGAGATTATTTAGTTTCCAATTATTTTTTGGTCTACTTTCCTGTGGCTTTTTATTGAATGTAATTTTCAATGCATCATGGTCTGAAAAGGATGCATTCACTATTTCTGCCTTACTGCATTTGAGTTTGAGGTTTTTATGTCCTAATATATGATCAATTTTTGTATAAGTTCCATGAACTGCTGAAAAGAAGGTGTACTCCTTTCTGTCCCCATTACATTTTCTCCAGAGATCTATCATATCTAATTTTTCTAGTATTCTATTTATCTCTTTGACTTCTTTTTTATTTATTTTGTGGTTTGATTTATCTAATTCTGAGAGTGCAAGGTTGAGATCTCCCACTATTATAGTTTTACTGTCTATTTCTTCTTGCAGCTCTCTTAATTTCTCTTTTAAGAATTTAGATGCTACACTACTTGGTGCATATATATTTAATATAGATACTTCTTCATTATTCATTCTACCCTTTAGCAAGATATAGTGCCCTTCCTTATCTCTTTTGATTAGATCAATTTTTGCTTTAGCTTGATCTGAGATCAGGATGGCTACCCCTGCTTTTTTGGCTTCACCTGAAGCATAGTAGATTTTGCTCCAACCTTTTACCTTTAACCTGCATGTATCACCCCGCTTCAGGTGTGTTTCCTGTATACAACATATTGTAGGATTCTGGCTTTTAATCCATTCTGCTAACCGCTTCCTCTTTATAGAGGAGTTTACCCCGTTCACATTTATGGTTAAAATGACCAATTCTGTATTACTTGCCATCTTGTTAACCCCGGTTTATGCTTTTCTCCCTTCTTACTCCCTTACCCCCCTTCCCAATATTAAGCTTGTGAGCTCCCCTTGCTTTTCACAGCCCTCCCTTTTTCAGTATCCCTACCCCCCCCTTAGAATTCCCCCCCCAACTTGCCCCTTTCCCTCCCAGTTACCGTATTCCCTTCCACTTAGCTTATTCCTTCCTTTTTCACTTTTCCCTTCTCACTTTTCAATGAGGTGGGAGAAGTTTCACCATAGATTGAATATGTCTAAAATTCTTCTCTTAATGCCAATTCTGAAAGCAGTAAAATACTCACTATTTTCATCCCTCTCCATTCTTTCTCTCAGATATACTAGGTTTTCTTTGCCTCTTCATGAAATGTAGTACCCCCACTTTCCCTTTTTTCTAGTACAATGTCCTTTCCACATCTAGTTTCTAGAACAAGGTATACATGTATTCTTTATACATCTTTACAGCCGAAATATAGTTCCCAAGATTAATCTTTACCTTTTTAGATTTCTCTTGAGTTCTGTGCTTGTAGATCAAATTTTTTGTTAAGTTCTGGCTTTTTCATCAGAAATAGATGAAATTCGCTTATTTCGTTGAATGTCCATCTTCTTCCCTGGAAAAAGATGCTCAATCTCGCTGGGTAAGTTATTTTTGGTTGCATACCAAGTTCCTTAGCCTTTCGGAATATCATATTCCAGGCCCTTCGATCCTTTAATGTGGATGCTGCCAGATCCTGGGTGATCCTTATTGTGGCTCCTTGATACTTGAATTGGGTTTTTCTAGCTGCTTGCAGTATTTTTTCCTTTGCCTGAAGGTTCTGGCATTTGGCCACTATATTCCTTGGTGTTTTGCTTTTAGGATCCCTTTCAGTAGGGGATCGATGAATTCTTTCAATGTCTATTTTACCTTCTGTTTCTATGACTTCTGGGCAGTTCTCTTTGATAATTTCCTGGAAGATAGTGTCCAGGCTCTTTTTTTCATCATACTTTTCTGGAAGTCCGATGATTCTCAGGTTGTCTCTCCGGGATCTGTTTTCCAGGTCTGTTGTCTTCCCCAGAAGGTATTTCACATCCTTTTCCATTGTTTGATTTTTTTTGGATTTGCTTGACTGATTCTTCTTGTCTCCTCGAGTCATTCAATTCCAATTGTTCGACCCTGATTTTCAGTGAGGTATTTTCTTCACTCACTTTTTAAAGATATTTTTCTAATTGTCCAATTGAGTTCTTTTGTTCTGTGGAATTTTTTTCCATTTCGCCAATTTTGTTTTCCAGTGCACCAATCCTATTTTTCAAGGATTTGGTTTCTATATCCATTCTCTCTTTAACTGACTTCTCCAGGCTCTTTTGCCAAGCCTCCCTCTCCTTTTGCAGAGCCTCCCTCTCCTTTTGCAAAGCCTCCTTCTCCTTTTGCCAAGCCTCCTTCCCCTTTTGCAGAGCCTCCCTCTCCTTTTCCCATTTTTCTTCTAGCTCCCTTGTGAGAGCCTTTTTAATTTCCTCCATGAGATTCATCTGTGCTGAGGGACATAAGGTCTCCTCCTTCGGGGATTCACCTGGGGACTGTTTGTTTTTAGTCTCCTCAGGGTTTGGAGTCTGCTCTTTATCTGTATAAAAGCTGTCCAGGGTTAAATTCTTTTTCAGTTTCTTGCTCATTCTGTCTATTTATCAAAGACAAACTATCAAAGAAACAGAAGGAAAAAAAACCCCTTGAATGGAGGCTGCTTTCTTTGGGGGAGGGGCAGGGTATTCGTGAGGCACGGGTCCTACTGTGCTATGGCGCCTGCGCGCTGAGATCCGAGCGCTCTGAGATCCGAGCGGGCTAAGACACTGTGGGGGAGGGGTGGCCAGGTCCCGAGAGACTCCAGCTGTTTGGGGTTGTATTCTTCACCCCCGGTGTTTTTAGCTTCTCTGCTGGGCTGCTGACTTGCTCCTGTAGCAAAGCTCTCCCCGCAGAGACGGCTGCGATCGCGCCCCACCCCCTCTCCGCTCTACCCGGTTCTGAGCTGCTATCTGTGCTCTGGTTGCAGCTGCTGCTGCCCGCAGACTGCTTCCAAATACCGTCCCCGCCCTAGCTCAAAAACAGACCTTTCTTGATGAGTCTCAAGGATGGTTTCTCTTGGTAAGTAATTGTATGGTTTTTTTCAGTCGAGAATTAATTCAGAGGCATGAAATGAAATGAATAGTGAGAGAAAAACACGGAGGTTACACAGAAGTGTATTTCCTCTCCGCCATCTTGGCCGGAACTGGTTCAAATATTTTAAAGGAAAATTCCAAAAGCAACTATGGGCAAGCTATATATTCTTTCTAGAAGAGGAAACTGGATGTTAGAAAACCTAGGTTCTAATCTCAAATCTGTGCTGACTTGCTATGTGACACTGGGGAAATTTTCTCTGAGTCTCTTTTTTCTTCCTTATGAAATGAGGGATTGGGCTAAGATAGTTTGCAAGGTCCTTCTCTGCTCTCTATGAAACATACAAAAAGAAGTTAAGACCTCTTCAAAATGCAATTTGCATATTGATTGGATGGTAAGTCAAATGTTTGCATTTCATGTATATAGTTCTTGTCAAGCAAGAGTTAAAGTAATTATCTGCTTAATTGGGGCCACAAAACCTCTAATTAAGTGGTAGAGCTTTACAGTAATTACCTTTGTGTGTCTAAACATCTATCATGTAGGAAATTGATTGAATTTTTTCTGATTGGTCCAAAAGCATAGAGGTAGGAGAAAAGAAGAATTTTACAAATGAAAGAAAACATAGAAAAAGCTCTGAAGACTAGATACAAGACTAGAACCTAGATCCAAACTCTACCTCTAATAATTACTACATAGGGAACCTTGGACAAACACTTAACTTCCCTAATGCTCATCCATAAAATGAAGACAAGATGAATTCTGTGATCTGTACTTATTAATTTCTTAATCATAAACCAGATCATCTCAGTAGAAAACAAGCTTACCCTTAATGATCTTCTTCTAAAGAAACTGGATGACTAATTTCATGGTATGGTTATAGAGGGGAATTATAACTCGAGTAGATAATTTTTAAATTATAATTATCTCTTCCACATTGCAACTTTCTTCATTACAGTTTAGATATATTACACGTCAGCATAAGAAATTAAATGGGAATTTTTTTTGGAGCTTAAGCCACAGAGGACACATAAAGTTCAGCATATGACACAGAAAAAGTTTAGAAATTCAGAAATGCATAAAATATGTGTATTATTGTATATTATCAACATATTTTATCATTTAATACCATAATTTCTCAGATTTCTCTGATACGAAGGGAGGAAAAATTTTGTAAGAATTTTCTAGCTTGCAAGAACACTGTATCCCTAACCTGAATGATGAAGCAGAGATAGCTGCAATCTCCAGATTAGTAATTCTATAATTACTCATCTTGAGCATCCTAGATCTTGTTGTTTGCCCCCTCTTCCATTTCCTAGCAATCTAGAAAATGTGATTATAAGAACAATGGAAATTCATGGCATGTGCATAATATAAACATTTCTCATTTAATTAAAATGTTTCAGCCATCTGGAGGGCTTTAGCTTTATTCTTGTTAATAGGTGTTAGATTAATTACTGGTCAGTAAAAAGTACAGATAATCAGATGTCCTAATGATTGATAAGACTAAAGATGGGAAAGCAGGTTAGAGTTAGGGTTAGGGTTAGTGCTTTAATTTCTACTAAAATTAGAGTTTTGTGGTTGTTTGCAATGAGTTTACTAGAACTAAGATGAAGTAACAATTGGCCTGAAGTAGAACTTTCTACTTAAGTTACTCCTAGACTTGGGTCTTCAATTCATTTCCTTCTTCAGTTCACCCAGATGCAGTAGGAAGCTCTTTTTAAGAGATAAGTATGTAAATCAATAGCCCTAATCGCAATAGGATGAAAAAATAAAATGGACAAAGTTAATATTTCCTAATGATTATAGTTACCCAACTCTGGACTCTGTATTGGGGAGGGAATTTGACTTCTGTAAGTTTGATCTTGAAGATTTTCTCATTTTGTGATTTATTTGACAATTTCTGCATTCATTTTGTATTTCTTTTAGAAGGAACATCTGAAATCTGTTCAGGCTTGTGTGAAATACCATTAAATGTGGGCAAGCCACAGATAAATCAGTAATTTCAAAGATCAGCTAACTGTACAGTGGACAAGGAAAAGAATCTTTCAACATTTTCTCTCTTAAGGGAAAAAAAGGTCAAGGGTATCGCTCTACTTAATGTCTGCAAAGTCAATGACTTATTTTGTGGTGAGGAATGTTAGTATAGTGAAAGGAACACTGGGTTTAAAGTCAGGTCTAGGTTTTAGTCTTGGCTGCAATGCTTAACTGTACAACTATAATATCTTTCACTTGCTTGACCTTATTCTTCATCTAGAAAATGGGGGCAAAAATCTCTACTTCTTCTACTTGGGCTATTGTGAGGAAACAAGTTTGTAAGTATGTAAAATTCAAAATGCTAGAAAAATGTATTTTTTTTAATGAGTGTCTTTAGACCACCAAGCACTGGAAGATAGTAGACAAAGGAAAATAATTGACTTCAATAAGATTTATCTTGCTTGGACTATAGCACTGCAGAAAATCAAAATATCTAATTGAACTCCCTGAATTTAAAATTGGGAAAATGAAAAATAGAAGAGTAGAACGACTTGACCAAGGGCCCATTATTAAACAACAAAACACTTATCACTGGACTGGGATTTAGGACACCTATGCTCCTATCCTAGCTTTGCCATTAACTTTGTGTGTGACAAATCACTCCCCTTCTTTCTAGTATTTCATTCTATGAATAGATGACCTTATTCCTTGGCCACTTTTTCTAACATATGGCCCACAAAGCTGAGTAGTGAGCATTTGCATAATTGTTCCCTTTGTTAAATATTTAGTGACTTTTTTTTTTTTTTTTTTTTTTTTTTTAGCATTGCAAAGATTTCCCCTGAAGAAATCAAATCCAATAAAGAGAAAATACCTTCATCACAAATGGAGCCACTTGCTGGCTAATTCTTTGTTGGATTCTTGGGATCTGCTTCTTTTAACATGGAATTCTGTCTTTCACTTTATACAGTTTATCTTCTTGCCAGCAATGTACTCCTTCTACCTCTTAGAATGCTTAGCTTGAGGATCAGCTCAAGTATTAGCATCATGATCTAATGATCTTTCAGTGTTTTTTCCTCTTGATTTACTTTGTTTCCTCTCAAATTACTTTGTACTGACATTTTATACACACACATACACACACACACACACACACATATATATATATATATACACATACACACACACACATATATATATTGTATTGACTTAAGAGTTAACATTATGAATATGTATAAGTAGAATGCCAACTAACTGTGTGTGGGGACAATCTTTTTCTTTTTTTGCTTTCTTGTCACCTAGAACTGTGGTCTGTACGTTGTTAGCACTTTACAAGTTCTCCTGCAATTATTGAATTTCTGGGCATCCCATGTAAATCCCAGATTGTTGAGGGGGGAGGAGCCAAGATGGCCAAGAGGACACACACTTCATTTTGAGCTCCCCTAATACCCTCACTACTGATTACAAAATTCAGCCTCTGAAATAGTGCTTGACCAGTAGAATCCACGAATATTGAGAGTACAACAAATTACCAGCAGAAGATAATTTGGAAGATAGCCAGAAAAGGTCTGTCTTGATTTGGTGGGAGGAAGCCAGAGCAGGCAGGGATGCAGAACAAGGAGGCTAACACATGCTGAGTGGACGGGGGGACAGGGTGCTGTCTCTGTGGGAGGGGAATTTGCAGGAAGGACTCTACCACAATATCAGCTGCTCTAATTTGGTTGCAAAGCAGCAGATCAGCAGACAAGTTACACAAATGCAAAAGGTAAATTGTACCCCCAAACACCAGAGTTTCATGGAACCTGACCACACACACCCAGCATTGGGAGTAACTCAACATGATCACAGTGCAGCCGCTCTTCACAGCTTGTTTGCGGCATGTTCACAGCCTGTTTCCACCCTATTCGCAGCACTGCCATTCTCTGCAGGGCAACTGCTCTTCTGCAGCACAGTCACTCTGCAGGATGTTCATAGCACAGCTGCTGTACCAAGGGCAGCCACTTGAGGCAATTGGGGTTAAGTGACTTGCCGGGGTCACACAGCCAGGAAGTGTTAAGTGTCTGAGACCAGATTTGTATGCAAGTCCTCCTGACTTCAGGGCAGGTGCTCTATCCACTGCACCACCTAGCTGTCCCAATTCTATTTATTTCTAATGAAAAAACCAGAGCTAAACAAAAAAATTTGACCTCCAAATATAGGAATAAAGAGAAGCATAAAAAGGAAAAAAGAACTCTTGAGAACTGTATTACTGTTATGGGCATACATAGAGAATGCAAGTATAATTTAATTTTATTATAATATTTTTTAAAAAGGAATTAAAAGTGGAAAGGGGATTGTATCAGAAAAAAAGAAAAGTGGAAGTAAAAAGAGGGAAATTACATCTCATGAAGAGGCAAAGGAAACCTACCATATCTGAGGGAATGAAGGGAGGGGGAGGAACATTGTATGAATCTTACTCTAATCAGATTTGGCTCAAAGAGAAAATATTAGACATATTTGGTTTACAGAGAAACTTCTCACCTCATTGAAAAGTGGTAAAGGAAAAGTGAAAAGGGAAGGGGTAGGCTAAATAGAAAGGAATATAGAAATAGTAGGGGAAAAGTATAAGTGGGGAGGGACTCTAAAGAGGAGGGAGGGATTCTAAAGAGAGAGAGCTGAATGAGGAAAGTGATGCTCATAAGTTGAATACTGGGGAAGGGGGTAAGAGGGAAAGGAAAGAGAAAAGTATAATTTGGGGATAATAAAATGGCAGAAAAAACTACAGAATTAATAGTTTTAACCATAAATGGGAATGGGATGAACTCTCCCATAAAGCAGAGGTAGATAGCAGACTGGATCAAAAGCCAGAATCCTACAGTATGTTGTATACTGGAAATATATTTAAAGCAGAATGATACACACAGAATAAAGATAAAAGGCTGGAGCAAGATCTATATTATGCTTCAGGTGAAGAAAAAAAAAAGCAAGGGTAGCCATCCTTATCTCAGATCAAGTAAAAGCAAAAATTGATTTAATTAAAAGAGATAAGGAAGGAAACTATATCTTGCTAAAGGGTAGCATATAATGAAGTAATATCAATATTAAATAGATATGCACCAAGTGGTTTAGAATCTAAATTCCTAAAAAAGAAATTAAGAGAACTACAAGAATAAATAGACAACAAACTTATAATAGTGGGAGATCTCAATCTTGCACTCTCAGAATTAGATAAATCAAATCACAAAACAAATAAAAAAGAAGTTAAAGAGGTAAATAAAATATTAGAAAAGTTAGGTATCATACACCTTTGGAGAAAACCGAATGGAAACAAAAAGAAGTACACTTTCTTCTCGGCAGTTCATGGAATCTATACAAAAATTGACCATATATTAGGATATAAGTACATCAAAATCAAATGCAGAAAGACAGAAATAGTAAATGCATTCTTTTCAGATCATAATGAAATGAAAATTACATTCAATAAAAAGCCAGGGGAAAATAGACCAAAAAGTAATTGGAAACTAAATAACCTCATCCTGATGGATGAATGGATGAAACAGCAAATCATAGCTACAATTAATAATTTCACCCAAACGAATGACAATAATAAGATGACATACCAAAATTTGCGATTTGCAGCCAAAGTGGTAACAAGAGAAAGATTTATATCTCTAGAGGCTTACATGCAAAAAAATGGAGAAAGAGAAAATCAGTGATTTGGACTTGCAACTTAAAAAGCTAGAAAAAGAGCAAATTAAAAGCCCCAAATCAAATACTAAACTTGAAATTCTAAAAATACAAGAAGAAATTAATAAAATTCAAAGTAAAAAAAAACTATTGAATTAATAAATAAAACTGAGTTGGTTTTATGAAAAAAACAATAAAGTAGTAAATTTGATTTAAAAAAGGAAAGAAGAAAATCAAATTGTTAATCTTAAAAATAAAAAGAGAAAACTCTCCACTAATGAAGAGGAAATTAGAGCAATAATTAGGAATTACTTTGCCCAACTTTGTGCCAATAAATTTGATAACCTAAGTGAAATGGATGAATATCTTCAAAAATATAGGTTGCACAGATGAATAGAGTAAGAAATAAACTGGTTAAACAGTATCATTTTAGAACAATAAATAGAACAAGCTATTAATCAACTCCCTAAGAAAAAATCCCAAGGACCAGATAGATTTACATGTGAATTCTACCAAACATTTAACTAACAATTAACTCCAATGCTATATAAACTATTTGAAAAAATAGGGAATGAAAGAGTACTACCAAATTCCTTTTATACCCCAGACATGGTCATGTACCTAAACCAGGACAGGATGAAAACAGAGAAAGAAAATTATAGACCAATCTCCCTAATGAATATTGATGCAAAGATCTTAAATTAAAATATTAGCAAGAAGATTACAGAAAATCATCCTCAGGTTAATACACCATGATCAAATAGGATTTATACCAGGAATGCAGGGCTGGTTCAATATTAGGAAAACTATTAGCATGACTGACCATATCAATAACCAAATTAACAAAAACCATCATGATCAACTCAATTGATGCAGAAAAAGCATTTGATAAAATCCAACATCCATTCCTTTTAAAAACACTAGAGAGTATAGGAATAAATGGACTTTTCCTTAAAATAGTGTGTAGCATCTACTTAAAACCATCAGGGGTGAAACAAGGTTGCCCATTATCACCATTACTATAAAATATTGTATTAGAATACTAGCTTTGGCAATGGGATGAAAAAGAGATTAAAGTAATTAGAATAGGTAATGAGGAAACCAAATTATCACTCTTTGCAGATGGTTTGATAGTATATTTAGAGAACCCCAAAGATTCTACTAAAAAGCTATTAGAAATAATCCACAACTTTAGCAAAGTTTCAGGATATAAAATAAATCCATAAACCATCACCATTTTTATACATCACTAACAAAATCCAACAGCAGGAGATACAAAGAGAAATTCCATTTAAAATAACTACCAATAGTATAAAAGATTGGGGAATCTATCTGTCAAGGGAAAGGCAGGAACTATATGAGCAAAACTACAAAACACTTTCCACACAAATAAACTCAGATCTAAGCAATTGGAAAACTATTAAGTGGTCTTGGATAGACTGAAAGAAAACTACTCTATTTATTTACTGCTATACCAATCAGACTCCCAAAAAAACTATTTTAATAACCTTGGAAAAATAACAACAAAATTCATCTGGAAGAACAAAAGATCAAGAATTTGCAGGGAACTAATGAAAAAAAAAATCTGTAATGGGCTGAGGCTTGAGTTGATGCACCAAGGTCCCAAGCACGTGAGGCTAAATAGTAATTGGACCATACTCTATTAATATATATGCTTAGAGAAAGAATGGCCCCTGCCCCACTCTTTGTGCAAGTCCTGATGTGTTGTATAGGAAATGACGTAGGGACGATTTTGGTGGATAAAGTAGAGGGGCAGGAAGAGAGGCAGAGAGAGGCTACTGGCTGGGTTCCTGTCACAGCTGCTCATATTGCTAATTCCCCTTCCCCTCCACCCAGAATAAAGATAGAAGATTTTCCCTTAACTTGAGTTCCTGACTCTGGCTGATTTTAAAATATGCGGTAATCACAATTGGCTCCCAATGTGGGGCCAAGAACCCTACTTTCACTGAAGAAGTCCTTTTTTGGCTGAAATGGGACAGATGCTAGCTAAAGATTCTCCATCCCCACCCCCCTCCCCACCCCCACCCAGGAGTGGTGCTATAGAAAACTTGCTTAAGCTGATAGAAGGACAAGGACTACTTATAATTTGGGAACAGATAGCTAGACTTCTGGGTACATTAAAACGTACCTTCCCTTGGTTCTTAGAGGAAGAGCAAATCTCTCCAGATAATTGGACATTAATTGGGCAACAGCTCTCCACATATTACAATGAAAAAGGCCCTCATTCAATTTCCATCGAGGCATTCTATGTATACAATATAATACAGTTGGCCTTAAAGAATCCTATGATTTATAGAAAAAAGAAAAAAAAGTTTTAGGAATAGCCAAATGGGGAAGCCTGAGATAAAGGAGGAAGACAATGAACAGATCAATGATCACATCCCCACAGGGCATAAAGACTTAAGTGAGGCTCAAGGGTATAGTGACTTTCCACCCTAGGAGGCAGCTTCAGCCCCATCTAAGGAGCAGGTAATTGACTTTCCTTCATAAACTCCACCCTCCATTGGATTCTCTGACATGATAAGATTGTTGTAGGACTTGAAAACCCTCAGGAATCATTGGAGCCTCTGAGACATAAAACTTGAAAGCCCTCAGGAATCATTGGACTTTCTGAAAAATGATAAGACTGTTGCAGGACTTCAACTTAGGGGGATCATTGGATTCCCTGACACGTGAAGCAGTGGACAATAGATTGTTTTTGGACTATCTCTTGGCTGCTGAAGAAGGCGTATGTGTGACTGTTGTTTATTACACCACAGCGAGCCTGCACTGACTTTGGGGAGGGTCATCACTAATACTCTCTGCGTTATTGCTATGTGCTTGTGTAATACCTCCCATGCTGATGGGTTTGTGCATAATAAGATCCTTCAGCCCCAGAAACCCACTAGCAACTTCCCATTTCCCTTTGGTGCTTTTCATCTCCCTTCCTGAGATGTCAGGGCGAGCATGATCATCTCCTTTTTAGTGCTTTCACCTCCCTTCCTAAGAAGTCAGGGGAGTCGTGATCACCTCCTTTTCGGTGCTTTCACCTCCTTTCCTGAGAAGACAGGGAGGTTGTGATCACCTCCCCTTGAGGGCTCTGACTTCCCTGATGAGTCAGGGATGGCATGACCACTGTGTTCTAAAAGAAAAGAAAGTAGGAGATGTAATAGGCTGAGGCTTGAGTTGATGTACTGAGGTCCCAAGCACATGAGGCTAAATAGTAATTGGACCATACTCTATTAATATATATGCTTGGAGAAAGAATAACTCCCACCCACTCTTTGTCCTGATGTGTTGTATAGGAAATGACGTAGGGATGATTTTGGTGGGTGGAGGCAGAAGGGCAGGAAGTGAGGTGGAGAGAGGCTGCTGGCTGGATTCCTGTCATGGCTGCTCATATTGCTAATCCCCTTCCCCTCCACAGAGAATAAAGATTGAAGATTTTCCCTTAACCTGAATTCCTGACTCCGGCTGATTTTAAAATATGCGGTCATCACAAAAATCATATGAAGGTGGCCTAGTTGTACCAAATCTAAAACTATATTATAAAGCAGCGGTCACCAAAACCATTTGATATTGGCTAAGAAATAGACTAGTTGATCAGTGGACTAAGTTAGGTTCACAGGACAAAATATTCAATAACTATTGCAATCTAGTGTTTGACAAACTCAAAGACCCCAAAACCATTTCTAAGGTTCCTCTTAAAGGACCAACTATCTTTACAGATGCATCCAAACATAACATTTGTGCTGTATACTCTCATGACTTAACTATAAAGTGACTAGTCAGAACTTCCTTTCAGTTTACTCAGCAGAATGAATTGTATGCAATCATGCTAGCTCTTATTTATTATCCAGGAGATGTAAATATAATATTTGATTGGTCTTATTTAGCAGGTATGGTACAAAGAATTGTCACAGCCCAAATACAATTTGTAGTTTCTAATATATATCAGCTCTTTAAGGAACTTCAAGAGCAAGTGAGAAAGCATCCAGGAAAATTTTTTATATCTTGCATGTCCACTCTCATAGTGGATTTCCAAGTCCCATGTTTTATGGAAATTCAAAGGCAGATCACCTTCTAACCATGTTAGCCAATATTGCTTTATTTCAGGCACCGTATAATCTCATCAGGCTCGAGCTTTACATTTACAGTTTGGGAAAACAAAAGAGGAAGCTAAGAGCATAGTAAAAGCCTGTATAGCTTTCCTTACCACACTCCTCTTCCTCTCAGGAAGAACCCTCGTGGTTTGAGACCCAATGAAATTTGGCAAATGGATGTGACCCATTATAAATCTTTTGATCATCTGTCTTATCCATGTTGCAGTAGACACCTTTTCAGGATTTACTTTTGCAATACCAGCAGCAAAAGAGACCATCTGAGTGGTCACTGAATTCCTTATCCAAGCTTTTGCCATTATGGGTGTGCTACAAGCAATAAAAACAGATAAAGAATCTGAATATACTTCTAAACATTTTGCACTTTTGTGCACACTATCAGATTTTACACACCACTGGCATACTTTGTCATCCTCAAGAACAGGCAATAGTAGAGAAATAAAACAGAGACATCAAGACATTCCTCCAGAAATAAAAGAAAGGAGGAACCACAGGTAATCCTAGATAACTTTAAACTTAGTTCTTTATTCTATTAATTTTTTTGATTTTTGATGGAGATGTACTGGCTTTAGCAGACAGGTTTCATAACCTGCTGGAAGGGCAGTGTCCAGTGCAAGCAGCTCCAATATCTTTAGATAATCACCAAGTGATGTAGAGAGATCCATAAAGTGGTGAATGGAAAGGACGAGATAGGTTAACATGTGATGTACGATAGATTGGTTTTGGACTACCTCTTAGCTGCTGAAAGAGGTGTATGTGTGATTGTTATTTATATACCCTCCTTCTCAGACTTATGGAAATCTTTTGTAATCTCATATTGTTTCTTACATCACTTATATTACATTGATTCATATTGTTTTTTACATTACTATTAGCCTGTGTTATATTACTACATGCTTGTGTAATATCTTTTATGTTGATGAATTTATGTATACCTGTTTCAATTAAAACAAAAGAAAGTGGGAGATGTAGAGGGCTGCAGATAGCGGGGGAACTCTGGGTAAGTATAAGATCCTTCAGCCCAGAGGAAACTCTCTGACAAGATCTGGTTTGGCTCCCCATTTCTCTTTGGTGCTCACATCCCTTTGTGAGAAATCAGGGAGGGTATAATCTCCCTTTAGTGTTCTCACTTTTTCCTGAGAAGTCAAGGAAGATGTGACCACCTGTGTTCTACTTGAAACAAGGGATACTTAAAACAAGAGGTATTTTACATAGCAGGGTGCTAATAGTTAGCACATAGTCAGTATGATTGATAAGATAATTGTTCTCTAGTTCACACGTACTTAGCATGCTGTAATGATGTAATCATACTGAGGTATTTACAGGCTGAAAGGACTGAAAATAGAGACTCTCCATCTTTGACCATCCTGGTGGCTCTCCTACCTCCTTCACTTCTCCACTAAGATCAAGGCTGATCCAAGGATCTTCAAGAGAGCTAGTCCGGACACTACATTTTGGCACCCAAACAGGGACCTCTAGAAGGACACTACACTAATCAATAGAGATTTAGAGAATTTTTTTCATATGCATATAGATGACTTTAATTTCTTCACATGAAAACTTCTTGCTCATATCCTATAACCACTTGCCAAATGGGGAATGATCTGGAGTCTTATAAATGTGACTCCATTCTCTATATATTTTAGAAATGATACTTTTGTCAGCAATACTGTGTGTATAAATTTTTTTCAAGCTTTCTGCTTTTCTTCTAATCTTGCTGGCATTTTTTTTTTTGCACAAAATCCTTTTAATTTAATATAATCAAAATTATTCATGTATTTTATAATGTTCTCTATTTCTCATTTGGTTATAAATTCTTACTTCTCAAAAGATCTGCTCTCCTAATTTGCTTATAGTATCACCCTTTACATCTAAATCATGTAATCATTTCAATCTTATCTTGATATGGGTTATGGGATATTGGTCTATGGATAGTTTCTGACATACTATTTTCCAATCTTCCTAGCAATTTTTGTCAAATACTGTCTTCTGATACTGAGCTGGAGTCTCTATGTTCATAAAACTGTAGATTTACTATTCCATATTGTATATCTAACATTCTTCACTGATCCACCATTCTATTTCCTAAGCAGTACAAAATGTTGTTTTATGACTGTTGCTTTATAATAGAGTTTGAGTCTGATAATGCTAAGATATTCTCCTTTAAATTTTACTTTATTAATTTCCTTAATATGCTTGACCTTTTTTTTCCTGATGAAATTTGTTAGCATTGTAAAATAATTTTTTGGCCAGTTGATTGGCAGACTAATTTAGATAGATAAACTAATTTAGGTAGAATTGTCATTTTTATATTAACTCAGCATAAGCAATTGATATTTTCCATTTTTTAAAATCTGACTTTATTTGTGTGAAAAATGTTTTGTGATATAGTTCCTGGGTTTGTCTTGGCATATGGAATCCCAAATATTTTATTTTGTCTATAATTATTTGAAATGGAAGTTCTCTTTATCTTGTTATTGGGTTTTTCTGGTAATATAGAAATGCTGATGATTTCTGTGAATTTATTTTATATCCTCCAATTTGCTAAAGTTGCTGATTGTTTCAAATAGTTTTTAGATGGTTCTCTAGGATTTTCTAAGTATACTATCATATCATTCTGCATTGTCTACTATAACACCTTCATTTACTTTTTTATTGTTAAAGCCATCATTTCTAGTACAATATTGATAATTAGTAGTGATTGTTGTGTATCTTTGTTTCACACCTGATCTTACTAGAATAATACAAGTTTATTCCCTATATAAGCTCACTGATTTTTTAAAATAACTTTTTATTGATAGAACCCATGCAAGAGTAATTTTTTACAGCATTATCCCTTGCATTCACTTCTGTTCCAATTTTTCCCCTCCCTCCCTCCACCCCCTCCCGTAGATGGCAAGCAGTCCTTTACACGTTGAATAGGTTACGGTATATCCTAGATACAATACATGTGTGCAGAACTGAACAGTTTTCTTGTTGCACAGGCAGAATTGAATTCAGAAGGTATAAATAATCCGGGAAGAAAAACAAAAATGCAAGCAGTTTATATTCATTTCCCAGTGTTCTTTCTTTGGGTGTAGCTGCTTCTGTCCATCTTTGATCAATTAAAGCTCTCTTTATCGAAGAGATCCACTTCCATCAGAATACATCCTCAAACAGTATCGTTGTTGAAGTATATAATGATCTCCTGGTTCTGCTTGTTTCACTTAGCATCAGTTCATGTAAGTCTCGCCAGTTCTCTCTGTATTCATCCTGCTGGTCATTCCTTACAGAACAATAATATTCCATAACATTCATATACCACAATTTACTCAACCATTCTCCAATTGATGGAGCATCCTTTCATTTTCCAGCTTCTAGCCACTACAAATAGGGCTGCCACAAACATTTGGCACATACAGGTCCCTTTCTCTTCTTTAGTATCTCTTTGGGGTATAAGCCCAGTAGTAACGCTGCTGGATCAAAGAGTATGCACAGTTTGATAACTTTTTGAGCATAGTTCCAAATTGCTCTCCAGAATGGCTGGATGTGTTCACATTTCCACCAACAATGTATCATTGTCCCTGTTTTCCCACATCCCCTCCAACATTCCTCATTATCTTTCCCTGTCATTCTAGCCAATCTGACAGGTGTGTAGTGGTATCTCAGAATTGTCTTAATTTACATTTCTCTGATTAATAATGATTTGGAGCATATTTTCATATGTCTATAAATAGTTTCAATTTCTTCGTCTGAGAATTGTCTGTTCATATTCTTTGACCATTTATCAATTGGAGAATGGTTTGATTTCTTATAGATTAGAGTCAATTCTCTATATATTTTGGAAATGAGGCCTTTATCAGAACCTTTGATTGTAAAAATGTTTTCCCAGTTTATTGTTTCCCTTCTAATCTTGTCTGCATTTGTTCTGTTTGTACAAAAACTTTTCAATTTGATATAATCAAAATTTTCTATGTTGTGGTCAATAGTGATCTCTAGTTCTTCTTTGGTCATAAATTCCTCCATCTTCCACAGGTCTGCGAGGTAAACTATCCTATGCTCTTCCATTTTATTTATAATCTCATGCTTTATGCCTAGGTCATGAACCCATTTTGACCTTATCTTGGTGTACGGTGTTAAGTGTGGGTCAATGCCTAGTTTCTGCCATACTAATTTCCAATTTCCCCAGCAATTTTTGTCAAATAATGCATTCTTATCCCAAAAACTGGGGTCTTTGGGTTTGTCAAACACTATATTATTAAAGTTATTGGCTGTTTTGTCTTTTGAACCTAACCTATTCCATTGATCAACTAGTCTATTTCTTAGCCAATACCAGATGGTTTTAGTAACTGCTGCTTTATAATATAATTTTAGATCTGGTACAGCTAGGGCACCTTCATTTGATTTTTTTTTTCATTAATTCCCTTGAAATTCTTGACCTTTTGTTTTTCCATATGAACTTTGTTGTTATTTTTTCTAGTTCATCAAAGTAGTTTTTTGGGAGTCTGATTGGTATAGCACTAAATAAATAGATTAATTTAGGTAGTATTGTCATCTTTATTATATTTGCTCACCCACTCTAAGAACATTTAATATGTTTCCAGTTGGTTGAATCAGACTTAATTTGTGTGGAAAGTGTTTTGTAGTTTTGCTCATAAAGTTTCTGATTTTCCCTTGGCAGATATATTCCTAAATATTTTATACAATCAGTAGTTACTTTAAATGGAATTTCTTTTTGTAACTCTAACTTTTGGGTTTTGTTAGTGATATATAAGAATGCTGATGACTTATATGGGTTTATTTTGTGTCCTGCAACTTTGCAGAAGGTGTGGATTGTTTCTAATAACTTTTTGGTAGAGTCTCTGGGGTTCTCTAAGTATGCCACCATATCATCAGCAAAGAGTGATAATTTGGTTTCCTCATTGCCTATTTTTATTCCTTTAATCTCTTTCTTAACTCTTATTGCCAAAGCTAGCATTTCTAATACAATATTAAATAGTAACGGTGATAGTGGGCAACCTTGTTTCACTCCTCATCTTATTGGGAATGGTTGCAGTTTGTTCCCGTTACATATGATGCTTACTGCTGATTTTAAATAGATGCTATTGGTTATTTTAAGGAAAAATCCATTTATTCCTATACTCTCAAGAGTTTTCAATAGGAATGGATGTTGGATTTTATCAAATGCTTTTTCTGCATCTATTGAGATGATCATATGGTTTTTGTTAATTTGATATTTAATATGGCCAATTATACTGATAGTTTTCCTAATATTGAACCAGCCCTGCATTCCTGGTATAAATCCTACTTGATCATGGTGTATTATCCTGGGGATGATTGTCTGTAGTCTTTTTGCTAATATCTTATTTAAGATTTTAACATCAATATTCATTAGGGAGATTGGTCTATAATTTTCTTTCTCTGTTTTCAACCTACCTGGTTTAGGTATCAGTACCATATCTGTGTCATAAAACGAGTTTGGTAGGACTCCTTCATTCCCTATTTTTTCAAATAGTTTATAAAGCATTGGGGCTAATTGTTCTTTGAATGTTTGGTAGAATTCACATGTAAATCCATCTGGTCCCAGGGATTTTTTTTTAGGGAGTTGATTAATAGCCTGTTCTATTTCTTTTTCTGAAATGGGACTATTTAAGCAATTTACTTCCTCCTCTGATAATCTGCAAAGCCTATATTTTTGGAGGTAGTCATCCAGTTCACTTAGGTTATCAAATTTATTGGCATCAAGTTGAGCAAAGTAACCCCTTATTATTTCTTTAATTTCCTCTTCATTGGTGAAAAGTTCTTCCTTTTCATTTTTAAGACTACTAATTTGATTTCCCTCTCTCCTTTTTCTAATCAGAATTTCTAAAGGTTTATCAATTTTATTGGTTTTTTCATAAAACCAACTCTTAGTTTTATTTATTAGTTCAATAGGTTTTTTTTTTTTTTACTTTCTATATTATTTATTTCTCCTTTTAATTTTAGAATTTCAAGTTTAGTAATTGATTGGGGGTTTTTAATTTGGTCTTTTTCTAGCTTGTTAAGTTGCAGGCCCAATTCATTGATCTTCTCTTTTTCTATTTTATTCAAGTAAGCCTCTAAGGATATAAATTTTCCCCTGATTACTGCTTTGGCTGCATCCCATAAATTTTGATGTGATGTCTCACTGTTGTCATTATCTTGAGTGAAATTATTAATTGTGTCTATAATTTGCTATTTCACCCAATCATTCTTTAAGATAAGATTATTTAGTTTCCAATTACTTTTTAGTCTATTTACACCTAACTTTTTGTTGAACATAGTTTTTATTGCATTGTGATCTGAAAAGAAAGCATTTACTATTTCTGCCTTCCAGCATTTAATTTTTTTTTTGATTTATACCAGGAATGTAGGTTTGGTTTAATGAACTTATTTAACAATATTAATAACAAAATCAATTAAAAACATCAAATGATTGTTAGCAGATACAGATTTTTTAAAACAAAACACAATACACATTTCTGTTTGAAAAGAAAACAAAACGCTTACATAGAAATAAATGGACTTTTTTTTTTAATTTAATAATAATTTTGTATTGACATAATCCATGCCAGGATAATTTTTATACAACATTATCCATTGCAATCGCTTATGTTTCATTTTTTTCCCCTCCCTTCCTCCACCCCCCCCCCAAGATGGCAAGCAGTCCTACACATGTTAAACATGTTGCAGTATATCCTAGATAGAATACATATTTTTCCTGCATTTAATTTTGAGGTCTTTATGTCCTAATATATGGTCAATTTTTGTGTAGGTTTCATGAACTGCTGAGAAGAAGGTATACTCCTTTCTGTCACCATTCAATTTTCTCCAGAGATCTATCATACCTAATTTTTCTAATATTCTATTTACCTCTTTAATTTCTTTCTTATTTGTTCTGTGATTTGATTTATCTAAATCTCAGAGTGCAAGATTGAGATCTCCCACTATTATAGTTTTGCTGTCCATTTCTTCTCACAACTCTTAACTTCTCTTTAAGAAAGTTAGATGCTATACCACTTGGTGCATATATGTTTAATACTGATATTGCTTCATTGTCTATAGTATCCTTAAGCAAGATATAGTTTCCTTCCTTATCTCTTTTAATTTAGATCAATCTTTGCTTTTGCTTGATCTGAGATAAGGATGGCTACCCCTGCTTTTTTGACTTCACCTGAAGCATAATAGATTCTACTCCAGCCTTTTACCTTTACTCTGTATGTATCTCCCTGTTTTAAATGTGTTTCCTGTAAACAACAGATTGTAGGGTTCTGACTTTTGATCCAGTCTGCTATCTGCTTCCTCTTTATGGGAGAGTTCATTCCATTCCCATTTACGGTTAAAATAACCAATTCTGTATTTCCTGCCATCCTAATATCCCCAGATTATACTTTTCTTTTTCTTGCCCTCCTTCCCTTCTTCTCTAGTATTAAACTTATTGGTCCCAGTAACGTCGTGCAGCTCTCCCTCTTTAGTATCCCTCCCTCCTCCCTTTGAATCCCTTCCCCTTTCTTGTACCCTTCCCTTATTACTCTTTTTCCTTCTCCCTTTTCCTCTCCCACTTTTTAATCAAGTGAGAGAAGAATCTCTGTAAAACAAATATGTCAATTGTTTCCTCTTTGAGTCAACTCTGATGAGAATACGATTCACACAATGTTCCTCCCCCTCTCTAAGTTCCCTCATATATGATAGGTTTCCTTTGCCTCACTGTTGCATATAGTTTCCCTCTTTTTATCTCCCCTCTTCCCTTTTTCTGACACTATCCCCTTTCCATTTCTACTTCCCTTTTTTATGTTATATTGGTAAAATCAAATTATACATATGGTTTTTATGTATATTCACAACAGAAATACAGTTCTCGAGAGTTCCTTTTACCTTTTTCTACTTCTCTTGATTCCTGTTGTTGGAGATCAAATTTTTTGTTTAAGTCTGTTTTTTTCCTTAGAAACAGATGGAATTCCTCTATTTCATTAAATGTCCATCTTCTTCCATGGAAAAAAATACTCAGCTTAGCTGGGTAATTTATTCTTGTCTGCATTCCAAGTTCTTTTGCCTTTCGGAATATCTGATTCCAGGCCCTTTTGCCTTTCGGAATATCTGATTCCTGGCCCTTCGATCCTTTAATGTTGAGGCAGCCAGAACTTGCATGTCCCTTATTGTGGCATCTCAGTATTTGAACTGTTTTTTCCTGACTGCTCATAAAATTTTTTCTTTAGTCTGAAAATGCTGAAGTTTGGCCACAATATTCCTCGGAGTCTTTATTTTAGGCTCTTTTTCAGAAGGTGTTCGATGAATTCTTTCAATTCCTATTTTCCCTTCTGGTTCTATTACTTCTGGGCAGTTCTCTTTGATGATTTCCTGTAAAATAGTATCTAGGTTCTTTTTTCATCATAATTGTCGGGTAGTCCAATGATCTTCAGGTTATCTCTCCTAGATCTATTTTCCAGGTCTGTTGTTTTTCCAAGTAAATATTTGACATTTTTTCCCAATCTTTCATTTTTTTGGTTTTGCTTGACTGATTCTTGATGTCTCAATGAATCAGTCATTTCTATTTGTTCAGTTCTGATTTTTAGTGAGTTATTTTCTTCATTAGCTTTTTTTACTTCTTTTTGTATATGTCCAATTGAGTTGTTTTGCTCTATGGAATTTTTTTCCATTTCACTAATTTTTTTTTTTTTTTAGTGAGTTATTTTCTTTTTCCAATTCACAAATTCTGTTTCCCTGCACTTCTTGGGAGTTTTTTTGCCTTTTCCAATTCACATTTCAGGAAGTTGTTTTCTTTTTCCACTTTATCAAATTTTTCTTTTAGTGAGTTATGTGCCTTTCCCCATTTCTCTTCTAGCTCTCTTTTAAGGTTTTTAATAGTCTCCTCTAGGAGAGCCTTTTGTATTGGAGACCAACAATTGTCTGGAGACCATCTGCTATTAGTCTCTTCAGGATTGAAAAGCTGTTCTCTTTCTGTGTAGAAACTATCAATTGTTCTTTTGAATTTTTTTTACTCATTTTGTTAAAGCCTGTAAGGTCTGCCTTCAGAGTCAGGAGGTTACCAGGTTCCTCTGCAGAGCAGTGAAAGGTATATGGACAGGTAGCTGTCCTGCCAATCAGCTACAAAAAGCAGTGAGGTACTGGAGTGCTCTGGGAAAGAGTTCCCCACCTGGGAATAACTCAGGCCTGCAGGGCTGAGCTGGGAAAGTACCCTTCAAAGAACTCCTGCTGTGTGAGATAACAACTGCTGTGGGGCTAGGCACTTAGCAGTGAGAGTTTCAGCCAAACCCTGCCCTGGGGCTGTGGGTGTTAGCACCTGAGCAGTGAATGGATTTGCAGGGACTGGAAATGTCTGCCCAGCAAGTGCAGTCAGCAGGGGAGGTTCTATTGCCCCAGGCTGAGCCCCCCACTCTGCTGATTAGAGGTTGCCCAGGCTGTGCCCCCTTGCCATGCAGAGTAGTAACTGCCCCCGCAAAAGCCCTGAACTGCAGCATATGGCCGCAGGGCTGCGGTAAAGGCTGCCTGAGTCATTTCTGGGTTTGAGGGGTTACAGCCAGATCTTGTTAGGTTCTTGCATTTTTTAGAGTACCCTCTGTTTTAGGCTTTTATTTCTCTGCCAGTTTACTGCTTTGTAATCAAGGCAGAGAGGTTAGCCTATTGCAGAGTCATCTCTATAACTTCTCTAGCCACAGAGATCACCCCTGCCCCTGGTCTGCTCAGGACACTAGTCTCTAGCTGCCTGTCCTGGCCCCTCAGGACAAACCTTTCCTGGCGAGCTTCTAAATTGACTTCAGCTGGTAAATTGTAGTGCTTCTAATCTTCATGAATTTAAGCAGTGAAGAGTTATTTTTGAGGCTGGATTAAATAGTTGGTTATGAGGGTAATGAGAGGAGCTCAGAGAGTCGTGTGTGCCTGCTCTGCCATCTTGGCTCCCAGCTAAGCTTATTGATGGTTTTAGATAGATTGCATTTTAAGGAAAATTCCATTTATTCCTATCCTCTCTCATATTTTTAATAGAATTAGTGCAGTATTTTGTCAAAAACTTTTTTGCATCTATTGAAATAATCATTTGATTTCTGTCAGTTTTATTACTGATATGGTCAATTAAGACAATAATTTTCCTGATATTAAAACATCCCTGCATTTCTGGTATAAGTCCCCATAGTGTATTATCCTGGTGTAAGTTATAATGTCTTTATTAATATTTTCTTTAAAATTTTTTGCTTCAATATTCATTAGGGAGATTGCTTTATAGTTTTCCTTCTCTTTTTTGGTTCTTCTTGCCAACCACCTCATTTCAAGGATGAAGAAAGTGAGGTCCATGCCAGTTAAGTGATTAATTCAAAGTCATAAAGCAAAGTATCCAAACTAGGATTAGGACTCAAGTACCATCACTCAAAAACCCAAAATTCTTTATATCTTATCACCATACCTACTCCATGTATCTAAGTATACACATGATTGAACTTTCTAGAGGCTTCTTGATGATCTAAAAGCCTTTGGTCAATTTTATTTCTTAATATGAACCATATTTTCTAAAATTAACACTGAAATAGACATCAGTTATCATTGGTGTGTTCTAATTTAGTTAAGAGCATCTTTGATTTCTCTACTTCATCTTTTAAAGCAAGGATTAAGTCCTAAAATAAAAAAAAAATCATTACAGTTCCATTGACTGCTTTTTTTTTGAAGCATTGCAAGAAGTCATGACTAACATTTTGAAAAAAAATGTTTTCTACCAATCGAACTCTCAAGAAATTATCTTACAGATCTAGAAAAAATAATAACAAAATTCATGTGGAACAGCAAAAGGTCAAGAATTTCAAGGCAATTAATGAAAAATGCAAATGAAAGTGGTCTAGCTATACCAAATCTAAAACAATATTATAAAAGTAGTGGTCATCAAAACCATTTGGTACTGGCTAAGAAATAAAGTCAATCAGTGGAATAGGGGATGCTTATAGGACAAATTTGTCAATGAGTATAGTAATCTAGTGTTTGACAAACCCAAAGACCCACACTTTTGGGATAAGAGCTCACTATTTGAAAAAAAATTGCTGGGAAAATTGGAAATTAGTATGGCAGAAACTGGGCACTGATTCACATCTAACATCCTATACCAAATTAAGGTTGAAAGGGATTCTTTATTTAGACATAGAGAGTAATATGATAAGCAAATTAGAAAAAACAAAGGATAGTTTATCTCTCAGATCTATGGAGAAGGAAGTCCAAAGAAGAACTGCTATATCTTGAATACAAAATGGATAATTTTGATTATATTAAGTTAAAATGTTTTTGTACAAACAAAACTAATGAGACAAGATTAGGAAAGAATCAATAAACTGGGGAAAATTTTACAGTTAAGAGTTCTGATAAAGGTCTAATTTTTAAACTATATGGAGAATTGGCTCAAATTTGTAAGAATTAAAATCATTCTCCAATTGAAAATGGTCAAAAGATACAAACAGGCAATTTTCAGATGAAGAAATTGAAACCATTTCTATTCATATAAAAAGGTGCTTTACACCACTATTGATTGGAGAAATAAAAATTAAGAGAATTGTGAGGTACCACTACAGGTCTTTCAGATTGGCTAAAATGGTAGGAAAAAATATTGATAAATGTTGAAGAGTATATGGAAAAACTGGATCATTAATACATTATTGATGAAGTTGTGAACTTATTCAAACATTCTAGAGAGAATTTGGAACTATGACCATAGGGCTATCAAAATGTGCATACACGTTGGTCCAGTAGTGCTTCTACTGGGATTATATTCCAAAGAGCTCTTAAAAGACGGAAAGGGATCTACCTGTGGAAAAAATGTTTGTGGCAGCTGTTGTTTTAGTGTCAAGAAACTGGAAACTGAATGGATGTCCTTCAATTGGAGAATGACTGAATAAGTAATGATATATGAATGTTATGAATAGTATTGTTCTATAAGAAATGATCAGTAGGATTATTTCAGATAAGGCTGGAGATACTTACATGAACTGATGCTAAGTGAAATGAACAGAACCAGATAATTGTACCTGGCAACAAAAACATTATACAATGATCAATTCTGATGGATGTGGCTCTTTTCAACAATGAGATGATCTAGGCAAGTTCCAATGATCTTGTGATAAAGAGAGCCATCTATACACAGAGAGAAGACTATGGAAATTGAGTCTGGATCTCAACATAGCATTTTCATTATTTTTATTGTTGTTTGCTTGCATTTTCTTTCTCATTTTTTTCCATTTTGACTTGATTTTTCTTGTGCAATAAGATAATTGTATAAATATGTATGCATAGAGTGGATTTAATATATATATATATATATTTTACCATGTTTAACATATATTCGATTAATTGCTGTTTAGGGAAAGAGGTGGGGGAAGTCGAGGAAAAACAGGAACATATTGTTTTGCAAGGACTAATGTTGAAAAATTTGATTTTGATACGATACTATTCTTCTTGTGTGGTATGATAATTGTGGAAATATGTATAGAATAATTGCACATATTTAACATATATTAGATTGTATGCCATCTGAGAGAGAGGGTGAGAGAAAGGAGAGAGAGAGAAATTTGGAGCATAAGATTTTGCAAGAGTGAATATATATATATACACACACACACACACACATAAAACAAATAAAAGAAATGGTATTTCTTCTTGTTTCTTTGTGGGTGCCCAATGAAGCTACCTTTTCAAATTCCCTTATTATTCTTTTTCAGAAGAATGTATAAGCTATCTTTCTATTTTGATGAAAGTTCTTTACACTTTCCAGTTGTTTATAGTGAGAATGACAAGATCTCTGCACTTACATATTCCAGAAGCATTTTAACTTATTTTTTGAATCAAGCTCTAAAGTAATATGTATAAAATATTTTTTCATATTTGTAGATAGTGTGAAATGTACTTGATTTTCTGTTTTCTTTTCCATCATGGGGGCTACCATTACTTCAGAAGTTAAGTAGCCTGCACAGATCTGAAGGCTATTTTTGTATGTTTATTTTTCTTCATGAAAGGCAGTATAACATAGTGAAAAAAGTCAGCCTGGGATCCAGGAAGACTTGAATTCAACTCTCCTCTCTCACATATGTTGTCTATATGACCTTGGGCTGGTGGTGTCAAATTCAAAGAGAAATGGGGTCTAAACTATTCATAAGGATCTCTGTGGGAATCATATTGACTTAGAAAATCACATATTAACATTCTCTATGTTCTATTGTACTTTTGTTCATTTTGTTAAATATTTCCAATTACAGTTTATTTGATTCTGTCACTGGGCTTTGGCAATGAATGTAACTGCAAAATGTTTGATACTTTTGCTCTAGACAAGTTTTTAAAAGTGTAAGTCATAGAGAAAGGGCTGATTTGCATGAAATAGAACAATCTTTCTATCAATGAAATGCTGGATCACAGTTTGCCTTTTTTGTGATTTGGGCCAAAATTTACTCAACAACAATCAAATTTCAGATGACAAAGCTAGGATAATTTTTAGTAATCAGACAATCAGACTCATACCCCTAGCTTTTTGAAAGCTTTCTAGAGCAAAAACAAAACAAAGCAAAACAAACAGGAACACAATACAATATAACACACACACACACATACACACACCCTTCCAAAATTTGTGAGAGAGGATGAGGAAAAACAAACAAAACAACCTCAAGTATGCCTCTCTAATAAGAGGTTCTGATATTAATATGAAAAAGAAAAATATTAGGGAGAATATTATAGTGGTAAAAAAAAAAAACATAAACAAAATACTCTGGGGAAATTTGAGGAAGGCAAGATTACTTTTAGTTAGAGGGACCAAGGTAGCCTTCTTGGGGCAGTTAATGAGACTTTGGAGACAGAAATTGACTTGAATTAGTAGAGATGTGAATTCTAGGCATGGACCATCACAATGTTTATCAATGTATAAAGGTGGGTATAAAAGTAACTTTGAAATCAGCAAATGACTAGAACAGATGTTAAGAGGAGTACTATAAAATTAGTTTGGAAGGTAAAGTAGTATGAAGCTGTGAAGTCTTGAATGTCAGTTTAAAGAATTTGTATCTTATCACTAAAGATTTTTGAGCAGGAGATGACATAGTAAGACTTGATCATTAGCTTTGGTAGCTGTAGGAAAATGGATTGGGACAGGTAGGTGGCACAATGGACGGACACAACACTAGCCCTGCAGTCAGGAAAACCTAAGTTAAAATCTCGTCTCATCCTCTTGACTCTTGACAATAGACAAGTCAATTTATCCCAATTGACTTAAGAAAACTCCCATCCTCCTGTCCCCCCAAAATACCACCAAAAAGAAAATGGATTAAAGAGTACAAGAGCTGACTAGAGGTGGAGCATGTAGGAGATTATCATACCAGTCCAGGCAACTGATGACGAAAGGCTTAATGTGTTCACTTTGGAAATGGAGAGAAAATAAAGTGTCTGATGAAGTTTTTTTTTTTAAGTAGAATACATAGAATTTAATAACTTTATGAATATGGAAGTGGTGAGAAAGGGGAAAAAAACCCATTTGATTTCCTCCCCAAAAGATAGAATATAAGGAAACATGTGCAGGAAAGATGAGATCAATTGTGAACATGTTGCATTTTAAGAGAGTATGTTCTTGAAGAAGGGCATCTGGATATCAGACAATTAGAAGTATGAAGTTAGAGTTCAGAGAAAATATTAGAATTGATTAAATTTATTTAGAAGTCATAAACATAAAGCAAATAACTAAAGGCAGGGAAACAGGATCACCAAAAGGAAGAGTAGAGTCAGAGAAGAGGGCACTGAACAGAAACAAATAATGTAGAGATCACTCATGAAGTCTTTTTTAGTCCTCCAAGCATTAGTTCTTCCTCCCAAGAAATTACCTGGTAATGATATATGTACATATAAGTGTGGATAATGTGTGTGCATATGTATTTGTGTAAGAATATATGCATTATATTCAAGTTACGGTGTATACATATTACATATACATGTGTGTATTCACATAAATATCATATAAATATCATAATATATGTACATGTGTATACTTGTGTCTGCATGCATACATGTATATGCATATGTAGTATGTGTATATAATTCCATACCCATAGGTTTATATGTGTATATGTGGGAGTATATATATATATATATATATATATGTGTGTGTGTGTGTGTGTGTGTATACATGAATATATAGATAGACATAAATATAGATTTTAGAAGCATAAATACTCATTTGTATACTCAGGAGTTACCATAATGCCTGATACCTTCTAGGTATTAAATAAATACTTGTTGAATTTCACTGAATTGCTTATATCTTTTTATATATGTTCATGTGCATAATTACACACACAATCTATGATTTTATATGTAATAGAACTGGGATTGAAACTCAGTTTTTCTAATAGTATTCTTCCCCACCACCATTCTCCTAAACCAGAACTTGTTTGCCTATACACACTATTTCTAAGCTACTCACTTACTGACTTGTGGGACTTTGAAAAGTTCTCATACTTCTCTGAGCCTCAATTTCTCCAACTCAATAGTGAGAAGTTGTATTAAATAGTTTCTTCTCTGACATTCTATGGCTCTGGGATTATAATCCCAAATGCTTTCTCCCTCCCAAATCCCAAGAAACATCTTTAAAAAAAAATAATGCTCTTTGAAAGGTATTGTTTATTAGCTAAAGTCTGAAGTTCTATAACAAGATCAATTTCAAATTCCTTTTTAACCGCCATTGCCAAGAAAAGAGCAAGGACTTTGGTTCAAATGTCTTGGCCTGAGATTGGCCAAGATCACAGAATTCCCCTTTCCCAGTGCCTTTAATATCTAGGCCCTTGAAGAAATGATAAGTAATGTTTATCAGAAAGTTTGCAATTGTGGAAGTAAAGAAGAGGAAAAAAAAATGCAGCCAATTAAAATTCATTTATCTTTATTCTCCCTGAACCTGAATGTCATGCTCTGTGCTTTGTACAAACACAGATAAAAATGTGTAAGAGAGTTAGAATGGGATTTTGGGAGGGCAAATGCTAACTATTCCGGTTCCTACTGTTCTGATATTAAAGTGATAATGTGTAAGTAGAGAGTCATGTAGTCATAATGAAAGCTGATAGGTTGCTTGATGTGAAGTCAGAAAGACATACCTTCAAATCCTACCTGGGCAAGTCATTTAATCTCTCTCAGCCTCAGCATGCTCATCTTTAAAATGGGGATGATAAAAATAGTAACTATTTCCTTACCAGCCCAAATGTATCTATTCTGAATGAATAATTTCTATTTGTCTTTTGTGCAATACAGCAATTTTTTTTCACTTCCACACCAGAGTATATTTGACTATTCAATACTATTTCTCAATCACACTAACTTGTGTAACATTGGGTAGATCCTTTTACTTCTCTGAATCTTAGGTTTTTTTTTTCCACATGTAAAGAAGTTGTGCTAAATTATTTCTGTTCTGACATTCTATGGCTTCATAATCACAATCACAGTGGTTTTATATATACACACATATATCTCATAATACACATACACATATATAGATAGATACATATAATTATATATGTATGCATGTATGTATGTATGTGTGTAGAGATAGAAGAAACTATTGTGATTATGTAAGAGAGAAAATCAAAGTATATACATATACATATATGTAGATGGGTGTGAATACTTATACTTTGATTTTCTATCCCATAAAGTTTTAAAAGATTTTTTTTGTCATCCATTGCATTATGGATGTTTATCCTTTATTTAAGATATTTTATTGTGGTGTTCTCTTCTTTTTTAAAAATATAATGGTTCTCTCTGGGAGGGAGCAGGTTTCTGGGGAGGTTTTCTGGAGGCAGCCTTAGTTTCAGTTCAGAGTAATAATCCCTCCAAATGCAGCCAGGTGTTAAAAGTCCAGATCTTTTATTGCTTCCTCCAAAATAGCCCAGTTAGTTTTTCTTAGAGGCCTATCTTTCTGCTTGGTTCCAAGAGCTCCCTCCAAATATCTCCAAATCCAAAGGTTTGTCCTTCAGCCTCAGCCAGCACAAAGGTGGAAAATGGAATGACTCTCTTTTGCCTCCAAGAGAGAGCTTCTGGCTCTCAATCTCCCAGAGTGCTCCATATCTGGCCCAGAGTGCCTCTGTGTCTGTCCCCAGAGTGCTGTGTCTGCCTCAATTCCGACTCATGGCTTTCAATCTTCCGAAGTGACTTCTCCCGACTGAGTCTCTGTCAGATTCTTTTATATGCTCTCCCAAAGGTTTACTCCTCCTCTGAGAGAGTGAGATTATGGGATCTGAGAGTGGGATTATGGGTTTCTAACTTGTGAATCTCATACTGAATACTAACTTGTGAATCTCATACTGAATACTAACTTGTGAATCTCCCAAAAGTGTGAACTCCAATGAGTACTTAAATACATTAATGAGCTAGAGGATTTGCTAAGTACCATGCTAAATTAGGCAACTGACATCACTTTGTAAAGATTCCAACATTTTATTATAAATGTATCAAGTAAAAACAAATTAATATATTTCCTTATACAAAGAAGAAACTGTGTTCTTTTTAAAGTTTATGTTAAATTTATTTTAGTAAAAGCAAAATTTTTTTATCTCGGTGCAGTGTCGGCTTTATCACTCTTTACTTTCTTGTTATAGAATTTTACTATTCATTTGCAGTTATTGTGATTTTACCTTCTCTTGCTTCAATTTCCTATACATTTTCAGAGCTGGTCCCTGCATTTCCTGTATTTCCCCACTGGTCTCTTTAGAATGCTCTCATTTTTCTTTCTCATTACAATTGTTTCTGTTTGCGTCTTCAACATTTCATATTTGAGTTTCCCATTCTTCTTGGGCCACCTTGTCTTATATAATCTTAGACAATTAAATAGAATTTAAAGGCTATTTTCCTTTGTTCTTAAAGAGAAGCAAAATTACTTCACTTATGGATTCAAGTTACAGTGTGCCCAATTGATCAGACCAATATGAGCTTGGGATATTCTACCATAAGTCAGACACAAATACTGCAAGTGAATATTTTGGGTAGATTCTCCAAATTTGTGTATTTTGAGCTACTTCAATTCTGCTTTGCTCATACATCATGGCGCTTTCTTTGATATGTATATGGCATACTTGGCCATTCTTTGCAAGCCATCTTCCAGATGTCACTCAATCCATTCCAAAACTCTTTTTATAATTATTTATTTTTGATATACATTGCATTATGAATCATATTGGGAGAGCAAAATCAGAACAAAGGGGAAAAACCATGAGAAAGAAAAAAAGAAATGAATATAGCATATTTTGGATTACATTCAATCTCCATAGTTCTTTTTCTGGATGCAGATGACATTTTCTGTTCAAAGTATATTAGGATTACTTTGGATCACTGAACCATTGAGAAGAACAAAGTCATTCATAGCTGATCATCATATATTCTTGCTGATTTCTCTGCTTGTATCCTCAGCATTCGTTTTGTGTAAATCTTTCAAAATCTTTTAAAAAGCATCTTGTTCATTATTTTTATAGAACAATAATTTTCCATTGCCTTCATGGTGCCCTATACCACAACTTAGTCATTACCCAAATAATGGGCATCTACTCATTTTCCAATTCTTTGCTATGACAAAAAGAGCTGCTAAAACCATTTTTGCACATGTAGGTCTCTTTCCCTTATGATTTCTTTGGGACATTGATCAAATAGTGGTTCTGCTGGATAAAGGGTATGCAGAATTTTATAGTCTTTGGAGCATAGTTCTAGATTGCTCTTCAGAATGGTTGGATCATTTGACAACTCCACCAACAATGCATTAGTGTTTCATTTTTCCCTCACCTCATCCAACATTGATTATTATCTTTTCCTGTCACTTTTGCCAATCTGAGAGGTGCAAGGTGGTATGGAGATATTTCAATTTGCGTTTCTCTAATCAATAGTGATTTAGAACATTTTTTTCATATTACTATAGATGGCTTTAATTTTGTCATCTAAAAATTGTCTGCTCATATACTTTGACCATTTAGCAACTGGGAAATGACTTGTAATTTTTTGTATTATAGCTTTTTATTTACCAAACATATGCTTGGATAACTTTTCAATACTGACCCCTGCAAAACTTTCTGTTCCAATTTTTCCCCTCATTCCCCTCACCCCTTCGCCTAGAGGTCAGGTAGTCCAATACATGTTAAATATGTTAAAGTATATGTTAAATACAATATATGTATACATATTTATACAGTTATCTTGCTGCACACAAAAAAATCACATCTAGAAAGAAGGTAGAAAAACCTGAGAATGAAAACAAAAATGCAAGCAAACAATAACAGAAAGAGTAAAAATGCTATGTTATGGTCCGTACTCATTTTCCATAGTTCTCTCTCTGCGTGTAGCTGATTATCTTCATTACTGAATAATTGGAACTGGTTTGAATCATCTCATTGCTGAAGAGAGCCATATACATCAGAACTGATCATCACATAACGATCTCCTGGTTCTGCTCATTTCACTTAGCATCATTTCATGTAAGTCTCTCCAGGCCTCTCTGAGATCATTCTGCTGGTCATTTCTTACAGAATAACAATATTTCATAACATTCATATACCACAATTTATTCAGCCATTCTCTAATTGATGGGCATCCATTCAATTTCCAGTTTCTAGCCACTACAAAAAGAGCTGCCACAAACATTTTTGAACATACTGATCCCTTTCCCTTCTTTAAGATATCTCTGGGATATAAGCCCAGCAGTGACACTGCTAGATCAAAGGGTATGTACAGTTTGATAACTTTTTGAACATAGTTCCCAATTGCTCTCCAGAATGGTTGGATCCATTCACAATTTCACCAACAATGTATTAGTGTCCCATTTTCCCTCACACCCTCTAACATTCATCATTATCTTTTCCTGTCATCTTAGCCAACCTGAGAGATGTGAGTGGTATCTCAGAGTTGTCTTAATTTGCATTTCTCTGATCAATAATGATTTGGAGGACCTTTTCATATGAATAGAAATAGTTTCAATTTCTTCATCTCAAAATTTTCTGTTCATATTTTTTGAACATTTATCAATTGGAGAATGGCTTGATTTCTTATAAATTTGAGTCAATTCTCTATATATTTTGGAAATGAGGCCTTTATCATAACTTTGACTGTAAAAATGTTTTCCTAGCTTATTCCTTCCCTTCTAATGTTGTCTGCATTAGTTTTGTTTGTACAATATTTTTAACTTAGCATAATCATCAATAATGATTTCTAGTTCTTCTTTGGTCACAAATTCCTTCCTCCTCCACAGGTCTGAGGTAAACTATCCTATGTTTTTCCAATTTATTTATAATCTCATTTTTTATGCCTAGATCATGAACCCATTTTGACCTTATAATGGTGGTAAGTGTGAGTCAATGCCTACTTTCTAGTATACTAGTTTCCAGTTTTCCCAGCAGTTTTTATCTAATAATGAATTCTTTTCCCAAAAGCTGGGATCTTTGGGTTTGTCAAACATTAGATTGCTATAGTTATTGACTATTTTGTCCTATAAACCTAACCTATTCCACTGATCAACTAGTCTATTTCTTAGCAAACACCAAATGGTTTTGGTGACCGCTGCTTTATAATATAGTTTTAGATCTGGTACAGCTAGGCCATCATCATTTCATTATTTCCCTTGAAATTCTTGACCTTTTATTTTTCCAGATGGATTTTATTATTTTTTCTAGGTCAGTAAAATAGTTTCTTGGGAGTTTGATTGGTATAGCACTAAATAGATAGATTAGTTTAGGTAGTATTGTCATCTTTATTATATTCCCTCGATCTATCCAAGAGCACTTGATATTTTTCAAATTGTTTAGATCTGACTTTATTTGTGTGGAAAGTGACTTGTAGTTTTTTTTTAATATTTTATTTTATTTTATTTAATAATAACTTTATATTGACAGAATCCATGCCAGGGTAATTTTTTTTACAACATTATCCCTTGCACTCGCTTCTGTTCCGATTTTTCCCCTCCCTCACTCCACCCCCTCCCCTAGATGGCAACCAGTCCTATATATGTTAGATATGTTGCAGTATATCCTAGATACAATACATGTTTGCAGAACTGAACAGTTCTCTTGTTGCACAGGGAGAATTGGATTCAGAAGGTAAAAATAACCCGGAAAAAAACCAAAAATGCAAATAGTTCACATTCATTTCCCAGTGTTTTTTCTTTGGCTGTAGCTGCTTCTGTCCATCCTTTATCAATTGAAACTGAGTTAGGTAAGAGACCTAACTCAAAGAAATCCACTTCCATCAGAATACATCCTCATACAATTTCATTGCTGAAGTGTATAATGATCTCCTGGTTTTGCTCATTTCACTTAGCATCAGTTCATGTAAGTCTTTCCAAGCCTCTTTGTATTCATCCTGCTGGTCATTTCTGACAGAACAATAATATCCCATAACATTCATATACCACAATTTACCCAGCCATTCTCTAATTGATGGGCATCCATTCAATTTCCAGTTTCTAGCCACTACAAACAGGGCTGCCACAAACATTTTGGCACATACAGGTCCCTTTCCGTTCTTTAATATTTCGTTGAGATATAAGCCCAGAAGTAACACTGCTGGATCAAAGGGTATGCACAGTTTGATAACTTTTTGGGCATACTTCCAGATTGCTCTCCAGAATGGTTGGATTCGTTCACAACTCCACCAATAATGCATGAGTGTTTTCCCACATCCCCTCCAACATTCATCCTTATTTTTTCCTGTCATCTTAGCCAATCTGACATGTGTGTAGTGATATCTCAGAGTTGTCTTAATTTGCATTTCTCTGATCAATAGTGATTTGGAACACTCTTTCATATGAGTGGTAATAGTTTCAATTTCATCATCTGAAAATTTTCTGTTCATATCCTTTGACCATTTATCAATTGGAAAATGGCTTGATTTCTTATAAATTTGAGTCAGTTCTCTATATATTTTGGAAATGAGGCCTTTATCAGAACCTTTGACTGTGAAGATGTTTTCCCAGTTTGTTGCTTCCCTTCTAATCTTGTTTGCATTACTTTTGTTTGTACAAAGGCCTTTTAATTTGATATAATCAAAATTTTCTATTTTGTGATCAGTAATAGTCTCTAGTTCATCTTTGGTCACAAATTTCTTTCTCCTCCACAAGTCTGAGAGATAAACTATCCTATGTTGTTCTAATTTATTTATAATCTCGTTCTTTATGCCTAGGTCATGGACCCATTTTGATCTTATCTTGGTATATGGTGTTAAGTGTGGGTCCATGCCTAATTTCTGCCATACTAATTTCTAGTTATCTCAATAGTTTTTATCAAATAATGAATTCTTATCCCAAAAGTTAGGATCTTTGGGTTTGTCAAACACTAGATTGCTATAGTTGACTATTCTGTCTTGTGAACCTAGTCTTTTCCACTGATCAACTAATTTATTTCTTAGCCAATACCAAATGGTTTTGGTGACTGCTGCTTTATAATATAATTTTAGATCAGGTACAGCTAGGCCACCTTCATTTGATTTTTTTTTCATTAAATCTCTTGAGATTCTTGACTTTTTATTGTTCCATATGAATTTTGTTGTTATTTTTTTCTAGATCTTTAAAATATTTTCTTGGAAGTCTGATTGGTATAGCACTAAATAAATAGATTAGTTTAGGGAGTATTGTCATCTTTATTATATTCGCTTGGCTTATCTAAGAGCACTTAATATTTTTCCAGTTATTTAAGTCTGACTTTATTTGTGTGCAATTTTTTTTTTGTAATTTTGCTCATATAATTCCTCACTTTCCTTTGGTAGGTAGATTCCCAAATATTTTATGCTATCAACAGTTATTTTGAATGGAATTTCTCTTTGTATCTCTTGCTCTTGGATTTTGTTGGTGTTGCTACTTTGCTAAAATTGTGAATTATTTCTAATAGCTTTTTAGTAGAATCTCTGGGGTTCTCTAGGTATACCATCATATCATCTGCAAAGAGTGATAATTTGGTTTCCTCATTGCCTACTCTAATTCCTTTAATCTCTTTCTCGACTCTTATTGCAGAGGCTAATGTTTCTAATACAATATTGAATAATAATGGTGATAGTGGGCAAATTTGCTTAACTCCAGATCTTACTGGGAAAGATTCCAGTTTTTCCCCATTGCATATGATGCTTACTGAAGGTTTTAAATATATGCTCCTGATTATTTTAAGGAAAAGTCAATTTATTCCTATGCTCTCAAGTGTTTTTATTAGGAATGGATGTTGGGTTTTAGCAAATGATTTTTCTGCATCTATTGAGATGATCATATGGTTTTTGTTTGTTTGGTTATTGATATAGTCAATTATGTTAATAGTTTTCCTAATATTGAACCAGCCCTGCATTCCTGGTATAAATCCTACTTGGTCATAGTGTATTATCCTGGGGATGATTTTCTGTAATCTTTTTGCTTATATTTTATTTAAGATTTTAGCATCAATATTCATTAGGGAGATTGGTCTATAATTTTCTTTGTCTGTTTTCAGCCTACCTGGTTTAGGTATCAGTACCATATCTGTGTCATAAAAAGAGTTTGGTAGGACTCCTTCAATCCCTATTTTTTCAAATAGTTTATTTAGCATTGGAGTTAATTGTTCTTTAAATGTTTTATAGAATTCACATGTAAATCCATCTGGTCCTGGGGTTTTTTTCTTAGGGAGTTGATTAATAGTTTTTCTATTTCTTTTTCTGAGATGGGACTGTTTAGGATATTTACTTCTTCCTCTGTTAGTTTGGGCAAGCTATATTTTTGGAAGTATTCTTATATTTCATTTAAGTTGTCGAATTTATTGGCATAAAGTTGGGCAAAGTAACTCCTAATTATTGCTCTAATTTCCTCTTCGTTAGTGGCGAGTTCTCCCTTTTCATTTTTAAGACTAACAATTTGATTTTCCTCTTTCCTTTTTTAAATCAGATTTACTAAGGGTTTGTCTATTTTGTTGGTTTTTTCATAGAACCAACTCTTAGTTTTATTAATTAATTCAATAGTTTTTTTACTTTCAATTTTATTGATCTCTCCTTTTATTTTTAGAATTTCAAGTTTAGTGTTTGACTGGGGGGGGTTTAATTTGTTCCTTTTCTAGCATTTTTAGTTGCAAGCCCAATTCATTGACCTTCTCTTTCTCTATTTTATACAAATAGGCCTCTAGAGTGATGAGATTTCTCCTTATTCCTGCTTTGGCTGCATCCCATACATTTTGGTATGATGTCTCATTATTATCGTTTTCTTGGGTGACGTTATTAATTATGTTTATGATTTGCTGTTTCACCCAATCATTCTTTAGTATAAGATTATTTAGTTTCCAATTTTATTTTTGGTCTACTTTCCCCTGGCTTTTTGTTGAATGTAATTTTCATTGCATCGTGGTCTGAAAACGATGCATTTACTATTTCTGCCTTACTGCATTTGAGTTTGAGGTTTTTATATCCTAATATATGGTCAGTTTTTATATAGGTTCCATGAACTGCTGAAAAGAAAGTGTACGCCTTTCTCTCTCCATTACATTTTCTCCAGAGATCTATCATATCTAATTTTTCTAGTATTCAATTTACCTCTTTGACTTCTTTCTTATTTATTTTGTGGTTTGATTTATCTAATTCTGAGAGTGCAAGGTTGAGATCTCCCACTATTATAGTTTTGCTGTCTATTTCTTCTTGCAGCTCTCTTAATTTCTCTTTTAAGAATTTAGATGCTACAACACTTGGTGCATATAAGTTTAATATAGATATTGCTTCATTATCCATGCTTCCCTTTAGCAAGATATAGTGCCTTTCCTTTTCTCTTTTAATTAGATCAAATTTTGCTTTAGCTTGATCTGAGATCAGGATGGCTACCCCTGCTTTTTTGACTTCAGCTGAAACATAGTAGATTTTGCTCCAACCTTTTACCTTTAACCTGCATGTATCTCTCTGCTTCAGGTGTGTTTCCTGTAAACAACATATTGTAGGATTCTGGCTTTTAATCCATTCTGCTAACCGCTTCCTCTTTATGGGGGAGTTTACCCCGTTCACATTTATGGTTAAAATGACCAATTCTGTATTACTTGCCATCTTGTTAACCCCTGTTTATGCTTTTCTCCCTTCTTTCCCCCTTACCCCCCTTCCCAGTATTAAGCTTGTGAGCACCACTTGTTTCTCACAGCCTTCCCTTTTTAGTATCCCTCTCCCCGCCTTAGAGTTCCTCCTCCTATCTAACCCCCTTCCCTCCCAGTTTCCGTATTCCCTTCCACTTAGCTTATTCCTTCCCTTTTCACTTTTCCCTTCTCACTTTTTAATGAGGTGGGAGAAGTTTCACCATAAATTGAATATATCTAAAATTTTTCTCTTAAAGCCAATTCTGAAGGCAGTAAGATACCCACTATATTCATCCCCCTCCATTCTTTCTCTCAGATATAATAGGTTTCCTTTGCCTCTTCATGAGATGTAATACCCCCACTTTACCCTTTTTCTGGTACAATGTCCTTTCCACATCTAGTTTCTAGAACAAGGTATACATGTATTCTTCATAGATCTTTATAGCCGAAATATAGTTCCCAAGATTAATCTTTACCTTTTTAGATTCCTCTTGAGTTCTATATTTGTAGAGCAAACTTTTTGTTAAGTTCTGGCTTTTTCATCAAAAATAGGTGAAATTCGCTTACTTTGTTGAATGTCCATCTTCTTCCCTGGAAAAAGATGCTCATTCTAGCTGGGTAAGTTATTTTTGGTTGCATACCAAGTTCCTTAGCTTTTCGGAATATCATATTCCAGGCCCTTCGATCCTTTAATGTGGATGCTGCTAGATCTGGATGATCCTTATTGTGGCTGCTCGATACTTGAATTGGGTTTTTCTAGCTGCTTGCAATATTTTGTCCTTCATCTGAGGGTTCTGGCATTTGGCCACTATATTTCTTGGTGTTTTGATTTTAGAATCCCTTTTAATAGGCGATCAATGAATTCTTTCAATGCCTATTTTACCCTCTGTTTCTATGACTTCTGCGCAGTTCTCTTTGATAATTTCCTGGAAAATAGTGTCCAGGCTCTTTTTTTCATCATGCTTTTCTGGGAATCCAATGATTCTCAGATTGTCTCTCCTGGATCTGTTTTCCAGGTCTGTTGTCTTCCCCAGAAGGTATTTCACGTTCTTTTCCATTGTTTGATTTTTTTGGATTTGCTTGACTGATTCTTCTTGTCTCCTCAAGTCATTCAATTCCATTTGTTCGAACCTGATTTTCAGTGAAGTATTTTCTTCACTCACTTTTTAAAAATCTTTTTCTAATTGTCCAATTGAGTTCTTTTGTTCTATGGAATTTTTTTCCATTTTGCCAATTTTGTTTTTTAGAGAGACATTTTCAGTTTCCAGTTCACTAATCCTATATTTTCAAGGATTTTATTTCTTTATCCACTCTTTCTTTAAGTGAGTAGGATGACTTCTCCAGCCTTTCTTGCCAAGCCTCCCTCTCCTTTTCCCATTTTTCTTCTAGCTCCCTTGTGAGAGCCTTTTTAACTTCTTCTATGAGGTTTATCTGTACTGAGGAACAGATGATCTCCTCCTTTGGGGATTCACCTGGAGACAATCTGTTTTTAGTCTCCTCAGGATTTAGAGTCTGCTCTCTATCTGTATAGAAGCTGTCAAGGGTTAAAGTCCTCTTCAATTTTTTGCTCATTTTGTCAAAGAATCAAAGACAAACTAGCAAAGAAAAAAAAAGAAAGAACCCCTAAATGGACTTTTTTGCGGGGAGGGGCTGGGTGGTGTTACTGAGCTTCTTCTACAGACTGCAGGGGCAGCAGTGAGGCACTAGCCAGACTGTGCTGAGCCTGCGCTCTGAGACTCCGAGAGTGCTGAGACACTGTGGGGGAGGGTTGGCCAGGTCCCGAGAGACTCCAGCTGTTCGGAGTTGTATTCTTCACTCCCCCTCCCCCCCTCCTCTTCCCTCCCCGGTGTTTTTAGTTTCTCTGCTGGGCTGCTGATTTGCTGCCAGGGCAAAGTATCCAGTCCTGTAGCAAAGCTCTCCCCGCAGAGACGGCTGCGATCACACCCCACCCCCTCTCCTGTCTGCTCGTTTGTGAGCTGCCTTCCGTGCTCTCGCTGCCACTGCCTGCCTGCCTGCAGCCTGTGCCCAATCTAAAACCATCCCCGCCCTCGAGCAAAAATAGACCTTTCCTGGTGAATCTCAAGGATGGCTTCTCTTGGTAACTATTTGTGGGTTTTTTTTTCAGTCAAGCATTAATTCAGAGGCTTGTAATGGAATGCATTCTGAGAAAAAAATGCAGAGCTTACACAACTGTGTGCCTCCTCTCCACCATCTTGGCCAGAAGTCCTAGAGTCGTGACTTGTAGTTTTGCACATATAGTTTCTGACTTTCCCTTGGCAGATTCATTCTCAAATATTTTATACTATCAGTAGTTATTTTAAATGGAATTTCTCTTTGTATTTCTTGCTGTTGGATTTTATTAGTTATATATGTATATATAAATGCTGATCATTTATCCATAACTAAAGTAACAAAAAACATGATTATCTCAATAGGTGCCGAAAAAGCATTTGATAAAATCCAACACACATTCCTATGAAACACACTAGAGAATATAGGAATAAATGGACTTTTCCTTAAAATACTTGGTAGCATCTATTTAAAACCATCAATCAACATCATATGTAATGGGGATAAACTGGAACCATTCACAATAAGTTCAAGGGTAAAATAAGCCTGCCCAGTATCACCAATACTACTTAATATTGTATTAGAAATAATAGCTTTGGCAATAAAATATGAGAAAAAGAGATTAAAGGAACTAGAATAGGTAATGAGGAAACTAAATTATCACTCTCTGCAAATGATATGTTGATATACTTAGAGAGTCCCAGAGAATCTACTAAAAAGCTATTAGAAATAATCCACAACTTTAACAAAGTTGCAGTATACAAAATAAATCCACATAAATAATCAGTTAATTTGAGCTTCTCTTTCTCTGAAATTACTTGTATTCTTACAAGTTTGACAGAGTTTTTCATATATTTCAGAAACAAGACCTTTATCAGAAATATTGGTTATAAAGATTTTTTTTCCCAGCTTTGCACTTCCATTTTAATCTTGTTTGTGTTGGTTTTGTTTGTGCAAAACCTTTCTAATTTACTGTGATGAAAGTTGTCCGTTTTGTCTGTCATAATATTCTCTAGTTCTTCTTTGATCACAAATTCCTCTCTTCTCCAAAAATATGAAAGATTGCTCTCCTTGTTCTCCCAATTTTTTTTTTGTGGTATCATTATTTATGTCCAAATCACATACTCATTTTCACCTAATTTAGTATGGGGTATGAGAGAAAGGTGTATGCCGAATTTCTCACATGTTATTTACCAGTTTTTCCAACAATTTTGTTAAATATTGATTTCTTATTCTAGAAATTTAGAGTTTGGGGTTTTACCAAATACTAAATTACTTGATCATTGTGCCTTGTGTATCTAATCTATTCTACTGATACTTTGTTCTTTAGCCAGTACTTATTGGTTTTAATTACTATGCTTTATAATATAGTTTTAGGTTTAGTACCTGCTAAATCACCATTCTTTGTATTTTTTTTTCATGAATTCCCTTGATATTCTTGACCTTTTGTTCTTCCTGATGAATTTTATTTTTTTTCTAGTTCTAGCAAATAATTTTTTGGCACTTTGGCATGGCACTGAAGTTCAGGGAATATAGATTGAACAATTTTGTTACAACCCTGTTAAATTGATTAGGTAGACTTTTGAAAGAGATGGGGGGGGGGAGCTAAGATGGTGGAGAGGACACACAAATCTTCATAAACTTTTTCCTTCAATCTATTTTAACGAAATTCAGCCTTGGAATTAGTGCTTGACTGTCAAAATTCACAAATATTGGGAGTACAACACATTACCAATAGAAGACATTCTCAAAATTTTCCAGAAAAGGTCTGTTTTGCGGAATGGGGTTAGGCCAGGCATAAACCTCAGGAAGGCAGTGAGAGCTCAGGAAACAGCTCATGCTGAGCAGACTACAGGAGGATGGGGTGTATTTTCTGATGGTGGGAAATCTATAGGGAGAACTTTACCATAGTGTGAGCCACTTTGCTCTTGCAGCAAGCCAATAGATCAGTAGAGAAGCTATAAACACAGGGAGTAAAGACTATAACTCCAAAAACTAGAGTCTCTCAAGACCTGGCCACACCCACTCAGCACCTGGAGTGACTCAGTGTAATCCCAAGTGCAGCCACACAACCAAGTGCTGCTGTTGATTTCAACACAACTGCTACTTCCAGTACAGCCAGTGGCTGTTCCACTACCCTTCACTGCCACTTCCTGTTGTCTATAGAGGCATCTTAATAACCCACTGCCCCTTACAAGCAGACCTTAGGTTTTTTTTTTTCTTTAATGTGCAAAAAAGCAAAATGAGTTCTAACTATTGATAGCTTCTATATGGAAAGAGAGAAAACTTCAAACTCTGAGGAAACTAAATACAGTGTGTTTCTAGATGTAAAAGTGGATATGATCTAGTCCCCATCATACAAGGCTCTCATAGAAGAAATTTAAAAGAATCTTAAAAGAGAGCTTGATGAAAAATGGGGAAAGGAAAGGATGCAAGAGGGTCTATAAGTCATTAAAAAATAGAGTGGATAAAGAAATCAATTCCCTGAAAAACAAAATTTGTGAATAGGAAAAGATAAACAACTCCCAGGAAAACAAAATTTGTGAAATGGAAATAGTAAACAATTCCAAGGAAGACAGAATTTGTGAATTGGAAACAGAAAATAATTCTCTTAAAAAAAAAATTGTGAAATGGAAAAAAATTCCATAGAACAAAACAATTTATTTAAAAACTCAATTGGACAAATAAAAGAAATTTTAAAAAAGTAAATGAAGAATCAGACTTGAATAAATGGAAATGAATGACTTAGGGAGACACCAAGAATCTGTCAAGCAAAACCAAAAATATGAAAAAATGGAAAAATATATTAAATACCTACTTGAGAAAACAACAGACCTGGATAATTGATCTAGGAGAGATAATCTAAGAATTTTTGGACTCCCTGAAAATCATGATGAGAAAAAAAGCCTAGACACTATTTTTCAGGAAATCATCAAAGAGAACTGCCCAGATGTTATAGAAACAGAAGGCAAAATAGACATTGAAAGAATTCATCCATCACCTACTGAAAGAGATCTCAAAATCAAAACTCCAAGAAATATTGTGGCTTAATTCCAGGACTATCAGACCAAGGAAAAAATACTACAAGCCACCAGGAAAAAAAAAAAAAACAAGTCAAATGATGTTGGAATCTTTACAAACTGCTAACTAATTAGAGTTGATCTAATCTTACAAGAAGATGTTTTGGGCCAGAACCTGAAACAAGGTACTAAGTAGAACTAATTAATACAAGGCTTGTGTTCACACCTTTACTCATTGGAGTTCACAAGTATGGGAGTTTCACAAAGTAAACTTTGTAACTTTATGAGTTCACACCTCCCTTGAAGCTCTTTGGGCCAGAGAGCACTATGGGAGAAAACCCACAATCCCTCTCTTGAAGGAGCATAAATAGAACTTCAATGGGCCAGTCAAAGAAGTTTTTCAGAGTGAAGAAGCTACAAGTCGAGATTTCAGCGGAATTACACCAGAAGCCCTCTCTCCGAGGCAAGGCAAGAAAGAATATATTTTCCACTTGTCTGGCTGGTCGCAGAAGAGAGTCCAGCTGGATTGGAGAGGAGCACTCTGTTGCAGACACAGAGCACTTTGAGAGATTTCACTGGAATGACATGGAGAGTGGAGCTGGCTGGAAGCTGAAGAAAGCAGAGGCAGAGGCTGAAGGACAAAACCCTTGGATTTGGTGACATTCGGAGGGAGCTCTTGGAACCAAGCAGAAAGATAGACCTCTAAGCTAACTGGGCTATATTGGAGATAATAAAAGATCTGAACTTTTATCACCTGGCAGCATTTGGGAAGAAGATCACCACATTCTGGTGCCTGAACAGGGACCAACAAAATCCTGATTCCAGGGAAGGCATGCAGAGAGAACCTTTATAATATTTTAAAGAAGAACAAGAACCCAACATTTGAACTCCGACAAAATACATATAACTTAATACAATAACTTACACAATAAGGAGCACTCAGTATTATGGACCAGAACTCTGAAACAAGGATTCTTATAAGGTGTAAAGTGAGTAGAATTGATAAAGACAATGGTTATCTAGTTTAGCATGGTGTTTAATAGTTCTCTAGTTCAGTACATGTACTTAGTACTTAATATAGTTCCACAAGATTCACATCTATGATAATGGAGTATATAATAGCCAGCAAGGACTGGAAGAGATTCATTCCCCCTTCAGTGAGACTCCTGGTTGCTCTTCTGAGGGACTGAGAGGCTCAGAGAGTAGAGCCAGAAAAGACAAGCAGACTGAAGGTGGGAGCTCAAGCTCTCAGAGCAAGGAGAGGGATTCATTCCATCTTTGGTCAGGCTTCTAGTGGGCTATCCTCCTGTTTCCCCCAGTGAGATGAAGGCTGGTCTGAAGGACCACCAAAAAGCTAGCTGAAGCCCCAGGCAAGGAGACAAGACTTTGAAGGAGACAATAAAGAATTTGGACACCTGGCTATTCTCCTAGTGATTAACCTGCTGAAAGGAAGGCTGCTCCAAAAACCTCCAGAAAACCAAAAAGAATACAAGTTGGTGCCCAACATGGGGCTAAGAACCTACTTCTGTGACCCAGAAATTAGGGTAAGTGCAAAAATAGACAAGAAGAAAACTATGTAAGAGGTTAAACTAGTATTTCAGCTGAAATGGGACAAATGTTTAGAAAGGAGCTTTTTCCACTTCAAGGAAAATGTGTAGAAAGCATGGTTAGACTAATACAAAATCAAGGTTTAATTGAAACTTGGGAGCAGATCACTGAACTTTTAAAAACAGTACAGTACACATCATCTTGGTTCTCAAAGGAAAAAGAATTAGATCCAGAGGAGTGGAAATTAGTAGAAGAGCAACTATATGAATATTACCATGATAATGGTACCAATTCAATTTCTAAAGAAATATTTTATACATATAACTTAATACAATTGGTTTAGGAAATTTAGGAAAATATATAGAATAAGGAAAAAGAAGAAAGTGTAGGAGGGGAAAGATACAGACAAACTAGGTGAAAAGGATGAAGAATTATCCAAGAAAAAAGTTAAGCAGGATGATTTCAGAAAGGCCTGGAGAGAGTTACATGAACTGATGCTGAGTAAAATGAGCAGGGCCAGGAGATCATTATATACTTCAACAACAATACTATATGATGATCAATTCTTATGGAACTGGCCATCTTCAGCAATGAGATGAACCAAATCAGTTCCAATGGAGCAGTAATGAACTGAACCAGCTACACCTAGCGGAAGAACTCTGGGAGATGACTAAGAACTATTACATTGAATTCCCAATCCCTATATTTTTGCCTGCCCGCATTTTGGATTTCCTTCACAGGCTAATTGTACAATATTTCAGAGTCCGATTCTTTTTGTACAGCAAAATAACAGTTTGGTCATGTATACTTATTTTGTATTTAATTTATACTTTAATATATTTAACAGCTACTGCTTGGTCATCCTGCCATCTAGGGGAGGGGGTGGGAGGAAGGAGGGGAAAAATTGGAACAAAAGGTTTGACAATTGTCAGTGCTGTAAAATTACCCATGCATATAACTTGTAAATAAAAAGCTATTAAAAAAGAAAAAAAAGAAAGGAGTTAAGTACAGTTCTAATGAAATTAAGGAGTGTGATGGTTCATAGCAGAAGCCATTCCTTGACCTACCCCCCTCAACCTTTTATGAGTGGAGAGAGAAGGAAGAGGGGGAAGTGCAGTGACACTATCAGCATCATCTATGAAGCAGCCTATGACTGATTACAAAAGGTACTAGTTAAAGCTTAAAAAGAATATAGGATATATCTGATTTGATAAATGCATACCCTGGTATTGAAGAGTTTGACTTTTCAGGTCAATCCAGGAGAAGATACATTCCTTTTGATCTGGAAATAATTAGAGATTTGAAAAAGGGTTGCACTCTTTATGGGTCTACATCATCTTATGTTAAGATGGTACTAGAGAATTTGGCTTATGAAATTCTAACCTCTAGTGATTGGAAATCTATAGCAAGGACATGTTTAGAACCTGGACAAAACTTGTGGCTTTCAGAGTATAGTAAACTATGTAGGATACAAGCCCAACAAAATAGACAAACTGGAATTAATATACAAATCATTTTTGACCAACTAGCAGGAAAAGGTCAATACGCAGACACTTCAACACAAATTAATTATCCCATAGCAGCATATGAATAAATTGCTATTGCTGCTGTCAAAGCATGGGGCTCCTTCCCAGGAAAAGATCTAGGGGAAGCCTTCATGAAAATAGAGCAAGGTCTCAATGAACTCTTTGCTAATTTTGTGGGACGTCTGCAAACAGCTGTCACACAAACTATGGGTGAAAATTCAGCAACAGGAATAATGATAAAACAACTGGTGAAGGAAAATGCTAATGAGGTTTGTAGAAGGATTATTCTGGGATTACACAAAGATGCTCTTTTAAAGGCTATCATAAGACACTGTGCCACAATGGGCACAAATGCCTTTTATAACCAGGCTATGATTCAGAACATGGGAAGATGGGGTCCCTCTTGGCAAGGGTCTTCCAGAGAGACTCATCAGTGCTTTCAATGAGGTAAAGTGGGGCATCTGAAAGCTCAATCTATGCATAGAAATAAAGTAAGAAGACAGGGTAAGAGAAAAAGACCCAAAACCACATGTACAAAATTCAACAAGAGTTTCCATTGGACCTCAGAATGCAGATTGACCCAGGAAAATGAGAGCCAGGGCCCAGCTCCAAGACTTCAAACAAAAAACAGGTGGGGCATGATGGCAGCCCAGGTTACACCCAGAGAGTCTTTGGAAATTCAGGACTCTGTTATGCTCAATCAGCAGAGAAGCAATCAGATGGGAGAAAGGGATTACATGATCAATCAGTAGAGAAGCAATTAGATGGCAGAAAGGGATTACAACTGGGGAGAATATAGGCTTTTTAACCCAACAGAAGGGCAGTGTCCAGTGCTAGCAGCTCCAAATGTAATTGACAGGTGATGTGGAGAAATCCAGAAAGTAGTGAATGGAAGGAACTAGAGAGGTTAACCAGATAAGACTGTTACAGAACTTCAGAAACCTGCTAATCTGATTGATTCCCCATTTTCCTTTGGTTTTCATCTCCCTTCCTGAGATATCAGTGTGGGCATGATCACTTCCTTTTTGATGTTCTCACCTCCTTGAGAAGGCAGGGAGGGTGTGACCACCTTATGTTCTAAAACAAAAGGAAGTGGGAGATGTTATGGGCCAGAAGTCTGAAACAAGGATTCTTACAAAGTATTAAATCAGCAGAATTGATAACGACAATGGTTATCTAGTTTAGCATGGTGCTTAATAGTTCTCTAATTCAGTACATGTACTTAGTACTTAATCTAGTTCCACAAGATTCATACCTATGATAATGGAGTATATAACAGCCAGCAAGGACTGGAAGAGATTCATTCCCCCTTCAGTGAGGTTCCTGGTTGCTCTCCTGGGGGACTGAGAGACTCAGAGATAGAGCCAGAGAAGATGAGCAGACTGAAGACGGGAGCTCAAACTCTTGGAACCAAGGAGAAAGATTCATTTCCATCTTTATCAGCCTCTTGTGGCTGACCTGGCCTTCTGCACTTCCCCCACTGAGACCAAGGTTGGTCTGAAAGGCTCTCGGAGAAAGCTAACCAGGCCCCAGGAAAGGAGACAACACCTTGAAGGAGACAATAAAGAATTTGGAGGGGGGTGAATATAGTGTGAATCTTACTCTCATCAGATTTGGCTCAAAGAGAAAATATTAGACATATTTGGTTTACATAGAAATATCTCCCACCTCATTGAAAAGTGGGAGGAGAAAAACAAAAAAGGAAGGGTTAGGGTAAATAGAAGGGAATACAGAAATGGTAAGGAAAAGATTTAAGAAAAGGGGAGGGATTTCAAGGGGGAGGTAGGGATTCTAAAGAGGGAGGACTGCATGAGGCAAGTGGTGCTCATAAGTCTGATACTGGGAAGCGGAGTAAGGGGGGAAGGAAAGAGAAAAGCATAATTTGGGGAAAATAAGATGGCAGGAAATAGAGAATTAGTAGTTTTTTACTATAAATGTGAATGGGATGAACTCCCCCACAAAGCAGAGGTGGATAGCATACTGGATTAAAAGTCAGAATCCTAAAATATGTTGTTTACAGGAAACACACAAAGCAGTATGATATATACAGAATAAAGGTAAAAGGCTGGAGCAGAATCTACTATGCTTCAGGTGAAGCCCAAAAAGCAGGAGATCAAGCAAAAGCAAAAATTGATCTAATTAAAAGAGATAAGCAAGAAAACAATATCTTGCTAAAGGGTATCATAGATAATGAAGCAATACCAGTACCAAACATATATGCACCAAGTGGTATAGCATCTAAATTCCTAAAGGAGAAGTTAAGAGAGCAGCTAGAAGAAATAGATAGCAAAACTATAATAGTGGGAGATCGCAACCTCGCAGTCTCAGAACTAGATAAATCAAACCACAAAATAAATAGGAAAGAAGTTAAACAGGTAAATAGAATACTAGATAAGTTAGGTATGATAGACATTGGGAGAAAAATGAATGGAGGCAGAAAGGAATTCACTTTCTTCTCAGCAGTTCATGGAACCTGTACAAAAAAATGACCATATATTAGGACATAAAGACCTCAAATTCAAATGCAGAAAAGTAGAAATAGTAAATGCATAGTTTTCAGACCACAATGCAATGAAAATTTCATTCAATAAAAAGCCAGGGGAAAATAGACTGAAAAGTAATTGGAAATTATATAATCTCATCCTAATGAATGATTGGGAGAAATGGCAAATCATAGACAAAATTAATAATTTCATCCAAGAGAATGACAATTATGAAATGTCATACCAAAATGTATAGGATGCAGCCATGGTGGTAATAAGGGAAAATATTATATCTCTAAAGGTTTACTTGCATAAAATAAAGAGAAAATCAATAAATTAAGGTTAAAACTAAAAAAGCTAAAAAAAGAGCAAATTAAAAAGCCCCAATCAAACACCAAACTTGAAATTCTAAAAATAAAAAGAGAGATCAATAACATTGAAAGTAAAAAAAAAAGTATTGAATTAATAAATAAAACTAAGAGTTGGTGTTATGAAAAAAAAAAAAGACAAACCTTAACTTAATTTGATTAGAAAAAGGAAAGAGGAAAATCAAATTGTTAGTCTTAAGAATGAAAAGGGAGCACAAGATAAGGTCAAATTGGGTTCATGACCTAGGCATAAAGCATGAGATTATAAATAAAATGGAAGAGCATAGGATAGTTTACCTTGCAGACCTGTGGAAGAGGGAGGAATTTATGACCAAAGAAGAACTAGAGATCACTATTGACCACAACATAAAAAATTTTAATTATATCAAATTGAAAAGTTTTGTACAAACAGAACAAATTGCAGACAAGATTAGAAGGGAAACAATAAATTGGGAAAACATTTTTACAATCAAAGGTTCTGATAAAGGCCTCATTTCCAAAATATATAGAGAATTGACTCTAATCTATAAGAAATCAAACCATTCTCCAATTGATAAATGGTCAAAGGATATGAACAGACAATTCTCAGATGAAGAAATTGAAACTATTTATAGACATATGAAAATATGCTCCAAATAATTATTAATCAGAGAAATGCAGATTAAGACAACTCTGAGATACCACTACACACCTGTCAGATTGGCTAGAATGACAGGGAAAGATAATGGGGAATGTTGGAGGGGATGTGGGAAAACAGGGACACTGATACATTGTTGGTGGAATTGTGAACACATCCAGCCATTCTGGAAAGCAATTTGGAACTATGCTCAAAAAGTTATCAAACTGTGCATACCCTTTGATCCAGCAGTGTTTCTACTGGGCTTATACCCCAAAGAGATACTAAAGAAGAGAAAGGGACCTGTATGTGCCAAAATGTTTGTGGCAGCCCTGTTTGTAGTGGCTAGAAGCTGGAAAATGAAAGGATGCCCATCAATTGGAGAATGGTTGAGTAAATTGTGGTATATGAATGTTATGGAATATTATTGTTCTGTAAGGAATGACCAGCAGGATGAATACAGAGAGGACTGGCGAGACTTACATGAACTGATGCTAATTGAAATGAGCAGAACCAGGAGATCATTATATACCTCGACAACGATATTGTTTGAGGATGTATTCTGATGGAAGTGGATCTCTTCGATAAAGAGAGCTTTAATTGATCAAAGATGGACAGAAGCAGCTACACCCAGAGAAAGAACATTGGGAAATGAATATAAACTGCTTGCATTTTTGTTTTTTTCCCCGGGTTATTTATACCTTCTGAATTCAATTCTCCCTGTGCAACAAGAAAACTGTTCGGTTCTGCACACATATATTGTATCTAGGATATACTGTAACCCATTCAACATGTAAAGAACTGCTTGCCATCTGGGGGAAGAGGTGGAGTGAGGGAGGGGAAAAATTGCAATAGAAGTGAATGAAAGGGATAATACTGTAAAAAATTACCCTGGCATGCGTTCTATCAATAAAAAGTTATTTAAAAAAAAAAAAAAGAAGAAGAATGAAAAGGGAGAACTTTCAACTAATGAAGAGGAAATTAGAGCAATAATTAGGAGTTACTTTGCCCAACTTTATGCCAATAAATTTGATAACTTAAATGAAATGGATGAATATCTGCAAAAATATAGGTTGCATAGATTAATAGAGTAAGAAGTAAATTGATTAAACAGTCCCATTTTAGAAAAAGAAATAGAACAAGCTACTCCCTAAAAAAATTCCCAGGACCAGATGGATTTACATATAAACATTTAAAAAACAATTAACTCCAATGCTATGTAAATTATTTGAAAAAATAGGGAATGAAGGAGTCCTACCAAATTCCTTTTATGACACAGACATGGTACTGATACCTAAACCAGGTAGGACGAAAACAGAGAAAGAAAATTATAGACCAATCTCCCTAATGAACATTGATGCAAAAATCTTGAATAAAATCTTAGTAAACAGATTACAGAAAATCATCTCCAGGATAATACACCATGACCATGTAGGATTTATACCAGGAATGCAGGGCTTATTCAATATTAGAAAAACTATTAGCATAATTTACTATATCAATAACCAAATTAACAAAAACCATATGATTATCTCAATAGATGCAGAAAAAGCATTTGATAAAATCCCACACCCATTTCTATTAAGAACACTAAAGAGTATAGAAATAAATGGACTTTTCTTAAAATGTCAGTAGCATCTATTTAAAACTATCAGTAAGCATCATATGTAATGGGGATAAACTGGAACCATTCCCAGTAAAATCAGGAGTTAAATAAGGTTGCCCACTTTCACCATTACTATTCAATATTGTATTAGAATTGCTAGCTTCGGCAATAAGATATGAAAAAAACATTAAAGTAATTAGGGTAGGTAATGAAAAAAAACACATTATCAGTCTTTGCAGATGATATGATGGTATACTTAGAGAACCCCAGAGATTATAGTAAAAACTTTCTAGAAATAATCCAGCAAAGTTGCAGGATACGAAATAAATTCACATAAAGCATCACCATTTTTATACATCATTAACAAAATCCAACAGCAAGAGACACAAAGAGAAATTCCATTTAAAATAACTATTGATAGCATTAAAGATTTGGGAATCTATCTGCCAAGGGAAAGTCAGGAACTATATGAACTACAAAACACTTTCCACACATATAAAATCAGTTCTAAAAAATTGGAAAAATATTAAGTGCTCCTGGAAGGTCAAGCAAATATAATAAATATGACAATACTACCTAAACTAATCTATTTATTTACTGCTATGCCAATCAGACTCCCCAGAAACTATTTTAATGACCTAGAAAAAATTACAATAAAATTCATCTGGAAGGACAAAAGATCAAGAATTTCAAGGGAAGTAATTTTAAAAAAATCAAATGAAGGTGGCCTAGCTATACCTGATCTAAAATTATATTATAAAGTAGTGGTCACCAAAACTATTTGATATTGGCTAAGAAATAGACTAGTTGATCAATGAAACAGGTTAGGTTCACAGGATAAAATAGTTAATAATTATAGCAATCTAATGTTTGACAAACCCAAAGAACCCAATTTTTGGGATAGGAATGCACTATTTGACAAAAACTTCTGGGAAAATTGAAAATTAGTATAGCAGAAACTAAGCATTGACCCATATTTACCACCATACACTAAGATAATGTCACAATGAGTTTGTGATCTGGGCATAAAGAATTAGAGATTATAAATAAATTAGAAGAACATAGCATTGTTTATCTCTCAAACCTGTAGAGGAGGAGGAAGGAATTTGTGACCAAAGAATATAAAATTAATGGAGACAGGATTAGAAAGGATAATAAACTGGGAAAACTTTTTTACAGCTAAAGATTCTGATAAAGGCTTCATCTCCAGAATATTTAGAGAATTGACTCTAATTTATAAACAATCAATCCATTCTCCAATTGATAAATGGTCAAAAGCTATGAACAGACAATTTTTGAATGAAGAAATTGAATCTATTTCTACTCATATGAAAAGGTGTTCCAAATCATTGTTGATCAGAGAAATGCAAATTAAGAGAACTCTGAGATACCACTACACACTGTGTCAGATTGGCACAGATGTTGGAGGGAATGTGGGAAAACTGGGTCACTGATGCATTGTTGTGATGTTGTGAATGGATCCAACCATTCTGGATAGTAATTTAGAACTATACTCAAAAAGTTATCAAACTGTGCATACCCTTTGATCCAGCAGTGTTACTACTGCGTTTATATTCCAAAGAGATATTAAAGACAGGAAAGTGCCTATGGTGTTTTTCTTCTTTAAAATATAATGGTTCTCTCTGGGAGGGAGCAGGTTTCTCAGGGAAGTTTTCTGGAGGCAGCCTTAGTTTCAGTTAAAAGTAATAATCACCCAAATGCAGCCAGGTGCTAAAAGTTCTGATCTTTTATTGTCTCCAATATAGCCTGGTTAGTTTTTCTTAGACCTATCTTTCTGCTTGGTTCCAAGAGCTCCCTCCGAATGTCTCCAAATCCAAAGGGTTGTCCTTCAGCCTCCAGCCAGCCAGTTGAAAAATGGAATGAATCTCTCTTGCCTTGGACAGAGGGCTTGTAGGCATCCTCCCAGAGGGCTCCTCTCTGATCCCTTGGAATGTTCTGAAGTAACTCCTTTGACTGGCTCCCTGAAGCTCTATTTATGCTCCTTCTCCAAGAGTGGGATTGTGGGATGCAAGTGGGATTATGGGTTTCCGCCCAGAGTGCTTTCTGGCCCTAAGAGCTTCAAGGGAGGTGTGAATTCGGATATCTCATACTAAATCCTAAAGTCTCCCAAATGTGTGAACGCCAATGAATACTTAAATATTTCTTGCTTATATGAGCTCTCTAAAAGTGTAAACACAAGCATTGTAACAATTCCACTGAGTTAACACTAGGATTCTAACATCTCCCTTGAGTTATCACCTTGTTTCAAATTGAGTTAATACTAAGATTCCAACAAGTACCCATATGTGCAAAAATGTTTGTGGCAGCTCTTTTCATAGTAGCTAGAAACTGGAAATTGAAGGGTTGCTCACCAATTGGAGAATGGCTGAACAAATTGTGGTATATGAATGGTATGGAATATTATTGTTCTGTAAGAAATGATCAGCAGGATGAATACAGAGACATACATGAACTGATGCTAAGGGAAATGAGCAGAACCAGGAGATCATTATACACTTCAACAACAATACTACATGATAATCAATTCTGATGGACTTGGCTCTCTTCAATAATAAGAAGATCCAAATCAGTTCCAATTCATCTTAATGAACAGAACCAGCTATATCCAGAGAAAGAATACTGGGAAATGAATATGGACCACAACAAAACAATTCCACTCTTTCTGTTATTGTTTGCTTGCATTTTTTTTTCTTTTCAGGTTATTTTTTACCTTCTTTGTAAATCTGATCTTTCTTGTGTAACAAGATAACTGTATAAATATGTATACATATATTGTATTTAACATATACTTTAACATATTTAACATATATGGGAGTACCTGCCATCTAGGAGAAGGGGTGGAGGGAAGGAAGGGAAAAATTTAAACAGAAGTTTTTGTAAGGGTCAATGTTGACAAATTACACATGCATATGTTTTGTATATAAAAAGCTATAATAAAAAATAATAACATTAAGAAATAAAGGATGCTGGAAAGTTCAAAAAAAAAGAAAGACATGGATAAAATGTCAATAATGTAGTTGAAACTTAAAAGTGTGTCATGGTTACTTTTTTTCTTCTGGAGAGCCACTTGTTAAACATTTACTAGCACGTTACTCTTTATAGGGGAATAAGAATTGTCCAGTTTGATTAGGCAAAAGTCAAAAGAGTAATATGTGAAAAAAAATCTATATATCTATATCTATATGTTCTGGATATGAACTTTGACAGTTTCAATTTTACTTTGTCTGATAAAGAACCTCTGATGTGTTCTAAAATAAGAAGTGACATAATCAGATCCATGAATTTTTTTGGGGGGGGTGTTAGATATATGTAGGGAATTTCACATAATTTCTTTTTTCAGGACAGATCAGAAACTATTATGTAATGTATAAGGGTTTTTTTTTTAAGAATTATCTGAAAACTTAAGCACTCTATCAGTTTGTCAAAAGCCGAATTTTAGTTAGAACTTCCTGACTTGGAGACAGCTCTCTATCTACTTCCTCCCCTGTTCCCTCTCCCTCCCTTTTTCTCTTCTCCTTAGCCCCTTTTTCTTTCTTCCATGAATTAAGAATTAATAAAAAGATGGATGGGGAGGTGGAATATTTGGAATGTGATTTGCAAATGCAATATGGGCAGACTGGCAGAGGGGAAGAATGAAGTCAACAGAAAGAAACCATAGAGAATAATTGTGAAAGAATCCTGACTAGAATTTGGTCTGAATATCCAGACTAGGACATTTCTTTTACAACACATTAAGCTATTATCCTTTAGTTTTTAATTTTCTGTAATAAAATTAAACTTGTCCGGAAGGCTGAGCAGATTGTTCTTTTGGTTGAAACCTTGCTTTCCCTGCCCCTACTTTCAAATGATAAGCTCATTTATTAATATTGAACAATCTGACCCTTTCTTTTTTCTTATTATATTTTCTAATTGGATTTTGAACAGAGACCACAAAAAAGAAATGCAAATGCAAATGTATTTTCAGAACATTTTGCTAAATGCCTAAATAAGTATAAAAAGTTCCAAACTTGGGGATACTGCATATAATAACCAGGCAAGACAGAATGCTGGTTTCTAAGGCTGTTTTATTCATCTTCTGGAAGACAGGACAATGTTGCTCAAAGTCCAGCATGGAAAAGCAGAACATACTGGAAATAATCCCCAACCTTATTTCTAGTTCATTGCAAACATGCTGGGGATTAAGATTTTGATGATCAAGAGGAGTTCCATTCAGATTTTAGACTGTGAGTCTAAATTATGTGTTGATTTGGGAATTATTGTTGCTTTTGCAATGTTGTATTTTTGTGACTTTATTTTTGAGATTTTTGACTAGCTCTCATTAAGTACAATTCCTTCATTTTATAGAAATGTCATTGTCCTGTATAAGTATCTCAACCTCATACCTGAAATATTCTTTTTAATTTTTTATTATAGCTTATTATTTATAAGATATATGAATGGGTAATTTTTCAGCATTGACAGTTGCAAAACCTTTGTTCCAATTTCCCCCTCTTTCCCCTCCCCTCCCCTAGATGGCAGGTAGACCAATACATGTTAAATATGTTAAAGTATATGTTAAATACAATATATGTATACATGTCCATACAGTTATTTTGCTGCACAAGAAGAATATGACTTGGAAATAATGTACAATTAACCTGTGAAGAAATTTAAAAATGTTGGCAGTCAAAAATAGAGGGATTGGGAATTCTATATAATGGTTCACACTCATTTCCCAGAGTTCTTTCACTGGGTGTATGTAGTTGGTTCAATTCATTAGTGTTCTATTGGAATTGATTTGTTTCATATCATTGTTGAAGAGGGCCACGTTCATCAGAATTGATCATCATATAGTATTGTTGTTGAAGTATATAATGATCTCCAGGTCCCGTTCATTTCACTCAACATCAGTTCATGTAAGTCTCTCCAAGCCTCTCTCTATTGGCTGCTGGTCATTTCTTACAGAACAATAATATTCCATAACACTCATATACCACAATTTATTCAGCCATTCTCCAACTGAGGGGCATCCACTCAGTTTCCAGTTTCTGGCCATTACAAAGAAGGCTGCCACGAACATAATTGAACATATAGGTCCCTTTCCCTTCTTTAAGATCTCTTTGGAATATAAGCCTAGTAGTAACACTGATGGATCAATGGGTATGCATAGTTTGGTAACTTTTTGAACATTGTTTCAAATCACTCTACAGAATGATTGGATGGTATCAGTGTACCAGTTTTCCCACATCCCTTCCAACATTCTGTATTATCTTTCCCTGTCATTCTAGCCAATCTGACAGGTGTGTAGTGGTATCTCAGAGTTGTCTTAATTTACATTTCTCTGATTAATAATAACTTGGAGCATATTTTCATATGTCTATAAATAGTTTCAATTTCTTCATCTGAGAATTGTCTGTTCATATCCTTTGACCATTTATCAATTGGAGAATGGCTTCATTTCTTGTAAATTAGAGTCAATTCTCTATATATTTTGGAAATGAGGCCTTTATCACAACATTTGACTGTAATATTGTTTTCCCAGTTTATTGCTCCCCTTTTAATCCTGTCTGCATTAGTTTTGTTTGTACAAAAACTTTTCAATCTGATATAATCAAAATTTTCCATTTTGTAATCAATAATGATCTCTAGTTCTTCTTTGGTCATAAATTCTTTCCTCCTCCACAATACCTGCAATATTCTTAATGAAACTTTAGCAATTTCCCTTCCAGTTTGTCATCAAGAAAGATGCAAAATTGATGTCATCTGCTCAAAAACTTTGGGATGCTACCTATCACTTCTAGGAAAAATTCTTAGCCTGATAGTAATAGCCTTCCAACACATCGTAAAGACTTACCTCTCTAATCTTATTTCCTATCATAGCCTGCCTCATTCATCTTCTATGTACCAGTCAAACTGGACAACTAAATGCTTCCCCAATCTGATTTTCCAATTTTTGCTTCCACCTATTCACACATACTATTCCCCAGATCTAAAAGATTTTTTCCTCACTGATGATTCTTAAAATCCTTGTCTTCATTCAAGGTGGGGAAGTGTTATGGGCCAGAACTTGAAACAAGGTGCTAAGTCACTGGAATTGACAGGCACGCCAGGAGATTCATAAGTCAAGATTCTGTCCAGGAGATTCACAAGTCAGAAGGACAAGCCCACTAGAGGAGGAGTCCACTAGAGGAGGCAAACAGATTCATTCCATTCTTCCACCTTTGTGCTGGCTGGACGCTTTGGATTCGGAGGGAACTAGAGGCTGAAGTTGGCAGAGGCAAAGGACAAGTGGCAAGAGCTCTTGGAACCAAGGAGAGAGATGAGCCTCTAAGAAAGCTAACTAGACTATTTTGGAAGAGACAATAAAGGACTGGACTTTAACTCCTGGCTGAATTTGAGGTGATTATTAATCTGAACTGAAACTAAGGCTGCCTCCAGAAGCTCCCCAAGAAACCTGCTCCCAGAGAATGATTATATTTTAGAGAAGAGAACATTACAGGGAAGAACTTTATAGATTTTACACACACACACACACACACACACACACACTCAATGGAATTGATGATGTGAGAGATATTATGAACTTTAAAATTTCACAGAGATGTGAATGACATTTTATTTATTATGTTGGTCTTCTAAGTAGTTTTATTAATACTTGCTTGACAACTTCCAGGAGCCAAGTAAATCCTAAATCACAATAACTCTCTCATATTTACCTCCAAACAACCATAAAATAATTTTCCAAAACAAATCCTGGAATAGCATTTCAAAAAGCAAAAAAAAAAAAAATGGGGTGAAACTATCTTTTAGTTCAAGAAACCATCAGTGTAGTTCCAGGTAAATGACGAAGGCCTTTGGCCACTGGCACAAAAAGTCTGAGGCAGTGCCTTTTCCATCCCAGGAACATAACTCAAATTTATGGAAAAAGGCATCTCAAACCGAACAGATTCAAAATAGAAATAATTATATTTTCCCCAAATTCCCCATTATCCCATTACCCAGATTTGCAAACATGAAGTCATTCTTGTCTTTTCCCTCTTCTTCAACTCCCAATATCTAATCAACTGTTGAATCTTTTCCACTCTTCCTCTATACATTCTTACATTTTTCTCATTTCTTTATACTTTTAACTTTAGATCAGAGCTTCATCACTTCTCACCTTCAGCCCAAATCTGCTTCCATGTTTTGAATGCTTTCTCTCTTCACTTTTTTCTTCTAATTCCCAGTTCCCCCCATAGCATAGCTTAGGTCAACTACTTCATAAGGCCTTGATGAAACCCCCACCTCACCCAAAGCATTAACACTTCATATAATACTTAGATTATTTAGTGTATACTTTGAATTTAATTCTTATAGACATATTGTAAGAGGTAAGCGTTTTCATGTATGTCTTGATTTTCAATCAAAGTATCTTGCATATAGTAAACACTTAATAAATTTTTTAAAAACCTCACTTCACAAAACAAATATTAAGTCATTCAGCACCTTTAGAAAGAGGGAGATGATATGCACCACTAAAATCAGACCAAAGATATTTGGTATAACAATCCTATAATGTTTAGGAATCACTGTCCTAGTAAATGAAATAAGTAATTGAAAATCACTCTTCTGAACCTCCTGACAAGTTTGTACAGCTATATCTATAAAAACTTGTCTGTTTCACAGTAATAAAAGCTGAGCTTCACCTTGGTCAGAATAATTCATCCTTCTGTAAATGTTAGAATTCTTAGGATGTTTTTAAAGGACAAAAGCTTCTTAGCTTTCTCACTGTGAACAGGATAATAAAAAAAAATCAAAAAATCCAAAATGTAGAAAGACTGTGGTGTGTCCTATATTTAGAGTCTACATACCTCTTGAATCCATTGAACTTACTGCTTATCATGTATGCTCTGTAAATTCTCAGTCTTGGAACATTCTCACCATTCACCTCCTTCTCTCTTATTTACATGTAGATGTAATAAAGCTAGAAAATGCCATTAAGCCTTGTTGAATGGATTTTACTACAAACTTGTATATGTCAACTAGGTCATCAATATGGCAAAGCAATTCTTTTACACCTTTCTAATAAATTCATTGATTTACTCCTCACAGATGTTTTTTCAAACTTTTTCATTCCTCTTCAAGCCTTCTTTGTCTCTATATTTCACTAAAAATTAAGAGCATTATCCTAGAGCTTCCTCTTAGTATCTCTTCTTCATCTCATAACACCCAGATGTTTTCTATCATTAACTCCTTCACCCCTATTTCAAATGAAGCCCTTCTGCTAAGAAAGGAAAACCCTCAATAATTCCATTAAAAGCTGTCTTCTCCAGAATTGTCCCTCCCTCTATCATCCCATCTCTTGATTAACTTTCAATCTCTTCCTATTCACAGGCTATATCAACAATAAATCTATGACTTCCCTAATCAAAAAGAAGCCTTCACTTGATTCATCCATACCTGTCACTATAGTTTCACATCTCAACTTCTTTTCCTGACTAAATTACTTGAGAATGCTGTCCTACAATTAGTCTCTCCACCTATTTTCCTTTTAATGCCATCTCTGCAGTCTGACTTTCCTACTTCCTATCATTCAGTTGAAACTACACTATCCAAAGCTACCAATGATCTATTAATTTGCATATCAAGTAGTTTTTTCTTAATTTTTTTATCATGCTGATCAAGAAAAATCAGATCAAAGAAGGAAAAAAAAGAGAAAGAAAACAAAATGAAAGCAATCAACAACAAAAAGATGAAAATACAATGTTGTAATCTACATTCAATACTCATATGCTCTTTCTGGATGCAGATGACTCTCTCCATCACAAGTCTATTAGAACTAGCCCGAATCACTTCATTGTTGATGAGAACATCAGAGTTGATCATCACATAATCTTGTCATTGTTGTGTACAACGTTCTCTTGATTCTACTCACTCCACTTAGCTTCAATTCATGTTAGTCTCTCCAGAACTTTTGGAAATCATCCTGTGGATAGTTTCTTATACAACAATAATATTTCATAAGATACTTATACCATAACTTATTCAGTCATTTTCCCAACTGATGGGCATCCACAAAAAAAGGGCTGCCACAAACATTTTTGCACATTCCCTGAATTGTTTGATCAGTTCACAACTGCACTAACAATGTCTCAGTTTTCCCACCTCCCCTCCAATTTTGTCATTATTTTCTGTCATCTTAGCAATCTGAGAGGTTTGTAATGGTACCTCAGAGTTCTCTTAAATTGCATTTCTCTAATAGTGATTTAGAGTACCTTTTCACATGACTAGAAATGGTTTCAATTTCTTCATCCAAAAATTGTATGTTTATAGCCTTTGACTTTGTCAATTAAAGAATGGCTTGAATTCTTATAAATGATATATTTTAGAAATGAGGCTTTTATCAGATTCTTTAGATGTAAAAATGTTTTCCTAGTTTATTGCTTCCCTTCTAATCTTGTTTTTTTGGCTTTCTTTGTACAAAATCTTTTTAACTTAATATAAACAAATTTATCCATTGTTTAATACAAAATGCACTTTAGTTCTTCTTTGGCCACAAATTCCTTCCTTTTCCACAGATCTGACAAATAAACTTTTTTTTGTTCCTTTAATTTGCTTATGATATCACTGTTTATGTCTAGATCATAAATCCATTTCTACCTTATCTTGATATGGGGTGTTAGCTATAGGTTAATGCCTAGTTTCTACCATACTAATTTCCTAATTTCTCAGCAGTTTTTGTCAAATAGTAAGTTTTTAGCCCAAAAGCTGTGGTCTTTGGGTTTGTCAAACACTAGATTACTACTGTTATTGACTATTTTGTCTTGGAAATCTAATCTATTTCTTAGCCAGTAGCAAATGATCTTGATAGTTGCTACTTTATAATAGAGTTTTAAGCCTGGTACAGCTAGATCACTTTCATTTGCATTTTTTTCATTAATTCCCTTGAACTTCTTGATCTTTTGTTCTTCCAGATAAACTTTTTAATTATTTTTTTCTAGACCTGTAAAATAATTTCTTGGGAGTTTGGTATGGCACTGAAGAAATAAACTCAGGTAGTATTGTCCTTTTTATTATATTCACTTGGCCTTTCCATGAGCATTTGATATTTTCCCAATTGTTTAGATCTGACTTTAGTTGTGTACAGCATGTTTCATAGTTATGTTCATGTAGTTCCTGGCTTTGCCTTGGCAGATATACTCCCAAATATTTTATGTTAATATCAGTTCTTTTAAATCAATTTTTTCTTTGTGTCTCTTGCTGTTGGATTTTGTTGATAATGTTGATGATTTATGTGGATTTATTTTGTATCCTGCAACTTTGCAAAAATTGTGGATTATTTCTAATAATATTTAGTTGATTTTCTAGGGTTCTTTAAGTATACCATCATATCAAAAGCAAAGAGTGATAATTTGGTTTCCTCATGACCTACTGTAATTCCTTTAATCTTTTTTTTCCCCTTCTTTTATTGCCAAAGCTAGCTTTTCCAATACAATATTAAACAGTAATAGTGATAGTGAGCAATCTTGTTTCACCACTGATCTTATTGGGTTCTTATTGGTTCTAATTTGTCCCCATTAATATGATGCTTGCTGATGGTTTCAAATAGATGCTACTGATCATTTTAAGAAAGCCTACATTTACATTTATTACTATACTCTCTGGTATTTTTAATTGGAAAAGGTGTTGGGTTTCATCAAATGTTTTTTCTGTACCTATTGAGATAATCATATGATTTTTGTTTGGTTATTAATATAGTGAATTATCCTAATTATTTTCCTAATATCAAACCAGCCCTGGCATTTTAGTATAAATTGTACTTGGTCACAGTGTATTATCCTGGGAATGACTTTCTGTAATCTCTTTACTAATATTTTATTTAAGATTTTTTAATCAATGTTAATTTGGGAAATTGGTCTATAGTTTTCTTTCTGTTTTCATCCTACCTGGTTTAGGTATCAGGACCATATCTATGTCTTAATTGTTTGGTAGAATTTACATATGACTCCATCTGGATCTGGAGATTTTTTCTTTGGGCATTAACAGCTTCTTCTATTTTTAGCTACTTTATTTCCTCTTCTCTTAATCTGGGCAATCTATATTTTTGTAGATATTCCTCCATTTCACTTAGATTATCAAGTTTATTGATATATATTTGGGCAACATAACTCCTAATTATTACTCTAATTTCCTCTTCATTCGTTGAAAGTTCTCCCTTTTCATTTTTGAGACTAACAATTTGATTTTCCTTTTTCCTTTTCCCTATCAAATTAACTAAAGGTTTATCTATTTTCTAATTGTTTTTTTTTTTTCATAAAACCAACTCTTACTTTGGTTCATTAATCCAATAGTTTTCTTACTTTAAATTTTATTAATCTCCCTTCTTCAGAATTTCAAATTTGGTATTGAATTGAGTTTTAATTTGTTCTTTTTCTAACTTTTTTACTTGTAAGCCCAATTCGTTGAAGTTCTCTTTCTCTATTTTATGCAAAAAAAATCTAGAGATAAAAAAATTTCCCCTAATAACCATTCTGACTATATCCCACAAATTTTAGTTGTTATCTCATTATTGTCATTCTCTTGGATGAAATGATTGTGTCCATGATTTATTGTTTCACACATTCATTCTTTAGGATTGGATTATTTAGTTTCCAATTGATTTTTGGTCTATTTTTCCCTGGTCCTTTATTACATGTAATTTTTATTGCATCATTATCTGAATGCTATATTTATATATTACGTATAATATTATATATTATACTATTTATGCCTTTCTGCATTTGATTTTGAAGTTTTTATACCCTAATACATGGTCAATTTTTTTTTATAGGTTCCATGTATGGCCAAGAAAAAGTATATTCCTTTCTGTCTCCATTTTCCCTATCTTCCCTAACTTTTTTAGGATTTTTTTTACCTCCTTAATTTCTTTCTTATTCATTTTTTAAAATCTAGCTCTGAGAGAGAAAGGTTGAGATCCCTGACTAGTATAGTTTTGTTGTCTAACTCTTCTTGCAGGTCTCTTAACTTGTCCTCCAGGAATTTAAATGCTATACCATTTGATGCATTTATGTTTAGTATCGATATTATTTCATTATTTATGGTACCTTTAAGTAGGATGTAGTTTGCTTGATCTGAGATCAGGATTGCTACCCCTGCTTTTTTTTTTTTTAACCTCAGCTGAAGCATAATAGTTTCTGCTCCAGTCTTTTACCTTTACTCTAAGTGTATCACTCTGCTTTAAATGAGTTTTTTGTAAACAACAAATTGTAGGATTCTGGCTTTTAATCCAACGTGCTATCTGCTTCCCTTTCATGGGAGAATTCATCCCATTCACATTCATAGATAAAATTACTAACTCTGTATTTCTGCCATCTTGCTTACCCCCCAGTTATATATTTTTCTTCCCTTTCCCCCTTTCCCTCCTCCCCAATATTTTGTCACTGTTCACTCTTTCCCTCAAACAGCCTTCCCCTTTTGCAGCCCCTCCTCTTTCTTATAGCTTTCCCTCTGTTCTCCCTTCTATTAGCCTCCACGCTTTCTTTCCCCCATCCCCTCCTACTTCCTTATAGGGTGAAACAAGTTTCTCTGTGAAATCTAAATGTTTCTGATATTCTCTCTGATCCAAATTTGATGAAAGTAAGACTTGCACAATGCTCACACGCTTTCTCTCTGTCCCCAAATTGCAATGGGTCTTTTTTTGCCTCCTCATGAGATGTAATTTGCCCCATTTTAACTCCATTTTCATCTTCTTCCAGTAGAATCAGCATTCCCCCTCTATTTTCTTTCTTTCTTTTCTTTTTTTTTTACAGCTTCACAATATAATCAGATCATACCTGCATCCTCTAAGTATATCCCTTAACAGGGATACAGATCTCAAGAGTTAAACATATCATCTTCCCATATAGGGACATGAGTTTTTTTTTTTTTTAACATTAATAGAAAGTATTTTTTCCCTTTTATTTTCTTATGCTCCTACTGAGTTCCATCTTTGAAAATAAAATACTTTATTCAGCTCTGGTCTTTTCATCAGAAATAGATAAAATTCATCTGTTTAATTGAATGTCCATTTTTTTCCCTAAAAGATGATGTGCAGTTTTAATGGATAATTGACTCTTGTCTGCAATCCAAGTTGCTTTGCCTTTTGGAATATCAGGTTCCATGCCCTTCAATTTTTTAAAGTTAAAGCTGCCAAGTCCTGGATAATCCTGATTGTGGGCTCCATATTTGAATTGTTTATTTCTAGCTGCTTGAAATATTTTTCCCTTCATCTTATAATTCTGAAATATGGCTACAATACTCCTTGGTGTTTTCATTTTGGAGTCTCTTTCAGATGGCGATTGGTGAATTCTTTAAACAGTAATTTTATCCTCTGGTTCTTGGGTTACAGGACAGGTTTCCATGATAATTTCTTGAAAAATTATGTCTAGGCTTTTTTCATCATGATTTTCTGGAAGTCTAATAATTTTTAGATTGTCTTCTCTACATCTATTTTCCAGATTAGTTGTTTTTCTAATGGGGTATTTTACATTTTCTTCTATTTTTTATTTTTGTTTTGTTTTGTTTGATTCTTGAAGTTTCATTGAGTCATTCACTTCCATTTGTTCAATTCTAATTTTTAGTGTGAATTATTTTCTTTAGTCACTTTTTAAAAATCTCCTTTTGCATTTGGCCAATTGAACTTTTAAATGAGGTGTTTTGTTCATTGAATTTTTCTCCCATTTTACAAATTCTGTTTCTCAACAAATTGGTTTCTTTTTCATATCTATTTTGTAAGTAGTTATGTGCTTTTTTCCATTTCATCAAATCTACTTTGTAGGGAGTGTTTTTTTCCTTTTCACTAATCTATTTTTTAAGGAGTTTTCTTCAGATAATTTCTCTTTTTCCTTTTCCAAACTCTCTTGCAAAGTTCTCATTTTTCTTTTTTTTCTTTCCCCATTTTTCTTTTAAGTCTCTTTTAAAATCCATTTTGAATCTTCCAGGAGAGCCTTGGAAGAGAAGGACCAACTCATATCACTCTCTGAGGCTTCATCTGGAGATGATTTGCCTTTAGGATCTTCAGGATTTGAGGTCTATTCTCTTTCTTCATAAAAGATATCTAATTGGCAGTTATTTTTTTTCTTTTTTTGGATAATTTTTTAAAGGCTGAGTTCTGCTCTTAAGGCAAAGGGGAGATTGTCCCAAACTTCTTCTATAGGTCACCACAGCTTTGGGCTACCTTGGGTTGGTGGTGCTGACTTCAGGTGTTGGATGGGTGTGGCCAGATCCTGAATTATTTTCAGGTACAAATGCTCATCATTTGCTTTTTGTATTTGCATTAGCTGTATCACAGTTAATCTGCTGATACACTGGCTTGTAACCAGAACAGAATAGCCAACACTGCTGTGTTTTGGTTGAGACTCTCAGTAGATTCCCAGGCAAGGACACCACATCACTTTGGCTTCCTCCACTTGGCCACCTCTCCCTATGCTTGATCAAAACAGACCTTTTCTGAAGTTCTTCCAAAATACCTTCTGCTAGAAATTTGTTATATTCCAAATATTTGGATCCTGTCATTCCAATACCACTTCAGAGGTTTGATCTGTTCTTTATCTGAGGGACACCAGGAGAAGCTCAGATAAAGATCTGTCTGCTCTCTGCCATCTTGGCTCTGTCCCTCAACATTATTTTTCTGATTACTGTCCAATTCATTTTCACTCAATTCCTCTTAACTTGTTTTATGAAAACTACACCACTATGATGACATGACCTTTGTACTCTGCAAGCTCTAATTAGTCTTCATTGCTTATTGCTTGTAGTGATTGTTGCCTTATCCTTTCTTCTCTTTCTACAAATGAAATCATTTGCTATCTGTACCATTCAAAAGGTCCTTATCAAATGTTGCCTTATATAATTAGTACTTCTTCATTAATGTGTTCCACTTAGCCTTTCTTAAGTTTCTTAAGTACAGAATTTGTACTTAATTCTTAAATACAATGATTTGCCTGCTGGTATCTAGTATCCTCTCTAAATATAGTAGATGTTATAAATAATTCTAATCATTATTAACAAGTTATTCCTCTGCTTTTGTTACTCAGCTCAAAATTTAAAACCTCCCCACTGCCTACCAAATAAAATATAAATTCAAAAATTAATACCTCCCTACTGTTTACCAAATAAAATATAAATTCCATATCATCACCTTATTCATTTACAATATTACTCCAAATTATCTTTCCATCATTATTTGTAATGGGCTGAGGCTTGAGTTGATGCACTGAGTTCTCAAGCATGTGAGGCTAAATACTAATTGGACCATGCTCTATTAATATATATGGTTGGAGAAAGAATGGCCCCCGCCCACTCTGTGCAAGTCCTGATGTATTGTATAGGAAATGATGATTTTGGTGGTTGGAGGTAGGGGAATGGAAAGGGAAGTGGAAAGAGAGACTGCTGGCTGGTTTCTTGACACAGCTGCTAACATTGTTATTGCGACCCCCCTTCACCTGCAATTATTTATTTTAGATATGTTAGAATATATGTTAACTCCAATATAATATGCATATTTATACAATTATCTTGCTGCACAAGAAAAATGAATCAAGAAGGAAAAAAAAAACTGAGAAAGAAAACAAAATGCAAGCAAACAACAGAAAGAGTAAGAATGCTATGTTGTGGTCCCCACTCAATTCCCCCAGTCCTCTCTTTGGATGTAGATATCTCCAATATTATTTAATTTCTCTTTAGTTAATATATGTACACCAAACTGAACTACTTATTGTCCTTTATTTTCATTTCCACATTCCCTGACAGAATATAAACTATTAGGAGTCAGAGCCTGTTTTATTTTTGTGTTTAAAACATAATTTGTCTTTATTAATTGATGGCTTAGTCCTTTGCCTTTGCTCACAGTAACCAAATACTTGGAATCCCCTTATTTAAATACCTAATTTTACTTAAATACTTTCTTTCACTCAAGGTAAAATTTACAGGTCATTTTTCCCCTGAAGTTTTGCCTGACCTTTCTCCACAGGCAGCTTTTTCCTCCACAAATTCCTCACACACTTTTTCTGTTAGTGGAGCTTCTGGTTTTATAACCCACCAGAAGGGCAGTGTCCAGTGTGAGCAGCTCCACTATCTCTAGATAATTGCCAGGTGATGTGTGGAGATCCAGAAAGTGTTGAATGGAAGGAACCAGATAGGTTAACTGCTTGGGGGAGAGGGTTTGCTTGTGTCTCTAGAGATGGAGAAGGAATCAGATGGGAGCCAATGAGCCATATTCACCTTGTCCATTAGAGAGAGATGGAGAAGACACTTGAAATGAAGAACACCCAGGAAACATCGGGTGGTTCCATCACTGACTGTGCCCACCACTGAAAGAGCATGGCAGTTATGTCAATGGCATCATGGACATCAAAAATTGTTAATGAGACTGTTGCAGGACTTCAAAATCTTCAGGAATCATTGGATTCCCTGCACATAATAAGACTGTTGCAGGACTTTAAAAACTTGCAGGGGACATTGGATTCCCTGACACCTGAAGTAATGGACAATAGATTGGTTTTGGATTATTTCTTGGCTGTTGAAGGAAGCATATGTGTGGTTGTAATTTATATACCCTCCTTCTAGGACTTCTGGAAATCTTTAGCAATACCATGCTGATTCATACTGTTTGTTATATCACTACTTGCATATACAATTCATGTTAATTACACCACATTGAGCCTGCACCGGCTGTGGGGAGGGTCATCACTATTAGCCTGTGCTTTATTGCTATGTGCTTGTGTAATAACTCCCATGCTGATGGATTTATGTATCTGTTTCTAGTAAGACCTTTTAGCCCAAAAACCCATCATTATCTTTTCCTGTCATCTTAGCCAATCTGACAGGTATGTAAAGATATCTCAGAGTTGTCTTAATTTGCATTTCTCTGATCAGTAGTGATTTGGAACACTCTTTTCATATGAGTGGAAATAGTTTCAATTTCATCATCTGAAAATTGTTATATCCTTTGACAATTTACTAACTGGAAAATGGCTTGATTTCTTATAAATTAGAATCAATTCGCTATATATTTGTAAATGAGGCCTTTATCAAAACTTTAACTGTAAATATGTTTTCCCAGTTTATTGCTTCCCTTTAATCTTGTTTGCATTAGTTTTGTTTGTACAAAAGCTTTTTAATTTGATATAATCAAAATTTTTTATTTTGTGATCAATAATGATCTCCAGTTCTTCTTTCCTCCTCACAAGTCTGAGAGGTAAACTATCCTATGTTCCTCTAATTTATTTATAATCTCATTCTTTATGCCTTTATGCCTAAATCATGAACCCATTTTGATTTTATCTTGGTGTATTGTGTTTCTGCCATACTGATTTCCAATTTTCCCAGCAGTTTTTGTCAAATAGTGAATTGTTATCCCAAAAGTTGGGATCTTTGGGTTTGTCAAATACTAGATTGACTATAGTTATTGACTATTTTGTCTTGGGAACCTAACCTATTCTACTGATCAACTAGTCTATTTCTTAGCCAATACCAAAAGTTTTTGTGACTGCTGTTCTATAATATAGTTTTAGTTCAGGTACAGCTAGGCCACCTTCATTTGATTTTTTTTTTCAGTAATTCCCTTGAAATTCTCGACCTTTTGTTCTTTCACATGAATTTTGTTGTTATTTTTTCTAGGTCATTAAAATAGTTACTTGGGAGTTTGGTATAACACTAAATAAATAGATTAGATTAGGTAGTATTGTCATCTTTATTATAGTCACTCACCCTATCCAAAAGCACTTAATATTTTTCCAATTATTTAAAACTGACTTTATTTGTGTGAAAAGTGTGTAAGTTTGCTTATGTAATTCCTGACTTTCCTTTGGTACATAGATTCCCAAATATTTTATGCTATTGACAGTTATTTTGAATGGAATTTCTCTTTGTATCTCTTTCTGTTGGGTTTTGTTGGTGATGTATAAAAATGCTGAGAATTTATGTGGATTTATTTTGTATCTTGTAACTTTGCTAAAAATTGTGGATTATTTCTAATAACTTTTTGGTAGAATCTCTAGGGTTCTCTATACCATCATATCATCATTGATAATTTGGTTTCCTCGTTACCTACTCTAATTCCTTTAATCTCTTTCTCAACTATGAAACTAGCATTTTTAATACAATATTGAATAGTAATGGTGATAATGGGCAACCTTGTTGCACTCCTGATCTTACTGGGAATGGTTCCAGTTTATTCCCATTACATATGATGCTTACTGATGGTTTTAAATAGATGCTCCTGACTATTTTAAGTAAAAGTGCATTTATTCATATACTCTCTAATGTTTTTAATAGGAATGGGTGGTGGATTTTATCAAATGATTTTTCTGTATCTATTGAGATAATCACATGTTTTTTGTTACTTTGATTATTAACTATAATCAAGTATGATAATAGTTTTCCTAATATTGAACCACCCTACATTCCTGGTATAAATCTTACTTGGTCATGGCATATTATTCTGGGGATGACTTTCTGTAATGTCTTTGCTAATATTTTAAGATTTTTGAATCAATATTCATTAGGGAGATTGGTCTATAATTTTCTTCCTCTGTTTTCACCCTACCTGCTTTAGGTATCACTACTATGTCTATGTCATAAAAGGAGTTTGGTAGGAGTCCTTCTTTCCCTGTTTTCAAAAAATATTTTTTATAGTATTGGAGTTAATTGTTCTTTAAATGTTTTGTAGAATTCACATGTAAATCCATCTGGTCCTGGAGATTTTTTTTCTTACAGAACTGCTTAATAGCTTGCTTTATTTCTTTTTCTATAATGGGACTATTTAAGTAATTTATTTTTTCTTCTATTAATCTGGGCAATCTATATATTTTTTAGATATTCCTCCATTTCACTTTTGTTATCAAATTTATTGGCATAAAGTTGGGCCAAGTATCTCCTAATTATTGCTCTAATTTCCTTTTTATTGGTGGAAAGTTCTCCCTTTTCATTTTTAAGACTAATAATTTGATTTTCCTCTTTCCTTTTTCTAATCAAATTTGCTAAAGGTTTATCTATTTTGTTGGTTTTTTCATAAAATGAACTTTTAGTTTTATTTATTAATTCAATAGTGTTTTTCTTTCAATTTTATTGATCTCTCCTTTTATTTTTTAGAATTTCAAGTTTAGTATTTGATTGGTGATTCTAAATTTCCTCTTTTTCTAGCTTTTTTTAGTTGCAAGCCTAATTCATTGATTTTCTCTTTATTTTAGACAAGTAAGAATGTAGAGATATAAGATTTCCCTTTATTAACGCTTTGGTTGCATCCCACAGATTTTTGTTTTTTGTCTCATTATTGTCCTTCTCTTGGAGAAAATTATTAATTTTGTCTATGATTTGCTTTTTCATCCATTCATTCTTTATTATGAAATTATTTAGTTTCCAATTATTTTTTGGCTTGTTTTCCCCTAGCCTTCTATTGAATGTAACAGGATATGATTTCAAATTCAATGCTTCTAAGTGGACTAATTTTACAGCTTTACTTTTATTGATTTGCATTCTGTGCTCAAAAAAGTGGTGCAAGGTGAGGGAAGAGAAGAAGAAATTTGTCCAAGATAATATGCTGCTAGTTGTAGAATCAAGACTAGAATCCAAGTCTGAAGGGCTTCTCAGAACCAAATGGCCCACAATCTAATGTTTATCTTTATCAGGAATTCTATTTTACATATCTCTTATTTTGTCCACAATGTCTAGCACAGAATACGTCATGTAGTAGAGGCTTAGTAAGGTTTCAATAATGGCCCACAATCTAATGTTTATCTTTATCAGGAATTCTATTTTACGTGTCTCTTATTTTGTCCACAATGTCTAGCGCAGAATACGTCATGTAGTAGAGGCTTAGTAAAGTTTCAATAATTGTATTACAATTTGAAACCTAAAGATGTAATAGATGTACTTTCCTTTGTCTCAAATGGAGCTGGAGCTCTTCTTTACTAAGGTTCTAACACAGAGATGATTCTATCTCTTCTTTCTATCCCAACTAAATATTCTGAGTATATATGCTTCTAATGTTTCAGTCTAAGTCTTTAAATATACCATGACAAGAATTGATAACCTCTGATTTAAGTGCCACTGCCAAGTAAAATAAAGTAGTATGATTTCTAAGCAGCAGAGGTGATAGCTTCAGACAATGCTGATCTCATTAGAGTGACTAGAATTAACAATATCTCAGGGATTTTAAGAATGTTAAAAATGTAGGAGAGAAAGAAGAGCAAGATTAGTTCTGATCTAAACATCTCAAAAGTACTATATATTATTGACCTGAACTGTAATTGGATTTTAAAAAGAATCAATTAGCTCCCACAAAGTGAAACAATACTACAGAAAAAGTAAAAGAAATCAATTTACTGTGGCTTAGAGAGAGAAAACAGCTACAATTACTGTTACAAAATATATAAGGAAAGATCCACATGCATACAACCATTAACTAGCAGGAAGTTTAACAAGGTTAAGTAAGGAGACTGAAAGAAAAGAGATTTAAATAGTATTTTATTAATGAATGATGATGAAGAATCTGGCTTTCACAGTCATGCTTTACTACTGGAAAAGCCATATCTTTGACTAAATGGATCTTACTCAGCAAGGTGATGTCTGTACTTTTTAATATGCTGTTCAGATTTGCCATTCCTTTGTTTTTAAAGATCAAGTGTCTTAATTTCATAGAGGCAATCATCATCTGCAGGGCTCCTTGAACCCAAGAATATAAAATATGACATTTCTTCCATTTCTCTCTTTATTTGACAAGAAGTGATGGGACAAATTGCCAAGATTTTAGGGGTTTTTTATGTTTAAGCTTTAACTTTTCTTTTACATTCTCCTCTTTCACTTTCATCAAGAGGATTTTAAAATTTCTTTTTACCTTCTGCCATCAGAGTATATCACCTGCATATGAAAATTGTAGATGTTTTTTCTAGCAACCTCAATTCCAGCTATTGATTCATTCAGCCTAGCATTTCACTTGGTGTATTCTACATATAAGATAAATAAACAAAATAACCATATACAGCCTTCTATCCCTTTTCCAATTATAAATCAGTTTTTGGATGCTCAGTTCTAACTTGTTTCTTGGACTACATACAGGTTCCTCATAAGACAAGTAAGATAATCTGGTAATTGTTATATATTAAATATATATATATATATATAATTGATGCTAATATCTTTTTTTAATACTTTGTGTATGTATGTATTCTTAATCTCTACTTCTCTTAAATCTATTTTTGTCTCTCATTATCCCCAATATTACATGAAATTTTCCCTTGATATTAGAGATGGTTTATCTTTCACATTCTATTGCTTTCTTCATTTCTCTTCATTGTTCCCTACTTTCTCTATCTCCCCCTCCTCAATACAGCAAGGAATCTAATATAGGTTATACATGTGCAATCATTTTTTAACACATTTGTATATTTATCATGATGAAAATTTATCATGAGAAAAACCAGAACACAAGGAAAAAACACAAGAAAGGAAAAAAACAAATAAAACAGAAAGTGAAAATAGTATGCTTTGATTCCCATTCAGTCTCCATAGTTCTCCCTCTGGATGTGAATGGCATTTTCCATCCCAAGTCTATTAAAATTGTCATACATCAATGCATTTCTGAGAAGAGCTAAGTCTATCATAGCTGATAATTACACGATCTTGATGTTACTGTTCTCTTGATTCTGCTTACTTCACTCAGCATTAGTTCATGTAAGTCTTTTCAGGCTTTTCTGATATCAGCTTGCTCATAATTTCTTAGAAAACAATAATATATTCCATCACATTCTTATAATCATAACTTATTCAGCAATTTCCCAATTTATGGTCATTCACTCAATTTCCAATTCCTTGCCATTACAAAAAGAGCACATGTAGGTCTTTTTTTCTTTTTTATGACATGTTTAGAATAGTTTGGGATATTGCTGGATCAATGGGTATGTATAGTTTTGTATTCCTCTGGACATAGTTCTTTTTTTTTTAATTTAATTTTAATTAATTAATTTATTTACATTTTAAAAATTATATCTTTTTATATACAGAACATATGCATGGGTAGTTTTTCAACATTCACCCTTGCAAAAACTTCTGTTTCAACTTTTCCCCTCCTTCCCTCCACTCTCTCCCCTAGATGGCAGGTATGGACATTTGCAAATTGCTCTCCATAGTGGCTGGATCAGTTCATGTTAGTTTCCATTTTCTGTGACATTTTCAATTATTAAATAGCTTAATGTTTTTTTCAGTAATAATACAAGTAGAAGAGTTATTTTAAAAAAAGAGATATTCCAGTGCGAATTGTCCTTCCTCTCATACCATAACCCTGAGAATTATTTTATTCTATCTGAAAGTTTCTCATTCTAATACATGTAGTTCAATATCTAGCTAATTCTATTAATTTGAATATTTGGTAGTCAATATTGATATAAGGAACATAATCTGAGAAAAAGGGAAATGGATAAAAAATGAACATCAAAACATACGATCATCATTTCCTAAGAAAGGTGAATTGAGAAATAAATCCTTACATTTAGAAAATAAATACCTACCTCTAAACCTTCAGTTCTTTGCCAAGCAGAAATATCTGGGAGATAAAGGCAACACTGGTTTGGAACATAAATTTATTTATAAAATCTTGCAGATAACAGTGAGCAAAATAACAAGTGGTATTGTTGCTTCATAAAATAGCAAATAGTGAGGAAAAATCCCAACAAATTTTACAGATTGAATTAAGCCATATCATTTTGAAAGAATCTAATGATGAAGCTAGCATCAATGGAAGATAACAAGCAGCAAAATAGTGAAAATGTATGCAAAGATTGCTATAAATCCTTTTCTTTATGAAGAAGAGTAAACCTATTACTCTTAGATTTGAACAATTAGTACTCTATGAGGAAGTGAATTTGGCACTAAAAACGAATGCAGAATTATAACTATATTGGATCAAGTGTATATGTGTCCATGCTTGAAACAATATACTTTTGTGACTATTGAAGAAGAAAGTAGGGAGAATTCCAAGCATTTAGAGATAAAGATATACCTTCTTACTAAAAAGTACAGCTAATAGTTTGGGATATTGCTGGAGCATATAGCTGATGAAACACATTTCTCCAAATTTTTTATGACAAAAATCTCATATATGGAGGGAATAATTAGACTTTCACTTATTCTGTTTCATAGGAAATCACATTTTTAGTCACATAATTCACTGAAACAAAATAAAAACTAAAATTTCTTTGGTAATTGATTATTTAAAACCATTTCACTCAGGGGATGAGATGGGTAGATAGTCCCTTGTAACAATGAACATGAACTTGGACAGACTTTGAGAGATGAATAAAGATAGAAAGACCTGGCTATGGACTCATAAAGATTCAAACGCAACTGAATGGCTAAACAATAACAACAGTATGCAGTGCAGAAAAATGTAGCCTTTAAGACTCATTTCCAACAAATTATCATATAAAATCCCTTTAAAGATATAAGACAAGAGATGACTCTTTGAAGACTAATTGATTATTAATATCAACGAATAATAATTTTAAAAAAGAAAAATGTATGCCCAACCAAGTGTCTTGCCACAGAAGATATTTACTGAAGAATACAAAGGAAAACGATTTTTTTCCCTAGATCATGAAGTTTTCTATAAAACCTCTATTTGCGGATTACATTTTACTAATTGAATCTAATTCTACAAAACTACACAATTGCCTAAGCAAGATTCATAATAGCTTTGAATACTTTAACCAACTCTAACTCTTCATCACAAGATCATTTAACTGACCTCAAGTTCAAGTTTATTATAATAATAATAACTAACATTTATATAAAGCTATGTACCAAGCAATGTGTTAAACACTTTATAATTATCTCATTTGATCTTTGTAATAGCCCTAGGAAGTAGGTGCTATTATTCCCATTTTACAAATGATGGAACTGACATAGAGATTAAGAGGTCACTCTGAGTTTCATAGCTAGTAAGTGTCAGATGCCAAATTTGAATTCCTTACTCCAAGTCTGACACCTTACATGTGAGCAGTAGAAAATATTAAGATGATAGATCATTGGCAAAGGACTTTGATTAGTCATGTACTAAATATGGGCAGTTTTTGAGAATTTTGAGTATTTTTTGTCTTGTAGACAGACAAACACACACACACACACATACACACACACACACACACACACACACACACACACACACACACACACACACCCCAAAACTAGAAGCAAGGAAGTCTCCAGTACTGTAGGTATATTTTTTTATAAAAGACTTATAGGAAGACATGAACAAATTAGAAAGAGATATCTTGGATGTTATGGTTCTGTGAATTTTAATTTAATTGGCTTCTGTAGAGGAAAGATTCATATTTATAATAATTACATGATATCATGCTTTATAGATTCACTTCACATCTCTATGAATAAAAATAGTTTATTCCACATCAAGTCAGACTATTTTGATTTTGAAGCAAAAAAATAATGATACAGGAAGATTTCAGAAAGGCCTGGAGAGACTAACATAAACTGAGCACGACCAGGAGATCATTATATACTTCCACAAAAATCCTATATGACGATAAATTCTGATGAACATGGCTCTCTTCAAAAAATGAGATGAACCAAATCAATTCCATTTGTTCAATAATAAATAGAATCAACTATACTCAGCAAAAGAAATCTGGGAAATGAGTGTGAACCACTACATAGCATTTCCAATCCCTTTGTTTTTATTTGCTTACATTTTTGATGTCCTTCTCAGGTTAATTTTATCTTATTTCAAAATCTGATTCTTCTTGTGCAGCAAAATAACTGTATGGAAACATATACTTTAACATATTTAACATGTATTGGTCTACCTGCCATCTGGGATAGGGGGTGGGAGGAAGGAGGGAAAAAGTTGGAACAGAAGGTTTTGCAAGGGTCAATGCTGAAAATTATCCATGCATATATCTTATAAATAAGAAGCTATAATAAAAAAAGAAGCTGATGAAGGGCTGAAATATGTTCACTTTCAGACATGATTCATACTGATGAAGAGATACACCAGAATTAAAGCACATGGGCAAACATTCCTAGAATTACTTACTTTAAAGGATTTAAATTCCTTTGTAAAGATAGGAGTGCATATATTCTTAAATACCCTATTTTCCCAATTTGCAATAAAAATTGGGAAAAAGAAACAAACAAAAAAAAACCTATCATGCTACAGTACTCTAAAAAGTGGAAAATGTCCTATTTGAAAATTAGACCATATCTTTAATACTGAATTCAGTTCTAGATGTCACATGAAAAGAGGCATTTTTTAAAAAGCTGTTTATTTTCAAAACACATACATAGATAGTTTCAATATTCACCCTTGCAAAACTTTGTATTCCAAACTTTTTTTCTTCCTCTCTTCCTCTGACTCCCACCCATAGATGGCAAGTATTCCATTATATGTTTATTTTACTTTTTTATTATTATATTTTTTTATTTACAAAACATATGCATGGGTAATTTTTTCAATCTTGAGTCTTACAAAACCTTATGTTCCAAATTTAACTCTCTTCCCTTAGATAGCAGGTAATCCAATATATATTAAATATCAGGAAAAGGGGAAAAAAACTTGAGAAGGAAAAAGATGCAAGTAAAAAATATTAGAAAGAGTGAAAATGGTTCACATTCAGTTCCCATATTCCTCTCTCTGAATGTAGATGGCTTTCTTCATTACTGAACAGTTGGAAATGATTTGAATCATCTCATTGTTGAATAGAGCCATATCCATCAGAACTGATCATCGTAGTCTTCTTGTTGCTGTGTATAATGATCTCCTGGTTCTGCTCATTTCACTTAGCATCAGTTCATATAAGTCTCCTCAGACCTGCTCCATCTCTCTGTGATGGACAAGGCAAATATGGATCGTTGGCACCCATCTGATTCCTTCTCCACTGTAGAGATACAAGCAAACCCTCTTCCACAAACAGTCAGCCTATCTAGTCCCTTTCATTCACCACTTTCTTGGTCTCTCCACATCACTTAGCGATTATCTAAAGATAGTGGAGCTGCTCTCACTGGACACTGTCCTTCCGGTGGGTTATAAAACGTGTCTGCCGGAGCCAGTGCATCTTTGTTAAAAATCAAGAAGTTAATAGTATAAAGGGTTAGATTTAGAAGTTCTCCAGGGTTACCTGTGGCTCCCCCTTTCTTTTGTTTTTGGAGCAGCATCTTAATGTCTCTGTTTCTTCTTTCTATGATTGCTTGACCTTGAGGATGAAAGGGTATGACAGAGGTGTGTAAAATCTTATACTGTGCACAAAAGTGTTCAAAATGTTTGGAAGTATATGCAGGTCCATTATCTGGTTTTACTTCTTGTGGCACACCCATAATTGCAAATGCTTGAATGAGAAATTCAGTGACCACTCAGGCTGTCTCTTTTGCTGCTGGTATTGCAAAAGTGAATCCTAAAAAGGTGTTTACTACAAATGACCAAAAGATTTATAATAAATCACATCCATTTGCCAGATTTCATTGGGTCCCAAACCACGAGGGTTCTTCCCTGGAGGCAGTGTAGGAGCTTGGAGAGGAAGGAAAGCTGTACAGCTTTTTACTATGCTCCTAGCTTCCTCTTTTGTTATCCCAAATTGTAAACGCAAAGCTCGAGCAGCCTGATGGTATTTAGAATGGGATTTATGGGGCTCCTGAAATCAAGGCATACTGGCGAACATAGTTAAAAGGCTATCTGCCTTTGAATTTCCATCAAAAATAGGACCTGGAAGTCCACTATGTGAGAGGACATGCAAGATATAAATCTTTCCTGGATGCTTTCTCACTTGCTCCTGAAGTTCCTTAAAGAGCTGCTATATATTAGAAGCTGCAAATTTTATTTGGGCTGTGGTAATTCTTTGTACCACACCTACTGAATAGGCTGAATCATATATTATATTTATGTCTCCTGGGTAATAAGTGAGAGCTAGCATGATCGCATATAATTCGTTCTGCTGAGTGGATTGAAAAGGAGTTCTGACTACTCTCTTTATAGTTAAGTCAGGAGAGTATACAGCACAAATATTGTGTTTGGATGCATCTGTAAAGATAGTTGGTCCTTTAAGAGGAACTTTAGAAACATTTTCTTCAACAATCCATCATCAATTATGTAAAAGTCTGGTTATCTTTAATGAAGACCTGTATGTAAAATTTGGAGCCTTGGCTAATAAAATTTGCCACTCTGGGATGGTCTCACAGCACACATTAATTTGTGTATTGGTGGAAAAGGTGTATATCTTCTCAGGTCTTGTCCCAAATAATTGTACTGCTCACTTAATGGCCTTTAATAAAATTCTATCCCCAAGCACTGGGTAAGGAGTAAGGCTTTGTTCTGGTTGTACTGGGAGGTTCACCCACTCTATCACACTGTCTCCTTGATGAAGGACTGCTGTGGGTGTCTCTTGTGTGGCAAAAACTGATATTTCCAAGAGTTTTTGAGTGACTCTTTCAACCACATTGGATAAAGCCAGTTCAATTTTTCTCAAAGCCTCTTGAGCTTCTTTTGTAAGCTGGTGTGGTGAATTTAAAGCACTGTCTCTCCTTAAAATGTCATATAATGGTTGTAACTGATAGGTAGTCAAGCCTAACACTGGTCGCATCCCTTGGATATCTCCTATCAATTTCCGAAAATCATTTAAGGTATTTGGCTTCTCTGTTCTTAAGGACAGTTTTTGTTCTGTAAGCACCTTAGGGTATACTTTGTATCCTACATATTGAAAAGGAGCATGTCTTTGATTTTTTTCTTCAGCTATGTACAATTTGTAGTATCTTAGTGTTTCTATGGTCTTTTGTAGACATGCTTCTAACATTTGTTCCTCAGGTACACATCCCAATATATCATCCATATTATGTAATAGCATAACTTTTGGAAATGATTTTCTTACTGGAGCAAGAACACCAGCAACATACATTTGACACATAGTGGGGCTGTTTTTCATTCCCTGTGGCAAAACTGTCCATTCATATCTTTTATAAGGCTCAGCTAAGTTAACACTGGGCACTGAAAAGGCAAATCTTTTCATATCCTCCTTATCCAGAGGGATAGAATAGAAACAATCCTTAATATCGATGACCCAAAGAGGCCACTCTCTAGGCAATTGAGTATGAGATGGAAGTCCAGGCTGAAGAGTTCCCATAGTTTCCATCTGTTCATTCACTTTTCTTAAATCAGTGAGCATCCTGCATTTTCCAGATTTCTTTTTTACAACGCACACTGGGGAATTCCAAGGACTTAGAGAAAGCTGTAGAGAAAGCAGCCCTTGTTCAAGCTGCTTCTGTACTCTATCTAATAAGGCCTGAATTTTATCACTACCTAAGTGCCACTGTTCTATCCACATTGGTGTATCAGTTTTCCATCGGCTAGAACAAGTGAGAGTGTTGGCAGGCCTTCAACAGTAGCCCTGCTTTAAAAACCGAAGTACTCATTTTTAACCCTAATTGCTGTAAAACATCTCTTCCCCACAGATTGATGGGTATTTTTTCAACTATAAAAGGAGTAAAAACTCCTGTTTTGCTTTCAAAAGTTCATCTCATAGGGGCAGCACTGACTTCAGCTGCTATTGATCCTCCTATTCCAGACATGTAGGTGTCTGCTTTAAACTTTGGCCAGTGACTGGGCCAATTGGCACCTCTAATGACTGTATGATCTGCACCTGAGTCTACCAGTCCTTCTAATGGTAGGCTATTTATATAGATCGTGAGCATAGGGCGGTCAGTTGTTACAGCTGCTGTCCAGTATATTCCTGAATTTTGTGGTCTGGAGTCAGAATCTGGGTGACTATCACCAGGTTGCTTATTAGGATTCTGTATAAGTAAACCTGATGCTACTACTTCTCCTGGGTGATAAGTCACACATTGTCTACCTGTATTAGTGACTGGAATATTATCTATACATTCCCCAGTTTCCCACATCAGTGTGTGGATGGACACTGTTTTGTACGTACAAAAAGGAGGTGAAATGGTCAAGCCTAGTGTGCCTGGAGGCAAGGGATCCATAGGCTGGAGAAGAACAGATTTTACCTCTCCAAGGAGTATCTCAGTTGTCCCAGCTGCATACAGCTCTATTCTCCCCATTTGTAATTCCTTTCTCCCATCAGGTTGCTTCCTGGCTGGTTGATTGTATAATCCCTTTCTCCCATCATATGGCTTTCTGGCTGATTGGTCATGTCTGGGTACTGGACTTGTAGGCACTCTCTGAGTGCACCATTGGCTTGATCATGCCCCAAATGTTTTTTGCCTTGGGCCCTGAGGCTGGGCCCCTCATCCCGTTTCCCTAAATCTGTCTACATTCTGAGGCCCAATGGAAGACTCTCTTGCATTTTGGACATGGGGTATTGGGTTTGTTCTCCCACCCTGTTTTCTCATTCTCTCTATATACCAACATTGAGGTTTCAGATGGCCTACTTTACCACACTGAAAGCATCTACAAGTCTCTCTGGCAGTCCCTTGCCAGGAGGGACTCTGTCTTCCCATGTTTGGATTTTGGGAAGTCTGCATCATAGCCTGGCAATAAAAGGCATTTGTGCCCACTGTGGCACAGTGTCTTATGAGCTCCTCTAAAGGAGCATTCTTGTACAGTCCTAGTATAATTCTTCTGCAAACCTCATTAGCATTTTCCTTAGCAAGTTGCCTTATCAAAATGTCTGTTATTGCATTTTCTCCATTTGTTCTTGTGATAGCTGTCTGCAAATTCTATATGAGTAAACCTCAAAGTCATCAAAGGGTTCATTTGGCCCTTGTGTTATTTTTGTAAAGGCTCCACCCTTGTCATCTTTATTGTGGAGAAAAGCCCATGCTTTGATAGCATTGGCAGCAATTTGCTCATATGCTGCTATAGAATAATTAATCTGTACTGCGACATCTGCATATGAACCTATACCTATTAGTAAGTCATAGGTGATTGCAGCATGAACTCCACTTTGACTATTTTGTTGGGCTTATATCCTATAGAGCTCACTATATTCAGAAAGCCACAAGTAGTTTTGTCCAGGTTCTAGGCATATCCTTGCTATAGATTTCCAGTCATCAGGGGTCAAGATTTCAAAAGCCAAATTCTGTAATAACATCTTAACATAAAATGATGTAGCCCCATAAAGAGTGCAAGCCTTTTTCTTTGAGGATTTCTATATCAACAGGAGCATATTTTCTACTTTCTTGACCTGAAGAATTAAACTGTTGAATTACAGGAAAAATGTGGTGTTGAAATTCCAGTACATTTCTCCCTTCCACTTTGGCCTTAATTAATCCCTCTTGCAATCTAGTCATAGGAGAGTGGCTGGATGCTGAGGGGGAGGTGCTGGTGCTGTCACCGCTCCCTCTGCCCCCCACTCTTCCTTCTCCCAGAGGGTAGAGTTAATGGAGGGGAGTCAATTACCTGCTCCTTAGGTGGGGCTGAAGCTGCCTCAGATTCACCCCATCCTTGAGCCTCACTTAAGTTTCCATGCCCTGTGGGAATATGGTCATTAATCTGTTCTTTGTCTTCCTCCTTTATCTCAGGCTTCCCCATTTGGCTATTCCTAGAGTTTTTTTCCTTTTCTTCTAGAACTTATGCGGTTTCTTAAGGCCAACTGTATTATTGTATAAATAGAATGCCTTGATGAAAATTGAATGAAGACCATTTTCATAGTAATATGCAGAGAGCTGTTGCCCAATTAATGTCCAATTATCTGGAGAGATTTGCTCTTCCTCTAAGAACCAAAGGGAGGTGTGTTTTACTGTACCAAGAAGTCTAGCTGTCTGTTCCCAAGGTATAAGTAGCCCTTGATCTTCTATCAGCTTAAGCATGCTTTCTATAGCACCACTCCTGGGTGGGGGTGGGGGTGGGGGGTGTGGGAGTGGGGGATGGAGAATCTTTAGCTAGGATCTGTCCCATTTCAGCCAAAAAAGGTTGCTACTTTAGTCTTTAAGAAAATAAGTTCCCTGTTTGTCTATAATACTCACCTAAGTTCCTGGTCACTGGAGACTTCTTCAGTTAAAGTAACATCCTTGGTTCCAATGCTTGGGAGCCAAATGTGATGACCGCATATTTAAAATCAGCTGGAGTCAGGAATTCAGGTTAAGGGAAAAATCTTCCATCTTTATTGTCAGTAGAGGTGAAGAAAGCAATATGGGCAGCTGCAACAGGAAGTTAGCTAGCAGAGGGGGATCAGAGGTCAAGGGTGGTCACAATAGCAATGCGAGCAGCTGTGACAAGACCCCAGCCAGCAGTCTCTATTTCCACTTCCCTTTCCACCCCCCCTGCCTCTACTCACCAAAATCGTCATTTCCTATACAACACATCAGGACCTGCACAAAGAGTGGGTGGGGGCTATTGTTTCTCCAAGCATGTATATTAATAGAGTGTGGTCCAATTACTATTTAGCCTCAGGTGCTTGGGACCTCAGTACATCAACTCAAGCCTCAGCCCATTACAATTATTCCAGTTGTTTAGGTCTGATTTTATTTGTGTGGAAAGTGTTTTGTAGTTTTGCTCATATAGTTCCTGACTTTCCCTTGGCAGATAGATTCCTAAATATTTTCTACTATCAATGGAATTTCACTTTGTATCTTTTCTTGCTGGATTTCATTAGAGATGTATGAGAATGCTGAGGATGTATGTGGATTTATTTTGTATCCTGCAACTTTGCTAAAGTTGTGGATAATTTCTATTTTCTGGTGATTCTCTTCAATTCTCTAAGTATACTATCACATCATCTGCAAAGAGTAATAATTTATTATTACTTTACCTACTCTAATAAATTTAATCTCTTTTTTCTTCTCTTATTACCAAGGTTAGCATTTCTAATACAATATTGAATATCAATAGTTATAGTGGGCAACCTTGTTTTACCCCTGATCTTACTGGGAATGGTTCTAGTTTAACCCCATTACATATGATGTTTGCTGGTAGTTTTAAATAGATGCTACTGACTGTTTTAAGGAAAAGTCCATTTATTCCTATACTCTCAACTGTTTTTATTAGGAATGAATGTTGGATTTTATTAAATGCTTTTTCTGCATCTATTGAGATAATCATATGGTTTTTATTAATTTGGTTATTGATATAGTCAATTATGCTAATAGATTTCCTCATATTGAACCAGTTTTTCATTCCTTATATAAATCATACTTGCTCATGGTGTATTATCCTGGGCATGATTTTCTGTAATCTCTTTGCTAATATTTTATTTAAGATTTTTGCAGCAATATTCATTAGGGAGAATGTTCTATTATTTTCTTTCTCTATTTTCATCCTATCTGGTTTAGGTCTCAGTACCATGTCTGTGTCATAAAAGGAATTTGATAAGAACCCTTCATTCCCCCTTTTTCCTATTAGTTTATATAGTATTAGAGTTAATTGTTTTTTCAATGTTGGCAGAATTCCCATGTAAATTCATCTGGTGCTGGGGAGTTTTTCTTAGGGAGTTGATAATAAATTGTTCTATTTCTTTTCACTTCCTGCTCTGTTAATCTGGTCAATCTATATTATTTTAGGTATTCTCCCATTTCACTTTTGTTATAAATTTTTTTGGTATAAATTTGGGCAAAGTAACTTTAATTATTGCTCTAACTTCCTCTTCATTAGTGGAAAGTTCACCCTTTCCATTTTTAAGACTAACAATTTGATTTTCCTCTTTATTTTTTCTATTCAAATTAAGCAAAGGTTTATTTATTTTGTTAGTTTTTTCATAAAACCAACTTTTAGTTGTATTTATTAATTCAATAGTATTTTTACTTTCAATTTTATTAATCTGTCCTTTTATTGTTAGAATTTCAAGTTTGGTATTCAATTGGGAGTTTTAAATTTTCTCTTTTTTTTAGCTTTTTAGTTGCAAGCCCAATTCATTGATCTCCCCTTTCTCTATTTTATGCAAGTAAGCATCTAGAGATATAAAATTTCCCCTTATCACCACTTTGGCTGCATCCTACAAATTTTGGTATGTTGTTTCATTATTGTCATTTTCCTGGATGAAATTATTAATTTTGTCTAAGGTTTGCTGTTTCATCCATCCTTTATTTAGGATGAGATTGTTTAGTTTCTAATTACTTTTTGATCTATTTTCCCCTGGCTTTTTATTAAATGTAATTTTTATTGCATCATGATCTGAAAGAAAAATGCATCTATTTCTGCTTTTCTGCATTTGATTTTGAGGTCTTTATGTCCTAATATATGGTACCATGAACTGTTGAGAAGAAAGTATAGTCCTTTCTGTCTCCATTCAATTTTCTCCAAAGAGCTATCATATGTAGTTTTTCTAGCATTATATTTGCCTCTTTAACTTCATTCTTATTTATTTTTTTGGTTTGATTTATCTAGTTCTGAGGGAGCAAGATGAGATCTCCTACTATTATAGTTTTGCTCTCTATTTCTTCTTGCAACTCTCACCTTCTCCTTTAGGAAATGAGATTCTAAACCACTTGGTGCATATATGTTTAATATTGATATTACTTATACTTTTCTCTTTCCTTTTTCCCTTTCCCTACTCCCCACTATTTTACTGATGAGCACTAGTTGCCTCAAGCACTCCTCTTCCCCCTTTAGAGTGCCTCCTCCTTTCTTTGTATCTTTCCCCTATATTACTATTTTCCCTTTTATTTAGCTTACCCCTTCCCTTTTCATCTTTCCTCTCCTACTTTTTTATAAGGTGAGAGATGTTTCTTGATTAAACCAAATATATCTAATATTCTTTCTTTGAGCCAAATTTGATGAGAGTAAAATTCACACAATAATTGTCACCCTCTCTTTTTTCCCTCAATTATAATAGGTTTTCTTTGCCTTTTTCTGAGATGCAATTTCCCTCATTTTAACTCCACTTTCCCCTTTTTTTCTGTTACAATCCCCTTTTACCTCTAACTTATTTTTTTTATATTATAAAAGTAAAATCAGGTTATACATGTACTTCCTATGTATATGCATAACAGAAATACAGTTCTCAAGAGTTTTTTTTTTTCTTTTTACCTTTTTATGCTTCTCTTGAGATCTATATTTGGAGGTCAAACTTTTGTTTTTTTTTTGTTTTCATCAAAAGTAAATGGAATTCACCACTTTTATTGAATGTCCATCTTCTTCCCTGAAAAAAATGCTCAATTTAGAAGGGGAATTTATTCTTGGTAATCAACATATTTTTATAAATATGAATCATCCCATAACTTTGGACTCCATCTCTGCAAAGTCATGGGAAGAAGTTTAACTTAGTCAATATAATTTTGCAACATTCAGTTTCAACTGTTTTGTGGCTGTTCTTTTCATTTTATTATTATAATTATTGTTTATATTATTTTCTTGACTCTGTTTACTTCTACTTAAATCAATTCATAAAATTCTTTTGACTATTTCCTGTATTCCTGTTCATCACTTTTTTTTTTACTGCATTGTATTATTGCATTACATTTCGTTGGTCAATCTCTAACCAATGGACATTTATTTTATTTTGAATTCTTTCCTACCATAACAAGATTGCTATAAATATTTTAAAATATTTCAAGCTTTTTTGTCTATAGTCTTGTGAGTTGAGTCTTTGGATCAGCTGATGTGAATATTTATTTTAGTAATATTATTTACATAATTCCAAATTGCTGTCCAGAATTATTGGACTATGTCACAATTTCACGAATAAAGCTTTGGTGTTCTTATCTTTCTGAAACCTTACGTTGATTATTCCCATCATTGCAAATATAAATAGACATTTGTTAATGCCTATTTATCAATCATCTGCTATGTACAGGATGAGCAACTACGTGATTCAATGGATAGAATGCCACACCTGGAATTAGGAACACTCATTTTTCTTAGTTTAAATCTGGCCTCAGACATTTACTAGCTGTATGATCCTGGTCAAGTCTTTTAATGCTGTTTGCCTCAGTTTCCTCACTTGTAAAATTAGGTGGAGAAAGAAATGGCAAACCATTCTAGTATCTTTGCTAGAAAAATCCCAAATTGCATTGTAAAAAGCTGGATACAACTGAAACATGACTGAACCACAACCACAACAAATGCGTAGGATATTATGCTAGGTTCCAATGATATAAGAGAGCTAATATTCTCATGCATTCAAAAACTCAAATGAATTCAGCAAAATTCTGAAGATCCATATGTAAAAATCTATTGGCTTAAGGAAGAAGGCACAAGAAAGGAAAAAAAGGACTTTTGTGGAGATAGTTAGATGTATTGCCTTTTCCTCCTAGATTCAAGTTGTTTAAGTTGTATAATTAGGGATGAGAGTAGAGGTGCCAGTGCTGACCTTGGAACCATGAGACCTTGTTTTTAATTCTGATTTTTACTTATTCTCTGGGTGTCCCTGGGTAAAATAGTTCACTCATATAAGTCTCAGTTCCCTATTCTTTAAAACTAACATAATAATTATTGCAGTATTTATGTCACATTGTTCTTAAAAGTCCTTTTTTGAATATTAAAGTCAAAAAGACACATTAGTATCATGGATGTTAGCCACAGACTGTATTTGAAATGGTATGGTCTCCTATAGTGATCTTCATCTCAACTTCATCTCCAGTAGCCTAGCTAGGTGAACTAGAGGCCACTCTTACACAAAATTTAACTTTCCCCATTTGTATAATGAGAATATTCTCTTGGGAGTATTATGAAAGGAACTGGAAGAAAGGCTGAAAGGATTTTCTCCCTATTAAAGAGAGAAGTCACTTCCTTCAAAGACCTACTTCCTCCATTTAGCCTTCCTTCATTTCCCTCTTAACTTCCAGAAAACAAACAAAAAAGTCAATTCTTCTTCCTTAAATATCTTATGGCATTTTTCTCTTTGCAAAATAGTGAGGATTATTTACATTATGAACAAACTGCTTTCTAAGACATCCATTTAGTGCAACCTATTATTATTTAGTGTTTCCCTAATTTGAGCTTATGAAGTCTTCTGAACACTGCCAGGTTTTATTCGATCTTCTGTCCCATGGGATCCATCTCTAGATCCCAGCCAGCCAACCCTAAATTTTCTTTTCTGATTCAGAAATTCCTCATTTTGATGGATTAAAAGGAGGGAATTAAGAAGTAGAGTGAGACCCTTATGAAATACAAAATCTGGTCTCAGGCAGACCTCATTACATATGTTTTTTCCTTCCTCAAATTGTGCTGTTTTTCTCTCCAAATTTCAAATATAAAAAATTAAAAGTATTTGGTCACAGGAACTCTGATGGGAGAGCTTGGGAATTTTCTGGGGTGCCTATAAATCACAGGTGAATCAATGAGCTATGTAAAATTCTTGAACAACTTTATAATATATATAATTTATATGTATATAATTATATGTAATTATAATTTATAATTTATAGGGGTTAATGCCCACCTTTCCTACCAATGTAGATTTGGATTCATAGGTCCTAGCAAAAATAGAATCCAGCCAGGTTCCCTGAGGAGGGAAAAAAAATGATTTCACTCTCAGGAACTTTGATGTTCAGAACCAAATATGCATCATCCAATAAAATTTTTCTATTTATTTGTCTCAAAACTAGACCCCAATAGTATATTAATAAACCAAAAGCTCAAAGGGAAATAGATGGCTGTATAGTCCAACATTCTCATTTTATAAATGAGGAAATTGAGGGTTACAGTGGTAAACAATTACTCAAAGAGTTCAGCAGTTCCTGATGCTAATTAGATTTTGGTTTTAGTTTAATTGTTTAGACAGTTTTAATTGTCTTCTTCTGCATACCAACTATATATACAGAGGATTCAAAAAACAAATTGATGTTCCTTCAGATAACTTAATCTCCTAAGTGTCTAACTCTATTCAACTCCCCTTTCTCCTCAGCCATGCCCAGGGATAGTCATAACCTTGATCACATGATCACGCATAATTGTCAGTCAACAAGTATTTTTAAGCACCTAATATGCCTTAAGCATTGTCCTAAGTCCTAAGGATACAAAAAAAATAAAAAGAAAATTTTAATCTCAAGGAGTTCATAGTCAAATGGAGGAAACAAAATGAAAAGAAGAGGTAACATATACAAAACAAGTAATATATAGCATAAACCTTTGGTCCTGGCTCAGTAAGGGAATAGATAAGTGGAGCAGCTTCCAGTCCCACTTCAGAAGGCAAACTCTGGGAAACAGGCTGTTTCCTGAAAAAAGCAGTCAAAGCTACCCCCTGCAGACACCAGGGGACTGTTTCTCAAAGCCAAGACTCAGAGCTGCACAGAAAGCTTGGGACACTAGACCTTTACCTCAGGAGCAGAGTTCAACCATAAAAGTAAAAACAAAACAAAACAAAACAAAAACAGGAGGAAATATCAAAATAAAAGGAAAGAAAATGAGCAAGAAACAGAAAAGGCCCCTGGCCTTAAAAGTTACTATGATGACAAGGCAGCCCAAAACACAAACTCAGATGAAGACAAAATGTGCACAGAAGAAATCTCAAGAATGATATGAATTGGTCTCAAGCCCAAAGAAGCTTCTTGGAAGTGTTTATAAGAGACACTAAAAGGCAAACTAGAAAAGTAGAAGAAAAAATGAGAAAGGAAATGAGAGGTTTGCATGGGAGTTTGGAAAAGGAAGAAAAAAATTGTCTGAAGAAAACAACTCCTTAAAAAGGAGAATTAACCAAACTGGGAAAAAAAAGAGATACAAACGCCAAGAAAATCACACATTAAAAACTAAAATAGACAATCGGAAGCTGACGACTTTGTGAGACAGCAAAAATCAGTCAAATAAAGTAAAAAGAATGTAAAAATGGAAGAAAATGTGATATACCTCATTGGAAAAACAGCAAACCTGAATAAAATAGATGCAGAAGAGAAAATTTAAAAATTATTGGTTTACCTTCTGGCCATGACAAAAAAATAGCCTGGATAGTATTTTTCAAGAGATAATTAAGAAAAACTACCCCAATATTCTAGAAACCAAGGGGGAAATATTCACTGAAAAAAATCCATCAATCATCTTCAAAAAGAAATCCCACAAGAAAAACCCCAAAGAACGTTGTTGTGAAACTCTAGAACTATTATCTCAAGGGGAAAAAGTACTGCAAGCTGCCAGAAGAAAACAATTTAAATATCAAGGAGTAGCAGTCAGAATTACCTAGGATATGGCACCTTCTACAATAAAGTATTGGAGGGAGTATGTAGGGTTACAACCAAGAACTAATTACCCAGAGATACTCAACATCAATATTTAGGAGAGGAGATGAATATCTAATGAAATAATAGACTTTTAATCATTTCTATTGGAAAAAAATAACAAAACAGAAAGTTTAATCTACAAGTACCTGACTCAAGAGAAGCATAGAAAGATAAATAGGGTATATATTTATAATTTAAAGGCTAAGCAGTTTATGTTCCTAGAATGGAAAACAATATCTGTAACTCTTGAGAAATGTATCTGTCACTGGAACAAACAGAGAGAAAAATCACAAGTACTCCAGGTATGGTTAGATATGAGATGATGATATCAAAGAACAAGACATTAATGGTGGGAAAATATCTGTACTGGAAAAAGGGGAAAGGGGAGATAAAATGAGGTAATTATTAGTTTCTCTGAAAAGGCCTATTGCAATGAAGGGAAAGAAGTGAGTGATATAAACAGCCTCATCAGTTTTGGCTCTACAAGGAAATAATCATTCAGGTGGGTAGAGAAATGTATTTAACCCTATAAAGAAATAGAAGAAAGAGGAAAGAAAATGGGGAGATGAATAGAAGGGAGGGCAGAAACACTAGGGGAAAAAGTAATAGCCAGAAGCAAGGAGTGATAGGAGATAAGGTAGTGGGGAGGATGGATTAAAACTAAAACACTACTAAAGAGGTTCAGGGTGGAAAGACAGAGCAAAAGAAAAATAGGATGGAGGGAAATACAGAGCTGGTGATTATAAATGTGAATGGGATGAACTCTCCCATAAAATGAAAATGAATAGTAGAGTAGATTAAAAAACAGAATCCTACAATATGTTGTTTACAAGAAATAAGTTTGACACAGAAAGACACGTACAAGGTACAGATAAAAGGCCAGAATAGAATTTATTATGCTTCAGCTGAAGTAAAAAGGATAAGAGTAGCAATTCTGTTCTTAATAAAGCAAAAGTAAAATATATCTTATTAAAAGAAATAAGGAAGGGAAGTACATCTTGATAAAGGACATCATAAACAATAAAATAGTAACAATACTAAATGTATTTGTATCAAGTGGTTAATAGAATCCTATAAAACCTAGATATAATAGACCTCTGGAGAAAATCGAACATTGACAGAAAGGAATACATCCAATTGGGAAATAAATAATCTAATTCTAAAACAACAAATCATAGAAACAATCCATAATTTAACCCCCAAAAATGACAAAAATGAGACAACATAACAAAGCCTATGGGATGCAGCCAAAGCATTAATTAGGGGAAATTTTATATCTCTAAATAACTACATGAATAAAATAAAGAAAGAGGTGATCAATGAATTGGACATACAAATGAAAAAACAAAAACATAACAAATTAAAAAAATTAAATACCAAATTAGAAATTCTGAAACTCAAAGGAGTAATAAAATTGAAACTAAGAAAACTATTGAACTAATGAGCAGAATTAAGAGTTGGTTTTATGAAAAAAAACCCAGCAAAATAGATGAGCCTTTGGTTAATTTCATTAGAGAAAGGAATAAAAAATATGAATAAATAAATAATATTTATTTTATTAGAAGAAGGAAAGAAAAAAAAAACAAGAAATCACTAGCATTAAAAATGAAGTGACATTATCCCAAAGTCTGTCTCTTTAATTTCTATTTTATCTCTTCATCTCAACTTCCAGCTAAATCCTGCACTTGGTATCTCTTCCCAAACCCATGAATACCCCTCTCCTTTAGGTTAAAAAAAAAGTCTATTTATGATTACATCTTTTATGGTTCACTGAAGACTTTTGTAACTTGTACCTAAATGCATAATACATGAAAAATAGAGATAATACCTAATGCACTTGTTTCTCAGGGTTGTTGTGAAGGTCAAATGAGATGACATATGCAAAATGTTTTGAAAACATTTAAGTTCATTTTCCTGAGGTGTTATCTTGAATACATCAGGAATGTAGTCAGGGTTCAGGATGTTCTGAATTTAAATACAGTTTCCGTTACTATCTATGGAATCCTGGGGAAGTCATATAATCTCTATTTACTTCTGTTTTTTTCATCTCTACATGGGAATAATAATAACTCTGACCTCCCAGAGATGGGATCAAATGAGATACTAATTATAAAGTGTTTAGCACAATACAGGGCAGCTAGGTGGCACAGTGGATTGAATGTCATACCTACAGTTAGAAAGATTTCTTTTTCTAAATTTATATCTGGCTTCACTAGATGTGTGACTTGGGGAAAATCACAACCTTATTTGACTCATTTCCTTATCTGTTAAATGAGTTGCATTACAAAATGGCAAACATGCCATTCCTTTGCCAACAAAATCCCAACTGAAGTCACAAAGTCAGACATGACTGGAAAATGACTGACAACAGTACTTAGCCCATAGTAAGTTATATACAAATGTTAGCTATTATTATTATCATTCCTGACTCCAGCAATTCAGGCTCAATGCCCAAGTTTTTATTAACTATGTGTCAGATACTGTGATAAGTGTAAGGATTACAAAGACAAAATGAGACAGCTATTTCCCTCTAAAGGGCTTACAGTCTCCTAAAATGTAATTATGGCATTGTTATTAATTATTATTATTATTATTAATCCCCTACTAAACCATGAGCTTCTTGACAGTGAGATTATTCCTGATTCACTTTTCTAGTTCTTCAGTAGTACATAGTGTACAGTCAGAAAATTCTGTCAGCCAGTACAGAACAGAGAAACAAGCAAAGGGTTAACAATAACAGCAGTCATACTAATAAAAAAAGATGTATTTCCTGGATTATTGATGTGGAAATACTATAGAGAAAAATTCAGGCATAAACCAGAACTGCCATCCAGATGGGAATTCTCTGTCACATTTTTCCAGATTCTAAAGAGAAGAAAATAAGAAAATTGGTTTATATTTCGAGGGCCTTCCTCCCAGTCCGAATCCCTTTTGAATATTTCCAACTATTTCATCCCAAGCATCCTGATTTTATGATTTTATGCACACACACATGCACACACACACACACACACACACACACACACAAGTTCACACTTCTCTGACTTGAATATTCAAGTATCTTAAGCTGGCAGAAGAACAATCACATAATGAAGACAGAAGTAATGTTTGACATAGAGAAAAAGTAGAGGACAAGGAAGAAAGACTAGTGATTGCTATCTTTTGTATTTGAAGGTCTGTCACATAAAAAAGTATCCATGGTCTACTAGGCACCAGAGGGAAGTTAGGAACAATAAATGAAAGGAAGAAAGAGGTAAATTTAAATATGGGGTAAGGGAAAGCTTCCTAATAACTAGAGCTGTCTGAAACTTGAATGGTTTGCTTGAGGAGATAGAATATTTCTCATCACTAGAGGTTTCTAATATTGTGGGAGGAGGGCTTCTAAGACAAAAAGATGAGTAGTATGAACATTCAGGCACTGGGAACAGTCAGTGAATGATGCAAAGATGGAAGAGAGAGCATCATGCATAAGGAGCAAGGGAAAAGCCAAAATGATTAGACCATAAAATGTATGGAGATAAAAAATTAAATTTCATTAAGTTTGGAAAGATAGTCTGGAAGAATGTTGTGAAGGACTTTAAGTGACAGAAGAATTTATATTTTAGCATAGAGATGATGCAGAGCCATTAGAGTTAATTAAGTGGAGGTAGGTGCCATAATAATCAGGCCCTGGCCCTACAAAGGCTACTGAACTGAAAGTAAACCAAGAAATACTATGTTCACTTCTTTATTGTTTTTTGTGTCTCCTTTTTTTTCTCTTTAGTTTTTCTCTTTTTGATTTTTTCTCTCCCAATACGATTCATTAAGCAATGTGTTAAAAATAAATAAAAATAAAAATAAAATAAAAATACAAAAAAATAGTTATCTTTGCCCTAAGCCAACCTTTCCCTTTCTTGAGAAAATGTGTGGTTAGGCTAGATTTTGCCATCATCAGTATCTCATTGTCCTTACTTGTCCTCTTTCCTGTGAGTCTCCCATTGCCTCTTTCTTTTTTTTCTTAGGTTATCATAAGTTAAGATCTGAATCATGCTTAGGTGTTCTGCCCTTCACTAGTTGTGATGACAGCACTAGCACCCAGGACACCCCAGAATCAGACAGAGTCAGGCTAAGCAAAAGTCCTTAGTCTTTATTCTCAGTCTTTAGATGCAGGATTAAACAGGATGGAAGCAGAATCTCCACAACCGTCTTCTTCCTCATCTACCAATAAAGTGACCCTGGCTCCTCTTACTCCACCCCCTAGTTCCACCTACAATCCTCTGTATATACCAATTATTGAGCTAGCACAGGATAGTGGGAAGGACCATTTTCCAAGCATATGCCCATAGCGAATTGTCCAATCAGTAATTAGCCCTAAATGCTTGAACCAATCTCAATGCAATGACTCAAGAGTTTCAGTCCTCTACATCTCCTTCTTTCTTTTATTTTAGAACACAGGTGGTCATGCCATCCCTGACTTCTCAGGGAGGTGAGAGTCCCCAATAGGAGGTGATCACAGCCTACCTGACTTCTCAGGAAGGGAAGTGAAAGCACTAAAAAGGAGATGATCACGCCCTCCCTGACATCTCAGGATGGGAGATGAAAAGCATCAAAGGGAAGTGGGGATTGCTAGGGGGTTTCTGGGCTGAAGGGTCTTATTAGAAACAGGTATGCACAAACCCATCAGCATGGGAGGTATTACACAAACACATAGCAATAAAACACAAGCTATTAGTGATGACTCTCCCCACAACCAGTGCAAGCTCAATGTGATGCAACAAACATGAACAAACAATATCAATCAATATGGCATTATAAAGAGATTCCCCGAAGTCCTAGAAGGAGGGTATGTAAACAATAGTCACACATATGCCTTCTTCAACTAATAGCAAGCCATATTTTATATTCTGGTCCATTAACTCCATCTAATGGCTCCCCAGAGACATTACACACAATCTACTGGACAAAAGTGTATTTTACCTTATTTTTCTGGTTTAGTTACTCAGCTATCCCACTTCATTTCTCACCTGGCTGCATTTCTTCAGACTTCTTTTGTCATCTTCATCATCCTCCCCTCACCTTCCACCTTATCCATCTACACACACACACACACACACACACACACACACACACACACACACCCTTCCCTACCCCTTGCCCCAATTTTTCAGTTTCCTTCTGTGGATTGTATTTTACCATTAAATTGTAACTACTACATCAATCAATCAATGTTTTACTAAATGCCTACTATGTGCCAAGGAGACAGATGGGTAGCCCAATGTTTAGAACTGGGGGAATCAGGAGAAGTGAGTTCAACTCACAAAATCTCAGACATTTACTAATTGTGTGACAATCTCTACACACTGGAGAAGTAAATGGCAAAGCATTCCAGCCTCTCGGTAAAGAAAATCCCATGGAAAGTATCAGCATATTGCTGTTCCATGGAGTCATGAAGTCAGACATGATAGAGCAAAACAATGTGCCAGGAAATGTGCAAAACACTGTGGGTACAAAAAAAAGGAATAGTCCCTGCCTTCAGAGAGATTTTTAACCTTTTTTTATTTCTATTCCTAGCATTGTACTAAAATACAATGCCTGATCTATAACATCCACTTAATCAATGTTTATTGACTGACTGAACATATCTACAAGCATATTTACTGTGATATGAGAGATATAAAATAGAATGAGGCTTGCCTTCAAAATTATTAATAATTTTGAGTTATCTGGTTTTTATTTTCAGTAGAATCTGACAAAGCAATTTTTAAAAAATTAATTATAGAAACTTTTTTTTTTTACAAATTTAATATTTGACCTACTTATATGTTCTACTTTTAATTCTTTGGAATAAATTACCAAGAAAAATATGTTAATTATCATTAACATATTTTATTAAAGAAATATTTTCACTACTTATGATAATATGTATAGCTACTTGAAAACACTTTAACGTATATTAACAGGAACTATACTAATAAAGCAATAAAACTAATTCTTTTTAAATACTTAGAAAATCAGATAGATTTTCCCTTTACACATAGAAACAATATTAAAGCAATTATAAAGCACAGCTTCAAGTAAAAATATCCAGAAAACATAGAAAGAAACTGCAAACAATCGAGAAATGTAGAAACATTATTTTTTAGAGCTGGAAGAGATAGTAGAACTCTTGTAATCCAACATTTAACTCTTTAATAATCCGATAAACGATCATCTAGTTTTTGCTTGAACACTATCAACAACTAAATTCTAAATGCAATGCCTCGCTTCAAGAACAAAATTTAATCAGTTTTAACTGCTATATTGTGAAAAGTTTTCTCTTAAAGAGCTTGGAGGGGTAGCTAGATAGTGTAGTAGATAGAGCATAGGGCTCAGGAGAACCTGAGTTCAAATATGATCTCAGACACTTAGCACTTGCTAACTGTGTGATCCTAAGCAAGTCATTTAATCTTAATTGTTTTCAGGGGGAAAAAAGCTTGGAAACAACAAAAACTACTACAAAGAAATTCATAAATCAGAAAACTCACTTTTCTAATGTAAATTAGAATTTTCTCATACTTAAAAGCCTAGAGAATTGCCTACAGTACTTACTAAGAGGTTAAGTAATTTTCCTGGTTATATATTCCATATATGTTGGAGTCAAGACTTAACCCTGGTATTCCTGGAAATAAGGCTGAATTTCTATCCCTGTGTTATATAATCATATCTAGATTTGAAAGAGGACCTAAAAGTCCCTCTAGTCTACTCCAACCCACCACATACTCATTTTATGGAGAGAGGACATGACTTCCTCCAGATGAGAGTTTTTTTTTTTTTTTTTTTTTTTTTTTTTTTTTTACTGCAAATCTAATGTTCTTTTCATGAAACATCATGTCTTCATGATGCATATAGCTTGTGTCTTATGTATGTCTATGAGGTGCCTTACTATAGGTACTAGAACAAATCTTAAGTCTATAGGATGAAAAATGCCATCTCCATCCAGAGAAAGCACTATGGAGATAGAATGAATGAGTATAGAAGCATGGTATTTCCCCCTTTTTGTTATTATTTGTTTGCTTTTTTTCTTTCTCATGATTTTTTTTTTCCATTTTTATCTGTTTTTTCTTGTACAACATGACAAATATGGAAATATGTTTAAAATAATTACATATATTCAACCTATATCAGAATGCTTGCTGTCTTGGGAAGGGGGAGCTAAGAAAAGGAGGGAGAAAAATTTAGAACACAAAGTTTTATAAAAATAAATGATGAAAACTATCTTTATATGTAGTTGTAAAAATAAAATACTATTGGAAAAGAAAAAAGAAAAATATATTCCTAAGCCTACTTTTCTTTCTTTCCCCCCTTCTACCACTCATGGAGAAAATATCATCTGTTAGTATCTGTGGAAATAGAAACTCATTACATTAAGTTAATTAGTCTTTTGCTTAAAATAAACACTCGTGTCTTTGTTGGATAGAAAGTTTAATCTAGAAATAAAATGGTCAGCAGTGAACACTGGTGAAGGAATATGTTCACAGAGATAAAGGGTTCAATACAAAAAAAAAGCAGTAAAAAGATCCCATTCTCTCGTTGCTTTTAGATTATAGGGGTCATCATTTTCCAGAATCTGAAAGTCATATTTCCCACTCATCACCCGGAGCTATTGAGGGGCTAGATACTTTGTTCCCTAGAAACATGACACACTAATGAGACACAGGGAGGTTAGAAGGCAATAAAAAATAGTAAGAGGAAGAGGAGAAGGAAGAGAACGAGAAAGAGTAGTAACAGCAGCATCTTCAGCCATTCTGCAGCTAGAACAAGAACTCTCTGTTCTCAGCTAGCAACAGTACACACAGAAGACCTTGGTCTCATCTCAGCAGCACTCTTTGGGTTGGCAGGATACTAAGGACAAATAGATACTAATAAAAGGAAATAAATGCACATTGATGTCCATCTTCTCTCAGTGATCAGTTCTCTTTTTCTAGTTAAGGTCAGATTGACCCTTTGCTTTTGAATCCAGGTTTTTAAGTACTGATTATTTAAGTCATTCTGTCCAGCTGACATATAAGTCTTTTCATTAATACCCACTTTAGTTCTTTTTTAATCAAACAGTTCAAAATCAATCTAGTATATAATTGTAATTTTATTATTGTTGAAAATGTCATCTATCATTATTCATTGATGTTTAGAATTCATCCATTTCTCTGCCTCATTAAAATAAATAGAACAAGTAGTGGGGAATGATTTCTTTAACTTGACATTTTAATATAATAGTAGCAATAATAGTAATGATAATAATTATAACCCACATTTATATAGTATATTAAGACTTACAAGTTGATAGACATTTCACTTGATTGTTACTACTACCTTGTGAAGAAAATTTTATTATTATCCATATTTATAGTTGAGTAAACCAAGGCTGAGAGAAGAGACATCTTCAGTGGTATGACTAAAAGACTTGTTGATCGTATATAAACTTATCTAGTGGGCCAAGAATATTGAGACTCTGTGTGCCTTGCCTGCCTCATCACCATTCTGGGTCTTGATATTGATGTTCGGTCCAGTTCTGAAAAATGAAGTAAAATTGACTATCATACAATGAACAGCCAATTCTCTCCAGAACTCTGTTGACTGATTCTGAGTGGGAAAGGGGGAGGGGGGGAGAGGGAAAAATGGGAGGGAGAGTTGAAGCTGAATTGGGAACTGTGCAGTTTATATTGAAGTATGCCAGTTTAACATATTGAGACCAGACGCATCTCCTAATATGTCAATATCTAAATAGGGAAGTTAAGAATGAATACAGGTTGGATTTCTTTGATGTCAGCAACTAACTCTAGCTATTCCATTTAGTCATTTAGTCAAACCATCAATAAACATTTATGAAGCACCTATTGCATGCTAAAAGTTGTGCTAAATTCTATTTATATAAATACAAGTTAAAAAAAATAAATAGAAACTGCCCTGAAAGGACCTACAATATAATGATGGAAACTGGGTTAGAGAAGGAAGGTACCAAGAAAAGGGCATGAAGGCAATGGAAGTCCAAAAACCTTTCAGCTGGTGAAAAATGGGAAGAAGATGGTTGAGCCTACTTCTTAAATGGAGATTTTGGAACTCATGGATCTGCTTTAGGTCTAATTAGAGCAGCACTGATGAGATGTAAGGTCTCATTATCCCTCTCATTCCTCGGGGGAAGAAAATTCATCTGATCAATGGGCAGTATATTTGTATGAATTACTTTGTATCTATTCTGAATTTACTTTCATGTGAATCCTTTGTTTCCTCTCAAAAAAGTATAAATTCTTTGAGACTAAGGATTATTTCATTGTTATTATTATTTTTAATTTTGTATTCCTCCAAAGATTAGCACAATGCCAGGCTCAAAGTATATACCGTGTTTCCCCGATAATAAGACGTATCCCTAAAATAAGCCCTCCCCTTACTGTGTAAGATTCCTCTAAAATAAGCCCTCCCCCCAAAATAAGCCCTATTGAGATTGCTACTGTAGTGAAGGTGATCCCCTGCGCTACATGCTACATTACAGTACCCTCTGTATGCACCGTCTCCTCCCCCTCCTTTCCCCCCCTCTCCCCCAGTGAAAAGCACGCTGCGTTCCAAGCTGCATCCAATCAGAGCTGCAGCAGTGAGCGTGTCATCCTGTTCTTCCCCAGTGATTTGCTTGCTGGCGCCATTGAAAGCAGTGCCACGGAGGAGAGCTGAGGCAGGACAACATAAAAACCCGGTATGTAAGCGGGAGTGAGGGGGCATGATGGAGGATAAAAGAAGAACTCAGCCAGCACTCACTGCACTAAAGAAATGAAGAACTTCCTTGCAGAGAGAAGAATAGATCAAGTAATGATTCCTGCAGGAATGATGCCTATCTCCAGACCCTTGATATTGCAATAAACAAGCCATTCAAGGACCATTTGAGGATGGAATTCAATGACTACATTGAAAATAGAATGGAAAGAAATCAGAGTAGAAACTTTGTCTGCAAGAAGTTGTGACTTGGGTGAAGAAGTCATGGGATAAAATTACTGACAGCTGTGTCGCCAAGGCACTACGAGCAGGTTACCTGGACATGACATGTTCGTTTAAAGAGAGCTATATTGCTGGACATGACAGATTGGGTCCATTTCTTCTGAAGGAAATAGAGGCGCAAGACATCCAGGTTGGAATTCAGGGTATGGACACTTATGACGATGTTGTTGAAGAAGATGACATGATCATTATTGAATAAAGGTACTTTTTTTGGTTCACATTTACCTGTTTATTAAAATTGCTGTCAATGTTCATTAAAATACGCCTTCCCCTGAAAATAAGCCCTCTGGTGTTTTTCTGTCCAAAAAAATAATAAGACAGTGTCTTATTATCGGGGAAACACGGTATGTATGTATTTACATGTATGTACTTACATACACAGTAACTAGAAAACTACTATGTACTATTTGCTATTTCTTTCAAATGTACAACAAAAACATCATGTAAATTTATTTTCTTTTTTGCCTTACCCTGCTTTAGAGATGGCTGCCATTAGACAGAAATAGAGGTTATAGACAGAAATTTGTGTGTGTGTGTGTGTGTGTGTGTGTGTATACACACATATATACATTCATACATATATATGCCCACATATGCATGCATTCACATGTATGCATGCATGGGTATATATGTGTATGTATTTACATTTGTATAAAATTATTATATTAATACTTCTATTTATCAGTTCTTTCTCTGGATGCAAATAACATCTTTCTTCATATGTTCTTTATAATGAATCTGAGTATCTGTAATACACAAAATAATTTTTTTCACTCAGTTTTTTTAAGCTTTATAAAAATCAGATTGCTTGATTTTTCTCTCCTCTGTTAGTTGCTTCTATTCAGTTCAAGTGCACATTTATTAAATGTCTCAAAAGTGTAAGGCAATATATTAGTACTGTGAATAAAAAGATAAAAAACAAGAGAACACTGATTTCCAAGTATTTGGAGATATGTCATGTGGAAGACAGATTATTTGTTCTACTTGGCCACATACTCAAGAAGCAAGTTTGAATTCTAGGTTTTTCACTAGTGATTGCACATTTTTCAATTTAAATATATATATATATATATATATATATATATATATATATATATATATATATAATATATATATATATATATATATATATATATATATATATATATGTATGTATATATATATATATATATTTGCCATATTGCAAAAGTAAAATTAATTTTTTAACTTCAATTTTAAAATTAATAGTTGACATCTATTTTTAGGATTTAGAAATAAAAGAAAACTTAGAGATAATTCCAATAATCCTATTTTACAGATAGAGAAACTGAGGTCCAAAGAAAAGAAATGTTTGCCCCAAATTTCCCAGAGCAGATGAACTTCATCTACAAGAATTTCAGCACACGACCTGCTACTCCAAATTCAGTATATTTTGGCCAACAGGGTCTCTTTGGGAAGATAATAGAAGAGTTGAAATGAATTATGACAGGGAGACTGTTAAAATAATACAGAGAGTACAACTCTAGAACTTTTTTGTGAGAGAAAAGAACCATGGTTATATTTCCAATAAATCAACCAACTTGAATGTTTTCAAAATAAAAAAATACATGTGGTCTCACTGCCCTCTAGTGTCCCAGTTCCTCGGTAGCTATTTGAAGATTATATACCAAGTTATAAATTCTTATACCCGCAAGAGAGCTTAAGAAATAACCTGCCCTATATCCTTTGATCCAGCAGTGCTTATATCCCAAAGAGATACTAAAGAAGAGAAAGGGACCCATATGTACAAAATTGTTTGTGGCAGCCCTCTTTGTAGTGGCTAGAAACTGGAAAATGAATGGATGCCCATCAATTGGAGAATGGTTGGGTAAATTGTGGTATATGAATGTTATAGAATATTATTGTTCTATCATTTCTTATAGATGAACACAGAGAGGCTTGGAGAGACTTACATGAACTGATGCTAAGTGAAATGAGCAGAACCAGGAGATCATTATACACTTCAACAATGATACTGTTTGAGGATGTATTCTGATGGAAGTGGATCTCTTTGATAAAGAAAGCTAATTCAATTTCCATTGATCAAGGATGGACAGAAGCAGCTACACCCAAAGAAAGAACCACAAGGTATGAATATAAACTGCTTGCATTTTTGTTTTTCTTCCCGGGTTATTTATACCTTCTGAGTCTAATTCTCCCTGTGCAACAAGAAAACTGTTCAGTTCTGCACACATATATTGTATCTAGGATATACTGTAACCTATTTAACATGTAAAGGACTGCTTGCCATCTAGGGGAGGGGGTGGAGGGAGGAAGGGGAAAAATTGGAACAGAAGTGAGTGCAAGGGATAATGCTATAAAAAATTATCCTGGCATGGATTTTGTCAATAAAAAGTTAAAAAAAAAGAGAGAGAGAGAGAGAAAATTTCCCTTTGGGTTATAGGCATTAAAGATTGTTTCTTCTTTTTTTTTTTCTGAATCATACCCATCATTTATTTATTTATTTATTTTTATTATAACTTTTTATTGACAGTACATATGCATGGGTAATTTTACACAAACATTATCTCTTGCACTCACTTGTGTTCCGACTTTTCCCTTCACTCCCTTCACTCTCTCCCCCAGATGCCAGCAGTCTTATACATGTTAAATATGTTATAGAATATCTTAGATAAAATATATGTGTGCAGAACTGAACAGTGTTTTTGTTGCAGAGGAAGAATTGGATTCAAAATGTAAAAAATTACCTGGGAAGGAAAACAAAAATGCAAACAATTCACACTCATCATCCCAGTGTTTCTTTTCTGGGTGTAGCTGACTCTGTCCATCACTGATCAATTGGAACTGAATTAGATCCACTATGTGGATCTCACATCCTTTACATGTTAAATAGGTTACAGTATATCCTAGATACAATATATGTGTGCAGAACTGAACAGTTTTCTTGTTGCACAGGGAGAATTAGACTCAGAAGGTATAAATAACCCGGGAAGAAAAACAAAAATGCAAGCAGTTTATGTCAAAGACATCCACTTCTATCAGGATACATCCTCATATAGAATTGTTGTTGAAGTGTATAATGATCTCCTGATTCTGCTCATTTGACTCCTCTGTGTATTCATCATGCTGGTCATTACTTAAGAACAATAATATTCCATAAATTCATATGCCACAATTTATTTAACCTTTCTCCAATTGATGGGTGTCCAATCATTTTCCAGTTTCTAACCACTACAAAAAAGGCTGCCACAAATATTTTGGCACATACAGGTCCCATTACCTTCTTTAGTATCTCTTTGGGATATAAGCCCAGTAGTAACACTGCTGGGTCAAAAGGTATGCACAGCTTGATAACTTCTTAGGCATAATTCCAGATTCCTCTCCAAAATTGTTGAATTCATTCACAACTCCATCAACAATGCATCAGTGTTCTAGTTTTCCTGCATCCCTTCCAACATTCAACATTTTTTCCTGTCATCTTAGCCAATCTGAGAGGTTTGCAGTGGTATCTGAGTTGTCTTAATTTGCATTTTTCTGATTTGGAACACTTTCACATTGAGTGGAAATAGTTTCAATTTCATCATCTGAAAATTGTCTATTCATATCTTTTGACTATTTATCAATAGGATAATGTCTAATAGTTTTCCTAATATTGAACCAGCTCTTCATTCCTGGCATAAATACTACTTGGTCATAATATATTATCTTGAGGATTACTTTCTGTAATCTTTTTGCTAATACAATTTACAATTTTAGCATCAATATTCATTAGAGAGATTGGTCCATAATTTTCTTTCTATTTTCAACCTACCTGCTTTAGGTATGTACTGATACATGCCTATGTCATAAAAGGAATTTGGTAGGACTCCTTCAATCCCAAATTTTTAAATAGTTTATATAGCATTGGAGTTAATTGCTCTTTAAATGTTTGGTAGAATTTACATGTAAATTCTACTAGTCCTGGGGATTTTTTCTTACGGAGTTAATAGCTTGTTCTATTTCTTTTTCTAAGATGGGACTGTTTAACCAATTTACTTCCTCTGTTAATCAGGAGAAGCTATATTTTTGAAGGTATTCTTCCATTTCTGTTAAGTTATTGAATTTATTGGCATAAAGCTGGGAAAAGCAAGTCCTAATTATTACTCCAATTTTCTCTTCATTAGTGGCAAGTTCTCTCTTTTCATTTTTAAGACTAACAATTTGATTTTCCTCTTTCCTTTTTTAATCAGATTTCTTAAGGGTTTATCTTTTTTTTTGTTTTTTTTCATAGAACCAACACTTAGTTTTATTAATTTAGCTTTTTACTTTCAATTTTATTTATCTCTCCTTTTATTTTTAGAATTTCAAGTTTAGTGTTTGATTGGGGGTTTTTAATTTGTTCCTTTTCTAGCATTTTTAGTTGCAAGCCCTATTCATTGACTTTCTCTTTCTCTATTTTGTGCAAGTAGGCCTCTAGAAATATAAAATTTCCCCTTTTTACTGCTTTGGCTGCATCCCACACATTTTGATATGACATCTCATTATTGTCATTTTCTTGGGTGAAGTTATTAATTATGTCTATGATTTGCTGTTTCACCCAATCGTTCTTTAGTAAGAGATTATTTAGTTTCCAATTATTTTTTGGTCTATTTTCCCCTGACTTTTTATTGAATGTAATTCTCACTGCATCATGGTCTGAGAAGGATGCATTTACTATTTCTGCCTTATTGCATTGGAATTTGAAGTTTTTATATCCTAATATATGGTCAATTTTTATATACGTTCCATGAACTGCTGAGAAGAAATTATACTCCTTTCTGACTCCATTTAATTTTCTCCAAAGATCTATCATATCTAACTTTTCTAGTATTCTATTTGCCTCTTTGACTTCTTTCTTATTTATTTTGTGGTTTGATTTATTTAATTCTTAGAAGGCAAGGTTGAGATCTCCCACTATTATAGTTTTGTTGTCTATTTCTTTTTGCAGCTCTCTTAATTTCTCTTTCAAGAATTTAGATGCTACACCACTTGGTGCATATATGTTTAATACTGATATTGCTTCATTATCTATGCTACCTTTTAGCAAGATATAGTGCCCTTCCTTATCTCTTTTGATGAGATCAATTTTTGCTTTTGCTTGATCTGAGATCAGGATGGCTACCTCTGCTTTTTTGACTTCACTTGAAGCACAGTAGGTTCTGCTCCAACCTTTTACCTTTACTCTGTATGTATCGCCCTCCTTCAAGTGTGAGTCCTATAAATAACATATTGTAGGATTCTGGCTTTTAATCCAGTCAGCTAACCACCTTCTCTTTATGGAAGAATTTTCCCTATTCACATTTATGGTTAAAATGACCAATTCTATATTACTTGCCATCTTGTTAATCACTGATTATGTTTTTCTTCTTTTCTTCCCCCGACTCCCCTCCCTATATTAAACTTATAAGCACCACTTGCTTTTCAGTCTTCCCTTTTTAGTAGCCCTTCTCCCACCTTAGAGTTCCTCCCCCTTTCTTACCCCTTTCCCTCACAATTTCTGTATTCCCTTCCTCTTAGCTTACACTTTCCCTTTTCACTTTTCCTCTTCCATTTTTCAATGAGGTGGGAGAAGTTTCATGATAAATCAAACATGTCTAATATTTTTCTCTTTAAGCCAATTCTGATGAAGTAGGATACACACTATGTTCACTCTCCTCCTTTCTTTCTCTCAGATATAATAGATTTCCTTTGCCTCTTCATGAAATATAGTACCCCCATTTTACCCTTTTTCTGGTACAATTCCCTTTCCACCTCTTGTTTCTAGAACAAAATATACATGTGTTCTTTATGTATCTTTATAGCAGGAATATCGTTCCCAAGATTTCTTTTTACCTTTTTAGGTTTCTCTTGAGTTCTATATTTGGAAATCAAACTTTTTGTTTATTTCCGGTTTTTTCATCAGAAATAAATGAAATTCACTTATTTTGTTGAATGTCTATCTTCTTTCCTGGAAAAAGATGCTCATTTTGGCTGGGTAAGTTATTTTTTATTGCATACCAAGTTCCTTAGCTTTTTGGAATATCAGATACCAGGCCCTTCGATCTTTTATCATGGATGCTGCTAGATTCTGAGTTATCCTTATTGTGTCTCCTCTATATTTGAATTGATTTTTTTTCTAGCAGCTTGTAGTATTTTTTCCTTCATCTGATAGTTCTGTAATTAAGCCACTATATTTCTTGGCGGTGATTGATGAATTCTTTCAATGTTTGTTATGGGCCAGAACTTGAAACAAGGTGCCAAGTCACTGGAATTGATAGAGACAATGCTTATGTCCTTAGTTCACAGCTTTAGAGTTCATATCTTTAAGAGAGTGCAGACCTGGGGAGCTTCACAAGTCAGAAGCCCACAATCCCACTCTCAGAGGAGGAGTCAGATTCTTTCCATTTTCCACCTTTATGCTGGTTGGAGGCTTTGGATTCAGAGAGAGGTAGAGGCTGAAGATGGAAGAGAAAAAGGACTAGCAGCAAGAGCTCTCAGAACCAAGCAGAGAGATAGGCCTCTAAGAAAACTAATCGGGCTATTTTGAAAAAGACAATTAAGGATCTGGACTTTAACAGCTAGCTGCATTTGAGGTGATTATTACTTTGAACTGAAACTAAGGCTGCCTCCAGAAGCCCACCAAGAAACCTGCTCCAAAACAACATTATACATTAGAGAAGAGAATATTACATTTTGGCGCCCAACATGGGGCAGACACGCTCCTGATTTCAGTGGAAAAGTCTCCCGAAGAAAATATTACAAATGTCTGTTTTACTCTCTGTTTATATAAAATTTGGGCAGTTCTTTTTGATAATTTCCTGGAAAATAGTGTTCAGGCTCTTTTTTTTGTCATATTTTTCAGGAAGTCCAATAGTTTTCAATATCTTTCCTAGATCTATTTTCCAGGTCTGTGTTTTCCCAAGAAGGTATTTGACATTTTAAAAAATGGGAAACCAGTGTTTCATTTTTTTGGTTTTGCTTGACTGATTCTTGGTGTCTCCTTGAGTCATTCAATTCCATTTGTTCAATTCTGATTATTAATATTTTATTTTATTCACTCATTTTTAAAATATATTTTTCTAATTGTCCAATTGAGTTTTTAAGTGAGTTGTTTTGTTCTATGGACTTTTTTCCCATTTCACTAATTTTATTTTTTAGAGAGTTATTTTCTTTTTCCAATTCACCAATTCTGTTTTGCAAGGATATGTTTTGTTTGTCCACTCTATCTTTTAAATGAGTGGGATGACTTATCCAGACTCTCTTGCCAAGCTTCCCTTTCTTTTTCCCATTTTTCTTCTAGCTCTCTTGTGAGATTCTTTTTATTTCTTCTATGAGCATCTTGTGTGTTGAGGACCAGATGATATCCTGCTTTGGGGATTCATCTGGAAACACTGTTTTTAGTCTCCTCAGGGTTTAAAGTCTGCTCTCTATAAGTACAGAAGTCATGAATAGTCTGTTATAATTTTTTACTCATTTTGTCAAAGAAGAAGCAAAGAAAACTAACAAAAAAAGCAAATGCAGTCTGCTTTTTTTGGGGGGGGGGTGGCTGGATGGTTATTACCGAGCTTACTCTACAGACTGCAGGGGGCAGCATTGAGGCACTAGCAGGACAGCAATGGCTGTGCTGCATCTGCACTCTGAGATGGTGAGAGTGCTGAAACACTCTGGGTGGGTGTGGCCAGGTCCTGAGAGACCCTAGCTTTTGGGGGTTATAATCTTTACCCCCTATGTTTACAGCTTCTCTGTTGGAATAGTGGCTTTTTGCCAAGGCAAAGCAGTCACTCTGTGATAAAATTCTTTCCACAGAAATGGCTGAGGTCACGACCCACCTCTCTCCAGTCTGTGCAGTATGACCTGCCTGCTGTACTCTCACTGCCTGCGTGAGGGCAGTCTTTGCCCAATCTGACCATCCCCGCCCACCAGCAAAAACATACCTTTTTGGTGAATTTTGAGGATATCTTCTGTTGGTAATTATGTGTGAGTTTTTTAAGTTAAGCACTGTAATGTTCTCTTTTCTAAAATATATTGTTCTCTGAGAGCAGCCTTAATTTCAGGTCAGAGTAATAATCACCTCAAATGCAGCCAGAAGCTAAAAGTTCAGATCCTTTATTGTTTCCTTCAAAATAGCCCAGTCATCTTTCTTAGAGGCCTATCTCCTTGGTTCCGAGAGCTCTTGCTGCTAATCCTTTGTCTTTTTCTAGCTTCAGCCTCTAGCTCTCTCCAAATCCAAAGCATCCAGCCAGCACAAAGGTGGAAGTAGGAATGAATTGACTCTGCCTCACAGAGAATGGGCTTGTGGGTTTCTGACTTGTAAATCTCCCAAAGTCTCTAGTTGGCTCGTGGGAGCTCCTCCTTATATTTGATCTCTTAAAGGTGTGAACTCTAATGTGTGAACTAACGTGTGAACTCTCTTAAAGATGTGAACTAAGTACATAAGCATTGTTTCTATCAATTCCAGTGACAGCACCTTATTTCAAGTTGTGGCCCATAACAAAGCACTAATTCCAAGACCTTATCATGAAAAAAATTCTGAGAGCAAAGACGGTGTTTAAGTAGATGTGTGTGTGTCCTCTCCACCATCTTGGCTGGAAGTCTGGATTGTTGTTATGCTATAAGGAGTATATGAAAAGATTTGCATTTTTAATGTCCGGCGTTAATTTAGCTGAGCCTTATAAAATATATGAAAGGACAGTTTTGCCTTAGGGAATAAAAAATAAGTTGACTATGTTTCAAAAGCTGCCACTCTTACTCTGGTAAGAAATTACAAAAGTAATGTTATTAAATTACATGGATGAAATACATATTGGTAGGTATACCTGAGATGCAAATGTTGGAAGCAAAAGACCATAGAAACACTAAGGAACTACAAATTGCGCATAGCTCCAGAAAAAATTCACTGGCTAGAATTTTATTAAATGCCATTAAGCGAGCAGTACAATTATCCGGGATAAGACCTGACATGATATACACTCTTTATACCAATGCACAAATTAATGTATGCTGTGAAACCATCCCAGAGTGGCAAATTTTATTAGCCATGGCTCCAAATTTTACACATGGGTCTCCATTAAAGATAACCAGACTAATACATAATTGGCAATGGATTCTTGAAGAAAAGGTTTCTAAAGTTCCTCTTAAAGGACCAACTATCTTTACAGATGCATCCAAACATAATATTTGTACTGTATACTCTCATGACTTAACTATAAAGAAAATAGTCAGAACTCTTTTTCAGTCCACTCAGCAGAATGAATTGTATGCAATCATTGTAGCTCTTACTTATCATCCAAGAGATATAAATATAATATCTGATTCGGCCTATTCAGTAGATGTGGTACAAAGAATTTTCACAGCCCAAATAAAATTTGTAGCCTCTAATATATATCATCTCTTTAATGAACTTCAAGAGCAAGTGAGAAAGCATCCAGGTAAAATTTATATTTTGCATATCCACTCTCATAGTGGACTTCCAGGTCCCATTTTTTATGGTAATTCAAAGGCAAATAGCCTTCTAACTATGCTCGCCAATACTGCTTTATTTCAAGAAGTCCAGGAATCTCATTCTAAATATCATCAGGATGCTTGAGCTTTATGTTTACAATTTGAAATAACAAGAGAGGAAGCAAGGATCATAGTAAAAGCCTGCACAGCTTGATTTCCTTTCCATGCTCCTACACTGCCTCCAGGGAAGAACCCTAGTGGTTTGAGACCCATTGAAATTTGGCAAGTGCATGTGACCCATTATAAATCTTTTGGTCACCTGTCTTTTATCCATGTTGTGGTAGATACTTTTTCAGGATTCACTTTTGCAAAACCAGCAGCAAAATAGATAGCCTGAGTGGTCACTGAATTCCTTATTCAAGCATTTGCAATTATGGGTGTCCACAAGCAATAAAAACAGATAATGGACCTGCATATACTTCTAAACATTTTGCACACTTTTGTGTACCATATAACATTTTACACACCACTGGCATAACTTTTAATCCTCAAGGACAGGAATAGTAGAGAGGAGAAACAGAAACATTAAGATGTTCCTCCAAAAACAAAAGAAAGGGTAACCCTAGAAACTTCTAAATCTTAACCCTTTTTTATACAATTAACTTCTTGATTTTTGACAAAGATGTACTGGTACCAGCACATAGGTTTTATAACCCCACCAGAAGGGCAGTGTCCAGTGTGAACAGCTCCACTATCTTTAGATAATCACCAGGTGATGTGGAGAGACTCAAAAAGTGGCGTGAATGGAAGGGACCAGATAGGTTAACTGCTTGGGAGAGAGTGTTTACATGTATATCTATAGATGGAGAAGGAATCAGATGGATGCCAATATAAATACATCTGTATTTGCCTTGTCCATTGGAGAGAGATGGAGTAGACCTTTGAAACGAAGGAGAAGACCCAAGAAATATCAGGTGGTTCTGTTGCTGATTGTGCCCACTACTAAATGAGCATGGCAGTTATGGTGTTTGACTCATGGACATCAAAAATTGTTGGACTTCAAAACCCTCAGGAATCACTGGATTCATTAAGACATAAGACTGTTGTAAGACTTGAAAGCCCTCAGGAATCATTGGATTTTCTGAGAAATGATGACTGTTGCAGGACTTCAAAAACTTGTGTGGAGCATTGGATTCCCTGACACGTGAAGCAATGAACAATAGATTGATTTTGGATTATCTCTTTGCTGAAGAAGGCGTATGTATGACTGTTGTTTACATGCCCTCCTTCTAGGACTTCTGGAAATCTTTTACAACACCATGTTGATTTATATGATTTGTTATATCACTACTTGCATGTATAATTCATGTTTGTTACACCACATCGAGTCTTCACTGACTGTGGGGATAGCTAGCACTAATAGCCTGTGCGTTATTGCTATGTGCTTGTGTAATATTCCCATGCTGATGGGTTTGTGCATACCTGTTTCTAATAAGATCCTTCAGCCCAGAAACCCACTAGCAATCCCCACTTTCCTTTGGTGTTTTTCATCTCCCTTCTTGAGATGTCAGGGATCATCTCCTTTTTAGTGCTTCCACCTAAGAAGTCAGGGAGGAGCTTGATCACAAGTCAGGGAGGCCCTTGGGGGCTCTTAGCTCCCTGAGAGGTCACAGATGGTGTTCTAAAACAAAAGAAAGCGGGAGATGTAGAGGGATGAAACTGATCAGATGCACTGAGGTCCAAGTGCTTAAGGCTAATTACCAATTGGATAATACTCTATTAGCGTTTGCTTGGAAAATGGCCTGCCCCACCATTCTGTGTGGGCTCAATCTGTTGGTGTATAGGGAGATAAGAAGGTGGGAAAAAAGAGGTGGAGTAAGAAAGTGAGAGTGACTCCTGGCCAGATTTGTATTGTTATCTCTCTCACTTCATATTGCCATTCCATTCACATCCGCAAATAATAAAGATTAAGGACTTTTGCTGATCCTTACTCGGGCTGATTCTAAGGTACACGGTCATCACACCTTCCAAGTTTATTCCCATCATTGTCATCATTTCTATCATTGTGTGTATCTGGAATCTATCTACAAAAGGTAAATCAGGAATTATATGAGCAAAATTACAAAACATTTTCCACACAAATAAAGTCAGATCTAACCAATTGGAAAAATATTAAGTGCTTTTGGATAGGCCAAGCGAATATAATAAATATGACAATACTCTTGAAACTAACCTATTTAGTGCTAAAGATTAACTTTAATGACTTAGAAAAAATAACTAAATTCATATGGAAGAACAAAAGCTCAAGAATTTCAAAGGAATTAATGGGAAAAAAAATCAAATGAAGGTGGCCTAACTGTACCTGATCTAAAACTATATTATAAAGCAGCAGTCACCAAAACCATTTGGTATTGGCTAAGAAATAGATTAGTTTAATCAGCGTAATAGGTTAGGTTCAAAGGACAAAATAGTCAATAACCATAGCAATCTAGTGTTTCACAAACCCAAAGATCCCAACTTTTGGGATGAGAATTCACTATTTGATAAAAACTGCTGGGAAAATTGGAAATTAGTATGGCAGAAACTGGGCATGGATCCACACTTAACATTGTAGTATAAAAGAGGTTAAGAAAAATAACACTGGAAGCAGAAGAAAGGTGGCAGAAGTAAATTGGTGAAAATTGTCTCACATGAAGAGGTGAGAAAGACCTATTACAGGGGAGTAAAAGATGAGAGGGGGTCCACTGGGCATTGCTTGAACCTTACTATCACTTAGATTGGCTCAAAGAAGGAATAATATTCACAATCAGTTGGACGTAGAAAACCATCTTACTCTTTATAAGGTAAATGTAAGTTCAGAATTTGCATTCAATAAGCACAGACTTAAAAGTGAGTGGGCAGATATTTATTATTGCTCAGAACCTTGATTGAAACAAGACTAAAGAAAGAGAAAACTTACAGCACAAAGATAATACACAATTAACAACCATAATAGCACCATAACAATAAATACAATCTAACAAAAAAACATACAAAATATATCATCAAACTCCAAGGATGCACCAACTTCTGAATTTCTACTGGGAGAATCCCTAGTCACAGCCATTCAGAGTCTTGGAGTGGGAAAAGATACCAGGCAAAGTGTATAGTTCTTCCTGGGTTAGATTTTCCAAGCTTCTTTCCATTAAAAGGTTTTTATAAACTGAAAACAAAGAAGGTACTGCACTAAGTATTCTCATTTGATATATGATTCTTAAGATAAAGCAGACTCCCAAGTACAGGGTGATCTATCTCAAGGGACCCGCCAAGGAGAACATTTGTTCATTCCTTTTGGATGACTGCATTTACTCGAGTTACTGGTTAGGTTTCCAAGGTGAACACAGGTCAGCAAATAAAGGAAACTTAGTAATCAATACTTATTAATCAAAACAAAAGAGAATGGCCTTCCCTTCCTATGCTTCCTGACATTCCATTAGATGTGCAAATATATTCCCATGTTCTCAGTAAAAAGTTATACAAAAGATATGGCCAAAACTCACTAGGATTCCTTATACCCTATAGGGAAATCTCAGGGGAGAGGGTTAAGAAAGAAGTTTGGGGTGGTTAACACAAAGTAGGGCAGATTGGGGGAGGCAGTAGTTAGAAGCAAAACCCTGGAAAAGGGAAAAGGATTAAAGGATAGAGGGAAGAATAAACAGGATGAAAAATAGGATGGAGGGAAATACACAGATAGTAATTATAACTGTGCATTGAATGGGATGAACTCACCAATAAAACTGAAGTGCATAGCAGAATAGATTAAAAAACAGACTTACAATGTAGTTTACAAAAAACCCACTTGAAGCAGAGAGACTTATATAGAATAAAAGTTAGGGGCAGGAGCAGAATCTATTATTCTTCAGTGAAGTTAGAAGGAAAAAGAAGAAAAGAAAAGAAGAAGAACAGGAAGAAAAAGAAAAAGGAAGACAAGAAGATGGAATAGCCTATGTGACATGTGATGAGAAGATGAATTAGAGTGACTGTCATATTTCTAGAGAAAAGCAAGTCAAGTCAATAAGTACTTATTAAGCACCTCCTAGAGGTCAGACTGTGCTAAATGATGGGAACATAAAAACAAAAGGCACAAAATAATCCTCAGCTTCAAGGGGCTCATAGTATGATGGGAGTTATGATATACAATGTGCAGACAAGATTATGTACAAGATAAATTGGAGATGATCTCAGAGGTAGGACATTAAGATTAAGGAGGTCTTGGAAAGGCACTTTCCATAAGAGAGAATGTTAGATGAAAATGTAAAGAAACCAAGGGAGCCAGGAGGCAGAGAAGAGAAAGGACAGAATTGCAGGCATGGAGGACAGATAGTGAAAATTCAAAAAAAGTAGAAGATGGAACATTTTAAAGCACAAAGATAATGCACAATTAACAACCATAGTAATGACCGCGCTAGCACCCAGGACATCCCAGAATCAGCTGAAGTCAGGATAAGCAAAAGTCGTTAGTCTTTATTCTTGGTCTTTAGGGATAGAAGTGAACAGGATGGAAGCAAAATCTCCACAACTGTCTTCTTTCTCACTACTGCTAAAGTGACCCTGGCTTATCTTACTCCACCACCTAGTGCTCCTACAACCCTCTGTATACACCAGTCATTGAGCCAGCACAGTGGGAAGGACCATTTTCCAAGCATATGTCCATAGAATATTGTTCAATCAGTAATTAGCCCTAAGTACTTGAATCAACCTCAGTGCAACGACTCAAGAGTTTCAGCCCTCTACATCTTCGGTTTCTTTTGTTTTAGAACACAGGTGGTCATGCCATCCCTGACTTCTCAGGGAGGTGAGAGCCACCAAAAGGAGGTAATCATACCCTGACTTCTCAGGAAAGGAGGTGAAAACACTGAAAAGGTGATCACGTTCCCCCTCACCCCCCTGACTTCTCAGGAAGGGAAGTGAAAGCAGGAAGGGAGATGAAAAGCACAAAGGGAAGTGGGGATTGCTAGCAGGTTTCTGGGCTGAAGGGCCTTATTAGAAACAGGTATGCACAAGCCCATCAGCATGGAAGGTATTACATAAGCACATAGCAATAACACACAGGCTATTAGTGATGACTCTCCCTACAACCAGTGCAGGCTCAATGTAGTACAACAAACATGAATTGTACATTCAGGTAGTGATATAACAAACAATATAAATCAATATGGTATTATAAGACATTTCCACAAGTCCTAGAAGGAGGGTATGCCTTCTTCAGCAGCCAAGAAATAGTCCAAAACCAATCTATTGTCCATTGCTTCACGTGTCAGGAAATCCAATGATCCCCACAAGTTTTTGAAGTCCTGCAACAGCCTTTTTATGTGTTAGGGAATCCAATGATTCCAGCAGATTTTCAAGTCCTGCAACAGTCTTATCATGTCTCAGAGAATTCAATGATTCCTGAGGGTTTGGAAATACTACAACAATCTTATCATGTCTCAGAAAATTCAATGATTCCTGAGGGCTTAGAAATCTAACAATTTTTGATGTCCATGAGTCAAAAACCATAACTGCCATGCTCATTTAGTGGTGGGCACAATCAGCACCAGAACCACCTGATATTTCTTGGGTCTTCTCCTTCGTTTCAAGGGTCTGTTCCGTCTCTCTGAGATGGACAAGGAGAATATGGCTTGTTGGCACCCATGTGATTCCTTCTCTACCTGTAGAGATACAAGCAAACCCTCTCCCCCAAGCAGTTAGCCTATTTGGTCCCTTCCATTCACCACTTTCTGGGTCTCTCCACATCATCTGGCGATTATCTAAAGATAGTGGAGCTGCTCACACTGGACATTGCCCTTCCGGTGGGTTATAAAACCTGTCTGCCGGAGCCAGTGCATCGTTGTCAAAAATCAAGAAGTTAATAGTATAAAGGGCTAGATTTAGAAGTTCTCTAGGGTTACCTGTGGCTCCCACTTTCTTTTGTTTTTGGAGGAGCATCTTAATGTCTCTGTTTCTCCTCTTTACTATTGCCTGTCCTTGAGGATTAAAAGGTATGCCAGTGTGTGTAAAATCTTATACTGTGCACAAAAGTGTGCAAAATGTTTAGAGGTATATGCAGGACCATTGTCTGTTTTTATTGCTTGTGGCACACCCATAATTACAAATGCTTGTATAAGGAATTCAGTGACCACTCCAGATGTCTCTTTTGCTGCTGCAAAAGTGAATCCTGAAAAGGTGTCTACCACAACATGGTAGACATGGATAAAAGACAGGTGATCAAAAGATTTATAATGGGTCACATGCATTTGCCAAATTTCATTGGGTCTCAAACCATGAGGGTTCTTCCCTGGAGGCAGTGTAGGAGTGTGGAAAGGAAGGCAAGCTGTACAGGCTTTTACTATGCTTCTTGCTTCCTCTCTTGTTATTCCAAATTGTAAATGTAAAGCTCGAGCAGCCTGATGATATTTAGAATGAGATTCTTGGGCTTCTTGAAATAAAGCAGTATTGGCCAGCATAGTTAGAAGGCTATCTGTCTTTGAATTAGCATCAAAAATAGGACCTGGAAGTCCACTATGAGAGTGGACATGCAAAATATAAATCTTACCTGGATGCTTTCTCACTTGCTCTTAAAGAGCTGATATATATTAGAGGCTACAAATTTTATTTGGGCTGTGAAAATTCTTTGTACCACACCTACTGAATACGCCAAATCAGATATTAGATTTATATCTCTTGGATAATAAGAGCTAGAATGATTGCATACAATTGATTCTGCTGAATAGACTGCAAAGGACTTCTGACTACTTTATAGTTAAGTCATGAGAGTATACAGTGCAAATATTATCTTGGATGCATCTATAAAGAGAGTTGGTCCTTTAAGAATAACTTTAGAAACCTTTTCTTCAAGAATCCATTGCCAATTATGTAATAGTATGGTTATCTTTAATGGAGACCCGTGTGTAAAATTTGGAGCCATGGCTAATAAAATTTGCCATTCTGGGATAGTTTCACAGCATACATTAATTTGTGCATTGGTATAAAGGTTGTATATCATGTCAGGTCTTATCCCAGATAATTGTACTGTTCACTTAATGGCGTTTAATAAAATTCTACCAGAAGAACTGGGTAAGGAGTAAGGCTTTGTTCTGGTTGTGCTGGGAGGTTCACCCACTCTATCACACTGTCTCTTGATGAAGGACTGCTGTGGGTGCCTATTTTGTAGCAATAACTGATATTTCCAAGGGTTTTTGAGTGACTCTTTTAGCCACATTGGATAAAGTGAGTTCAACTTCTCTCAAAGCCTTTTGAGCTAATTTTGTAAGCTGGCGTGGTGAGTTTAAAGCACTATCTCCCCTTAAAATGTTATATAATGGTTGTAATTGATAGGTAGTCAAGCCTTGTCTCATCCACCGAGACCTCGTTACTCATGTGGGCTTCGAGGGGGGATCCAGCCTGAGGAGAAATGGGCAAGAAAGAGGAGGGAGACGAGGCTGATTGTTGCCAAGGTCTCAGTTTATTGCTCTCAGGATACAACTTATATAGGAAAAAGCATGGGAAAGAGAAGTAGGGTGGTCTGGGAAAGGAACATGGGCTATAGCTGGTCCAGTGAGCAGGAACATAGTGTGGTGATAACTCAAGATTGATTCTCAAGACCGTTTTGCCTGGTTGCAGGATTGTTTGACCACCTGCTCGATTCTGTTGCAGCAAGGGGTGGGGAAAAGGCACCTGGGCTAGGGCCATGAGAAAGGCACCTGGGCGGGGGCCTTCGGCTTCCAACAAAGCCTAACACTGGACACATTCATTGGATATCTCCTATCAATTTCTGAAAGTCATTTAAGATGTTTAGCTTCTTTGTTCTTAAGGAAAGTTTTTGTACTGTGAGCACCTTAGGATATACTTCATATCCTAAATATTGAAAAGGAGCATGTCTTTGAATGTTTTCTGGAGCTATGTGCAATTTGTAATTTCTTAATGTTTCTATGTTCCTTGGTAAACATGCTTCTAACATTTTTTCCTCAGATGCACATCCCAATATGTCATCCATGTAATGTAATAACATAACATTTGGAAATGCTTTTCTTACTGGAGTAAGAGCAGCAGTAACATATATTTGACACATAGTAGGGCTGCTTTTCATTCCCTGTGGCAAAACTGTCCATTCATATCTTTTATAAGGCTCAACTAAGTTAATGCTGGGCACTGAAAAAGCAAATTTTTTCATATCTTCCTTATCTAGAAGGATGGAATAGAAACAAATCCTTAATGTCTATAACCCAAAGGTTATAGACTGAAGAGTTCCCATAGTTTCCATCTGTTCATTTACCTTTCCTAAATCAGTCAACATCCTCCATTTTCCAGATTTCTTTCTTACAACAAATACTTGGGAATTCCAAGGACTTAGAGAAGATTTTAAGTGTCCTTGGTCAAGTTGCTCCTGTACTATAACTAATAAGACCCAAATTTTATTGGTGCCCAAGGACCACTGTTCTATCCACATTGGTGTATCAGTTTTTCATTGGATAGGAACAGTTGAAAGTGTTGACAAGCCTTCAACAGCAACTCTGCCTAAAAAACCGAGGTATTCATTTGTAATCCTAATTGTAAAATATCTCTTCCATACAGATTGATGGGGATTTTTTCACCTATAAAAGGAGGAAAAACTCCTTTTTAGCCTTCAAAAGTTCATCTCAAAGGGGTAGCACTAACTTCAGCTACTACTGATCCTCCTACATATATAGGTATCTGCCTTAATCTTTGACCAGTGACTGGGTCAGTTGGCACCTCTAATGATTGTACAATCTGCACCAGTGTCTACCAATCCTTCTAATGGTATGCCATTTATATAGATAGTGAGCTTAGGTTGGTCAGCTGTCACAGCTGCTGTCTAAAATATTCCTGGATTCTGTTTTGTTGGGAGTCAGAATCTGGGTGACAATCACCAGATTGCTTGGAGTCTGTATTAGTAAACCTGGTGCTACTACTTCTCTTGGATGATGTCACACATTGTCTACCTGTACTAGTGACTGGGATATTATCTACACATTCCCCAGTTTCCCACATCAGTGTATGGATGGGACACTGTTTTGTAAGTGGTCTCAGGAGGTGAAATGGTTAAGCCTACTGTGCCTGGAGGCAAGGGATCCAAAGGCTGAAGAGGAACAGATTTCACCTCTCCAGGGGTATTTCAATTGTCCCAGCTGCATACAACTCTATTTTCCCCAGTTGTAATCCCTTTCTCCCATCAGATTGCTTTCTGTCTGGTGGATTGTATAATCTCCTTCTCTTATCATATAGCTTCCTGATTGATTGGTCATGTCTGGGTACTGGACTTCTAAGCACTCTCTGACTGTAGCATCGGCTGCCATCATGCCCCAAATATTTTTTGTCTTGGGCCTTGGAGCTGGGCCTCTCATACCATTTCCCTGAATCAGTCTACATTCTGATGCCCAATGGAAGCATCTGTTGCATTTTGGACATGAGGTATTGGGTCTTGTTCTCCCACCCTGTTTTCTCACTCTGTCTCTTTGCCAACATTGAGCTTTCAGATGCCTTATTTTACCACATTGAAAGCATTGATGAGTCTCTCTGGAAGTCCCTTGCCAAAAGGGACCCTGTCTTCCCATGTTTGGATTTTGGGAAGTTTGCATCATAGCCTGGCTATAAAAGGCATTTGTGCCCACTGTGGCACAGCATCTTATGATCTCCTCTAAAGGAGCATCCTTGCATAGTCCTAGTATAATTCTTCTGCAAACCTCATTAGCATTTTCTTTAGCAAGTTGCCTTATTATAATGTCTGTTACTGCATTTTCACCATTAGTTCCTATGACAGCAGTCTGCAGATGTCCCACGAAATCAGCAAAGGGTTCATTTGGCCCCTTGTGTATTTTTGTGAAAGCTTCACCCTTATTGTTTTTATTGGGAAGAGAAGTGCATGATTTGATAGCAGCAGCAGCAATTTGCCCATAAGCTGCTAAGGGGTAATTAATCTGTACTGAAATTTCTGCATAATAACCTACACCTGTTAGTTGGTCACAGGTGATTGGAGGATTAACTCCACTATGACTATTTTGATGGGCTTGTATCCTACAGAGTTCACAATATTCAGAAAGCTACAACAAATTTCTAACAGGTTCTAAGCATGTCCTTGCTATAGATTTCTAGTCCCTAGGGGTTAAGACTCATAAGTCAAATTCTGTAATAACATCTTAACATAAGCTGATGTAGCCCCATAAAGAGTGCAAGCCTTTTTTCAGGTCTTTGAGCATTTCTATATCAAAAGGAGTGTATCTTTTACTTTTTTGACCTGAAGAGTTAAACTGTTGAATCACGGGATATATTTGTAGTTTTAACTCAGCTATATCCTTCCCTTCCTCTGTGGCTTTAAGTACTGCCTTTTGCAATCTAGTCATAGGAAGTGGTGATTTTTTTGGGGGAGGTGCTAGTGGTGTCACTGCCCCTCCTGGTACTCTGCCTCCCTCTATCCCGGAAAGTAAAGTTGATGGGGGAGGGTCAAGAAGCAGTTCCAGTTTAGGGGGGTTTGAAGCTTCTTTGTGAGAGTGAGAATCACCACGTCCTTCATCACACCCTTCACCACACCCTTCATCCTCACTTAATTTCCCATTCCCTCTGGAGATATCCCTTTTAATCCCTCCTTTGTCCTCCTCATTTTCCTCTCACTTCCTCAACCAGGCATTTTTAAAATTTTTCTTTCTATAACTTGCAGGATTCTTTAAGGCCAATTGTATTATGTTGTATATATAGAATGTTTCCTTGGAAATTGAATCAGGACCTTTATCATTGTAGCATTCACATCCAGTTATCTAACCCTATCTCTTCTTCCTTTAAGAACCAAGGGGACGTGTGTTCTAGTGTACCCAAGAGTCTAGCAATCTGAAACCAAGTTACAATTAAGCCTTGTCCCTTGATCAGCTTCAGTATGCTTATACTTATAGCATCTCCTCAGGGTGGAGGTGGGCGTGGGGCTGAGGCTGGAATTGGGGCTGGGGGAGAATCTTTTCCTAATATCTGCCCCATTTCATCTAGAAAAGGTTACTAGTTTAGACCTTAACAAAATTAAGTTCCCTGTTTGTCTATTAAAATACTCACCCTGTTTCCTGGTCACCAGAGATTTCTTCAGTGAAGTTAGGGTCCTCAGGCCCCACACTCGGGTGCCAAATGTGATGTCTGCGCTAGAACCCAGGACACCCCAGAATCAGCTGGAGTCAGGATAAGCAAAAGTCCTTAGTCTTTATTCTTGGTTTTTAGGGACAGAAATGAATAGGATGGAAGCAGAATCTCCGCAACCATTTTCTTCCTCATCTACTGCTAATTTAACCTGGCTAGTCTTACTCCACCCCCTAGTCCCTCCTACAATCCTCTGTACACACCAGTCATTGAGCCAGCACAGGATAATGGGAAGGACCATTTTCCAAGCATATGTCCATAGAGTATTATCCAATCAGTAATTAGCCCTAAGTGCTTGAACCGACCTCAATGCAACAACTCAAGAATTTCAGCTCTCTACAAGAACCAAGAGTCCAGTTTCATAGCATTATAGAATATATGGAGGGAAATAAAGTATATAAAAAAAAAACCATGAAAAGCTAATAAGAAATGAGATTTTTAAAAAGTTTTAAAAGACAAATGAAATATGAAGTCATTGAAATTATTAAAAAGGGAGTAACATGGTCAGAGTTCAGCTTTAGGAAGATCAATTTGACAGTTAATTATTGCAGCAGACTATTGCAATAGTATAGACATAGGTGAAGAGGCCCTGTACCAGGAAGGTTCCTGGATCAGAAGAGAAGATAGTGCTATCAGAATTATAGGAGAGTCAGAAGAAGAAAGGGATTTGCAAGGAAAGATGAGTTCAGTTGTGGAAAAGACATGTTTAAGATGTCTGCAGGATATTGAGTTTAAGATAATCTATAAGAAAGCTAGAAGAATACATCTTATAAGTCTTATAAGACTTGAAATAAGGAGAGAGATTAGGGCTGGACAATTTGAATCATCTGCATAAAGACAATAATTGAATGCATGAGAACTGAGAAGATCACTAAACAATAAAGTTTAGAGGGAGAAGGCAAGAGGGACTAGAACTTATGCTTAGGGAATACCCATGGTTAGAGCTAGCGAAAGAGCCTGAACAGTGAGCACAAAGATAGGAAGAGAACTAGGAAAGAGTACTGTCATTGAAACATTTTTGCATGAGTTGTTAAAAGGTTCTTAATAGCTAATCTCATATATACAAACTATTAACATATAGGGGAAAAGAAAAGACACAAAGAGACAGAGAGATAAAGAGAAATATTAAATATTTTTATTAATCTCATCACTTAATGTTTGTAATGACATAGTAGCTTAGAAATTGCAGAAAGACAGATTTTTACCTTAATGCAATAAAAAAAACACCCCACAAGTTCCTAACAACTAGAATTGCCCCAAAATTTAACAGGCAGTTTCCTAAGGTAGTAAGTTTCCAATCTTGAGGAAGTCTCCAGGTGCAATTTGTATAAAAACTCAGCATGTTGTTGAGGATCCTGTCTCAATGTGCATTAGAGGAGATGCTCTCTAGGGTCTCTTTTAATTCAAATTCTGTGATTCTATTATATTGAATTTTCTCCTTAGTTCTAGGTTCCTGGTTATATTTTCTTAATGTGCCTTTTCAAAATTTAAGCTCACTAAAGAGATTTCTGTCATTTTTTTTCTTTACTAAGATCATTTGCAATTGTTTTGTCAGCACATCACTTTTGAGAGCTTCTCATCCTTCTTGAGCTAACTTTCCTTTTGAGAATTTTCAAGCTTGTTTTGAAATCTATCTATTCCCTTAACCATTTGTACAGTTGTTCAACAGCCATTTATTGAAGAAAAAAATGAATTTAGGGATAGTTAAAAGTTATTACAAGGTTTCTCATTTCAGGAAAGGGAGAAGATCTAGATAGGAATTTAGGCAGGTTATAGGTTGCAAGAGGGGTCTCAGACAAAAAAGTGTAAATTGTATAGGCAAAGTGGGCCTAGAAGGTAAAAACAGTGTCTGTCTACTTCAAATTTTTAAGGGCAATCCTAATCTGAGACAGGGCAGCTAAGTGGCAAAGGGGATCAATTGCCAGATATGGAATCAGAAAGACTCATCTTAACTAATGCAAAGTTGGCCTCAAATACTTATTAATTATGTGATCCTCTGCAGAGAGTCAGAACTTTGGAAAAGTATACTTGAATCAAAGACAACAGACTGCTTATAGTTAAGGACCTATTTAGTGTGATTGATGGGACACTAGTTAAACATATACTTAATGTGATATAATGATATCACATTACTTAGCACATCACTCTACTTAGCATACACTAAGTGTGGTACGGTGATGTAAAATTTCTATAATTGGCACATACTCATTTGCTGTAGTGATGTAATTGTACTGAGGTATTTAAGGGCTGAGAGAACCAGGAACTGGAGTCTCAGCCACAGACATAGAGAAGACTTCAGACTCCAGACTCCAGATTCTATCTTTGACCAGCCTCATGGTGGCTCTCCTGCCTTCATCACTTCTCCATCTAAAGACCAAGATTTGTTCAGAGATCCTCTAGAAAGCTAGTCCAGACATTGCATTTTGGTGCCCTAAATGTGGGGCACTGAAAAGCACACTACATTTTGAGCTCTGGACATAAGGACTTACACTCAGCAGTTTGATGCGATCATAAACTCAGTGCAGAAGTCCCTGTAACCCAGAAATAGGGTGATTATAAAAATAGACAAGCAGGAAAACTTTGGTAAGGGCTAAACTAGTCACTTTTGTTTTTCAGCTGAAATGAGGAAAATTCTAAGAAAAGAGCTGCCCCCACCCCAAGAGAAGTATGTAGCATGCATAGTTAGGTTAATAGAGATGCAATGTTTGTTGGCAACTCAGAGACAGATCACTGGGCTCTTAAATATATTAGCGTGCTCCTTGGCTCTCTAAAGAAGAAAAATTAGAGCTGCATATGTGGAAAATAGTGGGAGAGCAACTAACTGAATATTACAAAGCTGTGGGTCCTGATTCAATTCCTGAGGAAACATTACTTATGTACAATATAAATACAATTGGCTTTAAAGAATCCCACAAGTTCTAAAAAAAAAAAAGAGAAAGAGAAAAAATATAAGTGGACAGCCAGACTTTTCTCAGGAATTGAAAGGAGAAGGATGCTATGAATCAAATGAACCCTTTGCTGATTTCATGGAATGTTTGTAGACAGCTGTCATACGAACTATTGGTGAAAATGCAGCAACAGAAATTATGCAAGGACAACTTGCTAAGGAAAATGCTAATGAGGTTTGTAGAAGAATTATGCTAGGGCTACATAAAGATGCATCTTTAGAGGAGAGCATAAAACTGTGCCACAATGGGCACAAATCCTTTTTATACCCAGGGGATGATGCAGAGTTTTCAAGATCTGAACATGGGAAGACAGGGTCCCTTTTGGCAAGGGACTTCTGAGGGACATGTCAATGCTTTCGCAATGTGGTAAAATATAGGCTCAATGTAGGCATAAAGATAGAGTGAAAAAACTGGGTGAGAGAACAAGAAACAAAACCCCATGCCAAAAATGAAACAAAGGTTCCATTGGGCATCAGAATATAGATTGACTCAAGGAAAAGGGAACGGGGGTTTGGCTCTAGGGCCCCAGGCAAAAAACTCCTGGGGCATGATTACAGAATGTTACACCCAGAGTTTTTAGAAGTTCAGTAAGTACTCCACCATGATCAATCAGCTGAGAAGCAACCTGATGGGAGAAAGGGATTACAATTGAGGAAAATAGAGTTGTATGCAGGTGGGACTACTGAGATATATCCTAGTAAGGTGAAATCTGTGCCTGTTCAGCCTATAGGTCCTTTGACTCCAGGCACAGTAGGCTTGACCATCTCCTGAGTGTGCTTACAAAACAATGTCTATGGATTCATAGATTTGGGAAACTGGCCAATATGTAGCTAATATCCCAGTCACTAATACAGGTAGACCATGTGTGACTTATCAACAAGAAGTAGTAGCATCAGTTTTACTGATACATACTCCTATTAGGCAATTTGGTGATATTCACCAAAATTTTGACTCCCAACAACAGAATCCAAGAATATTAGGGACTGCAGCTGTTACAGCTGACCATCCTATGGTAACTATGTAAATGGCATACCATTGAAAGGGTTGATAGGATGCACATCAATTGGAGAATGGCTTAATAAATTGTGGCAATCAAATATTATGGAATATTATTGTTCGATAAGACATGACCAGCAGGATGATTTCAGAAAGGCCTGGAGAGACTTATATGAACTGATGCTAGTGAAATGAGCAGGACCAGATCATTATATTCTTCAACAAAATACTATTTGATGATCAGTTCTGATGGATGTGGCCCTCTTCAACAATGAGATGAACCAAATCAGTTCCAATAGAGCAGTAATTAACTGAACCAGCTACACTCAGGGAAAGAACTCTGAGACTATGAACCATTACATAGTATTCCCAATCCCTATATTTTTATCCACCTGCATTTTTTATTTCCTTCACAGGCTAATAGTACACTATTTCAAAGTCCAATTCTTTTTATACTTTAACATATTTAGCATGTATTGGTCAACCTGCCATCTGGGGGAGGGGATGGGGGGAAGGAGGGGAAAAATTGGAACAAAAGATTTGGCAATTGTCAATGCTGTAAAATTACCCATGCATATAACTTGTAATAAAAAGCTATAATAAAAAAAATAATTTTTTTTAAGATTAGTAGACAAGGGTGTGAATCATACAGTCATTAGAGGTGCCAATTGGCCAAGTCATTGGCCACAGATTATGGCAGACACCCATATGTCTGGTGTAGGAGGATCAATAGCAGGTGAAGTTAGTGCTACTCCTTTGAGATGGACATTTGAAGATGAAAGAGGAGTTTTTACTTCTTTTGTAGTTGAAAAAATCCCCATCAATCTGTGGGGAAGAGACATTTTACAACAGTTAAGATTACAAATGAGTAGTTCAGTTTTTTTGGACAGAACTGCTGGTGAAGGCCTGCCAACACTCTCACCTGTTTCTAGTCAATGGGAAACTGATGTACCAGTGTGGATAGAACAGTGGCCCTTAGCTAGTGACAAAATTCAGGCCTCATTAGATATAGTAAAGGAGCAACTTGACCAAGGACACTTACAACTTTCTCTAAGTTCTTGGAATTCCCCTGTATTTGTTGTAAGAAAGAAATCAGGAAAATGGAGGGTGTTGTCTGTTATAAGAAAAGTAAATGAACAGATAGAAACTATGGGAACTCTTCAGCCTGGACTTCAATGTCCTGCTCAAATGGCCTCTTTGGTTCTATTCTATCCCTCTTGATAAGGAGGATATGAAAATATTTGCCTTTTCAGTACCTAGCATTAGTTTAGCTGAGCCTTATAAATGATTTGAATGGACTGTTTTGCCACAGGGAATGAAAACAAACTAGCTATGTGTCAAATGTGTGTTGCTGCTGCTCCTACTCCAGAAAGAAAAGCATTTCCAAAAGTAATGTTATTACATTAATGGATGATATATTGGGATGTGCACTTGAGGAATAAATGTTAGAAGTATATCTACAAAAGACTATAGAAATGCTAGGGAACTACAAATTGCATAATAGCTTCAGAAAAAAAAATCAGAGGCATGCTCTTTTTCAATATTTAGGATATGAAGGATATCCTAAGGTGCTTAAAGTACAAAAGTTTTTTTTTTTTTTTTTTTAAGAACAGAGAAGTTGAACACCTTAAATGACTTTCAGAAATTGATTGGAGATATCTAATGGATGCATCCAGTAATAGGCTTACCTAGCTATCAATTACAATCATTATATGACATTTTAAGGGGAGACAATGCTTTAACCTCACCATGCCAACCTACAAAAAGAGCTCAAGAGTCCTTGAGAGAAGTTGAACTGGCTTTATCCAATGTGGTTGAAAGAGTTACTCAAAAACCCTTGGAAATCTCAATTTTTGCTACAAAAGACATGTCCTTCATCAAGGACAGTGTGATAGAGTGAGTAAACTCTTAGCACAAACAGAACAAAGCCTTACTTCTCACCAGTGTTTGTGGCTAGAATTTTATTAAAGGCTATTAAGCAAGTAGTACAATTATCTGAGATAAGACCTGACAAGATATACACCTTTTATATAACTGCACAAATTTATGTATGCTATGAAACCATCCCAGAGTGGCAAATTTTATTGACCATAGCTCTGAATATTACACATGGGTTTCCATTAAAGATAAGCTGGCTATTACATCATTGGCAATTAATTTTTGAAAAAAAGGTTTCTAAGGTTCCTCTTTCATCTTTACAGATGCATCCAAACATAACATTTGTGCTAAACATTCTCTTGGCTTAAGTATAAAGAGAGTAATCAGAACTTTTCAGATCACTCAGCAGAATGAATTGTGTGCAATCATGCTAGCTCTTATTTATTATGCAGGAGATGTAAATGTAATATCTGATTCTGCCTATTCAGTAGGTGTGGTACAAAGGATTGCCATAGCTCAAATAAAATTTGTAATTTCTAATATATATCAGCTCCTTAAGGAACTTCAAGAGCAAGTAAGAAAGCATACAGTTAAGATTATATCTTTCATGTCCACTCTTATAGTAGAGTCCTCTTTTTTTATGGAGATTCAAAGGCAGGTAGCCACAGATTACCCTAGAGAACTTTTAAATTTAGCTCTTTACACTATTAATTTTTTGATTTTGATAAAGATGATCTGGCTCTGGCGGCCAGCTTTTATAACCCACTGGAATGACAGTGTCCAGTGCAATCAGCTCCACTCTCTTCATATAATTGCCAGGTGATGTGGAGAGATCCAGAATGTGGTGAATGTAAGGGACCAAATAGGTTAACTGCTTAAGGAAAGAGCTTGCTTTTATCTTTACAGTTGGAGAAGGAATCAGATGGGTTCCAAAAAACCACATTCACCTTGTTCATTGGAGAGAGACAGAGAAGACCCTTGAAATAAGGAAGACCCAAGAAACATCATTTAGTTCTATCTCTGACGACAAGTGCCACTGAAAAAGCATGGCTGTTAACCCAATGTTTATGGCAATTGACTCATGAGCATCAAAAAATTTTAATGAGACTGCTGCTGCAGGACTTCAAAATCTGTGGGAATCATTGGATTCCCTGACACATGATGAGACTCATTCAGGACTTCAAATCTTGCAGGAATCATTGGATTTCTTCATTACATAAACTAATGAACAATATATTGGATTTGAACTATCTCTTGACTGCATAAGGAGGTGTATGTGTGATTGTTATTTATATACCCTCCTTCTAGGATTTATAACCATGTATTATTTCCTCATGTTGATTCATGTTATTTGTTACTTCACTACTAGCCTGTGTTCCTGTGTCCTTGTGTAATATTTCTCATGCTGATGGATTTATGTATACCTGTTTCAACTAAGACCCTTCAGCACAGAGGAAACTTGCTAACAATATCTCGTTTGACTCCTCATCTCCTTTTGGTTTTCTCACTTCTCTTTCTGAGAAGTCAGGGAGGGCATAACCACCTGTGTTCTGAAACAGTGCAAGGTTGAGATCTCCCACTATTATAGTTTTGCTATCTATTTCTTCTTGCAGCTCTCTTAATTTCTCTTTTAAGAATTTAGATGCTATACCACTTGGTGCATATATGTTTAATATTGATATTGCTTCATTATCCATGCTACCCTTTAGCAAGATATAGTGCCCTTCCTTATCTCTTTTAATTAGATCAATTTTTGCTTTAGCTTGATCTGAGATCAGGATGGCTACCCCTGCTTTTTTGACTTCACCTGAAGCATAGTAGATTTTGCTCCAACCTTTTTACCTTTAATCTGCATGTATCTCCCCACTTTAGGTGTGTTTCCTATAAACAACATATTGTAGGATTTTGGCTTTTAATCGATTCAGCTAACCACTTCCTCTTTATGAGGGAGTTTACCCCGTTCACATTTATGGTTAAAATGACCAATTCTGTATTACTTGCCATCTTGTTAACCCCTGTTTATGCTTTTCTCCCTTTTTTCCCCCTTACCCCTCTTCCCAGTATTAAGCTTGTGAGCACCACTGGCTTCTCACAGCCCTCCCTTTTTAGTATCTCTCCTCCCTGCCTTAGAGTTCCTCCCCCTACCTTGCCCCTTTCCCTCCCAGTTTCCGTATTCCCTCCCACTTAGCTTATCCCTTCCCTTTTCACTTTTCCCTTCTCAGTGAGGTGGGAGAAGTTTCACATAAATTGAATATGTCTAAAATTTTTCTCTTAAAGCCAATTCTGAAGGCGGTAAGATACCCACTATATTCATCCCCCTCCATTCTTTCTCTTAGATATAATAGGTTTTCTTTGCCTCTTCATGAGATGTACTACCCCCACTTTACCCTTTTTCTGGTACAATGTCCTTTCCACATCTAGTTTCTAGAACAAGGTATACATGTATTCTTTATACATCTTTATATCAGAAATATAGTTCCCAAGATTAATCTTTACCTTTTTAGATTCCTCTTGAGTTCTATATTTGTAGAGCAAACTTTTTGTTAAGTTCTGGCTTTTTCATCAAAATAGGTGAAATTCGCTTACTTCGTTGAATGCCCATCTTCTTCCCTGGAAAAAGATTCTCATTCTAGCTGGATAAGTTATTTTTGGTTACATACCAAGTTCCTTAGCTTTTCGGAATATCATATTCCAGGCCATTCGATCCTTTAATGTGGATGCTGCTAGATCCTGGGTGATCCTTATTGTGGCTCCTTAATACTCGAATTGGGTTTTTCTAGCCGCTTGCAATATTTTTTCCTTCATCTGAGGGTTCTGGCATTTGGCCACTGTATTTCTTACTGTTTTGATTTTAGGATCCCTTTCAGTAGGTGATCGATGAATTCTTTCAATGTCTATTTTACCCTCTGTTTTTATGACTTCTGGGCAGTCCTCTTTGATAATTTCCTGGAAAATAGTGTCCAGGCTCTTTTTTTCATCATGCTTTTCTGGGAGTCCAATGATTCTCAGATTGTCTCTCCTGGATCTGTTTTCCAGGTCTGTTGTTTTCCCCAGAATGTATTTCACATTATTTTCCATTGTTTGATTTTTTTGGATTTGCTTGACTGTTTCTTTTTGTCTCCTTGAGTCATTCAATTCCATTTGTTCGAACCTGATTTTCAATGAAGTATTTTCTTCACTCACTTTTTTAATATCTTTTTCTAATTGTCCAGTAGAGTTCTTTTGTTCTATTCCATTTCGCCAATTTTATTTTTTAGAGAGCTTTCCACTCTGTCTTTAAATGAGTGGGATGACTTCTCCAGACTCTCTTGCCAAGCCTCCCTCTCCTTTTCCCATTTTTCTTCTAGATCTCTTGGGAGAGCCTTTTTAATTTCTTCTATGAGGGTCATCTGTGCTGAGGAACAGATGATATCCTCCTTTGGGGATTCACCTGGAGACAGTCTGTTTTTAGTCTTCTCAGGGTTTAGAGTCTGCTTTCCATCTGTATAGAAGCTGTCAAGGGTTAAGGTCCTTTTCAATTTTTTGCTCATTTTGTCAAAGAATCAAAGACAAACTAGCAAAGAAAAAAAAGAAAAAAACCCCTAAATGCTTTTTTGGAGGGAGGGGCTGGGTGGTGTTAATAAGTTTCCTCTACAGACTGCGGGAGCAGCAGTGAGGCACTAGCCAGACTGTGCTGCGCTTGCACTCTGAGACTCTGAGAGCATGCTGAGACACTGTGGGGGAGGGGTGGCCAGGTCCCAAGAGACTCCAGGTTTTTGGGGTTGTATTCTTCACCCCTGGTGTTTTTAGCCTCTCTGCTGGGCTGCTGGCTTGCTGCCAGAACAAAGTATCCAATCCTGTAGCAAAGCTCTCCCCACAGAGATAGCTGCGATCACACCCCACCCCCTCTCCGGTCTGCTCCCGTGCTCTCACTGCCGCTGCCTGCCCTCAGCCTGTGCCCGATCTAAAACCGTCCTGCTCTCAAGCAAAAATAGACCTTTCCTGCGAATCTCAAGGATGTCTTCTTTTGGTAACTATTTGTGGGGTGTTTTTCAGTCAAGCATTAATTCAGAGGCTTGTAATGAAATGGATAGTGAGAGAAAACACAGAGCTTATACAGCTGTGTGCCTCCTCTCCGCCATCTTGGCCTGGGGAATCAGAAGCATACTTCTTTAAAATAATATTATTACCTAAGATATTTTTATTAAGTATTTAAATTTTAAAAATTGATTGAATTATACTACTTTTGGTATATTTTAGTAGTTTATATTTAACAAATATTCTTCATACTTCATTTACAAATTTTTCATATTCCCTTAGGGATAAACAAAATTTATGTTGAAAGCCTCTTCTCCTATAGTAACTTTTTCCACTAATGAATATAGCATCTTAGTCTTAGAAAGCTGCCTGAAACTTTGAGAAGTAATTAGCTCAGGATTTCATAGTATATATCAGAGATGTGACTTGAACCTAGGTCTTCCTTATTTGCATTTAAATTCCATCTTAGGTTTGCATTGTGTTTGACAATGAGTAAGTTATATCTTATTATTAGTTTGATTCCTAACCGTAAAAGGAGATTAGCAATACCTGTAAACTGGTTGGTTTGTTGTGAGATTCAAATAATATAAGATGAGTAAAGTGCTTCATAAATTTTTAAACACTATAAAGGTCAATTATTGCTATCATAAAGTCATGCTGCCTCTCCCCTTAAAGAAAAGTCGATACCTGATAAATTTTGGCTGAGTCAAGTTAAATTAGAAGTGTAAACCTTCACAAAAATAAAGTCAACATTATCCCTACTCATCCAGGAGCAAAGACTCAAAAGAACTTATGAGACAAGCTAAATGTCCTTCCTCTGATAAGTCCCAGGTCAATAAAGTCTTTCTGTTGTTGTTGTTTGTAGACAAGTCATAGAATTCTTTGAGTAAAAAACAACAAAACACTTGTTTACTAAGGGAAATCTCTTTCATTCACTGATGTCACATCAGGTAGTTTTTATCTTATAATCCAATATTTCTTGGATTCTATAATTACTACTTGTCCAATAGACTGGGGAAGCCACACCCATCACATATGATTTTGAAATAGGTAGGGATCCAGCCAAGACACAGGAGTACAAGCAAAGATGCAGCTGAATTTTCCCAACATTCCCCTTGAAATAAATTTAAAATAATGCCTCAAGTCAAGTTTTGGAGCAACAGAGACAACAAAAGTTGAAGAAGACAGTTTTCCAGTCTAAGATAGTCTTTGGAACCTTGAAGGAAAGATCTTTGGCACTGAGATGACTATCAACCCAGAGTGCATATGGCAGCAGTATGAGCAGTGGGCCTCAAAAGGAACTGTGATAGCAGCAGCACCTTTGAGACATCATAGTCCAGAGGATCAGACAACTGGTCAGAAAGATTATAATAAACACTTTTCTAACAGAGGGTACAATTAAGCTCTGTTGCCCATATATAATTCTCGGGTGCAGTTGCAGGACAAAGAGGAATATTTGTGGTCAGTTACATGGGAGCAGGAGCCCTGGTCTCAGATCTAAGGCAAAGAGAGCTCTCACTTTTTTAGGTGGTTAGAGAGGGGAAAGTACCTTTCCCAAGATAAGAACAGGACACAGAACAAAAGATCTCCCTGGATCACACCATCCTGGAAGCACCAAAACCTTGAAGACCCCAAAACTAATTCAGAAAAAGAGCATCACGAAAAACTCTGACACTTAGGACAATGGCTCTCCAATCCCAGGTGAGCAGAGAACAACTTTAATATAAAGTACAAAATCAAAAGTAAGCTGGGGTAATAAACCAACAAAAACAAAAATGAACCTAATCATAAAAAACATTCATCACAGGGAAATCACTACAATCAAAGTCTAATAGGAAAACAAAATAACACAACAATAACAAAAAAAAGAAATTGGACACAAAGTCCAAAAAGAATTCCTGGAGAGATTTAAAAAATTACCATGAATTATGTGTTAATGTTGGTCTCTGTTTTCAAGATGTGTATGTGACTTTTTACACTTTTGCTTTCAGAGCTAACTGGAAAATTGAAAGTTTTTAGTACTTTCAAAGTGGTATGATCTGTAGAGAGGTTTGGTCCGTGTTCTCCTTGTCTATGCTCTTACCCTCCCCCAATCCATAATGACTAACACTGCTGGTACTCCTGATGGCTGATCAAAAGTTCTCTCTGCCCCAAACTGAGAACTGGAAATGGATACTGGCAATAAAGTTGCCAAACAAATCCCTTCCCTACACCCAGGACAGGGAAAGGTTCCATATACTCTTACTGACCACTTACCTGAATCCTTTTATTGTCTCTGTCTTGAGAACTCCCAAAGTTGCTGCCTTCATAGTCTCTAAGACCCATAGTTAGAGTTGTTACCACAACACTTCAAGACCCACTTTATGGCCCAGTGTTAAAAATATCTCCTGACTTCTTAAGTTCTTGTGGGTTAGACCTTTTGTAAGCTCTGCTGTTCCAGAATTTGACTTTTAAAAGTTGTTTTTGAAGACTGGAGGACTTCCGGTTAAGATGGCGGAGAGGAGGCACACAGCTGTGTAAGCTCCACGCTTTCTCTCACTATCCATTTCATTACAAGCCTCTGAATTAATGCTTGACTGAAAAAAACCCCACAAATAGTTACCAAGAGAAGCCATCCTTGAGATTCGCCAAGAAAGGTCTGTCTTTACTGGAGGGCTGGGACGGTTTTAGATCGGGCGCAGGCGGCAGGCAGCGGCAGTGAGAGCACAGGAGCAGACTGGAGAGGGGGTGGGGAGTGATCGCAGCCGTCTCTGAGGGGAGAGCTTCGCTACATGTTTGGATACTTTGCTCCGGCAGCAAGTCAGCAGCCCAGCAGAGAAGCTAAAAACACCGGGACTGAAGAATACAACCCCAAACAGCTGGAGTCTCTCGGGACTTGGCCGCTCCCCCCTTCCCCCCCCACAGTGACTCAGCACGCACTAGGATCTCAGAGCGCAGGCGCACATAGTCCTGCTAGTGCCTCACTACTACCCCCCACAGTCTGTAGAGGAAGCTTGGTAACACACCCAGCCCCTCCCCCAAAGAAAGACTCCATTTTTTTCTGTTTTTCTTTGGTAGTTTGTCTTTGATTATTAGACAGAATGAGCAAGAAGCTGAAGAGGACTTTAACCATCGACAGCTTCTACACAGATAGAGAGCAGACTCTAAATCCTGAGGAGACTAAAAACAGACAGTCTCCAGGTGAATCCCCAAAGGAGGAGATCATCTGTTCCTCAGCACAGATGAACCTCATAGAAGTAATTAAAAAGGCTCTCACAAGGGAGCTAGAAGAAAAATGGGGAAAGCAGAGGGAGGCTTGGCAAAAGGAGAGGGAAGCTTGGGAAAAGGAGAGGGAGGCTTGGCAAAAGGAGAGGGAGGCTTGGCAAAAGAGCCTGGAGAAAGTTAAAGAGAGAGTGGATAAAGAAGTAAAATCCTTGAAAAATAGGATTGGTGAACTGGAAAACAAAATTGGCGAAATGGAAAAAAATTCCACAGAACAAAAGAACTCAATGGGACAATTAGAAAAAGATTTTAAAAAAGTGAGTGAAGAAAATACTTCACTGAAAATCAGAATTGAACAAGTGGAATTGAATGACTCGAGGAGACAAGAAGAATCAGTCAAGCAAATCCAAAAAAATCAAACAATGGAGAAAAATGTGAAATACCTTCTGGGGAAGACAACAGACCTGGAAAACAGATCCAGGAGAGACAATTTGAGAATCATTGGACTTCCAGAAAAACATGATGAAAAAAAGAGCCTGGACACTATTTTCCAGGAAATTATCAAAGAGAACTGCCCAGAAGTCATAGGAACAGAGGAAACAATAAACATTGAAAGGATTCATCGATCACCCACTGAAAGGGATCCTAAAATCAAAACACCAAGGAATATAGTGGCCAAATGCCAGAACCCTCAGATGAAGGAAAAAATATTGCAAGCGGCTAGAAAAACCCAATTCAAGTATCAAGGAGCCACAATAAGGATCACCCAGGATCTGGCAGCATCCACATTAAAAGATCGAAGGGCCTGGAATATGATATTCTGAAAGGCTAAGGAACTTGGTATGCAACCAAAAATAACTTACCCAGCGAGAATGAGCATCTTTTTCCAGGGAAGAAGATGGACATTCAACGAAGTAAGCGAATTTCATCTATTTCTGATGAAAAAGCCAGAACTTAACAAAAAGTTTGATCTACAAATATAGAACTCAAGAGAAATCTAAAAAGGTAAAGATTAATCTTGGGAACTATATTTTGACTATATAGATGTACAAATAATACATGTATACCTTGTTCTAGAAATTGATGTGGAAAGGACATTGTATCAGAAAAAGGGTAAAGTGGGGGTAGTACATCTCATGAAGAGGCATAGGAAACCTATTATATCTGAGAGAAAGAATGAAGGGGGATGAATATAGTGGGTATCTTACTGCCTTCAGAATTGGCTTTAAGTGAAAAATCTTAAGACATATTCAATCTATGGTGAAACTTCTCCCACCTCATTGAAAAGTGAGAAGGGAAAAGTGAAAAAGGAAGGAATAAGCTAAGTGGAAGGGAATACGGAAACTGGGAGGGAAAGGGGTAAGATAGGGGGAGGAACTCTAAGGCGGAGGGAGGGATACTAAAAAGGGAGGGCTGTGAGAAGCAAGTGGTGCTCACAAGCTTAATACTGGGAAGGGGGGGGAAGGGGAAAGAAGGGAGAAAAGCATAAACAGGAGTTAACAAGATGGCAAGTAATACAGAATTGGTCATTCTAACCATAAACGTGAACGGGGTAAACTCCCCCATAAAGAGGAAGCGGTTAGCAGAATGGATTAAAAGCCAGAATCCTACAATATGTTGTTTACAGGAAACACACCTGAAGCGGGGAGATACATGCAGGTTAAAGGTAAAAGGTTGGAGCAAAATCTACTATGCTTCAGGTGAAGTCAAAAAAGCAGGGGTAGCCATCCTGATCTCAGATCAAGCTAAAGCAAAAATTGATCTAATTAAAAGAGATAAGGAAGGGCACTATATCTTGCTAAAGGGTAGCATGGATAATGAAGCACTATCTATATTAAACATATATGCACCAAGTGGGGTAGCATCTAAATTCTTAAAAGAGAAACTAAGAGAGCTGCAAGAAGAAATAGACAGTAAAACTATAATAGTGGGAGATCTTAACCTTGCACTCTCAGAATTAGATAAATCAAACCACAAAATAAATAAGAAAGAAGTCAAAGAGGTAAATAGAATACTAGAAAAGTTAGATATGATAGATCTCTGGAGAAAATGTAATGGAGACAGAAAGGAATACACTTTCTTTTCAGCAGTTCATGGAACCTATACAAAAATTGACCATATATTAGGACATAAAAACCTCAAACTCAAATGCAGTAAGGCAGAAATAGTAAATGCATCCTTTTCAGACCACGATGCAATGAAAATTACATTCAACAAAAAACCAGGGGGAAGTAGACCAAAAAATAATTGGAAACTAAATAATCTCATACTAAAGAATGATTGGGTGAAACAGCAAATCATAGACATAATTAATAACTTCACCCAAGAAAACGATAATAATGAGACATCATACCAAAATGTATGGGATGCAGCCAAAGCAGTAATAAGGGGAAATTTCATATCTCTAGAGGCCTATTTGTATAAAATGGAGAAAGAGAAGGTCAATGAATTGGGTTTGCAACTAAAAATGCTAGAAAAGGAACAAATTAAAAACCCCCAGTCAAACACTAAACTTGAAATTCTAAAAATAAAAAGTGAGATCAATAAAATTGAAAGTAAAAAAACTATTGAATTGATTAATAAAACTAAGAGTTGGTTCTATGAAAAAACCAACAAAATAGACAAACCCTTAGTAAATCTGATTAAAAAAAGGAAAGAGGAAAATCAAATTGTTAGTCTTAAAAATGAAAAGGGAGAACTCACCACTAACGAAGAGGAAATTAGAGCAATAATTAGGAGTTACTTTGCCCAACTTTATGCCAATAAATTCGACAACTTAAATGAAATAGAAAAATACCTCCAAAAATATAGCTTGCCCAAACTAACAGAGGAAGAAGTAAATATCCTAAACAGTCCCATCTCAGAAAAAGAAATAGAACAAACTATCAATCAACTCCCTAAGAAAAAATCCCCAGGACCAGATGGATTTACATGTGAATTCTACCAAGCATTTAAAGAACAATTAACTCCAATGTTATATAAACTATTTGAAAAAATAGGGATTGAAGGAGTCCTACCAAACTCCTTTTATGACACAGACATGGTACTGATACCTAAACCAGGTAGGCTGAAAACAGAGAAAGAAAATTATAGACCAATCTCCCTAATGAATATTGATGCTAAAATCTTAAATAAAATATTAGCAAAAAGATTACAGAAAATCGTCACCAGGATAATACACTATGACCAAGGAGGATTTATACCAGGAATGCAGGGCTGGTTCAATATTAGGAAAACTATTAGCATAATTGACTATATCAATAACCAAACAAACAAAAACCATATGATCATCTCAATAGATGCAGAAAAAGCATTTGATAAAATCCAACATCCATTCCTAATAAAAACACTTGAGAGCATAGGAATAAATGGACTTTTCCTTAAAATAGTCAGGAGCATATATTTGAAACCATCAGTAAGCATCATATGCAATGGGGAAAAACTGGACCTTTCCCAGTAAGATCTGGAGTGAAGCAAGGTTGCCCACTATCACCATTATTATTTAATATCGTATTAGAAACACTAGCCTCGGCAATAAGAGTCGAGAAAGATATAAAAGGAATTAGAGTAGGCAATGAGGAAACCAAACTGTCACTCTTTGCAGATGATATGATGGTATACCTAGAGAACCCCAGAGAGTCTACCAAAAAGCTATTGGAAATAATTCATAATTTTAGCAAAGCAGCTGGCTACAAAATAAATCCCCATAAATCCTCAGCATTTTTATACATCACCAACAAAACCCAACAGCAAGAGATAAAAAGAGAAATTCCATTCAGATTAACTGTTGATACCATAAAATATTTGGGAATCTATCTACCAAAGGAAAGTCAGGAATTATATGAGCAAAATTATAAAAAAGTCTCCACACAAATAAAGTCAGACTTAAATAATTGGAAAAATATTAAGTGCTCTTAGATTGGCCGAGCCAACATAATAAAGATGACAATACTCCCTAAACTAATCTATTTATTTAGTGCTATACCAATCAGACTTCCAAGAAAATATTTTATTGATCTAGAAAAAATAACAACAAAATTCATATGGAACAATAAAAAGTCGAGAATCTCAAGGGAATTAATGAAAAAAAAATCAAATGGAGGTGGCCTAGCTGTACCTGATCTAAAATTATATTATAAAACAGCAGTCACCAAAACCATTTGGTATTGGCTAAGAAACAGATTAGTGGATCAGTGGAAAAGGCTAGGTTCACAAGACAGAATAGTCAACTATAGCAATCTAGTGTTTGACAAACCCAAAGCCCCTAACTTCTGGGAAAAGAATTCATTATTTGATAAAAACTGCTGGGATAATTGGAAATTAGTATGGCAGAAATTAGGCATGGACCCACACTTAACACCATATACCAAGATAAGATCAAAATAGGTCTATGACCTAGGCATAAAGAACGAGATTATAAATAAATTAGAGGAACATAGAAGAGTTTATCTCTCAGACTTTTGGAGGAGAAAGAAATTTGTGACCAAAGATGAACTAGAGACCATTACTGATCACAAAATAGAAAATTTTGATTACATCAAATTAAAAAGCCTTTGTACAAATAAAACTAATGCAAACAAGATTAGAAGGGAAGCAACAAACTGGGAAAACATTTTCACAGTTAAAGGTTCTGATAAAGGCCTCATTTCCAAAATATATAGAGAACTGACTCAAATTTATAAGAAATCAAGCCATTCTCCAATTGATAAATGGTCAAAGGATATGAACAGACAATTTTCAGAGGATGAAATTGAAACTATTACCACTCATATGAAAGAGTGTTCCAAATCATTATTGATCAGAGAAATGCAAATTAAGACAATTCTGAGATACCACTACACACCTGTCAGATTGGCTAAGATGACAGGAAAAAATAATGATGAATGTTGGAGGGGATGCGGGAAAACTGGGACACTAATGCATTGTTGGTGGGGTTGTGAACGAATCCAACCATTCTGGAGAGCAATCTGGAATTATGCCCAAAAAATTATCAAATTGTGCATACCCTTTGATCCAGCAGTTTTCTATTGGGCTTATATCCCAAAGAAATACTAAAGAAGGGAAAGGGACCTGTATGTGCCAAAATGTTTGTAGCAGCCTTGTTTGTAGTGGCTAGAAACTGGAAAATGAATGGATGCCCATCAATTGGAGAATGACTGGGTAAATTGTGGTATATGAATGTTATGGAATATTATTGTTCTGTAAGAAATGACCAGCAGGATGAATACAGAGAGGCTTGGAGAGACTTACATGAACTGATGCTAAGTGAAATGAGCAGAACCAGGAGATCATTATACACTTCGACAACGATATTGTATGAGGACATATTTTGATGGAAGTGGATTTCTTTGACAAAGAGACCTGAGTTTCAATTGATAAATGAGGACAAAAGCAGCTACACCCAAAGAAAGAACACTGGGAAACGAATGTGAACTATCTGCATTTTTGTTTTTCTTCCCGGGTTATTTATACCTTCTGAATCCAATTCTCCCTATGCAACAAGAGAACTGTTCGGTTCTGCAAACATATATTGTATCTAGGATATACTGCAACATATCCAACATATAAAAGACTGCTTGCCATCTAGGGGAGGGGATGGAGGGAGGGAGGGAAAAAAATTGGAACAGAAATGAGTGTCAATATAAAGTAATTATTAAATAAAAATTTTAAAAAAAAAAGAAAATACAAAAAAAAAAGAAGACTGGCTAGGATGACAGGAAAAGATAATTCTGAATGTTGGAGGGGATGTGGGAAAACTGGGATACTGATTCATTATTGATGGAATTGTGAATGAATCCAACCATTCTGGAGAGCAATTTGGAACTATGCACAAAAAGTTATCAAACTGTGCATAGCCTTTGATCCGGCAGTGTTACCACTGGGTTTATATCCCAAGGAAATACTAAAGATGGGAAAGGAACCTGTATGTGCCAAAATGTTTGTGGCAGTCCTTTTTGTATTGACTAGAAACTGGAAAATGAATGGATGCCTATCAATTGGAGAATGGTTGGGTAAACTGTGGTATATGAATGTGTTGTGTAAGAAATGACCAGCAGGATGATTTCAGAAAGGCCTGGAGAGACTTACATAAACTGATGCTGAGTGAAATGAGCAGGACCAGGAGGTCATTATATACTTCAACAGCAATAGTATATGTTGATCAATTCTGATGGACATGGCTCTCTTCAACAATGAGGTGAACCAAATCAGTTTCATTTGTTCAATAATGAAGAGAACCAGCTACACCCAGAAAAAGAATTATGGGAAATGAGTATAAATCACAACATAGCATTTCTACTCCTTCTGTTTTTGTCCACTTCCAGTTTTGATTTCCTTCTAAGGTTATTTTTACCTTATGTGTAAGTCCATTTTTTCTTGTGCAGCAAAATAAAGTATAGACATGTATACCTGTATACATATATTGTATTTAACATATGGTTTTAACATATTGAACATGTATGGGATTTAAGGGAGGAAGTAGAAGGAGGGAAAAAATTGAAACAGAAAGTTTCTCAAGGGTCAGTGCTGAAAAATTACCCTTGCATATATCTTGCAAATAAAAAGCTATAATAAAAAGACAAAAAAAACAAAAAACAAAAAAAAAAATTTAAAAATAAAACATTATAAATTGTTTATTTAAACTAAAAAAGTAAAGTTGTTTTTGAAAGCATATAGGGAGAACTCAGCAACAGAAAACAGAAAAACAGAAAAAACAGGGGAAAAAAACCCTCCACCATTTTGTTTCTGTCCCCATGTTTTTCCATACTCAAACTCTCTCTCATAGGCTCTTTGCTTCCTTTATCTTATCCTGCAATATGAGAATATTAATTTACACATAATTAGTTTTCAATTAGTCTTATTGTAGGCTCACCTACCAATATTTTTGGTTGACAGATGTGCCTTTGTAAAAAAAAAAAAAGTGTCAGAAATGTAAGGCTACACTGAGGCAAAAAATAAAAATGATGCCAAAGCTTTTCCAGACTCTCTTTAGCAGGCTTTCTATTTATAGCTCTTTGATTAGAAGACAAAGTTGAAGTGTCAAATGTCTCCTAAAGCTTTCCTTTATAAAGAGCAGAAAATAGATTTTCAATTCACTCCATTCTCTATTTGCAGCTTGCTTAGTCTCAACTTCATAGAACAAGATGTCACTATACCAGTGATGATCTCCTATCATATTCTCCCACCTTCCCTTTCCCTGTCCAGCTTCCTTTTGTCTTACCCTATTAGATTATAAATTCCTTGACAGTAGGAATAATCTTTCTTTTTTTATATCCTCAGTGCTTAGCACAATACCTAAAACATATTAGGTACTTAATGTTAATTGAATCAAATTAAATCATATATGAATATATAAGTGATAATGTGGTCACATAGTTAATGCAGAAGTGTAGAATGTCTTTCTGGTACTAAACTAACATTCTGTTATATCATAAAAGGGCCATCAAGGATTCTAACTCTGAAATAGGAGTACCTGGATTCAAATTCAAGCTCTGTCACATAATCCCTTTGACCTTACACAAATCACCCGACTTATCCTTACCTATAAAAAGATTTGTAAATATACTTCTGGGGAGGGCGGAGTCAAGATGGCAGAAAAGACATACCCATCATTCTAAGCTTCCCTTCTACCCTCACAACTAATTTGTTGTTCTAAATTCAGCCTCAGAAATAGTGATTGACTGGTGAAATCCACAAATATTGGGAGAACAACAGATTACCAGCGAAAAATAATCTGAAAGATGAGCAGAAAAGGTTTGTCCTGATCAGCAGGAATAGGCCAGCACAGGCAGAGAGACAGAACCAGAGGCTAACACACTGAGTGGACTGGGGTGTGGGAGGGCTCCATGGATGGAAAATTTGTAGAGAGGACTCTACTACAGGTTGGCTGCTCTGCTTTAGTTGCAAAGCAGTAGATCAGAAGAGAAGTAAAAGCCAAAGGTAGAGTGTACTCCCCAAAACGTCAGAATCTAACAGGATCTGGATACAACCATGCAGCACTGGAAGTGACTCAACAGAACACAGTACAGTCATACAGCCCCATTCTGCAGTGTGGGGCTTTGTACACACAGCACAGCAGCAGGGCCCACCCAGGACAGTCACAAATCTGCACAGCAGGAGGGCTCTGTCTGGGGCAATAGAACTTGCACAGCACTTCCCAGGGCAGAGACACTTTTAGTGTGGATGCTTCCCAGGACAGCTGCTGATTCACACAGCAGGGCTCTTTGCAGCTCAATAATATTTCTGGCAGCTCAGCCATGCTACTCAGGAAAATGATACTTCCAGTATGGGGCTCTTCCCAGGGCACTTCTGCAGCTTGGCCATTCTTAGCAGCCTGTTTGCAGGACAGCTACTATCCAAATATCTATGCCTGTTCTGCAGAGGAAGCTGATGTTTCAAAAGGCAAAAGAACTTCTAATGCAGCCAAGAATAAACTACCCAGCTGAGTTGAGCATTTTCTTCTAAGGCAGATGGACATTTGATGAAACAGGTGAATTCCATCTGTTTCTAAAGAAAAAACTAGACCTAGATAAACAATTTGACCTCCACCTATAGGATTCAAGAGAAGCAAAAAAAGGTAAAAAGAACTCTTGAGAATTGTATTTCTGTTATGGACATACATAAAGAGTACATGTATAATTTGATTTTACTGATACAATATAAAAAATGGAAATGTAATGGGAATAGTATCAGAAAAAGGGAAAAGGGGAGATAAAAAGAGGGAAACTACATCCCTTGAAGAGGCAAAGGAAACCTTTATCTGAGGGAATTTAGGGAAGAAGAACATTGTGTGAATCTTACTCTCATCAGATTTGGCTCAAAAAGAAATTGACATCTTTGGTTTACAGAGAAACTTCTGTCACTTCATTAAAAATTAGGAGAGGAAAAAGGAAAAGAGAAATAAGGGAAAGTTATATGAAAGAGGAAGGAATTCAAAGGGGGTGGGAGGGATTCTAAAAAGGGAGGGCTGCATCAGGCAAGTGGTGCTTATGTTTAATACTGAGGAGGGGGATAAGAAAAAGAAAAGCATAATCTGGGGAAAACAAGATGGAAAAAAATACAGAATTAGTAAATTTAACTGTAAAGGATAATGATAATGGGATAAACTCCAATTTTATATAAACAAATTGAAAAAATAGGGAATGAAGGACTTTTACCAAATTTCTTTTATGACCAAGATATGGTACTGATTTCAGAAAGACCTGGAAAGACTTAAATGAACTGAGCAATAATGAATTGAACCAGTTACACCCAGTGAAATAACTCTGGAAAATGAATATGAACCACTTCATAGAATTCCCAATTCCTCTGTTTTTGTCTGCCTGCACTTTTGATTTCCTTCACAAGTTAATTGTACACTCTTTCAAAGTCTGATATTTTTTGTACAGCAAAATAACTGTATGGACATGTATACATATATTGTACTTAACATACTTGTTAAAGTATATATTTAACATGTATTGGTAAACCTACCATCTGGGGGAGGGGGAGAAGTGAAGGAACGGAAAATTAGAACAAAAGGTTTTGCTGAAAAATTACCCATGCATATATCTTGTAAATAAAAAGGTAAAATAAAAATAAATTAAAATTTCAAAAAAAAATCTATCATAGCTAAATTTTCTAATATTCTATTTACCTATTTAACTTCTTTTTTGTTTTGTGGTTTATCTAATTCTGAGAGTGCATGGTTGAGATATGTGACTATTATAGTTTTGCTGTTTATTTGTTCTTGCAACTCTCTTAACTTCTTTAGGATGTTAGATGCTATACCACTTGATGCATATATGTTTAGTATTGATATTGCTTCATTGTCTATGCTACTTTAGGAAGATATAATTTCCTTCCTTATTTCTTTTAATTAGATCAGTTTTTGCTTTTGCTTGATCTGAGATAAGGATAATTACCCCTCTTTTTTTTTTTAACTTCACCCAAAGCATAATAGATTCTGCTCCAGCCTTTTACCTTTACTCCATATGTATCTCCCTGCTTTAAATGTATTTCCTGTAAACAATATATTTTAGGGTTCTGGCTTTTGATTCAGTCTGCTATCAGCCTCTGCTTTATGGAAGAGTTCATCCCATTCACATTTTTGGTTCAAATTACTATTTCTTTATTTCCTGCCATTTATTATCCCCAGATTATGCTTTTCTTTTTCTTCCTCCCTCTTATTCCCTTTTCCAGTATTAAATTTATGGGCACCACTTGCCTCATGCAGCTCTCCCTTTTCAGACTCCCTCCCACCCCCTTTGAATCCCTTCCCCTTTCTTGTTCCTTTCCCTTATTACTCTTTTTTGATGAATTCTTTCAATAAAATATTATCTTCTGTTTCTATAACATCTGGGCAGTTCTCTTTGATGATTTCCTGAAAAATAATATATAGGCTCTTTTTTCCATCATAATTTTCAGGAAGTCCAACAATCCTCAGATTATCTCTCCTAGATTTATTTTCTAGGTCTGTTATTTTTCCAAGTAGATATTTAACATTTTTCCTAATTTTAATTTTGTTTTGCTTGCTGATTCTTGATGGCTCAACAAATCATTCATTTCTATTTGTTCAGTTCTGAGTTTTAATGAGTTAATTTCTTCATTAGCTTTTTTTTTTTTTTACTTCTTTCTGTATATGTCCAATTGAGTTTTTAAATGAATTGTTTTGCCCTATAGAAATTTTTTCCATTTCACTATTTTTTTTTACTGTTATTTTCTTTTCCCAGTTCACAAATCCTACTTTCCCAGAAATTCATTATCTTTTCCAATTCACATTTCTGTGTCCCTGGGAGTTCTTTACATTTTCCAATTCACATTTCAGAAATTTGTTTTCTTTTTCCACTTTTAACAAATTTTTCTTTTAGTGAGTTATATGCTTTTTCCATTCTCTCCTGCAGAGCTCTCTTTCCTTTCCCCATGTTTCTTCTAGCTCTCTTTTAAGAGCTTTTATAATTTATTTTAGAAGAGTCTTGTGTGATGGGGACTAGGTTACATCTCCTTTTGGGATTTTGTCTAGAGAGTGTCTGCTATTAGTCTGCTCGTGTTTGAAAACCTCCTCTCTTTCTGTATAGAAGCTATCAATTTTTTTTTTTACTCATCTTTTAAAAACCCTTAGGGTCTACTTTCATGGCAAGGAGGTCACCAGATTCCTCTACAGAACAGGGATAAATAGATGGACAATAGCTGTCCTGCAAATGGCTGCAAAGAGTGGCCGAGCTACGGAAGTGCTGTGGGAAGAGCCACACAGTGGAAGTGTCTCTGCCCTGGGAAGCACGACTGCATTGCAGAAGTTCTACTGCCTCAGTCAAAGTCCCCTCACTCATCCACCTGCCCCAAGCCATGCTGAATTGTCCCTGCCCTAGGCAGAGCCCCCCTTGTGTGCAAAAGTATGACTGCCCTGGGCAAAATCTCCTGCTGCAGAATGCAGCTGCACAGCTGTGCTGTGGTCCATGCTGAGTCACTTCCATTGCTGGATGAGTGTGGCCAGGTCTTGTTAAATTCTGGCTTTTTTTTTTTTTTTTTGGAGCATACTCTACCTTTAGCATTTGTGTAACTTCTTTGTTGATCTACTGCTTTGAAACCAAAGCAGAGCAGCCAACCTGTGATAGAATCCTCTCTGCAAAGTCTTCACCCATGGAGATCCTTCCCCTCATTCCCGGTTTGCTCTGTGGGCTAGCATCTGTGGGCAGAAACCTCCCTGCCTGCACTGGCCTGCTCCTGTAGATCAGGACAAACCTTTTCTGGCCATCTTCCAGATTATCTTTGGCAGATAATTTGTTGTACTCTCAATATTTGTGGATTTTACCAGCCAAGCACTATTTCTGAGGCTGAATTTGGTAATTAGTAGTGAGGGTAGCAGGGAGCTTAGAATGACACGTGTCTTCTCCACCATCTTGGCTCTGCTCCTAGGCATTATTATCTTGAGGATACTCAAAACCCTGTTTTCTTTCCCAAAATAAATTAAGAAAAAGAGGAACTAGCGAAGTGAGAACAATAGAATATTAGGGTATATCTTTCTTGTGAACTTAAAATGAGTGACACAGAACATTTCCTTTTTCTTCTACCCTTTTTGATCCCTGAAGCTTTAAAATACAAGAAATCTCAGCTCTGTAGAAACCAATTTGTTGGCCAAAATTCTTTAGGAATAACAAATTTCTGTTCAAAGCTAGTAAACTAGGTGGTCATAATGGGATAGATGGCAATTGTCCTTACAATGGCTACAGTCACATCTGTCAAATGATATATGTAGTGTCCATAATTTGTCATGAGAGATGTAAAGTTATTAACATCAGAATTTAGACATGTGGGAGTCTGCAAAATTTTAGGTCTGACACAGAGGAGAGCAGACTGAGAAATAGATGGTCCCTCCTCAGGCTTCTCTTTCTCCCCTTTATTTAATCATCATATCCCTGAAAGTAATAGAACTGAATTGACCTACAAAATCTGATCCATCCCAGCTCTGCCACTTCAAACACATCATTTTACAAACAATTTTTTAACAAAAAAATTAATTTCCAAAAAGCTGAACACATAATTTAAATCCACTATGAATCCAAATATTGGGTAGGGATAATGTATGTATAAGAATATGTGGTTAGGCCCCTTTTTAGTGACAGTCTTAGAGAGTTTCCTAGAGCTTTATTTCAAGGCACTTCTCTATACCACTGAAATCCTAAGTTCACATTTCCCTTTCCTAAGCTTACTCTGAAGTTCCTAGCCATGGGGAAGACAGCCTCACAAGTATTTCACTGCATTTTCCTCAAATCTCTAACAGCATTACTTTGAGAATTAAAGTGCTGGTTCTCTTCTTATCTTTTTGCTAAATTATCCTGAACCTCTTGAAATCTCTGTTTCAGATTGTATTTTTAATTTGTTCACAGGAAACTAAAATAATGGAGGGAAAATGATTTCTTTTCACCATTAGTTTGGATTGAACTAGATGATATGGATAGTAATATGTTCATCTTAGGGAAAGTAACTCTGCTTTAGATAGGTGTGACTAGATCATCATGTCCCTGAACTCCAGGAATCAAATTTATAAGAACAATGAACTTTTTTTTTGTAGTTTTAATGATGTCAGTCTTATCAGTCAGAAGTAAGATTAAAGGAATTAAAACTAGAAGATACCTTATAGAACATCTATTCTGGTCTCCTTGTTTTGAAAATCAGAAAATGGATATCTAGAGAGGAGAAATAACTTTCCTCAAAGGGTAAGTGATTTGCCCAGGATCCCATATCAAGTATACATGAGAAGTATTTCTTGAACCAAGGTTTTCTCAGGTACCTTTTCAGCTGCCACACCATCCTACTTTCCAAGATAAAAAATAAAAATGAAAAAAACAAGAAGTGGAAGGATTGTAGAAAAACAAATATATTAATTTACTCTTGGTTGAAATCTGAATTAGTCCAGCCATTCTGAAAAGCAATTTGGAACTATTTCCCCAAAGCTATTAAATGGCATTCCCTTTGGCCCAGTCATATTAATACTAGGTCCATATCCTAAATAGATCAAATGAAGAAAAAGAACTCATATATACAAATTTACTTAAAACAAGTACTTTTGTGGTAGTAAAACATTGCAAACTAAGAGAGAATCTATCTATTGAGGCCTGACCGAAGAAATTGTGGCATACCAATGTGATGGATTATTTTTTGTCTTCTAAGAAATAATGAAGAGAATGAAATCTGGGAAAACTTGGATGAAGTGATACAAAGTAAATAATAATTTAATTGAAAAGTACTCTTCACAAGAATAATAATTTATGTATGAACAATATTGTAAAGATGAACAACTTAGAAAGATTTGAAAAACAATTCCAAAAGATGAAACATGTTACCCCAGATAGAGAGGTAATGTGCACAAAGTACAGATTGGGGTTTTTGTTTTATTTCTTTTTTGGACATAGCCAATATAGGAATTTGTTTTACATTATTCCTCAAATTTTCCTAAAGATGGTCAACAATATTCTTAGAGGCCTTTTTTTATTCTCCTGACATTGTGAGGATAACAGTGGAATGCTTGGCCTCTGATATTCTTGTTAATATTCTTCCATAAATCCCACATGATCCTCAGTGCTAGCATTCCCTAATTAATGACTTTTACATTTATTTTTGTACTCAGTTCAGTCCAAATAGTCAGTTTAATAGCAATGACTATACTTCTATTAACTGCCTCTTATTTCATACAACATTCTTTGTTCTTTCAACGATTCACAAGCATCAGAAAGCTATAGATATTAAATAAGTTTTTGAGCATATAACAGAAAACAGCATGGGGAGAATGAAAAATACATGCTAAATTCTAATTCCCTCCCTTCCTTTTTATTCAATTCTGGGACCAGATCTCATTCTATATAAACTGCAAGATACAAGTACTAAAGAACTAAGTTAATGGGCTGGTTAAATTGCATGACATAGACAATGTTTCCCAATTGCCTTTGGGAAAAGGAATGACCTGGGTTCAAAACATTCTTCAACATTTACTTTTGTGTTCACAGACAAATGGCTTTTAATATCTTAGAGCTTCATTTTCCTCATCTTGAAAGCAGATAATAAATACCTGTAATTCCTATATAGACAGTTGGCTATGTGAAATATACAATACTGAAAAATTCTTACAGTTCAACTATTATGGCATCTTCCACATAATTTTTCCCTTCAAGAATAACTAACAGTAATATTTTTGAATGATTCTAGATGTCATTGAAAAAGATCTATAGTGTTTTATATATATAATTATATATAGTATTATTATATTGATAACTTCTATAAAAAAGAGAGCAGGTTTTCAACCCCAAAGAGACTAACAGCAGACAGTCTCCAGACAAAACCCCAAAAGAGGATGTAACCTGGTCTCCATCACACAAGGCTCTCCTAGAAGAAAGTAATAAAAAATTTTAAAAGAGAGCTAGAAGAAAAATGGGGAAAGGAAAGAGAAGCTATGCAAGAGTGTACAGAAAAGGCTTATCATTCACTTAAAGAAAAACATGATGAAGTAGAAAAAGAAAACAACTTCCTGAAAGATGAGTTGAAAAAGGTTAAAAAAAAAAAAAACAGGAAAACAGAATTTGTGAATTGGCAAAGATAAAGAATAGAGGATTCAGTCAAGCAAAACTAAAAAAAATGAAAACAGGAAAAAACATTAAATATCTACTTGGAAAAACAATAAACTTGAAAATAGATCTAGGAGAGAAAATGTGAGGTTTATTGGACTTCCCCAAAATAATGATGAAAAAAAGAGCCTACATACTATTTTACAGGAAATCATCAATGAGAACTGTCCAAATGTAATAAAATCAGATAGTAAAATAGACATTAAAAGAATTTCCTCAAACACTTTCTGGAAAAGACCCTAAATAAAAATTCCAAGGAATATTGTGGCCAAATTTCAGAACTATCAGACTAAGGAAAAAAATACTACAAGCAGCCAGAAAAAAAAATTCAAATACCGAGGTGCCACAATAAGGATCACACAAGATCTGGCTGCCTCCACATTAAAGGACTGAAGGGCCTGGAAAGGCAAAAGAACTTGGAATGCAGCCAAGAATAAAACAGCCAAGCTGAACATTTTCTTCCAGGGAAGAAGATGGACATTTAAGGAAACAGATGATTCCATTTATTTCTAAGGAAAAAAACAGATCTAAATTAAAAATTTGATCTCCAACAATAGGACTCAACAATAGCAGAAAAAGATAAAAAGAACTTGAGAACTGTACTTATGTTCACGTATAATTTGATTTTACTGATATAACATAAAAAATGGAAGTAGAAATGGAAAGGACATAATATTAGAAAAAGGGGAAAGGGGAGATAAAAAGAAGGAAACTACATCCCACAAAAAGACAAAGGAAACCTATCATATTTGAGGGAAGTTAGAGGAAGGGAGAAACACTGTATGAATCTTACTCTCATCAGAGTTGACTCAAAGAGAAAATAATTGACATATTTGGTTTACAAAAAAATTTCTCTCACCTCATTGAAAAGTAGGAGAGGAAAAGGGAAAAGGAAAAGAGTAATAAGGGAAGGGTACAAGAAAGGGGAAGGGATTAAAGCAGAGACTGATAGAAGACTGGATCAAAAGTCAAAACTCTACAATATGTTGTTTACAGAAAACACATTTAAAGCAGGGAGATACATACAGAGTAAAAGTAAAAGGCTGGAGCAGAATCTATTATGCTTCAGGTAAAGTAAAAAAACCAAGGATAGCCATCCTTATCTCAGATCAAGCAAAAGCAAAAATTTTATCTTTAAAACGAAAAGGGAGAACTTTCCACTAATGAAGAGGAAATTAGAGCAATAATAAGGAGTTATTTTGCCCAACTTTATGCCAATAAATTTGATAACCTAAATGCAATGGATGACTAGCTCCAAAAGTATAGGCTTCCTAGGTTAACAGAGGAGGAGGTAAATTGCTTAAATAGTCTCATTTCAGAAAAAGAAATATAAAAAGCTGCTAATCATCTCCCTAAGAAAAAATCCCAGGACCAGATGGATTTACTTGTAAATTCTACCAAAAAGTTAAAGAACAATTAGCCCCAATGCTATATGAATGATTTGAAAAAATAGGGAATGAAGTAGTCTGACCAAATTTCTTTTATGACACAGACATGGTACTGATACCTAAACCAGGTAGGCTGAAAACAGAGAAAGAAAAGTATATATCAATCTCCCTAATGAATATTGATGCAGAATCTTAAATAAGATATTAACAAAAAAAAACCTACAGAAAATCATCCCCAGAGTAATACACCATGATCAAGTAAAAATTATACCAAGAATGCCTGGCTGGTTCAATATTAGGAAAACTATTATTATAATTGACCATATCAATAAACAAATTAACAAAAACCATATGATCTTGTCAATAGATGCAGAAAAAGCATTTGATAAAATCCAGCATCCATTCCTATTAAAAAACACTTGAGAGTATAGGAATAAATGGACTTTTCCTTAAAATAATCAGTTGCATGTATTTAAAACCAACAGTAAGCATCATACTACAACTCTTCCCAATAAGATCAGGAGTGAAACAAGGTTGCCCACTATCACCATTACTATTCAATATTGTATTAGAATTTCTAGGTTTGGCAATAAGAGTTGAGAAAGATTAAAGGAATTAGAGTAGGTAATGAGGAAATCGAATTATCACTCTTTGCTGATGATATGATGGTATACTTAGAGAACCCCAGAGATTCTACTAAAAAGCTATTAGAAATAATCCATAACATTTACAATGTTCAGATTACAAAATAAATCCACATAAATTATCAGCATTTTTATATATCATTAACAAAAGCTAAAAAAGCATTACAAAGAGAAATTCCATTTTAAGTAACTGCCGATAGTATAAAATATTTGGGAATCTATCTGCCAAGGGACAATCAGGAACTATATGAGCAAAACTACAAAACACTTTCCACACAAAGTCAGTTTTAACAAATTGGAAAAAATATTAAGTGCTCTTGATTAGGGTGAGCAAATATAATAAAGATGACAATACTACCTAAACTAATCTATTTTTTAGTGCTATAACAATCAGATTTCCAAAAAAGCTATTTTAATGACAGAAAAAATAACAACAAAGTTCATATGGAAAAACAAAAGGTCAAGAATTTCAAGGGAACTAATAAAAAAAATCAAATAAATGTGGCCTAGTTATATCAGATCTAAAATTATATTATAAAGCAGTGGTTAGGTTCAAAGGACAAAATAATCAAGAACTTTCATAATCTAGTGTTTGACCAACACATAGATCCCAGCTTTTGTGATAAGAACTCACTTTTTCACAAAAACTGCTGGGAAAATTGGAAATTAGTATGGCAGAAACTAGACATTGACCCACACTTAACACCTCACACTAAGATAAGGTGAAAATGAGTTCATGACCTAGGAATGAAGAATGAGATAATAAATTAGAAGAACATAGAATAGCTCACCTCTCAGACATGTGAAACAGGAAGGAATTTAGGACCAAAGAACTAGAGATCATTATTGATCACAAAAAAGAAAATTTTGATTATATCAAATTGAAAAGTTTTTGTACAAACAAAACTAATGCAGGCAAGATTAGAAAGGAAACAATAAACTGGGAAAACATTTTTACAGTCAAAGTTTCGGATAAAGGCCTCATTTCTAAAATAGAAAATTGACTCTTATTTATAAGAAATCAAGCCATTCTCCACTTGATAAATGGTCAAATGATATGAACAGACAATTTTCAGATGAAGAAATTGAAAGTATTTCTAGCCATATGAAAAGATGCTCTAAGTCATTACTAATCAGAACAATGCAAATCAAGACAATGCTAAGATACCACTACACACCTGTCAGATTGGCTAGAATGACAAGGAAAGATGATGCGGAATGTTGGAGGGGATGTGGGAAAACTGGGATACTGATACATTGTTGGTGGAATTGTGAATACATCCAGCCATTCTGGAGAGCAATTTGGAGCTATGCTCAAAAAGTTATCAAACTGTGCATATCCTTTGAATCAGCAGTGTTACTACTGGGCTTATATCCCAAAGAGATCTTAAATAAGGGAAAGATTTCTCTTTGTGTAAGAATGTTTGTGGCAGTCCTTTTTGTTGTGGCCAGAAACTGAAAACTGTGTGTATGCCCATCAATTGGAGAATGGCTGAATAAATTGTGGTATATGAATATTATGGAATATTATTGTTCTGCAGGAAATGATCAGCAGGATGATTTCAGAAAGACTTGGATTGACTTACATGAACTGATGTTGAGTGAAAAGAGCAGGACTAAGAGGTCACTATATAGTTCAACAACAATGCTATATGATCAATTCTGATGGATGTGGCTCTCTTCAACAATGAGATGAACCAAATCAGTTCCAATAGAGCAGTTTTGAACCAGCTATACCCAGCCAAAGAACTCTCAGAAATGAGTATGAACCCCTAGATAGAATTCCCAATCCCTCTCTTTTTGTCCACCTGCATTTTTGATTTCCTTCTCAGGTTACCTTGTATAGTATTTCAAAGTCCAGTTCTTTTTGTACAGCAAAATAACTGTATGGACATGTATATATATTGTATTTATGATATACATTAACATATTTAACATGTATTGATCAACCTGCCATCTGGGGGAGTGTGTGGGGGGAAGGAGGGAAAAAATTGGAATAAAAGGTTTTGCAATTGTTAATGCTGAAAAAATTACCCAAGATATATATATATCTTGTAAATAAAAAGCTATAATAATAAAAATAAAATTTTAAATAAACTTTATTTTTCTTGGGTTTTGGGGTCTGATTTCTTTCACAGCATGACTGATATGGATATATGTTTTGCATGACTGAACATGTATAACCTAGATCAAACTGCTTTATTCCTTGATGAAGGGGTTAAGTACAGAAAAATGGAAGGAGAAAATCTATTTTTATTTTAATGATTGTTAAAATTAGTTTTTAATATAATTGGGGAAAAATGCTAAATAAACATAATGGGGGGATTATCTTTATTGATCCTCAAAATATTTCTGGAAGTTAAGTGCTATTATCTTCATTTTACTAATGAGAAAATTAAGATAAATAGAGGCTAAATGACTTATCTGATATCACACAGCTAATAGGTGTCAAAGGTCAGATTAAAACTCCAGTCTTCTTGATTCCAGGATCAGTGCTCTGTCTCTGAAGAATACAAGCTCCTCAAGGGGAGCGTTTTGCATTTGTATTCTCAGGACAGTGGGAATGTATGCTTGCTGACCAAGAAAATTCATTAATATATGTACTTCCTCCAAAAATAACTGCTGTTAGACATTTCCTATCCTCTTGAAAATACTACACCAGATATACACCAGTTCTCTGAGAACCATCCTCAAGAGTTTTTGATTCAATGCATGTTTTTTGCATCATAACAGTGAAAAAATCTAAGGGAACAATGAATAACACATCAAATGAATAAAGCTAATGCATATTAATGTAATTTAAATTCTACTTAACAAATATCTATTCAGTGCCTCCTATATATTTATATTTATGCAGTGGAGATTCCAAGAAATTTAAGATTCTGCATATGTTTTATGGAACTTATATAGGGAAGATTAGACCTAGTCACATAAAAAAAGCCATGTGCTGAGCTTCAGTGAATATTTTAGATAACAAGTGCTACAAGAAGTTTAGAGGGAAGAGAGGTCCCACAGGATTGGAGTGGCTGAATTCTTGCTTTATTCAACATAAAACTTTTAACTAGAAATTATCTGATCCAACAATTTTTGTCTTAGAAATAAGGAAATAGAGGTTTTGAATATCTCAAGTCTTACTCTAGTTTTCTTATCATTTATCCATGTTGCCCTTTACTGTGGGTATATCCTGAATTATATGCAAACCCACACATCACATATTAAAGTTCAAGCTTTGAGTGTCCTTGCACAAATTTATTTCTCTCTCTCTCTCTTTTTGCATAGAGATCCCTGGTGGATTAACAACATGCTCACCAGATATTCATATCTGTCAGGACTTTAACATCATATTCCCCAAAATACTAATTTGCTTTATAGCACTGATAGTAGAAGCCAAACTGGCTTTCATTCATAATGGCTGAATGAAATCTGGGACCAGCTTCCTCTGTATATTGCCTTGACTCTCAATCATTCCCACAGTCCTTAATTGAAAGATCTCCAAACCCTCAATGGATCCTAACTCAAAATCTGAAAGACACTGCTGAAATTGAGCACCCATTCTGCAACCTCTTTCATACGGATACAATTACCACATTGTTGCAAACACAGGGACCTAACTTCTAATTGCTTCTTTTACTAAATGTTAGAATTAAAGCAATATTCTAATTATCCTTTATTGTGACTGGTGCATGGAAGGGAGAAAGGATACAGTCACTGTCTACTTTATACAGCCATGAGCCCTCTTTGAATTGCCATCTACCTTTCAGTCACTTTCAGGGTCTAACAGTTTTTTGACTGATGGTACACAATCTAGAGTGTCACAAAACCAAAATAATCTGCTAAAGTTTTTAACACTTTCTTTTATTTTTTAATATTTATTTATAATACATTTATTGTATAATAATAATAATAAATATAATATATTTATTTTATTTTTTATTTATCTCTCTTGCTAGCCCCTTCCTCACATATTGAGACAGTTTGTCTTGCCAATTTGCATCTTCTGAAGTTTGAACCAAATAGCTTCTCACATCAACCTCAACAAACTACCATATTTCACAAGCAGCCAGGCAAAAAATTCACTTTTATTTTTCAATTGCAGTAATACAAACATATATTCAGAGCCAGCATATATTTTTATTATGGAGAAGCAATACCCTCTAACATGTGCTAATAGAAAAGCAATTTCTTTGCTAGTTACAGTGTGCTTTGACAAACATTTTCGAAAGAAAAGAATTCAGCATTTTGAATGAGCACCAAATGAGGATTTAAGAGGACTGTTAAAACACAATAGAAACCACTTTCCATAATCATATTTAAAGACATGAACATATATACTGTCATTTCAACTTGGCATATTCCTGCAGACAACCTGTTACTCACAGGATCCTGCAATGAATAATGGAATTTAGTCTGAGAAATTTCTCAGTCCTCATTCTATTTTCCCTTCTCAAATTTTCTTGCCCAAAGAATTAGTCTCACAGTTCTAACAGGTAAAAAATTTCAAAAGGTATGAGAGAAAAAAGACCATATTTCCACATAATTGCTTTTTTATGATTTCCAGAACCTTCCTCCCCAACTCTTTATTCTCTAACTGGGGTCATAGGGAGTTCTCTTACCATAGTCTTCTTGGATAACAATGTTGGATAGCATTGTCATCTTCTCTCTATTGTTCATTCTATTGACAATTCCACAAAAGTATTTCTGGAATTCATTGTTGCAGTGTGGATGAAAGCAAACTACTAGTTTCTAGAGCACAGCTCTGACAATAAAATCTTTTTGAAGAAATAATATTCATAAAATACAATAAAGTTCTGAAGAAGAGCCAGAAAAAAGTTAATATTCCAAAGTTGTGAATGATCAGTGATTTGAGATCTGATTCATGGAAGTTTAAAGGAGTTAAATTTTGGTTCAATAAATGGAATAGATCTTTTTTTATTATCTTATTTTTTATTATTATCTTTTTATTTACAATTATCTTTATATTATAAAACTTACTTATTATATCTTTCTATTTATAAAACATATGCATGGGTAATTTTTAAACACTGACCCAGACAAAACCTTCTATTCCGAATTTTCCCTTCCTTCCCCCACCCCCTCCCCTAGATGACAAGTAGTTCAAACATGTTAAATATGTTGAATTATATGTTAAATCCAATATATGTATACACATTTATAGTAATCTTGCTGCACAAGAAAAATCAGATCTAGAAAAAAAAACTGAGAAAGAAAACAAATGCAAGCAAACAATAACAGAAAGAATGAAAATGCTATGTTGTGGTCCACACTCAGTTCCCATAGTCTTTTTTCTGGGTGTAGATTGTGCTCTTCATTACCAGACAATTGGAACTGATTTGAATCAACTCATTGTTGAAGAGAGCCATGTCCATCTTTTCTCTATGGACTTGATTGATTGATCACTGTATATAATTTTGTTGTTGCTGTGTATAATTATCTCCTGGTTCTGTTCATTTCACTCAGCATCAGTCCATGTAAGTCTCTCTAGGCCTCTCTGAAATCATCTTTTTGGTCAATTTTTTTTATTGGAAAGCTTTATTTGTTCTATTTTTCTTATTATTATAGCTTTTTATTTACAAGATATATGCAATTACCTATGGGTAATTTTTCAGCATTGAGAGTTTGAAAATCATTTTGTTCCAACTTTTTCAACTCTTCCCCCAGCTCGCAGGTTGATTTTTGGTCATTTCTTACCACAATTGTGGTGTTCTCTTCTTTTATATAATATAATGGTTCTTTCTGAGCAGGTTTCTTGGGAGGTTTTCTGGAGACAGCCTTAGTTTCAATTCCAAGTAATAATCACTCCAAATGCAGCCAGGTGTTAAAAGTATAGATTTTTTATTGCTTCCCCCAAAATAGCCCAGTTAGTTTTCTTGGTGGCCTATCTCTCTGCTTGGTTCCAAGAGCTCCCTCCGAATGTCTCCAAATCCAAAGGTTTGTCCTTCAGCCTCCAGCCAGCACAATGGTGGAAGATGGAATGAATCTGACTCCAACTCTGAGAGTGGGCTTGTGGGTTTCCTTTCAGAGTGTTCTGTGTCTGTCCCAGAGTGCTCTGTATATGTCTCAGAGTGCTTCTGTGTCTGTCCCAGAGCTCCTCTGTGGCCCTAAGAGCTTTTTGCTTATATGAGCTCTCTAAAGGTGTGAACACAAGCACTGATTCTATCAGTTCCACTTAGTACCTTGTTTCTTCTGGCCCATAACATCTCCTTGTAAGATCAGATCAATCATACTGAACCATGTTAATTAGATAATTATTATCTATCAATTCTAATGACTTAACAGCTTGCAAGGATTCTAACAAACAATAATATTCCATAACATTCATATACCACAATTTATTCAGCCATTGTCCAATTGATGGGCATCCATTCAGTTTCCAGTTTCTTGCCACAAGAAAAGGGCTGCCACAAACATTTTTGCACTTGTGAATCCCTTTCCCTCCTCTAAGAACTCTTTGGGATACAAAAAACACTACTGGTTCAAAGGGTATGTACAGTTTGATAACTCTCTGGGCATAGTTCCAAATTGCTCTCCAGAATGGTCAAATTTGTTCACAATTCCACCAAAAATATATCAGTGTTCCAGTTTTCCCACATGTAAATGTTTGACTCTGGGCATTCAGTTCATTTGTGAAAACCCTTGTACTACTCTGCGTTTATATTGCCAATCTCTCCTAATTCCCAGAGCCTCAGAGAAATCTCTGGTCACTATCTTTTGCAGTGTGTAAGCCAATTTTACCAAGCTTACCTCCTTCTGAGCTCTTCAAAGATATCTGGCCACTCTTTCATATGAACTGTGGTTTAAATACCAGTAGCATGCTCAAGAACAACCATGTGCAAGCTCAAAGTCTTTTATTTGCCTTTTCACATCCTGCCCCTGACCTCCTGTAGACTCCCAGGTGAACACCAGGTTAAAGAGAGTGACTTCCTCCTCCTTAGAGCTTAAATAGCATCAGGTCACACACACAGCCAATCAGAAAAGGAGATGTCTCCCTTAACGAAAACGGATCTCAATATGACCAGAGTACCTGCTCAAATGTATGGTATGGGGGAGGGCAACCATAGAATCACTCGATATTAGTAGTGGTTAATTCTACCAAAGAAACTTCTCATTTAGATGCAAAAGCTTCTCAGATAATGAAGATCATTAAAATAATAGCTGTAAGAGAAATAAATGAGCTAATTGAAGATAATACGTTTCAAGCTGTGTAAGCATCTGGGTAGTTTGAGTACTGTCGAGGTATTTCTGAAAGGCCTAGGAAATGTTGAGGGGAAAAGGTTATTTTGACCTCTACAAACATAAAAAGAAATGGATATTTGCTCATAGGTCATTTAGTATATAGCCTATGAATAGTGGAAATCAGTGAACGAAGCCTCCTATAATTGCAAAGACAGCTCTCCTACAAAATACAAAATGGTAGTGGGCTACAACATAATATGTGTCCATGAGTCAGTCCATACTAGTTCACATCTGACCTACTTCCAGAGATCTCAGGTCTTCAAAGCCTATGTTTACTTCCAGATTGCACTAAGCTATGACTCCTCCTTTTCCTTTGATCCTTACACCCACATCCAATGCAACATTTATCATTATCTTTTCCAGTCATCTTAGCTAATCAGAGAGGTATGTACTGATATCTCAGAGTTGTCTTAATTTGCATTTCTCTGATCAATAGTGATTTGGAGCACCTTTTCATATAACTAAAAATAGTTTCAATTTTTTCATCTGAAAATTGTCTCTTCATATCCATTGGCCATTTATTAATTGGAGAATGGCTTGATTTCTTATAAATTTGAGTTAATTCTATCTCTCTATTTTTTTTTTCTTTTTTTCTTTTGAAAAAAATTTCTTTACATTATCCCTTGCACTCACTTCTGTTCCAACTTTTCTCCTCCCTCCCTCCAACCCCTCCCCCAGATGACAAGCAGTCCTATACATGTTAAATATGTCACAGTATATCCTAGATACCATATATGTGTGCAGAACTAGTTCTCTTGTTGCACAGGAAGAATTGGATTCAGAAGATAAAAATAACCCGGGATGAAAAACAAAAATGCAAACAGTTTATATTCATTTCTCAGTGTTCTTTCTTTGGGTGTAGCAGTTTCTGCCCATCATTGATCAATTGAAACTGAGTTAGATCTTCTCTTTGTCGAAGAAATCCAATTCTGTCAGAATACATCCTCATACAGTATCGTTGTTGAAATATATGATGCTCTCCTGGTTCTGCTCATTTACTTGGCATCAATTCATGTAAGTCTCTACAAGGCTCTCTGTATTCATCCTGCTCATCATTTCTTACAGAACAATAATATTCCATAACATTCATATGCCACAATTTACCCAACCATTCTCCAATTGATGGGCATCCATTCATTTTCCAGTTTCTAGCCATTACAAACAGGGCTGCCACAAACATTTTGGCACATACAGGTCCCTTTCCCTTCTTTAGTATGTCTTTGGGGTATAAGCCCAGTAGTAGCATTGCTGGATCAAAGGGTATGTGTTGGAATCTTTACAAACTGTTGTCTATCAAGACAATAATTATCTAATTTAGCATGGATCAGTATCATTGATCTGATCTTACAAGGAGATGTTTTGGGCCAGAACCTGAAACAAGGTATTAAGTAGAACTAATTGATACAATGCTTGTGTTTACACCTTTAGAAAGCTCATATAAGCAAGAAGTATTTAAGTACTCATTGGAGTTCACAAGTATGGGAGATTCACAAAGTTTGTAACTTTGTGAATTCACACCTCCCTTAGGTGTGCCTCCAGAAGGAGGAGTCAACCTTTGGGAGATTATATATAAAGAGGCTCTTAGCTTCGGGTTAGTTAATTAGTTCGGGTTAGAGAGAGATACTTCGGGACATTGACTAGGGTCGGAGAGGAGCACTCTGGGAGGAAGCCCACAAGTTGGCTGGAGGCTGAAGAAAGCAGAGGCAAAGGACAAGCTGCAAGAGCATTTAGAACCAAGGAGAGAGAGAGGCCTCTAAGGAAAACTAACCAGGCTATTTTGGAAAGAGAAAATAAATGTTTGAACTTTTATCACCTGGCTGCAATTTTTGTGATTATTATTTTCAACTGAAACTAAGGCTGCCTCCAGAAAACCTCCCCAAGAAACCTGCTTTCACCCAGAGAGAACTATTATTTTAAAGAAGAGCACCATAGATATGCACAGTTTGATAACTTTTGGGGCATAATTCCAGATTGCTCTAAAGAATGGTTGGATTTGTTCACAACTCTATCAATAATGCATCAGTGTCCCAGTTTTCCCTCATCCTCTCCAACATTTATCATCTTTTTGTGTCATCTTAGCTAATCAGAGCAGTGTGTACTGGTATCTCAGAGTTGTCTTAATTTGCATTTCTCTGATCAATAGTGATTTGGAGCACCTTTTCATGTGACTAAAAATAGTTTCAATTTTTTCATCTGAAAATTGTCTCTTCATATCTTTTGACCATTTGTTAATTGGAGAATGGCTTGATTTCTTATACATTTGAGTTAATTCTCTATATATTTTGGAAATGAGGCCTTTATCAGAACCTTTGAATGTAAAAATGCATTCCCATTTTATTGATTTCCTTCTTACCTTGTCTGCATTAGTTTCATTTGTACAAAAACTTTTTAACTTACTGTAATTGAAATTTTCTATTTTGTGATCAATAATGATCTCTAGTTCATTGGTCACAAATTCTTTCCTCCTCCACAGTTCTGAGAGATAAACTATCCTATATTCTTCTAATTTATTTATAATGTCATTCTTTATGCCTATATCATGAACCCATTTTGATCTTATCTTGCTATACTGTGTTAGGCATGGGTCAATGCCTAGCTTCTGCCATATGAGTTACTAGGAAAACATTTTTACATCCAAAGGATCAGATAAATATATAGAGAACTGACGTAAATTTATAATAGTTCAAACCATTCTCCAATTATTAAATGGTCAATGGGGAAAATTTGGAACAAAAGGTTATGCTAGGGTTAATTTTGGAAAAATTACCCCATCCTCCAATTTATGACCAAATAATAACTAGAGATCATTATTGATCACAAAATAGAAAATTTTGATATCAAATTGAAAAGTTTTTGTACAAATGAAACTAAAGCAAACAAGATTAGAAGGGATGCAATAAACTGGGAAAACATTTTCACAGTCAAAAGTTCTGATAAAGGCCTCATTTCCAAAATATATAGAGAATTGACTCTAATTTATAAGAAACTAAGCCATTCTCCAATTGATAAATGATCAAAGGATATGAACAATCTCAGATGAAACTATTTCTAGCCATATGAAAAGATGCTCCAAGTCATTATTAATCAAAGAAATGCAAATTAAGACAACTCTGAGATACCACTACACACCTGTCAGACTGGGTAGAATGACAGGGAAAGATAATGTGGAATGTCGGAGGGGATGTGGGAAAGCAGGAACACTAATACATTGTTGGTGGAATTGTGAATACATCCAACCATTCTGGAGAGCAATTTGGAACTATGCTCAAAAAGTTATCAAACCTTGCATACCCTTTGATCCAGCAGTGTTACTTATATCCCAAATATATCATAAAGAAGGGAAAGGGATCTGTATGTGCACGAATGTTTGTGGGAGCCCTCTTTGTAGTGGCAAGAAACTGGAAACTGAGTAGATAACCATCAATTGGAAAATGGCTGAATAAATTGTGGCATATGAATATTATAGAATATTATTGTTCGGTAAGAAATGATGACAACAGGATGATTTCAGAAAGGCCTGGAGAGACTTACCATGAACTGATGTTGAGTGAAACGAGCAGGGCCAGGAGATCATTTTATACTTCAATAACAATCCTATATGATGATCAATTCTGATGGACCTGGCCATCTTCAGCAATGAGATGAACCAAATCAGTTCCAATGGAGTAGTAATGAACTGAACCAGCAACACCCAGTGAAAGAACTCTGGGAGATGACTAACAACCATTACATTGAATTCCCAATACCTATATTTTTGCCTGCCTGCATTTTGGATTTTCTTCAGAGGCTAATTGTACAAGATTTCAGAGTCCGATTCTTTTTGTACAGCAAAATAACAGTTTGGTCATATATACTTATTGTGTATCTAATTTATACTTTAATATATTTAACATCTACTGGCCATCCTGCCATCTAGGGGAGGAGGCGGGGGAAAGGAGGGGAAAAATTGGAACAAAAGGTTTGACAATTGTCAATGCTGTAAAATTACCAATACATATAACTTGTAAATAAAAAGCTATTAAATTTTTTTAATTACCCAGGCATATGCTTTATAAATAAAAAGCTTTAATAAAAAAAATCAGAGCTATGCAATAATAGGATCTGTTATGAAGTATTAAGAATTCAGCCATTGAAACAGTTCAAGCAGGAGTTGGACTGCTGCTCTCTAGAGTGAGGTCACGTAATATAATAAATAATAACAGTGCATGAACACTAATTTTTCATTGAAGCCCTGTTTAGCTACATATTACTTAAGTTTTCCTGGGCAAGATACTTAACCAATGAGTCTTCAGATATATGGTATCTAGGATATACTGTGACATATTTAACATGTATAGAACTGCTTGCCATCTTAGGGAGAAGGAGAGAGGAGAAAAGTCAAAACAGAAGTGAGTACAAGGGATAATGCTGTAAAAAATTACCTATGCATGGGCTCTGTCAATAAAAAGTTATAATTATTAAAATAAATAAATATGCAGGAGAAATTCTACAGTTACTACAAACTGTCCAGGAGAAACAATACTATACAATGATCAAGTCTGATGGACGTGACTCTCTTCAATAATGAAATGATTCAAATTAGTTCCACTTCTTCAGTGATGAACAGATCTACAACCAGAGAGAAGACTGGGAACTGAGTGTGGACCAAAACATAGCATTTTCACTCTTTCTTTTGTTTGCTTCCATTTTTTCATCAGTTTTTTTCTCCTTCTTGATCTGATTTTTCTTGTGCAGCAAGATAACTGTACCAATATTTATACATATATTGAATTTAACACATACTGTAATATATTTAATATGTATTGGACTACCTGCCATCTAAGAAAGGGGTAGGGGAAAAGGAGAAAATTTGCAACAGAAGGTTTTGCAAGGGAGGTCAGTGTTGAAAAATTACTCATGCATATGTTTTGCAAATAAAAAGCTATAATAAAAACATAGTTATAGGCCTTCTCTATTGTCTCTTTTCAACTTTTCTACTACAATATAGTAATTAGAGTTTACAGAGTGTTGGGAGACATGGCTTTATAGAGTTAACTGGGTTTGTATAATTTAACTAGCTCACTTTCCATCTTAAATTTAACTTTTTAATTCACAAGAGAAGCTGTGGGATTTTTTTTTTTTTTTTTGCTGAGACAATTGGGGTTAAGTGACTTGCCCAGGGTCACATAGCTAGGAAGCGTATGAGACCAGATTTGAACTCAGGTTCTCCTGCCTTTGGGGCTGATGCTCTATCCACTGCACCACCTTTCTGCCCCAAGTGAGATAATTTTTAAGGTTTCTTGCAGCTCCAAATTTCGATTCATAATTGTGCAAAGAAATATGCATTCAAAAATCAAGTATATGCTAAAGAAATATATTCATATATCTTGGTGATCATAAAATGAAGTTTGTTTTGAAACAGATTTTGTTATTATTGGGCATGAATTGTAAAATAGTAAGATAGAGGAAAAACAAAGAGAGAAATCTTTGAATTAACAATTGCTAATTATTGGGATAAAAATTTGGGATGGTTTCCACAAGGAACATTTCTCTAATAGGGAGTGTGAGCAGAAGTCTTATAATAATCCACAGTCACTTTTGTTTGCCTAGTAGTTAGAAAAGTAATTTTTAGAAAACTAGTAATTAAAAAATTAATTTTTTGAGCATCTGCAAAAACTCTAAATGCTAACTTTTCATAAAAGCATAATTTCTGTTTAAAGCCTAATCCAATGTATTGAAGATCCAGGAAAACTGGAGGGAGGGAAAGAGAAAAGGTCTAATTCTTATTATTTCCCTAATGATCACAAGCACATTTGAATTTTTATTAAGCATCTTTATTTTTTTAAGACCCTATGTATCTAGGGTCTTAAAAAACCTAGAACGTTAATGTTTTAAATTTTAGTGAATGAAATAAATGAGTATTTCTCAAAAAGACTATGAGATGGAGAGTATGAGACCCTATGTCTTAGTCATAGGGCAGAAAGGTAGAACCCTACTGCTGAGCCTCAGGGAGTCACAGGAAGCAGACAGCTTTGCTTACCATTGGTCAATAGCTTCTTCCTTCCCAGTTCATTCAATGAATTTAAAAACCAACAGGAAGGGAGAAGTCTCCTTCTATCTTGATGCTACATAGGTAGCACTTCTACCCTCAACAAATAGCCATTTTATTTTTTAAATTTTTATTTTTATTTTTATAACTATTGACAAAGTTATCCCTTGTACTCACTTCTGTTCCAACTTTTCCCCTCTCTCCCTCCACCCCTTCCCCCAGAGGGCAAGTAGTCCTCGTGTGTATAGACACGTTAAATATGTCATAGCATATCCTAGATACAATATATGTGTGCAGAACTGAACAGTTCTCTTGTTGCACAGAAAGAGTTGGATTCAGAAGGTAAATATAACCTGGGAAGAAAGAAAAATGCAAGTAGTTTACATTCATTTCCCAGTGTTCTTTCTTTGAGTGTAGCTGCTTCTGTACATCCTTGATCAATTGAAACTGAGTTAGATCTTCTCTTTATCAAAGAAATCCACTTCCATCAGAATACATCCTCATACAGTATTATTGTTGAGGTATATAATGATCTCCTGGTTCTGCTCATTTCACTTAGCATCAGTTCATGTAAGTCTCGCCAGTGCTCTCTGTATTCAGCTTGCTGGTCATTTCTTACAGAACAATAATATTCCATAACATTCATATACCACAATTTACTCAACCATTCTCCAATTGATGGGCATCCATTTATTTTCCAAATTCTAGCTACTACAAACAGGGCTGCCACAAACATTTTGGCACATACAGGATGCTTTCCTTTCTTTTTTACCTTTTTTTTTTTTAATTTAATAATAACTTTGTATTGACAGAATCCATGCGAGGATAATGCTTTCCTTTCTTTAAAATCTCTTTGGGATATAAGCCCAGTAGTAACACTGCTGGATCAAAGGGTATGCACAGTTTGATAACTTTTTGAGCCTAGTTCCAAATTGCTCTCCAGAATGGCTGGATATTCACAATTCCACCAACAATGTATCAGTGTCCCTGTTTTCCCACATCCCCTCCAACATTCCGCATTGTCTTTCCCTGTCATTCTAGCCAATCTGACAGGTGTGTAGTGGTATCTCAGAGTTGACTTAATTTGCATTTTTCTGATTAATAATGACTTGGAGCATATTTTCATATGGCTAGAAATAGTTTCAATTTCTTCATCTGAGAATTGTCTGTTCATATCTTTTGACCATTTATCAATTGGAGAATTATCCACTTTATTTTGAACTGCTCAGATAATATATTGACACTTCTTGCAAGAAGAGACTTAAAACTTTCTGTTGTTCCTAGAGACACTTTGGAATAATCAAATTGGGTAAGAGGGGTTTAATACAACTCCATCCCACACATTAGGGTGATCCCTAATGTATTCCAACATCATTATTTTATAAGAGGAGAAAACAGGCTTCAAAAAAGAATTTGCCCAGTGTTACCCTGCTGGTTAATAACAGATCAAGAGCTAGAATCCAGTTATCTAGATCTTTAGTTCCGTACTCTTACAATTATATTATCATACCATTCTATCATAATATCCTTATCTATTTAGGATAATATTGGGTATTGTAGAAAAGAAAAGAAATATATTTGACTAGATATTTTCCTTAAAGAGTTTAGTTTTGTTGAAAAGATGACTAAAAGTTATCAAATATCAATATGTCACTTTAAAATCTACCTTGACTATTTTAAAGTTCTATTGTATCTTTTTATATGCCTTATTTTCCTTTCCAAACTGCAACCTTCCTTAAAGCTGGGATCTTGTCTTGTGCTTCATTATATTTTCTTCATTCTCTCCAGCCTTCAACAAAGTGAGGTCTTAATAAAATGGAATTGGATTTCTCTTATCTCTTCTTAGCTATTGATGTCTTTCTCCCCCATGATCTGACACTAGCAGAGAAAGCAGACCTCAAAGAAAAAACTTTTTGAGTAAGAAAAAACATTTTCACACTACTGACCTTCAAGACTAGGGACTATAGTTCTCATTTTACCTTAGTTTTACAATTTGTTGCTGTTTTACTCCACAGTACTCTTTCTCTCCCTCTCTTTCTTTCTTCTTTTCCCCTCTCATTCTCTCTCCTTCCTCTCTCCCCAACCTCTCTCTCTCTTCAACTTTCTCTGACTCTCTATATGTGTCTCTATCTCTCTCTGACCCCCCCATGTGTATAAAGTAATAATGTAGTATATATGTGTTTAATTTATGTAATGTATAATACATATATTTGACAAATATATATATTATATATAAACAGATACACAATATACACATGTATATGTTTATACATTCTCATTCTCCCTTGAATCAAACCACAGAAGCAAATCTTAAAGTACAAAAGCTTTCTTTAGCTTATCACATCACCTCAATACCCACATGAACTGAAGGAGGTAAGCTTTCTGGAAAACTATCACTGGCATGCTTGAATTGAGCTAAAGGTTCAAGTTGAAAGAGACAGGATCCCTCCTGTATTTTTAGAACATAAATCATGTGATGAAGAGTAATAAGTTCAAACTGTGAAATGCTTTAATTTAGGCCATAAGTCAAAATTCTAGCAAAGAGGCATATGAAAAAAAATTTCTTATCTGAATTACAGAAGCCAACTGTCTTCCTTTTCCTTATTAGTGCGTGCCCTCTTTTTATACTCACTCTTTGACTTTCTAGAATTAAGTTAATTTATTTCTAATTAAACAAAAGACACACAGTGAGATGTGTCAGAGAAATTCAAATTTATTGAGATAGACAGAAATGCAACTATTCAGGATCACAATTAAGCATTTACAATTAACCAAGGAGGTCAGCCAAGTGTTCACATTCCAGGTAAATCTGTATGGAAAAGCATTCAGAATTCACTATGCTAATCTACTTTACTATGGTCATCTATAGTGCATCTACAGTAGGAACAGCCAACTGACACACTCAGTATTTGGGTGAGATTCTTCTTTTAACACTACACATTTAACAGGAACAAATGTAAACAGCATTGAAAAAAAAGTATAAAAAGATCAAAACTACCCACTATAGAAAGAAAGGTCTTTTAGATGTTATTGTACAGTGCAGTTGATGCATTAAATAAACATGGATTATATATGGGAAAGACTTAAGGGTAATGGACAAATTTGTTGAACTGTGGTGAGAGATGGCTGTCAATTTCATATTGTCACAGAGAGGAGGAATGGGGAGACAAAGTATGTTAGGAGTAGAAAAGAGGAATTGCTATAAAACTCCAAAAACAATATTAAAACATTTCCAAGTCAGAAATTTTGAAATTGAAGCCAGTTTTAGAGAGACAAGAGACATATCTACTATTTTCCCCAAATGGAAAGTTAGATTTGAGTTATAAGTGAAAAAAGAATTAAATATTTAAAACCTCCTCACAGCTCACAAGGATTTTCTAAATAGCCACATTTAGAATGCAACTTAGACATTGGTTCTAGTAGAAAAATGGAGATATGGATCATAAATACAATCACTGGATAACTGGAATTTTTCAAATGAACCTAATCATGGTGGTATAACTCTAAAAGTCTTGATAAGAGAAAATGATAGACACTTATTCTTCAAATCTCAGAATGAGGCTTATAAAAAAATTACAATTTTCAAGGAAAGTGATTAATTTTTTTTTCAGAAACCTGACATTGCCCTGGAAAAGTTGAAGAAGAGAATAATGTAACTGAGCTTTCAATCTAATCACAGGAATAGTTTTGTATTTTAGATTCTAATGAGTCAAAATATCTTCCTAGAACAACTCTAAAAACTGAGCATCATTACCTTGCTACAAATTTTCCACAGTGCTCTTTTATCCATCATTAACTGAATAGTAAGGAGTTCTGAGTGTCATCTTAATTTGATACTTGTCATAAGATAATTAGGTAAATTAAAATCAGTAGTTCACTACACTCCTAAAAGTTTCTCTAAGCAAAAATCAATGTGCCAATGCTAATGCGTTCTCTGGTGCATTTTCAGAGATAGTTGGGGTTATTAACAATAATTTTCTCTTACAGCCTCATTGGAAGTTTTTTCATGCATTTTTAATTTTTAAGAGATATATTTTTATTAAATGAACAATTTCAGTAAATTAATTGCAATTATGCAGTTGTTTCCAAACTCTGAGTTCAAAGACCTGGTCAAATAAAATCCACTTGAAACAGAAATAATGCATGTTAGAAGACTGCTTGGTTGTGACTTCCTAACAGAAATTTCTTGTTCTTACAATTTGTGACACAATAACATTTATTCTATCCAGAAGAGCAGATGTATGTCATCTTTATTCTTGGTTTTCACATGATTAGTATAGCAGAATCAATTATGTTAACAATCAATAAGAAATAATGTTTGATGTTATGTGTCAGTCCAGCCAGTAAGCATGGGCAAAGGAAACAACCAGTTTTAGGTTGTATTTGTGTGAAGCCAAAATGGTCTTTTTAACTAAAAAAAAAATCATTCCAGTCAATGGAAAAAAGAGGTAGCCAACTGTATCATAGTGACAAGGAAACTTGATTGAATTTTTGACCAAGCTGATTGAATGCAATAGTGTAGTTTAAGCCATAAATGAAGAGGCAGACAAACCACCAAAAAGAGTATACTGATTTCATTTGCCAATTAGTTTTCCCATAAAGAAAGGTGTTGAATTGATGAAAATATAGTAAGCACTTTCAGTTGAAGAAGAGGATGGCCATGAAATTAGCTAAGGTTGTATTGAAAGAAAGTCTTCAGTAGGGGAAAGAAGACCTTACTTAAAAGGTTTTCAAATCCCTTTGACCAAACCTCTTGCAAGAGACAGGGAGAGAGCAATTCTAAGGACTGAGTGAAATGAGGATATGCAGGTTTTGCAATAAGCATGTGATACTTCTATCCACTTGTGGAGGTTTAAAAATGTCATTAAAATTCTTGGGATGGAAAAAGTAATGTAGTACAGACTTCTAGTTATTTGTCTCTAAGAAAGAAAAGTAAAGGATTAAAATTCAATTCTTCAAATCAATCTTTCTACTCTTTAATTAAAATCCCAGTTTTTTTTTTTAAGACGTCATGAAGATTTTCTTTTGATTCATTATTTGCGGTTTTTTTTGATAAAACATGAAAATTATCAGTCCTATGGATAGATAGTGCTATAATTAATTACTAGTGCAGACAAGCAAAACAGGGTTCATTCTTCTACCCAGCAGCAGACCTGGCTTCTTTCCCAGTCAGAATTTCATGTAATTGTTATTTCATATAATTTTCTCAACATAATTGTTGAGAGAAGTCCTCCTGAAGGGGAGAAAGAAAGCCAGGAGTATGAAACTTTAAGAAAAGCCAGTTGGACCCTCGTCTAAAAAAGAAAATCCACATCCCCAGAATAGCCATTCTCAAAATTGGAGCACTTAGGAAAGAAGAGAAGCCGTCTTCCAAATTATACACAAAATAGAGGACAGAACAGTGGCGAGGAGATATTTTTTGCCTAATGGTTTTAGACATACAATTGTTGAGATGTGATGGACTTGTGATATTGTGCAAAACACAAGTCCTTTGCCCTGAGGGGACTACCATATATAGCCAACCTCATCCTCCTTGTCATCATCTTCATCTTCATTATCTTCATTCGTTGCCCTTACATGAATTTTCAGTTTCCCATCTTTGTCCTTTCGTGTCTCTCCATGTTCTTCTTCCAGATCATCCAACAGGACCACAGCATCCCCACTGCCAAAATCTCCTGAATTTTCTTGCTCTTCTTCTGCAATGTTTTTTTTTAAAGTGAAGTAAACAGAAACAAAAAGATTAGAGGTGCCTCTCCTCTCATACCCTGTGCCGCTGGTGAGCACTGCCTTAATCCTGCTTCCCTCTTGTCTGATGGCTCAATATGTGTCTCAAGATAGTAAATAATAGAAAAATACTAGCATCACCTTTCCTCCTTGAATGATCAGCCTGAGGAATCATAGGAGCAAATATCAAAGAAGCAAAGATCTAGAAGAGACCTTACATCATCTCTAAGCTTCAGCTTAGGGACAAACTCCCTCCTTTCAAAGATGAGAAAACTGAAGCCAGAAAGTTAAGTGGCTTGTCCAAGGTTACCCAGTTAAATGGCACAGCTAGATTTTGAACCTATGTCTCCTGACTCCAGATTCAGCATGCTTTCCATTAGACCATTCTACAAATTCTAAAGAAATTATGTAGTTGTTTCTCCCTATCCATAGCATCTTAGGGTTATGAAACAAAATAATTAGATGCTTGATCTTTTAAGAATCAGCAGTATAAAAACTCACTTACACTGTTACATTTCCCCATCTGCATGGTAATATAGCATACATAGCATCCACTATCATTAATTAACCATTGCCAGTTATTCTCTATTATGCCATTTATAATGCATGCTCCTTGAGAGTAGGCACTTACTAAAAGTGTGCTGATTTTTACTCCTTTGCTAACTTCAACAAAAACATATCTTTTCTCCATTTGGACATTATCTATTTTCTAAATCCTCTAAATCTTCCCAAATATCTTTCTCTAAAATGTACAATGTAGTACTCTATAGCTATTAACTATTGACTGACTGTAAGTAGTAGTATGTCTGAATTATCCTCAAATTATATTAATGTACAGGGAGTGGAGTGTGGAGTTTAATTCCTTTACTTACCACAATTCACTGCTCCTTGCTTCCTAGAGCCAGCCAGCTCATTCCCATATTTATCCACACACCAACATTGTCCAGTGCTCTCATGACACTGGGTAGCTTTATAGTATCCTTCATCATTACAGTGGGGAATGAATGTCCCTAAAGGAAACAAAATTCCAGTTTTATCAAAGAATTTTCAATCCCACACTGGAAACAAACCAAAAGAAACTATGCAATGATCCTCCAGGATTAAAAAAATGGGATGCTTTTTGAGTCCAAGTCATTATTTATAGATATGGAGGAAAATCATAGAATTTTTGACTTCATAAGACTTCATAAGAAGTGGAATTTGGTATCTACAAACTTAAGCTCAGGTGGCTATATAACTATATAGTCAGATGTCATCTATGTTCATGTATATACACATATATGCATATTGCATAGTCAATTAGTCAATCTGAGAATTATTGGATTCCTGAAAAATATGATGAAAAAAAGAGCCTGGACACTATTTTCCAGAAAATTATCAAAGAAAACTGCCCAGATGTTACAGAAATATAAAATAGACATTGAAAGAATTCATTAATCATCTATGGAAAGAGACACTAAAATCAAAACTCCAAGAAATATTGTGGCTAAATTCCAGAACTATCATACCAAGGGTAAACTACTACAAGCTGATAGAAAAAAAAAAAAAACAATTCAAATATAAAGGAGCTACAGTAAGGATTACTCAGGATGTAGCAGCATACAGATTAAAAGATCAAAGTGCTTGGAATCTGATATTTGAAATGCTAAGAAATTTGGTATACAGCCAAGAAAAATTTAACCAACGAAAATGAGCATTTTTTTTCGAGGGAAGAGAATGGACATTCAATGAAATACTTGAATTTCATCTATTTCTAATGAAAAAAAAACTGGAACTAAACAAAAAGTTTGATCTCCAAATATAGAAATTAAAAAAAGATAAAAAGAAATCTTGGGAACTATATTTCTGCTAGAAAGATGTATAAGGAATACATGTATATCTTGTTCTAAAAACTAGAGGTGGAAAGGACATTGTACCAGAAAAAGGGTAAAGTGGGGGTACTACATCTCATGAAGAGGCAAAGGAAACCTATTATATCTGAGAGAAAGAATGGAGGGGGATGAATATAGTGGGTATCTTACTGCCATCAAAATTGGCTTTAAGAGAAAATTTTTAGACATATCCAATTTATGATGAAACTTCTCCCACCTCATTGAAAAGTGAGAAGGGAAAAGTGAAGAGGGAAGCAATAAGCAAAGTGGAAGGGAATACAGAAACTGTGAGGGAAAGGGGTAAGATAGGGGGAGGAACTCTAAGGCGGGGGGAGGGATACTAAAAAGGGAGGGCTGTGAGAAGCAAGTAGTGCTCACAAGCTTAATACTGGGAAGGAGGGTAAGGAGGAAAGAAGGGAGAAAAGCATAAACAAGGGTTAACAAGATGACAAGTAATACAGAATTGGTAATTTTAACCATAAATGTGAATTGGGTAAACTCTCCCATAAAGAGAAAGCAGTTAGCAGAATGGATTAAAAGTCAGAATCCTACAATACGTTGTTTACAGGAAACACACCTGAAGCTGGGCAATAAAATAAAAGTAAAAGGCTGGAGCAGAATGTATTATGCTTCAGCTGAAATTTAAAAAAAAAACAAACAAACAAACAAAAAAAAAAAAACCAGGAGTAGCCATCCTGATCTCAGATCAAGTAAAAGCAAAAATTGATCTAATTAAGAGATATAAGGAAGGGCACTATATCGCACTAAAAGGTAACATAGATAAGGAAGCAATATCAATATTAAGCATATATGCAACAAGTGGTGCAGTATCTAAATTCATGAAAGAGAAATTAAGAGAACTGCAAAAAGAAATAGACAGTAATAATATAATAGTGGGAGATCTCAATCTTGCACTCTCAGAATTAGATAAATCAAACCACAAAATAAATAAGAAAAAGTCAAAGAGGTAAATAGAATACTAGAAAAATTAGATATGATAGATCTTTGGAGAAAACTAAATGGAGACAGAAAGGAGAACATTTTCTTCTCAGGAGTTCATGAAACATATACAAACATTGACAATATATTGGGACATAAAAACCTCAAGTTCAATGCAGAAAGGCAGAAATAGTAAATGCATCCTTTTCAGACCACGGTGCAATGAAAAATACATTCAGTAAAAATCCAGGGGAAAAGAGAACAAAAAATAATTGGAAACTAAATAATCTCATACTAAAGAATGATTGGGTGAAACAGCAAATCATAGAAATAATAACTTCACCCAAGAAAATGACAATAATGAGACCTCATACGAAAATGTGTGAGATGCAGCCAAAATGATAATAAGGAGAAATTTTATATTTCTAGAAGCCTACTTGCATAAAAGACAAAGAATGTCAAAGAATTAGGCTTGCAACTAAAAATGCTAGAAAAGAAACAAATTAACCACCCCCCCAGTCAAACATTAAGCTTGAAATTCTAAAAATAAAAGGAGAGATTAATAAAATTGAAAGTAAACAATATGAATTAATTAATAAAACTAAGAGTTGGTTCTATGAAAACCCAACAAAATAGATAAACCCTTAGTAAATCTGATTATAAAAAAGGAAAGAGGAAAATCAAATTGTTAGTCATTTTTAAATGAAATGAGAGAACTCGCCACTAATGAAGAGGGAATTAGAGCCATAATTAGGAGTTACTTTGCCCAACTTTATGAGAATAAATTTGATAACTTAAATGAAATGGAAGAATTCCTTCAAAAATAGAACTTGCCCAGATTAACAGAGGAAGAAGTAAATTGGTTAAACTGTGCTATCTTAGAAAAAGAAATAGAATAAGCTATTTATCAACTCCCTAAGAAAAAATTCCCAGGACCAGATGGATTTACATATGAATTCTACCAAACATTTAAAGAACAATTTACTCCAATGCTATGTAAACTATGTGAAATAATAGGGACTGAAGGAGTCCTACCAAATTCCTTTTATGACTCAGATATGGTACTGATACCAAAACCAGGTAGGTTGAAAACAGAGAAAGAAAATTATAGACCAGTCTCCCTAATGAATATTGATGCTAAAATCTTAAATAAAATATTACCAAAAAGATTACAGAAAAATCATCCCCAGCATAATATACTATGACCAAGTAGGATTTATACCAGGAATGCAGGGCTGGTACACTATTAGGAAAACTATTAGCATAATTGACTATATCAAAACCAAATGAACAAAAGCTATATGATCATCTCCATAAATGCAGAAAAAGCATTTGATAAAATCCAACATCCATTCTTAATAAAAACACTGGAGAGTATAAATGGACTTTTCTTTAAAATAATCAATAGCATCTATTTAAAACCATCAGTAAGCATCATATGTAATGGGGATTAACTGGAACCATTCCCAATAAGATCAGGAGTGAAACAAGGTTGCCTACTATCACCATTATTATTCAACATTGGGGTTAGAAATGCTAGCTTCGGCAATGAGTTGAGAAAGAGATTAAAGGCATTACAGTAGGTAATGAGTAAACCAAATTATCAGTTTTTGCAGATGATATGATAGTGTATTTAGAGAACTACAGATATTCTACTGAAGATCTACTAGAAAGATTTCACAACTTTAGCAAAGTTGCAGGGTACAAAATAAATCCACATAAATCCTCAGTATACATCACCGACAAAATCCAATAGCAAGAGATACAAAGAGAAATTACATTCAAAATAACCATCCATAGCATAAAACATTTGGGTATCTATCTACCAAAGGAAAGTCAGGAATTATATGAGCAAAATTACAAAATACTTTCCACACAAATAAAGTCAGATCTAACCAATTAGAAAAATATTAAGTGTTCTTGGATAGGCTGAGGGAATATAATAAAGCTGACAATATTACCTAGACTAATCTATTTATTTAATGCTATACCAATCAGACTCCAAAGAAACTATTTTAATGACCTAGAAAAATAACAACAAAATTCATATGGAAGAACAAAAGGTCAAGAATTTCAAGGGAACTAATGAAAAAAATCAAATGAAGGTGGCTTAATTGTACCTGATCTAACACTGTATTATAAAGCAGCAATGACCAAAATTATTTAGTATTGGCTAAGAAATAGACTAGTTGATCAATGGAATAGGTTATGTTCACAGGACAAAATAGTCAATAATTATAGCAATCTAATGTTTGAGAAATCCAAAGAATCCAACTTTGGGTATAAGAATTCGCTATTTTACAAAAACTTCTGGGAAAACTGGAAATTAGTGTGGCAGAAACCATGCACTGAAGCAAACAACACCATACACCAAGATAAGATCATAATGGGTCCATGATTTAGGCATAAAGAATGAGATTATAAATAAATTAGAGGAACATAGGATAGTTTACTTCTCAGACTTGTGGAGGAGGAAGAAATTTGTGACCAAAGAAGAATTAGAAATCATTATTGATCACAAAATAGAAAGTTTTTATTATATCAAATTAAAAATCCTTTGTAAAAACAAAACTAATGCAAACAAGATTAGAAGGGAAGCAATGAACTGGGAAAACATTTTTACAATTAAAGGTTCTGATAAAGGCCTCATTTCCAAAATATATAGTGAAACGACTCTATAAGAAATCAAGCCATTCTCCAATTGATAAATGGTCAAAGGATATGAACAGGCAATTTTCAGATGATAAAAATGAAACCATTTCTACTCATATGAAAGGGTATTCCAAACCACTATTGAACAGAGAAATGCAAATTAAGACAACTCTGAGATACCACTACACACCTGTCATATTGGCTAAGATGACAGGAAAAGATAATGATGAATGTTGGAGGGGATGTGGGAAAACTGGGGCACTGATACATTGTTGGTGGAATTGTGAATGGATACAAACATTCTGAAGAGCAATTTGAAACTATGCTCAAAAAGTTATCAAACTGGGCATATCCTTTGATCCAGCAGTGTTACTATTGTGCTTATATCCTAAAGAGATACTAAAGAAGGGAAAGGGACCTATATGTGCCAAAATGTTTGTGGCATCCTTGTTTGTAGTGACTAGAAACTGGAAAATGAATGGATGTCCATCAGTTGGAGAATGGTGTGGCATATGAATGCTATGGAATATTGTTCTGTTAAGAAATGATGAGCAGGATGAATACAGAGAGAATTGGAGAGACTTACATGAACTGATGCTAAGTGAAATGAGCAGAACCAGATCATTATACACTTCAACAACAATACTATATAAGGATGTATTCTGATGGAAGTGAATATCTTCGACAAAGAGCTCTAATTCAGTTCCAATTGATCAGTGATGGACAGAATCATTTAAACCCAGAGAAGGAACACTGGGAAATGATTGTGAACTACTTGCATTTTTGTTTTTCTTCCCAAGTTCTTTTTACCTTCTGTATCCAATTCTTCTTGTGCAAGAAGAGAACTGTATGGTTCTGCACAAATATATTGTATCTAGGATATATTATAACATATTTGACATGTATAAGACTGTCCATCATCTAGGGGAGGAGGTGGATGGAGAGAAGGTAAAAGTCAAAATAGAAGTGAGTGCAACAAATAATGTAAAAAATTACCCATGCATATGTTCTCTCAATAAAAAGTTATAATAAAAATAATCAAAACCCTTGGGAATTAAATAATTTGGCTATGCCATACCAGTGAATGGCAAAGTCATCCTGAAAAATAAATGGTTCCGACTTATGGACAAAATGAAAATATTTTCAAGATGTTTTGACCTCAAAATGTTTGAATAAGGATTTGCTTTGGTTTTATGCTTGATAATATAATTCATATAGTACTTTAAGTTTTGAAAGAACACTTTACATATGTAATCTAAACTGATTCTAGCAAGGCTGTGAGACTAATCTTATCTCAATTGGTTTGCCAATGCTATAGGGTAATCCTTATTCTCATACTTATATGTTTGTGAACTAAAAGGAACAATGGAGTTCATCTAGCTCAACTCCCTCATTATATATATTTGGAGAGGAGGGCTATTGAAAAGACGCCAGTAATTCCTATGTGCCCATAGAATGAAAGGTATAAATTTCTCTTCTTGGCATTTTAGCACCTTTCAACTCATCTGATCTATTTTTCCATACTTACTAATATTATTCTACTTTACATAATCCATGATCTGATCAAACTGATGTAGTCATCTTCCATTACCATGCCTTAATAGAGGCCTTTTCCTATGACAAAACTTTACTGCCATTTCACATAGTGAATTAGAATCAGAGCCAAGAATGATTTTTCTTGTATTTCATTCCCAAATTATCACATTTCATATGTCCTTTTTATTTGTGTGGCTATGCCCACACTTTTACAATACTGCTGGCAATGAGAGACCTGTTGCTATGTTTATTTTTATTTCAATGCAAAGTTTAGAAATGACAGACTGTGGCCAGCTTCAATATATTGAACTAGAACACATTTAAATGATTTCTTTTTAGTCTTCAGCTCTCTAAAAACATGAGGTCCATGGTACTGATTTCTGGCTTCCATTCTCAAAGAAAGTGTAGAGAACTGAAACTCTGGAATTGATGCACTGAGGTGAGGACAGCTGAGCATTTGAGGCTAACTACTGATTGGACAATACTCTATGGGCATATGCTTGGAAAATGTCCCTTCTCACTATCCTGTTCTGGCTTGATGATTGGTGTATATAGACTATTGTAGGAGGAACTAGGGGATGGAGTAAGACTAGCCAGGGTCACTTTGGTGGTAGACTAGGAAGAAGGAGGTTGCAGAGATCCTGCTTCCCTCCCCATCATTTCTACCCCTAAAGACCATGAATAAAGACAAAGGACTTTTGCTTATCCTGACTCTGGCTGACTCTAAGGTATCCTGGGTGCTAATGCTGTCATCTTAAGAAAGTTTACCAGATTTTGCTGTTTCTTTACTTCCAAGCTGACCATTTAATCTGTCTGCTGGAGAAACTAGGACTCCAGGAAATTTAATGGAAAGGTGTTGACAGAGTTCAGCATTTGTTATCTTTACTGCAGCTACAAAACAGCACATTTGTCAGAAGCAAGCTTGAGCTTCATTGGTTTTGGTTTTTCTCCTGCCCTGACATTCAGAGGGAGGCAAGAGAAGTGCATCATGTCTAAATGGCTAAAGATCAGATGACAGCTTCCACTGTTTTCTATTCTCTACAAATATTCCCTTGGGGAGAGGACAGCTACAGAGAGCTAAGGTGGAGACAAGATACAGTAGCCTTTTCAATTCATTTTCATATGAGGGGAGGGGGTAAAAGAAGGACACAGAACAATTTTCTTTATCCTTTCCTTCCAGTCATTCTTGGAGATGAAAACAAGAAGTGCCATTGTAGGTGAGGAATCAAGAAAAGAACGTCTGAAATGGACTTTTCAAATTACAACAGACATATCCCCGACAACAAAATTCCGTGGCATTCCTGTCCTAATCCCTGCCTTTGGAAATTCTGTACTTTTGGCAAAAATCTACTGAAATGTTTCCTCCTTTATGGAACCTTCCTTCATCTCTTCTTGAAAAGTAGCTTTTCAGTCTCACATAATGATAACTAATATTACACAAAGCACTTTACATACATTGCTCATTTTTTCCTCACAGTATGCTGTGGTAAAAACTACAGGTATTATTATCCCCATTGTAAGGATAATCCATAATATAGAGCATATAGGATCACACATAATACATTTGTTCAATATACAAATATGTAATAAACATGCCTATTTGAACTCTTTGTCTTTTTTGCCTTAAGTCCCTTGCTATAGTCACTATTAACCAGTTGCTTATACTATTTCTCAAAAAAATGTACCTTTTTTCTTTATGTATTTTTTGGGGGTAATATAGCCTAACATCCCCCCACACCCACATACCATTTTACAAATGAAGAAACTGAAGACCATGGGAGTTAATTGATTTGTTCAAAATCACACAGAGCGTCAATAGTAGAATTTAAATCCAGGTCCTTTGCAATGCAGTTATACAAGTATATGTCATATCTCTCTATACTACAACATGTGCACCATGGCACAATACTGGGTCTGGAATTAAAAAGACCTGAGTTCAAATTTAGCCTCAGATGTTTATTAGTGATGTGACTCTGAGCATGTCACTTAATCTGTCTCTCAGTTTCTGCAATCATAAAATGAGGATAATAATATTTACTTTCCAGGGTTGTTGTAAAGACTAAATGAGATATTTTTAATGTGCTTAGCACTTGATCCTTAATGCTTTCTTATTTCCTTCCTATTTTTCTTTCTTCCTTTTTCCTGCCTTCACTGCATTTCAAAGAATATAGGCACTTGAATATTTGGTGAATAAATGATGAACAAACAATTCCTTATTACAGAATTTATAGGAATTTATGAAGGAATAGCTCCAGAGAGGGAAAGATACTAATACAAGGTCACATGCTCAGTTGATATTTCAATTGGGACTAGATAGAATCTGGTTTTATATATTTCTTCTAACACTTCCACTATGTATTGACTCTCTCTGTTAATATTGAGGTATGGTTCTGGTTTTCAATCAGATACCATTATTCATAGATCTACATCTTTGGATATGAGAAAGGGATCTGTCTACTTCAAAACATGCCATTTCCATCATGAAAGGCTGGTCCCTTATTAAATAGCCATCATCATGAATGATGTTAAAATCTTCACAGTTGCTTTAATTACTTATCCAAATGCATGGCAAGAAATTGTACTCACCCAGCAGGCTTTTCCCTTTGCTTAGCTTCTGAATCCTGTTCATTTCATTCTGGCAAGGGAGACCTAAAATATAATTTATAAGTTAATTTCCAGATGGTTGTGGAATATACTCTCTAATGACTGACTTCACTTTTGACATGAAATATAGCCAAAAGTACACCTGGAATTGAATTACTCCATATGCTAGTTCTGAACAGTGAGACAAATTTGATTCATTACTATTGTTCCTTTAAAAATCCTAGCACAATATATTTAAAAATAGTATTTGAGAGCTACTTGAGCAATTAAACATTTTTTTTCTATAGACCACTATCTCCAAAAATGCCCATGGTCTAATGTTTTGGCTAATTTCTTGTCATCAGAAAGTATATAACCTCCTAAGGTTTCTATGAGCAGGAGAAAGGATCAGAAAAAAGTTAATCCAAATAGTAGATCAGTTCAATAACAGAACAATGAATCCTTTTTCTGCTACCTTTTTACTATGTCTCACATGGCAGAAAGCGTGTTCTCAATAAAATTATCCAGCAAACTCATTCAATCCTCATGGCCTTCTAGTTTTGAAATAAGAAATTAAACATCATTACAGTAGAAAGCCAAAATGGCTCCTTCTTTTGCTAGATTCTTCAATGAATCATTTACCGAGACATTGGATTCACCCTCATGTCTCTTACCTATTGAAGGGCAAGGAATGAAAGCTTCATATTACAATGGAGCTTGTTGAAGTATATCAATACATAAAATACATTCACTAACTATCACCTATAATGGCTGAATTGATCTGCATTTCTACACAAACTTTTGAATCCCTTAAAATTAGATTGATTTTTTTCCCTGAAAATCCTGAAGCACTCATGCAATCTAATTTTTGTTTATTCCTGCAGCATTTCTTTCATGACTTTTTCTATCTCTTGGTTGGGGACACAGAGGCTCAGAGACGTTTGATAAATTACAGGAGGCACACACATTTTTTGACAGATGAGAAAAAAGAAATAACCCTCACATCTCAGGACTGATCAATGTCCTAGACTTTTATCTCTCATCTTCTAGCCTTATTCACCTACATAAAAACTATAATTGTATGATGATAGATTTTTCTTCCCTATGAAATCTATAATATTTTAAGTAAGCCCAGAGATTTTATAAGTTACCTTTTTCTACTTGACCATGGAGAGGAAGTAGAAGTGAAACACTTAAAACCTCTCAGTTCATTTATTTTTTTATTTTACCAAATTTATTTAATTTACCAAAACATATGCATGGGTAGTTTTTCAACACTGACCCTTGCAAAATCTTCTGTTCCAATTTTTCCCTACCTTTCCTCCACCTTCTCCCTTAGATGGCAGGTAGTCCAATACATGTTAAAAAAAAATCAATCAAACAATAATAGAAAGAATGGAAATGCTATGTTGTGGTCCACACTCATTTCCCATAGTTCTCTCTGGGTGTAGCTGATTTTCTTCATTACTGAACAATTGAAACTGGTGTGAATCATCTCATTGTTGAAAAAAGCCACATTTATTAGAATTAATCATCATATAGTATTGTTGTTGAAGTGTATAATGATCTCCTGGTTCTGCTCATTTTGCTTAGCATCAGTTCATATAAATCTCTCCGGTCCTCTCTGAAATCATCCTGCTGATCATATATTATGGAACAATAATATTCCATGACATTCATATATCACAATTTATTCAGCCATTCTCCAATTGATTGGCATCCATTCAATTTCCATTTTCTAGGTATTACAAAAAGGGATGCCACAAACATTTTTGCATATACAGGTCCCTTTCTCTTCTTTAAGATCTCTTTGGGATATAAGCCCAGCTTATATCTGCTGGATCAAAGGGTATGCACAAATAAGAGAACTGTTCGGTTCTGCACACGTATATTATATCTAGGATATACTGTTTATTTAACATGTATAGAACTGCTTGCCATCTGGGGGAAGGGGTGGAAGGAGGGAGAGAAAAAGTCAGAACAGAAAAGTGAGTGCAAGGGATAATGTTGTAAAGAATTTTTTTTCAAAATAAAAAAAAGTGCATACTATTGTTGAGAGCTACTTGGGCAATGAGACATTTCTTTTCTTCTATACACCACTATCCAAAAATGCCCATTGTGGTGATTTTTTTTCTTCTTTAAAATAATATAAGAAGGTTCTCTCTGGGGGAGAGGGTAGGTTTCTTGGGGAAGGTTTTTCTTGGAGGCAGCCTTAGTATCAGTTCAGATCAATAATTACCCCAAATGCTACCAGCTGGTAAAAATACAAACGTTTATTTTCTCCTTCCAAAATAGCCTGGTTAGTTGAGGCCTATCTCTCTGCTTGGTTCCAAGAGTTCTTACAGATTGTCCTTCAGCCTCTGCCTCTGCTTTCTTCAGCCTCCAGCCAGCATAAAGATGGAATGAATCTCTTGATCCCTTCACTTGGGGCTCAGCTAGCTTTCTGGTGAGTCTTTCAGACCAGCTTGGTCCCAGTAGGGGAAGCGCAGGAGCCCAGCCACCACAGTGGTGTGAGATGAAGATGAATCTGATTGTGCCTCTGAGAGAGCCTTCTCAGTCTTCAGTTCAGCTCCAACTCGTGGCTTCTTCTGACTTGATGCTTTTCTCTTCATGTAATTTGGCTGAAGTCTCCCTGAGAGCCTCTGTCTGTTTCTTTTATACGAGGGAGAAGAATTGTGGGATACGAGAGAGAGGGATTATGGGTTTTCTCCCATAGTGCTCTCTGGCCCCAAGAGCTTCAAGGGAGGTGTGAATTCACAAAGTTACATAGTTAACTTTGTGAACTCCCATACTTGTGAACTCCAATGAGTAAAGGTGTAAACACAAGCATTGTATCAATTAGTTCTACTTAGTACCTTGTTTCAGGTTCTGGCCCAAAACATCTTCTTGTAAGATCAGATCAATAATCTATCAACTCTAATGAGTGAGCAGTTTGTAAAGACTCCAAGAGCCCATGGTCTAATTTTTCTATTTCTATAGTTTTAATTTCTTCATCTGAAAATTGTCTATTCATATCCTTTGACCATTTATCAAGTGGAGAATGGCTTGATTTCTTATAAATTTGAGTCAAATCTCTATATATTTTGGAAATGAGGCCTTTATCAAAATTTCTCACTATAAAAATGTTTTCCCAAAACAGGGACACTGATACATTGTTGGTGGAATTGTGAACACATCCAGCCATTCTGGAGGGCAATTTGGAACTATGCTCAAAAAGTTATCAAACTGTGCATACCCTTTGATCCAGCAGTGTTTCTACTGGGCTTATACCCCAAAGAGATACTAAAGAAAGGAAAGGGACCTGTATGTGCCAAAATGTTTGTGGCAGCCCTGTTTGTAGTGGCTAGAAGCTGGAAAATGAAAGAATGTCCATCAATTGGAGAAGGGTTGAGTAAATTGTGGTATATGAATGTTATGGAATATTATTGTTCTGTAAGGAATGACCAGCAGGATGATTACAGAGAGGACTGGCGAAACTTACATGAACTGATGCTGAGTGAAATGAGCAGAACCAGGAGATCATCATATACCTCAACAATGATACTGTTTGAGGATGTATTCTGATGGAAGTGGATCTCTTCGATAAAGAGAGCCTTAATTGATCAAAGATGGATAGAAGCAGCTACACCCAGAGAAAGAACACTGGGAGATGAATATAAACTGCTTGCATTTTTGTTTTTCTTCCCAGATTATTTATACCTTCTGAATTCAATTCTCCCTGCGCAACAAGAAAACTGTTCGGTTCTGCACACATATATTGTATCTAGTATATACTGTAACCCATTCAACATGTAAAGGACTGCTTGCCATCCGGGGGAAGGGGTGGAGAGAGGGAGGGGAAAAATTGGAACAGAAGTGAATGCAAGGGATAATGCTGTAAAAAATTACCCTGGCATGCGTTCTATCAATAAAAAGTTATTTAAATAAATAAATAAATAAATGTTTTCCCTGTTTATTGCTTCCCTTCTAATCTTGTCCACATTAGTTTTGTTTGTACAAAAACTTTTCAATTTGATATAATCAAAATTTTCTATTTTGTGATCAATAATGATTTCTAGTTCTTCTTTGATCATAAATTCCTTTCTCCTTCACAGGTCTAAAAGGTAACCTATCCTGTGTTCTTCTAATTTATTTACAATCTCATTCTTTATGCCTAGTTCATGAATCCATTTTGACCTTATCTTGGTGTATAGTATTAAGTGTGGGTGAATGCTTAGTTTTTGCCATATTAGTTTCCAATTTTCCCAGCAGTTTTTGTCAAACAGTGAATTCTTATGCCAAAAGCTGGGGTCTTTGAGTTTGTCAAAGATTAAATTGCTATAGTTATTCATTATTTTGTTCTATGAACCTAACCTATTCCACTGATCAACTAGTCTATTTCTTAGCCAATACCAAATGATTTTGATGACTGCTACTTTATAATATAGTTTTAGATCTGGTACCGCTAGACCACCATCACTTGATTTTTTTTCATTAGTTCCCTTGAAAGTCTTGACCTTTTGTTCTTCTAGATGAATTTTGTTATTTTTTCTAAGTCAGTAAAATAGTTTCTTGGGACCTTGATTGGTATAGCACTAAATAAATAGATTAGTCTATATAGTATTTTCATTTTTATATATTAGCTTGGACTATCCATGATCACTTGACAGTTTTCCAACTGATTAGACCTGACTTCATTTGTGGGGAAAGTGTTTTGTAGTTTTGTTCATATAGTTCCTGACTTTTCCTTGGCAGAAGGAATATTTTATCCTATCATCTAAAATGGAATTTCTCTTTGTATCGTTTGCTATTGGATTTTGTTATTGATGTATAAAAATGCTAATGATTTACGTGGATTTATTTTGTATCTTGCAACTTTGCTAAAGTTGTGGATTATTTCTGATAATTTTTTAGTAGATTCTCTGGATTTCTCTAAGTATACCATCATATCATTTGCAAAGAATGATAATTTGGTTTCCTTATTATCTACTGAAATCTTTCAGTTTTTAAGTTTCACAAATTCATGCTTGTTTTTGGATTAGTGTCATATGTCCTTATATCCAAATGGGAAGACAATAATATTTTAATTTATGTAATATTTTCAAAGAACTTTGGCATCTCATGTTATTTATTGTAACAATAATGCTGTAATTTGGATATAAAAGTGATTGCTATCCTCTTTACAGATGATCAAATAGAGGCTCAGAGCTTGAATGACTTATCCTAAGTCACACAGCTATTTAGGAACAGATCAGAGACTGATACAGTTGCTTTATAATTACAACTTGTTTGTTTTCCCTCAGTATACTATCCCTAAAATAGAAATGAATTTGGAAATCAACATCTTGCACATTCTAGGAAGAAGGAATAAGTTCTATATTTCTACTTAATATCACACTGTTCTCTAGTTACTTGTCTGAGATATATTAGGTTTTATTTTCCTTCCAATCCTACCCCCGATAGTGTTTGACCTACGTGACTAAATTAGTCATTAGTCTAATTGTCTGGACTCTGATTCATTTCTTACCTCCTGGCTTCTGAAAGCAATAGCACCATTCATTATTTGAGAGTTTCCCATCTTTGAAGGAGTCACAAGAGTTGAAGAGGGTTTTGATGCATGGTTCATACTTGTCAAGATAAATGGCATTGATCTCTGAATGGTCAAGCAAGAGATCGTAGTTCATGTCCAATTTGTTGAACATCCAGCCCAGGGAGTCCTTGCAGATGGGCAGAATGCTGGTATCAAACCCTAGGAGAAGGGAGAAAAAAATTCTGGCCTGGAAAATATCTGCAGTTTCTTGAACTCACAAAGTCCATTTGCCTAGGATTCAACTGTCTATAAAGACTATCATAATGCTGACTACTTCTTCTTCCTGCCTCCACATTCATTTTTCTCCTCTTTTCCCACTGTCTTGCCACAAAGTACCTGCCTATAACCAGATAATCAGATGATCTGGCCATTCCTCCTTGGGCACAAAGTCATAGAGTTATATAGCTAGAGCTAGAAAGTATTTCAGAGATCACTTAGTGTAACTGCTTCATGTAAGGTCCTCCAGGACACACAAGAAGTAAACATAGATAAGATTTTGAGCTCATGTCTGGAGTCAGTTTCCCTTATACTGCTGTAAATGATTCCTTCAATACTTTCAAATTAGTAAATTCAAGGTATTGTGTTGTAAGTGCTGACAATATGAAGAGAAAACAAATGATCATCACCCTCAAGGAGCTTATATTCAACTTTATTTTTTTATGAATAAGTGAAGTATAGTGGGAAAATTATTTGTTTCAAAATTCTGAGAAATTCTCTCTACTATACCCTGAGCAAAGTCTCAACCTCTTTAGGCCAAAATTTTATTGTTTAGCTTTTAAATGTAAAGATGATCTCTAGGGTTCTTTATAGCTAGACATTCTAAGTCTATCACAATTTATGCATTAACTATAAGTCAAAATTTTATAAGTTAAAACATTTAAGATGCACAGGCAGGCCCACTTTGAGAATTTCATAGCAAATGCCTTTAAAAAGGGAAGATGTTTCCTACTATCATCATGATTGATCTCTTGTATAAAATCTAGATATTTATATATTGAGTTTACTTAAAGTGGGATACCAGTTCTGTAGGGGAGTATAAAGATAGTTTTATGGTGGAATGAGGCTTCCTCATGCTTCAATATTTTGAAGTGAAAAGGCGCTTACCAATGGGAAGTTTGACCATTTGGCTGAGAACTATATAGCTGCAGGAAATATTGATCTCAAACTCACCTGGGGAAGAAATATACCTAGACAAGCATGGGACAATGTGAAAGTATCATGAATGAAAAATCCTCATTTTACACAAGAGATAAATTATAATAATTGGGAATGAAATTAAAAGTAAATAAAATTAAAAGAGTTTGCAAATGTTTATTCTACAAAAGGACAATCCCCACTAATAATGAGCTCTCCTAATAAACTTTAAATAAATATGGAATGTCAGAGCTGGAAAATATCTTATTGGTCTTATAATCCAATTCACTCATTTTACAAAGCCCTAGAAAAGGAATTGATTTTCTTTCAATCATCTCCTTAATTTCTTATATAAGAACCAAATCAGATCACATAAAACTATCTTTTATCCATCTGCGACTTAAAGCAAAATATTCTTAAACCAGTGTTTGGGCATTTCTCCTGTGGTGGTATTGAAGGCATAAAACATACTGAAGGCTGATGCAACCCTTGAGATTAAGAATTTTACATGGCATGCAAGGTAAAACAGAAAGAATCTGGCAAGAGGGCCACCAGACTGTTGCAGGAATTGGTGTTCCTAATTTATGATGGGAAAATAGAACAGGTTCCATGCCAATCAATCCGTATTGTGATCAGGTCTGCAAGAATTCTGAACTTTTGTTCTGAGCAGTTCTGGTCTAGGTGAGATAGTGAGGCAAGGTCTCAAAAACCCAAACCAAACAAACCAAAAAAAATCAGCCCACAGCATTTTGATCCCTTGTATAAACTAAATGTCAAGGACTGGTGATTAATTAAAGCTTTATTAGTGATAGACTTTCATCCAGTCTCCAGGGATAGATAACAAACTGCCTATAATAGTTTTAGAAAGTTGCTTGAAGCTCAGAAAAATGAAGTGGAATGCCTGTATGTTGTTACATAACTAGCAAGTGTCAGAGATAGTATTTAAAGTCGTCCTGATTTGTAAGACTCCACTCTACATTATAATGTAGACCACTATTGTCAAGCTTCAATATAAATGGATCTCTCTGAGCTGCATATTGCCTTAGAAAACTACAAATTAACATTATTTTATTTACTTTGTAGAACATTTCCCAATTAATTTTTTTAAGAACAAAACTTCCAGAAACAATTTTATTTAATTTAACATTAATCTGTTATTCAAATATTTCTAACTAAAACAGATAGCAAAAAAAAAAAATTGTTAACACTCATGATCTCAAAAATATACTTCTCCATGACAATTTGAAGTAACATTTATAGGAATCTGGAAAGCTTAAAGATGTAAAGGTACAGTTTGGGATTAAAATAATTATTTTTATTATTTTCATTATGTTTATATATAATTATTATTATATACATAATTATCACAAAAATATTACAACTGCTCCAATTATTGAATTATTTCTTGACTACACTCTGCAAAGATAGAATTTCTTTAATTCTTTAATAGAAAAGAAAACAATGCAATGTCTTTAAGAAGATAATACAACTGTTCAACTTAGGAGAGGTTAGAAATGATCTCAACTATATCAGAGTTAAGTTTGGTTTCTACCCTTAATACAGTTTCTGGCACCTTAGCCTTCCTTCTTTACTTTTTATAATTTGTTTTTGTTCTTATCTTTTCCATTTAATAGTATTTTTCAATTATATGCTAAGATAGTTTTCAGTGTTTACTTACTGTAAGAATTTTTGTTCCAAATTATTTTTCTCCCTCTGCCCCATTTTTCCTTTTCCCCAAGACAAGCAACCTAATATAGGTTTCACATGTATAATAATATTAAATATATTTTCGCTTTAGTCATACTGTGAAAGATGAATCAGAACAAAAAGCAAAAAACAAGAATAAGGAAAAAACAAACAAGAGTGAAAATAGTATATTTCGATCTGTATTTAGACTTCATAGTTCTTTCTTTGAATGTGAATAGCATTTTTCATCATAAGTCTTTTGGGATTGTCTTAGATTAACGTATGTCTGAGTAGAGCTAAGTTGATCATCACACAATATTGCTGGTACTGTGTACAATGTTCACCTTGTTCTGCTCACTTCACTCAGCATAATTGCAAGTAAGTATTTCTAGGTTTTTCCTGTTCATCATTTCTCTTTTTTTTTTTTTTTAAATTTTTTTATTTAATAATTACATTATATTTACACTCATTTCTGTTCCGATTTTTTTTTCCCCTCCCTCCCTCCACCCCCTCCCCTAGATGGCAAGCAGTCCTTTATATGTTGGATATGTTGCAGTATATCCTAGATACAATATATGTTTGCAGACTGTTCATCATTTCTCAAAGTATAATAGTATTCCATTACACTCGTATACCAGAATTTGTTCATCATTCACCAACTGATGACCATCCCCTCAATTTCCAATTCTTTGTCACCACAAAAAAAGAGTTGCTATAAAGATATTGTCTTCCTTTTTAAAAATAATCTCTTTGGGGTATATACTTATTAGTAATGTTGCTAGAAGTAGTATTGCACAGTTTTATAGTCTTTTGGGCAAAGTTTCAGATTGTTGTGCAGAATGCTCCAGATCAGTTCACAATGGAAAATTTAAGAAAGGAAAACTCAATACTGTCTCTGATTCTCTCTAATAAAGAACTGCTTACTCCGGTAGAAATGATGGGAACCCTGCAGAGAAATGAGTACTTCCTTCTAGAATTTGGGATGGAGGAAAGGAAAGCAAAGCATAATCTGACAGTATTCTAGATTTTGGGAACCTCAAAAATTATACACTGAAAAATCAAAGAAAAACAGTTTCAAGGGAGTTGAGAATGTGAATTATTAGAAGAAAATGACTTGGATGCCCAGAAAATTCAACATGCAGTCTAGATTTTTAAACGTTAAAAACATGATATGGAACAAAAGGAAAACAAAACAAAAGGAAGATAATAATAATATATTGCATAATATAAAATAACAGAGCATAAGAACATAGCTCAGCTATAAAAATAATATTAGTATGAAAACTCAGAACAAGTAGCTATGGGTGATAGAACATGACACAAAATGGTTGATTTGTTTTCCAAGATATTTTGTGGGGGGGACAAATAAGAAGAGGGACAGGACCATTCCTGATGGAAGATGGGATGGGAAATGATTATAGAGTACAGAAAGAAATATTTAATTCTTATCTCACTTTTTTCCCCTGAAAAAGAAAATAAATTGTACTAGAAGCAAACAAAAATTTCGAATAGGACAGGCACTGCAAACCAAGATAACTTACAACATATTAAGAGATGATTTATCAAACCACTCTTGATGAATTCATTCCACCTGCTCCAGATAAATCACATCCTCTGATATCAAAAGAATTAGAATATGTGATCACTGAATGACTGTTAGTAAGCTTTTAAAATATCACAAAGAACATAAAAGGAACCACAGAGCTGAAACAAAGCAAACACTATCTGAATTTAAAAAAAAAAAAGGTTTGGGGAAAAAGGGATCTAATACTTTTAGCCTAGTGACCTTAAATGTGATGGATTTTTTTTTTTAGGAAATTCAAGAATGGCTCATCAGAGTGATATTTAGTTAACATAGTGAAAAAATAATGCAATGATTCCAAAGACCTAACATGAGTCTATCAAGAACAAATGATAAAAAACTAAACTACAAACAGAGCCAAGATGGTGGAGAAGACACAGGCACTTTCTAAGTTTTCTCATACCCTCATGACCAATTATTAAATTCACCCTCAAAAATAGTGCTTGATTGGTAAAACCCAAGAAGGTTAGAAGTATTCCCAGGAAGTGTAGGGAAACAGAATTTGTGAATTGGAAAAGGCAAAAAAGTCCTAGGAAAATAGGATTTGGGAATTGGAAAAGATAAAAAATTCCCAAGAAAGTAGGATTTGTGAATTGGAAAAGATAAAGAATTCCCAAGAAAGTAGAATTTGTGGAGTGGAAAAGAAAATAACTCACTAAAAAAAAAATAGTGAAATGAAAAAAAACCTCCATAGAGTAAAACAACTCATTTAAAAACTCAATTGGACATATACAAAAATAAGTTTTAAAAGCTAATGAAGAAAATAACTAATTAAAAACCAGAATTGAACAAATTAGAAATGAATGTTTCATTGAGACATCAAGAATCAGTCAAGCAAAACCAAAAAAGAAAAAAAAGAAAAATTAGAAAAGCATCAAATATCTACTTGGAAAAATAGCAGATTGGGAAAATAGATCTAGGAGAGATAATCTGAGGATTATTGGACTTTCCAAAAATTATGATGAAAAAAAAAAAGCCTAGATATTATTTTATAGAAAATCATCAAAGAGAACTATCCAGAAGTAACAGAATCAGAAGGTAAAATAGGCATTGAAAGAATTCATCGAACACCTTCTGAAAAAGAACCTAGAATAAAAACTTCACGGAATATTGTGGCTAAATTCCAGAACTATCAGACCAAGGAAAAAATACTACAAGCAACCAGAAAAAAACAATTCAAATATCAAGGCACCACCATAAGGATCACTCAGGATCTAGCAGCATCCTCCTTAAAGGATTGAAGAGCCTGGAATCTGATATTCTGAAAGCCAAAGAACACATTCCACAGTATGCAGCCAAAATAACTTACCCAGCCAAAATGAGCAATTTTTTCCAGAGAAGAAGATGGACATTCAATGAAATGGGTGAATTCCATTTATTTGTGATGAAAAACCAGAGCTAAACAGAAAGTTTGAACTCCAAATATGACTCAAGAGAAGCATAAAAAGATAAAAAGAACTCCTGAGAACCTTATTTCTGTTATGGGTATACATAAAGAGTACATGTATAATTTGGTTTTATTGTTATAAAAAAGGAACTAGAGGTGGAAAGGAAATCATACCAGAAAAAGGGAAAAGTGAAAGTAAAAAGAGGGAAACTACATCTCACAAAGAGGCAAAGGAAACCTATTATACCTGAGGGAATGAAGGGAGGGGGATGAACAGAGTGTGAATGGTAACTCTCATCAGATTTGGCTCAAAGAGAAAATATTAGATATATTTGGTTTACATAGAACCTTTTCCCACCTCATTGAAAAGTGGGAGGTGAAAAACGAAAAGGTAATGATTAGGGTAAATAGAAGGGAATACAGAAATAATAAGGAAAAGGTTTTAAGAAAAGGGGAAGGAGGGATTCTAAAGAGGGAGGGCTGCATGAGGCAAGTGGTGCTCATAAGTCTAATACTGGGGAGTGGGGTAAGGGGGAAAGGAAAGAGAAAAGCATAATTTGGGATAATAATATGGTAGGAAATACAGAATTAGCAGTTTTAACCATAAATGTGAATGGGGTAAACTCCTCCATAAAGCAGAGGAGGACAGCAAACAATTAAAAGCCAGAATCCTACAATATGTTGTTTACAGGAAACACACTGTATATATACAGTAATATATACAGAATAAAGGTAAAAGGCTGGAGCAGACCTATGCTCCAGCTGAAGCCAGAAAAGCAGGGGTAGCCATCCTGATCTCAGATCAAGCTAAAGCAAAAATTGATCTAATTAAAAGAGATAAAGAAGGGCACTATATCATGCTAAAGGGTCGCATAGATAATGAAGCACCATCAATACTAAACATATATGCACCAAGTGGTATAGCATCTGAATTCCTAAAGAAAAAGTTGAGAGCTGCAAGAAGAAATAGACAGCAAAACTATAATAGTGGGAGATCTCAACTTTGCACTCTCAGACTAGATAAATCAAACCAAAAACTAAATAAGAAAGAAGTTAAAGAGGTAAATAAAACACTAGAAAAGTTAGGTATGATAGATCTTTGGAGAAAACTGAATGGAGACAGAAAGGAGTACACTTTTTTCTCAGCAGTTCATGGAACACAAACAAACATTGATCATATATTAGGACATAAAGACCTTAAATTCAAAAGTGATATTGATGATAACTTGCAAAACAGGCATTCTAAAAATTCTTGTTATCCTAAACTGAAATACTGTGAAAGAATAATCCGCATGCTATATACACACATTTTTTAAAAATTATCATTTTTCAGAAAGTAAGTTGTGTACCTTCTGCTAAATCCATATCTATTCGCTCCTTAATTTGATTAATAATGGGTTTTGTTGATGCCATATCACCCATAATTTCCATTTTGAAAGTCTAACGTTATATTTGACTTCCGGCCAAGATGGCGGAGAGGAGGCACACAGCTGTGTAAGCTCCGCGTTTTTCTCTCACTATCTATTTCATTACAGCCTCTGAATTGATGCTTGACTGAAAAAAACCCCACAAATAGTTACCAAGAGAAGCCATCCTTGAGATTCGCCAAAAAAGGTCTGGTTTTGCGCGAGGGCTGGGACGGTTTTGGATCAGGCGCAGGGTGCGGGCAGGCAGCTGAGAGCACGGCAGGCAGCTCACAGCCGAGCAGACCGGAGGGGGGGGGGGGTGTGTGATTGCAGCAGTCTCTGAGGGGAGAGCTTTGCTACAGGACTGGATACTTTGCCCTGGCAGCAAGCCAGCAGCCCAGCAGAGAAGCTAAAAACACTGGGGCGAAGAATACAACCCCAAACAGCTGGAGTCTCTCGGGACCTGGCCACCCTCCCTTCCACCCCCCTACCGCTCCACAGTGACTCAGCACGCTCTGGGATCTCAGAGCACAGGCCCAGCACAGTAGGGCTAGTGCCTTGCTGCTGCCCCCACAGTCTGTAGAGGAAGCTCGGTAACACCACCCAGCCCCACCCCCCAAAAAAACAAGACTCCAATTAGGGGTAATTACTTTTTTTCTTTTTGCTAGTTTGTCTGATTCTTTGACATAATGAGCAAAAAATTGAAGAGGACTTTAATCCTTGACAGCTTCTATACAGATAGAGAGCAGACGCCAAATCCTGAGGAGACTAAAAACAGACAGTCTCCAGGTGAATCCCCAAAGGAGGAGATCATCTGTTCCTCAGCACAGATGAACTTCATAGAAGTAATTAAAAATGCTCTCACAAGAGAGCTAGAAGAAAAATGGGAAAAGGAGAGGGAGGCTTGGCAAGAGAGTCTGGAGAAGTCATCCCACTTATTTAAAGAGAGACTGGATAAAGAAATAAAATCCTTGAAAAATAGGATTAGTGAACTAGAAACAAAAGACAGCTCTCTAAAAAACAAAATGGGCGAAATGGAAAAAAATTCCACAGAACAAAAGAACTCAATGGGACAATTAGAAAAAGATTTTAAAAGAGTGAGTGAAGAAAACACTTCATTAAAAATCAGAATTGAACCATTGGAATTGAATGACTCGAGGAGACAAGAAGAATCAGTCAAGCAAATCCAAAAAAATCAAACAATGGAAAAGAATGTGAAATACCTTCTGGGGAAGACAACAGACCTGGAAAATAGATCCAGGAGAGACAATCTGAGAATCATTGGACTCCCAGAAAAGCATGATGAAAAAAAGAGCCTGGACACTATTTTCCAGGAAATTATCAAAGAGAACTGCCCAGAAGTCATAGGAACAGAGGATGAAATAGACGTTGAAAGAATTCATCGATCACCTACTGAAAGGGATCCTAAAATCAAAACACCGAGAAATATAGTGGCCAAATGCCAAAACCCTCAAATGAAGGAAAAAATATTGCAAGCAGCTAGAAAAACCCAATTCAAGTATCAAGGAGCCACAATAAGGATCACCCAGGATCTAGCAGCATCCACATTAAAGGATCGAAGGGCCTGAAATATGATATTCCGAAAGGCTAAGGAACTTGGTATGCAACCAAAAATAACTTACCCAGCTAGAATGAGCATCTTTTTCCAGGGAAGAAGATGGACATTCAACAAAGTAAGCGAATTTCACCTATTTTTGATGAAAAAGCCAGAACTTAACAAAAAGTTTGATCTACAAATATAAAACTCAAGAGAAATCTAAAAAGGTAAAGATTAATCTTGGGAACTATATTTCTGATATAAAAATGTATAAAGAATACATGTATACCTTGTTCTAGAAAGTAGATGTGCAAAGGACATTGTACGAGAAAAAGGGTAAAGTGGGGGTAGTACATCTCATGAAAAGGCAAAGGAAATCTATTATATCTGAGGGAAAGAATGGAGGGGGATGAATATAGTGTGTATCTTACTGCCTTCAGAATTGGCTTTAAGAGAAAAATTTTAGACATATTCAATTTATGATGAAACTTCTCCCAACTCATTGAAAAGTGAGAAGGGAAAAGTGAAAAGGGAAGGAATAAGCTAAGCAGAAGGGAATATGGAAACTGGGAGGGAAAGGGGTAAGATAGGGGGAGGAAATCTAAGGTGGGGGAGGAGAGATACTAAAAAGAGAGGGGTGTGAGAAGCAAGTGGTGCTCACAAGCTTAATACTGGGAAGGGGGGTAAGGGGGAAAGAAGGGAGAAAAGCATAAACAGGGGTTAACAAGATGGCAAGTAATACAGAATTGGTCATTTTAACCATAAATGTGAACGGGGTAAACTCCCCCATAAAGAGGAAGTGGTTAGCAGAATGGATTAAAAGCCAGAATCCTACAATATGTTGTTTACAGGAAACACACCTGAAGCAGGGAGATACATGCAGGTTAAAGGTAAAAGGTTGGAGCAAAATCTACTATGCTTCAAGTGAAGTCAAAAAAGCAGGGGTAGCCATCCTGATCTCAGATCAAGCTAAAGCAAAAATTGATCTAATTAAAAGAGATAAGGAAGGGCACTATATCTTGCTAAAGGGTAGCATGGATAATGAAGCAATAACACTATTAAACATATATGCACCAAGTGGTGTAGCATCTAATTTCTTAAAAGAAAAATTAAGAGAGCTGCAAGAAGAAATAGACAGCAAAACTATAATAGTGGGAGATCTCAACCTTGCACTCTCAGAATTAGATAAATCAAACCACAAAATAAAAAAGAAAGAAGTCAAAGAGGTAAATAGAATACTAGAAAAGTTAGATATGATAGATCTCTGGAGAAAATGTAATGGAGACAGAAAAGAGTATGGAACCTATACAAAAATTGACCATATATTAGGACATAAAAACCTCAAATTCAAATGCAGTAAGGGAGAAATAGTAAATGCATCCTTTTCAGACCACGATGCAATGAAAATTACATTCAACAAAAAGCCAGGGGAAAGTAGACCAAAAAATAATTGGAAACTAAATAATCTCATACTAAAGAACGATTGGATGAAACAGCAAATCATAGACATAATTAATAATTTCACCCAAGAAAATGATAATAATGAGACATCATACCAAAATGTATGGGATGCAGCCAAAGTGGTAATAAGGGGAAATTTCATATCTCGAGGCCTATTTACATAAAATAGAGAAAGAGAAGGTCAATGAATTGGGCTTGCAACTAAAAACGCTAGAAAAGGTACAAATTAAAAACCCCCAGTCAAATACTAAACTTGAAATTCTAAAAATAAAAGGAGAGATCAATTAAAATGAAAGTTGAAAATAAAAAAAAAACTATTGAATTAATTAATAAAACTAAGAGTTGGTTCTATGAAAAAAACAACAAAATAGACAAACCCTTAGTAAATCTGATTTAAAAAAGGAAAGAGGAAAATCAAATTGTTAGTCTTAAAAATGAAAAGGGAGAACTCGCCACTAACGAAGAGGAAATTAGAGCAATAATTAGGAGTTACTTTGCCCAACTTTATGCCAATAAATTTGACAATTTAAATGAAATAGAAGAATATCTCCAAAAATATAGTTTGCCCAAACTAACAGAGGAAGAAGTAAATATCCTAAACAGTCCCATTTCAGAAAAAGAAATAGAAAAAACTATCAATCAACTCCCTAAGAAAAAATCCCCAGGATCAGTAGGTTGAAAACAGAGAAAGAAAATTAGAGACCAATCTCCCTAATGAATATTGATGCTAAAATCTTACATAAAATATTAGCAAAAAGATTACAGAAAATCCTCCCCAGGATAATACACCAAGTAGGATTTATACCAGGAATGCAGGGCTGGTTCAATATTAGGAAAACTATTAGCATAACTGGCTATATCAATAACCAACCAAACAAAAACCATATGATCATCTCAATAGATGCAGAAAAAGCATTTGATAAAATTCAACATCCATTCCTAATAAAAACACTTGAGAGCATAGGAATAAATGGACTTTTCCTTAAAATAGTCAGGAGCATATATTTAAAACCATCAGTAAGCATCATATGCAATGGGGAAAAACTGGAATCTTTCCCAGTAAGATCTGGAGTGAAGCAAGGGTGCCCACTATCACCATTATTATTCAATATCATATTAGAAACACTAGCCTCTGCAATAAGAGTCAAGAAAGATATTAAAGGAATTAGAGTCGGCAATGAGGAAACCAAACTATCACTCTTTGCAGATGATATGATGGTATACCTAGAGAATCCCAGAGATTCTACTAAAAAGCTATTAGAAATAATTCACAATTTTAGCAAAGTAGCTGGATACAAAATAAATCCCCATAAATCCTCAGCATTTTTATACATCATCAACAAAATCCAACAGCAAGAGATACAAAGAGAAATTTCATTCAGAATAACTGTTGATAGCATAAAATATTTGGGAATCTATCTACCAAAGGAAAGTCAGGAATTATATGAGCAAAATTACAAAAAACTTTCCACACAAATAAAGTCAGACTTAAATAATTGGAAAAATATTAAGTGCTCTTGGATAGGCCGAGCGAATATAATAAAGATGACAATACTCCCTAAACTAATCTATTTATTTAGTGCTATACCAATCAGACTTCCAAGAAAATATTTTAATGATCTAGAAAAAATAACAACAAAATTCATATGGAACAATAAAAAGTCGAGAATCTCAAGGGAATTAATGAAAAAAAAATCAAATGAAGGTTGCCTAACTGTACCTGATCTAAAATTATATTATAAAGCAGCAGTCACCAAAACCATTTGGTATTGGCTAAGAAATAGATTAGTTGATCAGTGGAAAAGGTTAGGTTCACAAGACAGAATAGTCAGCTATAGCTATCTAGTGTTTGACAAACCCAAAGATCCTAACTTTTGGGATAAGAATTCATTATTTGATAAAAACTGCTGGGATAACTGGAAATTAGTATGGCAGAAATTAGGCATGGACCCACACTTAACACCATATACCAAGATAAGATCAAAATGGGTCCATGACCGAGGCATAAAGAATGAGATTATAAATAAATTAGAGGAACATAGGATAGTTTATCTCTCAGACTTGTGGAGGAGAAAGAAATTTGTGACCAAAGATGAACTAGAGACCATTACTGATCACAAAATAGAAAATTTTGATTATATCAAATTAAAAAGCCTTTGTACAAACAAAACTAATGCAAACAAGATTAGAAGGGAAGCAACAAACTGGGAAAACATCTTCACAGTTAAAGGTCCTGATAAAGGCCTCATTTCCAAAATATATAGAGAACTGACTCAAATTTATAAGAAATCAAGCCATTCTCCAATTGATAAATGGTCAAAGGATATGAACAATTTTCAGATGATGAAATTGAAACTATTACCACTCATATGAAAGAGTGTTCCAAATCATTATTGATCAGAGAAATGCAAATTAAGACAACTCTGAGATACCACTACACACCTGTCAGATTGGCTAAGATGACAGGAAAAAATAATGATGAATGTTGGAGGGGATGCGGGAAAACTGGGACACTGATGCATTGTTGGTGGAACTGTGAACGAATCTAACCATTCTGGAGAGCAATCTCGAATTATGCCCCAAAAGTTATCAAATTGTGAATACCCTTTGATCCAGCAATGTTTCTATTGGGCTTATATCCCAAAGAAATACTAAAGGAGGGAAAGGGCTCTGTATGTGCCAAAATGTTTGTGGCAGCCCTGTTTGTAGTGGCTAGAAACTGGAAATTGAATGGATGCCCATCAATTGGAGGGAGAATGGCTGGGTAAATTGTGGTATATGAATGTTATGGAATATTACTGTTCTGTAAGAAATGACCAGCAGGATGAATACAGAGAGCCTTGGAGAGACTTACATGAACTGATGCTAAGTGAAATGAGCAGAACCAGGAGATCACTTTACATCTGATGAGGATGTATTCTGATGGAAGTGGATTTCTTTGACAAAGACTCAGTTTCAATTAATAAATGATGGACAGAAGCAGCTACACCCAAAGAAAGAACACTGGGAAACAAATGTGAACTATTTGCATTTTTGTTTTTCTTTCTGAGTTGTTTTTATCTTCTGAATCCAATTCTCCCTGTGCAACAAGAGAACTGCTCGGTTCTGCAAACATATATTGTATCTAGGATATACTGCAACATATCTAATATATATAGGACTGCTTGCCATCTAAGGGAGGGGGTGGAGGGAGTGAGGGGAAAAATTGGAACAGAAGCGAGTGGAAGGGATAATGTTGTAAAAAAATTACCCTGGCATGGATTCTGTCAATATAAACTTATTATAAAATAAAATAAAATATTTTTAAAAAAATTCTAAAGTTATCAGCCTGACTGTGAGAGTCTATCTCTAAAACCCTAGTAAGCAATGAGGCAAATTTAGAGTTTATGATAGAGAAATATCTTAAGAACTTGAACTATTCAGAGAGAGAGAGAGAGAGAAAGAAAGAGAGAGAGAGAGAAGAGAGAGAGAGAGAGAGAGAGAGAGAGAGAGAGAGAGAGAGAGAGAGGTGTAGAAGATGTAGAGGTAGAGGATTTCCTCTCACTAGAGATCTTCAAAACAAAGTTTGGATCAAATGACCATTTACTGGGTTTACTGGCAGGAAATTTTTTCAGGTATGAGTTAGAGTAGATGGGCATTGAGGACTATGGACACTTTCAGCTATGGAACTCTGATACTGACAGAATATTCTCATAAATTTGTTGCAGGTTCCCTCTGTTCCCTAAACTGTTTCACATTCATCTTAACATGATTCATCTAGCCATTTCTCTATCTATTTATCACTCACCCTCAGTGTATAGAGCATTGTAAGAGACGTTGGGGTAGATAGTGTTTAGTAAGAAAATAACCTTGCTCTCATGGAAGCTTTAAAATCTATTAGAAAAAGAACATACCCACATAGAAAATTATAATGCACAAAGCCCCATAATATTACACCTTAAGTACATTAAAAGAAGTAATGGCCAAGGAGAAAGGTCATTACCAAAATAGGAGGATTAAGAATAGGCTCCATGAAGGAGGTAGCATTTGACTTATTCCTTATAGAAAACACAACAATTCATCAGGTAAAAATGGAAGGAAAAATTTAAGGAAATAGAGACAGGTCAATTTTGTGAACAAAGAATAGCCCAGTTCATATATAGCAGAGTGTGTGGAAGAGAATAATGAGATAATTCTGAAAAGTTATCTTATGCTATATTTATCCCTATCTTTGGCACACTTTTTTCACAATGCCACTAAGAATTCTGTATTATCTGATGTAACTCAATAATATAGATGCATGATTATTGGAATCATACAGATTTGAAGTTGAATCCTATGTCAGACATTTATCAGTTGTATGACCTCAGGGTAACTACCTTACCAAGGTGGTTAAAAGGATCAAATCAGATTTCAGGAAAACATGGAAAGACTTGTATGAAGTAATAAAAAATGAAATGAGCAGAATCAAGAGAACATTGTATACAATGTTATTCAAAGTATGTTGTTCAAAGAATAACTATGAACAAACAAATATCAAGTTATTTCAAGTACCATAAATACACAGATCAGCTACAAAGATCCTGTAAAGGAAAATGCTATCTACCTCCAGAAAAAGAAATGCTAAATATAGTTTTACACATCTTTATAAATCTGAATTAAATGATGGCCTTTTCTATTGTGGGGTAGGAAGGGAGATAAATCAGAATTTATATGTAACAAAAAAGAAAAAAAATCAAATGAAAAAAAAATATATAATATTTGTATTTTAAAGCACCGTGTGAATGTAAGCTATTTTTTACTATTTGCAAAATTTCACCTTAGCTATTGGGAATGGAGAGCCTGATATTCCATCTTTTTTTTTTTTTCTAACATTTGATTCCACCCTCCCCAATCTCATTTTAGGCTGGATAAACCCATTGTGAGTGAACAAAGCCTCTCTTGTCTACTTCATGCCTGGCACTGAAATAACTTGTCTCCTCTTTCAATCTAAGATATGGTATTGTATAGGTTTTTAGATTAGCCCTTACCGAATCCCACAGCCCAGGACACTGAGAAAAGCTAGCCCTTGATAATATTAAGTTGGTAAAACATGTCTTCGGTGATCTTCTACTGAAGAAGGCCATAGATAGTGGGGGAACTCTGGGTGAGGTATTAGATCTTTAGCCCAGAGGGAACCTGCCAACAATGTCAGGTTCGGCTCCCCATATCCCCTAAGGGCTCTGGGCTTTCCTGAGAAGTCAGGACGCAGTGACAACTTGTATTGTAATTGAAGCAGAGTGATACCAGGTGGTAGAGATACCAGGTAGCAATCTACATACAATAGAAAGTTGTTTATGTGGTCCCACGTGCAGTATATATTTAGCACATGTCCAGTGTTGTTTAGGGTGAAAGAACTTGGATTAAACAGACTCCATATTTTTACCATACTTGGGAGTCTAGCCTCATCACTCCTCCATTTAAAACTTTATGTTTTAACCACTCCAGCATGGGGACTCTAGAAAGGAGGACACAACATTCTACCTCTACTATCTGTCTCAAAGAAAATCCAGATAAGGTGTGAGATAACAATGGTTTAAAGTACCACTTTATTCAGAGATGAACTAATAATGCTTTAAAGAACCAACCTAGTCAGAGTACTATTTCAATTTAATAGGAAATTCTTTGAGACTCAAAAAAGCCTTTTTATATGTTATAGTATTTTTTTTATTTTATATTTTATTTTATAGTATTCCTGTGACTTGGGGAATAAGTATTTCAATTGTAATTAGGGTCTGGTCCGGTCTCACGTATTCCTGCTTAATCAAACAACAACAACATAGTCTTACTGCTTTGGGCTGGGTCTGAACTAGTGGGCTTGATGACATGATTTGCATCCTCATGAAGCATTCCAAACCAATCTTTTAGCCGGGAAGCAAGATTCCTCAATTCCTTGTCCGTGCAACCTAGAGAAAAATTCAAAGGTTGAGTTATTAAACTGTTCATATTCTTTGATCCAGATATTCACTACTGGAAATATCCCCAAAAAGATCAAAACCAGAAAGTTTCCACATGTGTGACTTCAGACAAATCCCTTAAAATTTCTGTATTTCACTTTCCTTATCTTTCAAATGAAGTTAGATTAGATGACTTCTAAGCAGCAAATACGCCCAGATACAAAATTTAGCTGCACTATTGAAAGCAATAGCCATGAGGAATTTCAAGAAACACAGGGATCTATATGTGACATGATATAGAGTCAAGTATGTAGAATCAGGAAATGCGATATACAGAATGACTTTAATGATGTAAATTAAAAACAACACCAAAAAGTAAGTTGAATTCTGATTAAGTACTACTAATCTTGTCTGAAGGACAAAATAAAGAAAGGAAGCATGTTTCTTTCTTGTCGCCACAGAGGTAGGGAACTAGGAACAAAGAATCTGGCACATACTCTCAAACACAATCACCAAGTCATTAGTTTTTGTTGAACTTTTTTTCTTTGTTATGAGGAAGGAATCAATTAAGGCAAGATTAAGGGGGAAGCTCTGTGAGATAAAAATAAATGGTTTTGATAAAATGTAATGAGATAATCAGGGCAGGCTCCTTCATTCTGAAATTGCTGGGCACATAGATCCAGCCCATGGAAGGTGCTAGGGGATGTCATGTACCCTGGCCCCTCCCAATGTTTCTATTGTTAAGAACATTCACACCTGGGGTAGCAAGGTGGAGCAGTGGATAGAGCACCAGCCCTGAAGTCAGGAGGACCTGAGTTCAAATCTGATCTCAGACACAATACTTTCTATATGTGTGACCCAGATGAGGAGGAGAAGGAGAAGAAGAAGGAGGAGAAGAAGAAGGAAGAAAAGAAGAAGGAGGAGAAGAAGAAGAAATAAAATAACTGTTGATAATACAAAACACTAATCTAATGTCTCATGGCTAATGGCTAATGTCAGAATTTGACTTTAGGTCCTATTACTTACTAATTTCTAAATTCTGATCTCTAAACTCCCAATAGTTACTAAAGATATCATAATCAAAAATTAAATTATTTAGTCAAAAGTTTCTAATCTTGAGTCACAGATCTCTGGTGAAGAATTCAGAATAATGATATTAAATACAAAAAAATAAAATATAATGATTACAAAAGAAATCAATGCTATTGAATATAGTTATCAAAATATCTTAAAAAAAGTTCAGACATAGAGTAGTTCCTTTCACACCCCATCCTTCAACAATCCCTGATCTAGTCCAACTTCCTAATCTTATAGAGAGGGAAAGTAAAGCTGACAGATAAGCAGTAATGTAGAAATTGCCATAAGACATGTTTTAGAAGCTCCCTTCTAATATGACATTTCATTTTCCCATTCTTTGTGACCTCAACTTCTGTTTGACAGAACTTGAAGACATTTCCAGCATATTATTTATTCTATACCAAATAACTTCCCAAATTTTGATAAGTATCTAATCAGAATTCTAAACTAAACGTTGCTCTTTTTGTTATTTAACATTGTTCTAAAAATGCTAACAATAGCAATAAGACAAGACAAAGAAATTAAAGGTATGATCAGCAAAAAGGAGATAAAATTATCCATATTTTCAGACAGTGATGGCTTGCTTAGAAAAACCCACAGAATCAGTGAAGATGATCTAATCAAGATGATTAGTAGTTTAGTGAAAGTTAGCAAGATGCAAAATAAATCCCTAAAGGTAATCAATATTTCTATATTGCAGTAACAAAACTAGAAGAAAATTATAGGAAGAGAAATTATATTCAAAATAACTACAAAAGACATAATGTAAATGTGAATGAACCTACAAAGATATAACCAAATATTATATTGAGATAATGATAACAAAAAACTCTGGAATAAAAGAAAACAAGTAATGGTAATGATATTCACTGCTCATAAAATGGCAATGCCACACAAATTAATTTATAAGTTCATATGTGATATTTATTACAAGGGATTATTTAAATATTCAGACAAAATAACAAACTTTCACTTGGAAGAACAAGAGGTCTACATTCTCAAAGGATTTTTTAAAAGAAAGAATAAAGAACTTCCAGAACTGAAAGTAATATATATTATAAAACAGCAATTTTCTTTTTTAATAGTATTTTATTTTTCCAAGTAAATGTAAAGACAGTTCTCCACATTCATTTCTGTAGGATTTTGAACTCCAATTTTTTTCTTTCTCTCTTTCCTCCCCACTCCCCAAGATAGCTAGCAACATGATAAAAGTACAATCCTTATAAACATATTTGCATATTTGACATGTTATGGAAGAAAAATCAGATTAAAGAGGGAAAAAGCAAAAAAGCAAAACAAGCAAATCTTCCAAAATGGTGAAAATACCACACTTCAATCCATATTCAATCTCTATAGTTCTTTCTCAACATGTAAATCTTTTTTTTTTAATTCATTTATTTTTTTAAATTTAATTTTATTTAATAATAACTTTGTATTGACAGAATCCATGCCAGGATAATTTTTACACAACATTATCCCTTGCAATCACTTATGTTTCGTTTTTTCCCCTCCCTCCCTCCTCCCCCCCCCCAAGATGGAAAGCAGTCCTATATATTTTAAATATGTTGCAGTATATCCTAGATACAATACATATTTGCAGAACCGAACAGTTCTCCCGCTGCACAGGGAGAATTGGATTCAGAAGGTAAAAATAACTCGGGAAGAAAATAAAAAATGCAAATAGTTCACATTCATTTCCCAGTATTCCTTCTTTGGGTGTAGCTGTTTCTGTCCATCATTTATCCAATGAAACTCAGTTAAGTCTCTTTGTCAGAGAAATCCACTTCCATCAGAATGCATCCTCATACAATCTGCTCATCTCACTTAGCATCAGTCCATGTAGGTCTCTCCAAGCCTCTCTGTATTCATCCTGCTGGTCATTCCTTACAGAGCAATAATATTCCATAACATTCATATACCACAATTTACCCAGCCATTCTCCAATTGATGGGCATCCATTCATTTTCCAGTGTCTAGCCACTACAAACAGGGCTGCTACAAACATTTTGGCACATACAGGTCCCTTTCCCTTTTTTAGTATCTCTTTGGGGTATAAGCCCAATAGAAACACTGCTGGATCAAAGGGTATGCACAGTTTGATAACTTTTTGGGCATAATTCCATATTGCTCTCCAGAATGGCGGGATTCGTTCACAACTCCACCAATAATGCATCAGTGTCCCCGTTTTCCCGCATCCCCTCCAACATTCATCATTATTTTTTCTTGTCATCTTAGCCAATCTGACAGGTATGTAGTGATATCTCAGAGTTGTCTTAATTTGCATTTCTCTGATCAATAGTGATTTGGAACACTCTTTCATATGAGTGGTAATAGTTTCAATTTCTTCATCTGAAAATTGTCTGTTCATATCCTTTGACCATTTATCAATTGGAGAATGGCTTGATTTTTTATAAATTTGAGTCAGTTCTCTATATATTTTGGAAATGAGGCCTTTATCAGAACCTTTAATTGTAAAGATGTTTTCCCAGTTTGTTGCTTCCCTACTAATCTTGTTTTCATTCGTTCTGTTTGTACAAAGGCTTTTTAATTTGATATAATCAAAATTTTCTATTTTGTGATCGGTAATGGTCTCTAGTTCATCTTTGGTCACAAATTTCTTTCTCCTCCACAAGTCTGAGAGATAAACTATCCTATGTTCCTCTAATTTATTTATAACCTCGTTCTTTATGCCTCGGTCATGGACCCATTTTGATCTTATCTTGGTATGTGGTGTTAAGTGTGGGTCCTTGCCTAATTTCTGCCATACTAATTTCCAGTTATCCCAGCAGTTTTTATCAAATAATGAATTCTTATCCCAAAATTTAGAATCTTTGGGTTTGTCAAACACTAGATTGCTATAGTTGACTATTCTGTCTTGTGAACCTAACCTTTTCCACTGATCAACTAATCTATTTCTAAGCCAATACCAAATGGTTTTGGTGACTGCTGCTTTATAATATAATTTTAGATCAGGTACAGCTAGACCACCTTCATTTGATTTTTTTTTCATTAATTCCCTTGAGATTCTCGACTTTTTATTGTTCCATATGAATTTTGTTGTTATTTTTTCTAAATCATTAAAATATTTTCTTGGAAGTCTGATTGGTATAGCGCTAAATAAATAGATTAGTTTAGGGAGTATTGTCATTATTATATTCGCTCGGCCTATCCAAGAGAACTTAATATTTTTCCAATTATTTAAGTCTGACTTTATTTGTGTGAAAACTTTTTTGTAATTTTGCTCATATAATTCCTGACTTTCCTTTGGTAGGTAGATTCCCAAATATTTTATGTTATCAACAGTTATTTTGAATGGAATTTCTCTTTGTATCTCTTGCTCTTGGATTTTGTTGGTGGTGTTTAAGAATGCTGAGGATTTATGGGGATTTATTTTGTATCCTGCTACTTTGCTAAAATTATGAATTATTTCTAATAGCTTTTTAGTAGAATCTCTGGGGTTTTCTAGGTATACCATCATATCATCTGCAAAGAGTGATAGTTTGGTTTCCTCATTGCCTACTCTAATTCCTTTAATCTCTTTCTCGACTCTTTTTGCAGAGGCTAGTGTTTCTAATACAATATTGAATAATAATGGTGATAGTGGGCAACCTTGCTTCACTCCAGATCTTACTGGGAAAGGTTCCAGTTTTTGCCCATTGCATATGATGCTTACTGAAGGTTTAAAATATATGCTCCTAACTATTTTAAGGAAAAGTCCTTTTATTCCTATGCTCTCAAGTGTTATTAAGAATGGCTATTGGATTTTATCAAATGCTTTTTCTGCATCTATTGAGATGATCATATGGTTTTTGTTTGGTTGGTTGTTGATATAGTCAACTATGTTAATAGTTTTCCTAATATTGAACCAGCCCTGCATTCCTGGTATAAATCCTACTTGGTCATAGTGTATTATCCTGGGGATGATTTTCTGTAATCTTTTTGCTAATATTTTATTTAAGATTTTAGCATCAATATTCATTAGGGAGATTGGGCTATAATTTTCTTTCTCTGTTTTCAGCCTACCTGGTTTAGGTATCAGTACCATATCTGTGTCATGAAAGGAGTTTGGTAGGACTCCTTCAATCCCTACTTCTTCAAATAGTTTATTTAGCATTGGAGTTAATTGATCTTTAAATGTTTGATAGAATTCAGATGTAAATCCATCTGGTCCTGGGGTTTTTTTCTTAGGGAGTTGATTGATAGTTTGTTCTATTTCTTTTTCTGAGATAGGAGTGTTTAGGATATTTACTTCTTCCTCTGTTAGTTTAGGCAAGCTATATTTTTGGAGGTATTCTTCAACATGTAAATCTTGTCATTTATCATTCCAAGTCTACTGAAATTGTCTTGGATAAATGTATTGCTGAGACGAGCTAAGTATATCATAGTTGAAAATCCCATAATCTTTTTTAAAACAGCAATTTTCAAAAACCATTGGTTGGTTACTAGTTAAAGGCAGAAATAGAAAATCAGTGGTACAGACTATATAAGCAAGAACCAATAACAATCAGAGTACCCCTGTATTTGCTAACCAAGAACATAAATTACTTGGGGAAGAATTCCCAAGTCAACAAAAGTGACTTGGGGTACGTGGCAAGGAGGAGGGGAGAAATTAGTGGCAGAAAATAATTTAGACTAGCTTCTTATACTGTTGGGGAAGAGATCTGCAGTATAAATTCATTGGCGTTGGAAACACTGGATTGAAATCCCACTCCACTTAATCCCCTAACCACCAAAGTACATTGACAACTACCTTACAACAAATATCCTTAGAAAGTTACCTAGGAACTAAGAAGTTAAGTGTCTTGTCTATAGTCAGAAACACTGCCAGTAGATGGTAAAGGCAAAAAAAAGTCCTTCCTGATTCCTTTCCATCCTCTTCACCATGTTGCTTCCCTCCTATGCTCTATATCCAACATATACCCTCTTCCCAATTTATTGTTTATTTTAAAGAATTTTTAAAGTTTTGAATTCAAAATTGTCTCACTTATTCCAGTCCCTTCCTGTTGGAATCCTAGTGTTAACTCAACTTGAAACAAGGTGATAACTCAAGGGAGATGTTAGAATCCTAGTGTTAACTCAATGTAATTGATACAATGTTTGTGTTCAACATCTTTACTCATTGGAGTTCACACGTTTGGGAGATTTCAGGGTTTAGTATGATATATCCGAATTCACACCTCCTTTGAAAGCTCTTAGCGCCAGAGAGCACTATGGGAGAAAACCCATAATCCCATTCTCTCAGAAGAGTCATATTATAAGCCCAGTGAAGAGAGATTCATTCTGATATTTCCACTTGGCTGGCTGGTGGTAGAAGAGAGTTCAGCTGGATTGGAGAGGAGCACTCTTGTACAGACACAGAGCACTTTGGGAGATTGAGAGCCAGAAGCCCTCTCTCTGAGGCAAGACAGATTCAACTTGGAGCTGAATTGGAGGCTGAAGAAAGCAGAGGCAGAAGCAAAGGACAAAGCTGCAAGAGCTCTTGTAACCAAGCAGAGAGATAAGGCCTCTAAGCTAACCAGGCTATATTGGAGACAATAAAAAATCTGAACATTTTATCACCTGGCTGCGTTTTGGGGTAATTATCGATCTGAACTGATACTAAGACTGCCTCCAGAAAACCTCCCCCAAGAAACCTGCTCTCCCCCAGAGAGAACCATCACATTATATTTTAAAGAAGAAAAAGATCACCACACCTTCCAACCCAAATATCAAGCAAACTATATGATACACATTATAACATGAAATCATAAAAAATGTATTTCCATATTAGCCATATTGTCAAAAAAAAAAGCAAGTGAAGAAAATGAGGAAATTTTACTTTAATTTGCATTCAGAATTCATCAATTTTCTCTCTTCAAGTAGAAGCAAATTTTATCATGAATCCTCCTGAATTATCTTTGATCATTGTATTGATCAGAATAGCTGTCTTTTACAATTGATCATTAATCCAATATTGCTTTGCTGTGTACAATTATGTCCTTTTTCTGCTCACTTCATTTTCTATCACTTTATGTAGATTTTCCCATATTTTTCTGAAGCCATCTGGCTCTCACTTGTTATAACACAATAATATTCAATCACAATTATACAGCATAACTTTTTAAGCTATTCCCCAATGGCTGAGTATTCCCTTAATTTTCAATTTTTTGTCACTTAGAAAAGAGCTGCTACAAAATTTTTGCATATATACAGGCATACTTCATTTTAATATACTTTGAAGATATTGCTTTTTTTTTTATTTTTTTTTTTTTACAAATTGAAGGTTTGGAGAAACACTACATTAAGGAAGTCTAAAAGCCTGTTTTCCTAATAGCATGTCTCTGTGTCACATTTTAGTAATTTTAACAATATTTCTAACTTTTCATTTTTATTATAACTGTTATGGTAATCTGTGATTGCTTATTTCTGATGTTACTACTGTAATTCACATCATGAATTGTGAATTTAATTGATAAATGTTTTGTATGTTTGACTACTCCACTGACCAGACTTAAGCTGTCTTCATTCTTCTCCTTGAGCATCCCTTTTCCTTGAGGCACAACAATATTGAAATCAAACTAATTAATAACCCTATAATGGCCTTTTTAAGTATTCAATTGACAAGAAGATTCAGTCAATGCAGCAAACTTTATTATTGATTTATTTTAAGAAATTGTCAGGAGCAGCTAGGATGGTTCAGTGGATAAAGTGCTGGCCCTGGTGAGGAGGACCCGAGTTCAAATTAGACCTCAGACACTTAATACATCTTAGCCAAATGTGACTCTGGGCAAGTTACTTAACCCCAATTGCCTCAGCAAAAGAAAAAATTTGTCTCAGCCACCCCAAATAGAAGCTATGAACATTAAGGTAAGATCTACTAGGAAAATAATTATGACTTGCTGAAGGTTCAGATGAGAATTGTCAGTTTGTTTTTTTTCTTTTTTTAGCAATAAAGCATTTTAACTAAGATACTTTGGAGTATTTTAAAACAATACTATTGCACATGTAATAGATTACTATGTTATGTAAAAGTAACTTTTATATGCACTGGGAAATCCAAAAATTCATATGACTTGCTTTATTGCAATATTTGCTTTATTGTGGTAATCTAGAATTGAACCTATAAAACACTGAAGTATGCATGTACACAAAAAAAGAGTGGCTATAAATATTTTTGTACATATAGCTTCTTTTCCTTTTTTTGATCTCCACATCCCTTGATGATTTATTGAGTAATGACCCTTGTTTTTTATAAATTTCATAAATTATAAATGTGTACATATATTTGACCTATATATTTGAAATCTAAGATCTTACCAGAGGAAAATGCTATAAAAATCATTGATTTTCATTATTTATGGTAAACAAGATGAAGTTTCACAAATGTACATCAAAATGTAGTTACTGGGGTAGCCAGGTGATGTAGAGCACTATCCCTGAAGTCAGGAGGACCTGAGTTCAAATTTGGTCTCAGACACAACACTTCCTAGCTGTGCGATCCTGGGCAAGTCAACCCCAATTGCCTCAACTGATTATCTCTTTCAAATAAGTCTACTTTTACTTTCTCTGAGATTATGACTGCTATGCTAGCTTTTCTTTAGCAGAAGCATAATAGATTCTGCTCTAATCCCTTATTTTATCTCTATATTGGTATCTTTCTGTTTCAAATGTGTCTCTTACAAACAAAATATCGTTGGATTTTGGCTTCTATTCCATTGTGCTTTCTATTTCTGTTTTACAGGTGAATTCATCCATTCAGATTTACAGGTATGATTATTAATTCTGCATTTACCTTCCATCTATTTTCTGTTGTTTCTTTCTCTCCATTTTTTTATCCCATCTCTGCTTTTCTGTTTCTGACCACTGCTTTTAATCACCAATCCCATTTTCTCTCATCCCTTTTTTCTCTTACTTCTCTGTTGTGTGAGATGGAGTTCTATCCCTGAATAAGTCTGTCTTCCCTTTTTAAACCAATTCCTGTGAGAGTGAGGTTCAAGTGTTGCACTCCACTACCTCTCCTATATTTTCCCTCTACTATAAAACCTCTTCTTGTTGGCCTCTCAGTGAGATAATTTCTCCATTGTTTTATTGTTTCCTCATGGTTTTAGTTGCCCAATTCTAACTATTAAGGAGTTATTTTCTTCAGTAAAATTTTGTACTTCCATTTGGTCAATTCTTTTTAAAAAGTTATTTTTATTCAGTGAATTTTTGTGACTCACCAATAGAAAAAAAATTGTTTTTTGAAGTTTTTCTTCAAAAACTTTGTGCCTTTTTAAAAAACCAAATTGTCTTCATATTTTTCTTGCATCATCCTCATTTTTCCTCTACCACTCATTTTTTTCTTAAGTTCTTCCAGAAATTCTTTTGGAGCTTTTTAGCCAATTAGCATTTTACTTTGCATGAGTATTTTTATAGTGTTGTCTTCTGAATCTGTATCTTGCTTTTTCCTGACATAATTTTTACGGGCAAGTCCTTTTTTGTGTTATTATTTGCTCATTTTTCCAGCCTATTTTTTAACTTTGATTTTTTTTTTTAAAGTTGAGTTCTTACACACCTGTTAGATTGGCTAGAATGACAGGGAAAGATAATGCATAATGTTGGATGGGATGTGGGAAAACAGGGACACTAATACATTGTTGGTGGAACTGTGAATACATACAGCCATTCTGGAGAGCAATTTGGAACTATGATCAAAAAGTTATCAAACTGTGCATACCCTTTGATCCAGCAATGCTACTACTGGGTTTATATCCCAAAGAGATACTTAAAAAGGGAAAGGGACCTGTATGTACCAAAATGTTTGTGGCAGCCCTGTTTGTAATGGCTAGAAACTGGAAAATGAATGGATGCCCATCAATTGGAGAATGGTTGGGAAGATTGTGGTATATGAATGTTATGGAATATTATTGTTCTGTAAGAAATGATCAGCAGGATGAATACAGAGAGGCTTGGAGAGACTTATATGAACTGATGCTAAGTGAAATGAGCAAAACCAGGAGATCATTATATACTTCAACAACGATACTGTATGAGGATGTATTCTGATGGAAGTGGATTTCTTCAACAAAGAGATCTAATTCAGTTTCAATTGATCAATGATGGACAGAAGCAGCTACACCCAAAGAAAGAACACTGGGAAATGAATGTACTGTTTGCATTTTTGTTTTTCTTTCTGGGTTATTTTTGTCTTCTTAATCCAATTCTTCCTGTGTAACAAGAGAACTGTTTGGTTCTGCACACATATATTGTATCTAGGATATACTGTGCCATGTTTAACATGTATAGGACTGCTTGCCATCTAGGGGAAGGGGTGGAGAGAGGAGGGGAAAAGTCGGAACAGAAGTGAGTGCAAGGGATAATGTTGTAAAAAAATTACCCAGGCATGGGCTCTATCAATAAAAAGTTATAATTATGAAAAAAATATATAAAATTTGAGTTGTGCTACAACAATATATTTCAAAGGAAAATATGACATAGATTATATCTTACAATTAAAAAATAAAACACATCATGCTTTTTTTAGCTATACTTATTGGACAATTCTGAAATAAGCCATTGTCAGTTGTCCGCCAATTTACTACATATTTTGTAGACCCTTGAGCATTGTTATCAATTTTGCTAATGGACTTTAAAGACCATTATACTTTTCTATCTATCCTATAGCTGAACTCTAACATATAAACTCTAAAATATAACATTTGTCATATTTTATTGCTCCCCACGCTCCTTTAGGGATTGTTTTACTTTTTGCATTTGTATTCCGAGAATCTAAAACATTGTATGGCACATCCTAATTGATTCACATTTTTAAAAAAAATATTAAAGCTTTTTATTCACAAAAGATATGCATGGGTAATTTTTTCCAACATTGACCCCTACATAACCTTCTGCCACAAATTTTCCCCTTCTTCCCCCATCCCCTCCCCCACCTGGTAGGCAGTTCAATACATCCCAAATATGCCTAAATACAATATATACATTTTCATACAGCCATCTGGTTGTGCAAGAAAAATCAGATCAAAGAAGAAAAAGAAAAACAGAAAAAAAAAGCAAAATGCAAGCAAACAATAACAGGATATGGATAGAATATTCTTACAGGAGTTCTTGGTACTTGTCTTGGATCACTGTGGTGCTAAGAAAAATGAAATAATTCATAGTTAATAATTACACAATGTTGCTGATACTGTGTATAATATTTTCCTGGTTCTGCTCATTTCACTTAGCATTAGTTCATACAAATCTTTCTGTGTTTTTCTGAAATCTTTCCATTTTATCATTTCTCATTGCACAATAATTTTCCAGTACATTCATATGTCACACTTTTGTTCACTCAATCCCCAATTGAAGGGCATCCCCTCAACTTGCAATATTTTGCCACCACAAAAAAGGCTGCTATAAATATTTTTATGCATGTAAGCTCCTCTCTCCCTTTTTATAATCTCCTTGGGATACAGATTGGTTTTTGGGAATATCTCCAAATTGTACTCCACAATGGCTGGATCAATTCACAACTTCATCAAAAGTGTCCTGATTTTATTACATCCTTTCTAACATTTATCATTTTCCTTTTTTTTTGGTCATATTAGTCAATCTGATAGGTATGATAGTACTTTAGAATTTCTTTAATTTGCATTTCTCTAATCAAAACTGATATAGAGCATTTCTTCATATGCAAATAGAGAGCTTTTATTAATCTGGAAACTGTCAGTTCATATTTTTGACCATCTGTCAGCTGAGGAATAGATTGTATTATTATAAATTTGACTCATTTCTCCATATATTTTAGAAATAAAGACTTTATCAGAAATAATTACTGTCAAGATTGTTTCCCAGCCTTCTGCTTTCCTTCTAATCTTAGTTGCATTGGCATTTTTTATGAAAAAACTTTATATTTCAATGTATTCAAAATTATCTACATTACATTTCATAATACCTGTAATTCATTTAACTTCTCCTTATAAGAATTTGGATATTATAACCATTTGGTGCATACATACTTAATATTGATTACCTATGATCCTTTTAGCAAGCTGTTGTTTCCTTTCTTCTCTTTATTTAGGCATATGTATATGTATATATACGTATATACATATATATATATATATATATATACACATATATAATTTTATTTTATTTACACATATATAATTTTATTTTATTTCTTTTTCTGCTGTTCACATTCAGAGTCCAAATGCAGATTGATGCAACATATTGTAGGATTCTGGTTTTTGAACCACTCTGCTATCCTACTTAAACTCCATCTTTGCTCTCAGAATTTAAGGTCTTGGAATTAATGTTTAACTAAAAAAAATCCACAAATAATTACCAACAGAAGATATGCTCAAAATTCACCAGAAAAGGTCTATTTTTGCTCAGGGTGGAGATGGTCAGATCAGGTGCAGACTGAGGGCAGGCAGTGAGAATATGGCAGGCAGCTCACACTACTCAGACTGAAGGGGGATGGGTGGGATCTCAGCTCTTTCTGTCAAAAGAACTTTACCACAATGTGGCTACTTTGCCTTGGCAGCAAACCAGTGGAACAGCAGAGAAGCTGTAAACGCAGGGGATAAAGACTATAACCCCCCAAACTAGAGTGTCTCAGGACCTGGCCACACCCACCCAGAGTTTCTCGACACGCTCTCAGAATATCAGAGCACAGACACTGCACAGCCATTGCTGTCCTGCTAATGCCTCACTGCTTCCCCCTGCAGTCTGTAGAGGAAGCTCGGCAATACCATCCAGCTTTCACCCCCCACCCTCCACCCCTCACCCCCCCCCAAAAAAAAGCAGATTGCATTTTTTTGTTAGGTTTTTTTTTTTTATTCTTCTTTGACAAAATGAACAAAAAATTAAAACAGACTCTATTGATAGCTTCTATACTGATAGAGGGCAGACTTTAAACTCTGAGGAGACTGAAAACAGACTGTCTCCAGAAGAATCCCTAAAAAGGGATATGATCTGGTCCTCAACAGACAAGACTCTCATAGAAGAAATTAAAAAGCTCTCGCAAGAGAGCTAGAAGAAAAATGGGAAAAGGAAAGGGAAACTTGGGTAGAGAGTCTGGATAAGTCATTCCATTCATTTAAAGAAAGAGTGGACAAAGAAATCAAATCCTTGAAAAACAGAATTAGTGAACTGGAAAAAGAAAATAGCTCTCTAAAAAAAAATGGTGAAATAGAAAAAATTCCATCGAACAAAACAACTCAAATTGGATCATTAGAAAAAGATATTTTAAAAGCGAGTGAAGAAAATCATTAAAAATCAGAATTGAACAAATGGGACAATGGGAAAAAAATGTCAAATGTCTTCTTGAGAAAACAACAGACCTGCAAAATAGATCTAGGAGAGATAATCTGAGAATTATTGGACTTCCTGAAAAATATGATTTAAAAAAGGAGCCTGGACACTATTTTCCAGGAAATTATCAAAGATAACTGACCAGAAGTTATAGAAACAGGGAGTAAAATAGACATTGAAAGAATTCATTGATCACCTACTGAAAGGGACCCTAAAATCAAAACTCCAAGAAATTATAGTAGCTAAATTCCAGAACTATCAGACAAAGGAAAAAAAATACTACAAACTGTTAGAAAAAAATAAATTCAAATATAGATGAGCCACAATAAGGATAACTCAGGATGTGGCAGCATCCACATTAAAGGACTGAAGGGCCTAGAATCTGATATTCCAAAAGGCTAAGGAACTTGGTGTGCAGCAAAAATAACTTACCCAGCCAAAATGAGCATTTTTTCCCCCAGGAAAGAAGATGGACATTCAACAAAATAAGTGAATTTCCCCTATTTCTGATGAAAAAATGGAACTAAACAGAAAGTTTGATCTCCAAATATAGTACTCAAAAGAAATCTAAAAAAGGTAAAAAGAAATCTTGGAACTATATTTCTGCCAAAAAATATATAAAGAACACAAGTATACATTGTTCTAGAAACTAGAGGTGGAAAGGAAATTGTACCAGAAAAAGGGTAAAATGGGGGTACTACATCTCACAAAAGGGCAAAGTAAACCTATTATAGCTGAGAGAAAGAAAGGAAGAGGGATGAATATAGTGTGTATCCTACTCTCATCAGAATTGGCTTAAAGAGAAAAATATTAGACATATTCAATTTATTGTGAAACTTCTCCCACCTCCTTGAAAAGTGGGAGGGGAAAGGTGAAAAGGGAAGGAGTAAACTAAGCTGAAGGGAATACAGAAATTATGAGGAGAAGGGGTAAGAAAGGGGGAGGAACCCTAAGAGGGCTGTGAGAAGCAAGTGGTGCTCACAAATTTAATACTAGGGAAGGGGTAAGGTGGAAGAAAACGAGAAAAGCAAAAGCAAGGGTTAACAAGATGGCAAGTAATACAGAATTGGTCATTTTAACCATAAATGTGAATGGGGTAAAGTCCCCCATAAAGAGAAATCAGGTAGCAGACTGGATTAAAACTAGAATCCTACAATATGTTGTTTACAGGAAACACACTTGAAGCAAGGAGATACATACAGAGTAAAGGTAATAAGTTGGAGCAGAATCTATTATGTTTCAGGTGAAGTCAAAAAAACAAGGATAGCCATGTGATCACAGATCAATCAAAAGGAAAAAATTGATCTAATTAAAAGAGATAAGGAAGGGCACTATATCTTGCTGGAGAGTAGCATAGATAATGAAGCAATATCACTACCACACATATATGCACCAAGTGGTGTAGCATTTAAATTCTTAAAAGAGAAATTAAGAGAGCAGCAAGAAGAAATAGACAGCAAAACTTTGATAGTGGGAGATCTCAACTTTGCACAACCAGAAGTAGTAGCATCAGGTTTACTGATATAGACTTCAAATAGGCAATCTGGTGAGGGTTGCCCAGATTCTGACTCTAAGCAACAGAATCCAGGAATATTCTAGACTGCAGCAGTTATAGCTGACCAACCTATGCTCACTATCTATATAAATGGCCTACCATTAGAAAGATTGGTAGGCACAGGTACAGATCATACAGTCATTAGAAATGACAACTGGCCCAGTCACTGTCCAAAGATTAAGGCAGACATCTGTATGTCTGGTGTAGGAGGATCAATAGCAGCTGAAGTTAGTGCTATCCTTTTGAGATGGATATTTGAAAGTGAAACAGGAACTTTTACTCTTTTTATACTTGAAAAAATCCCCATCAATCTGTGGGGAAGAGACAGTTTAGGATTACAAATGAATACTTTGTTTTTTTAGGCAGGGCTGCCAACACTCTCACCTGTTGCTATTCAATGGAAAATGTATACCCCTGTGTGGATAGAACAGTAGCCCTTAGCTAGTGATAAAATTTAGGCCTCATTAGATATAGTACAGGAGCAACTTGACCAAGGACACTTACAACCTTCTCTAAGTTCTAGTGGAGTTCTAGGTCCTATTTTTTTATGGGAATTCAAAGGCAGGTAGCTTTCTAACCATGTTAGCCAATACTCCTTTACTTACTTCAGACAGCCCAAAAGTCTCATTTTAAATATCATCCAGCTGCTTAAGCTTTATGTTTCTAATTTGGGATAACAAAAGAGGAAGCTAGCAGCATAGTACAAGGCTGTACAGCTTGCCTTCCTTTCCAAGTTCTTATGCTCCCTCCAGAAAAAAAACCCTCATGGTTTGAGACCCAATAAAATTTGGCTAATGGATGTGACCCATTATAAATCTTTTGGATATCTGTCTTTCATCCATGTTTTATTGAACACTTTTTCAGAATTTACTTGTGCCTTACCAGCAGCAAAAGAGACAGCCCAAGTAGTCACTGAAATCCTTATACAAGCTTTTGAGGACCTGCATATACTTCTAAACATTTTGCACACTTTTGTGCATAGTATCAGATTTTACACACCATTGTCATACCTTTTAATCCTCAAGGTCAGACAATAGTAGAAAGAAGAAACAGAGACATTAAGACACTCCTCCAAAAACAAAAGAAAGGGGGAGCCATGGGTAACCTTAGAGAACTTCTAAATTTAGTTCTCTATACCATTATTTTTTAAAATTTTTGATAAAGATACACTGGCTCCAGCAGACATGTTTTATAACCCACCAGAAGGGCAGTGCTCAGTGCAAGCAGTTCCACTATTAATCGCCAGGTGATGTGGAGAGATCCAGAAAGTGTTGAATGGAAGGGATTAAAGTTAACTGCTTTGGGGAGAGGGTTTGCTTGCATCTCTACAGATGGAAAAGGAATCAGATGGGTGCCAATGAGCTCTCTTCACCTTGTCCATCACAGAGAAATGGAGCAGATCCTTGAAACAAAGGTGAAGACCCAAGAAACATCAGGTGGTTCCATTGCTGATTGTCCCTATGGCAGTTATGGCAATTAACCCATGGACATCAAAAATTATTAATGAGACTGATGCAGGACTTGAAAATGCTCAGGAATCATTGGATTCCCTGAGACATGATAAGACTGTTGCAAGACTTCAAAATCTGTAGGAATCATTGGATTCCCTAATACATGAAAAGACTATTGCAGGACTTCAAAAAATTGTAGGTTTTCTCTGACATGTGAAGTAATGTACAATAGATTGGTTTTGGACTATTGTTTGGTTGCTTAAGAGGTGTATGTGTGACTGTTGTTTACGTGCCCTCCTTCCAGGACTTCTGGAAATCTTTTACAATACTATGTTGATTTATGTTGTTTGTTATACCATTACTTGCATGTACAATTCATGTTTGTTATACCACATTGAGCCCGCACTGGCTATGGGGAGAGTTGTCACTATTAGTTTGTGCTTTATTGCTATGTGCTTGTGTAATACCTCCCATGCTGATGGGTTTGTATATACCTATTTCTAGTAAGACCATTCAGCCCAGAAACCCACTAACAATATCTGACTTGACTCCCCACTTCCCTTTGGTGTTTTTCATCTCTCTTCCTGAGAAGTCAGGGAGGGCATGATCATCTCCTTTTTAGTGCTTTCACCTCCCTTTCTGAGTAGTCGGGGGGGGTCGTAATCACCTCCTTTTTGGTGTTTTTACCTCCTTTCCTGAGAAGTCAGAGAGAGCGGGACCACCAGTGTTCTAAAACAAAAGAAAGCAGGAGGTGTAGAGGGCTGAAACTCCAAAAAAGTAAGCTTGAATCAGACAAGAGAGCACTTAAGGCTAATTACCTATTCAATGTGAGATGTCTCTATTAGCATATATTTGGATAATGGCTCTTCTCACCATTGGTGCTTGCTCAATATTTGGTATTAAGATAATTGTAGGCAAGGATTAGAGGGTGGGGGAGGTAGGGAGAGAGATACCAGAGGCACTTGGTGGCAAGATGAGGAAGAGAGAGTTTGGTGACTCTGGACTCTAGGATCCAGGATTCTGCTTGCCTGCCTCCTTCACTTCTCCCCTAAAGACCAAGGAATTTAATTTATCCTGACTCTGGCTGACCCCCAAGGCTCTTCAGGGAGCTAGCCTGTACTTTTCATAAATACTCACACAGAAAATTGTAAGATTGGCTTCTTTGAGCCAGTATGACTAGGCTTCAGTATACTGCAGGTCCTCATCACTAGAGACTATTAAGAAGAAGCAAGGTGATAAATGTGTTGACTATATCATTGTGGAAAATTTTTTTGACCATATTAGTTGGACTAGATGGCTACTAAGATCTCTTTCAAATTGTTCAGAGCAACCCTATGAACTAGGTACTACAGGCATTATTTTCATTTTACAGATGAGGAAACTAAGGCTGGGAGAGGTTTTATGATGACTCTGGATTTATAGCTACAAGTTATTAAATGGGGGATTTAATCTCAGTCTGTCCTGATTCCATTTCTGGTATTATAAAGAGTCCTATTAAGCTTTCCTTTGTTTTACATGATGTTAATAATCTGATTGTCCTATTTATTATTTATAGAGCATTATTGAAGTCAAGTTTGTTTTTCTATCTTTCTATCAAATAAGATTATAGTTTAAAATCACTGTCAAATATGTTTACTGCCAGGAAACATTTAAAATGTTTTTATAATAATAAATTTTTATTATTTTTATATAAATAAATAATTTTAATAATGTAGTTTTTTAAATAAAAATAAATTTTTAAAATAAATACATTTTTATTTTACATAAAATAATTTTAAATTTAAATAAATTTTTTATTTTAAATAAAAATAAAATTGAACAAAGAAAATAAATCTATTTTAGTTGCTTGAAATTTCCTCCTTAATATAGGTCAAAATCTGCTTCCCTGTAACTTCTATCCAGTGGTTTTTACTGTTACCTTATTGGATGATACAGTATGTTGTAAATCTTTATTTTATGTAAGTCTTTGGATATTTGAAGATATCATGTTCTGTCCTCATATTCTACCCCAGGCACAGTTTTTCCCCCTTCAGGATAAACGTCCATAAATTCTTCAACTGATCCATGTATTCTATAGTTTCCCGTCTTCCCTCCTATTCCCCAAATCCTGATAATCCTCTTCATCTAAATATTTTCTAAATGTTTACTTTCCACTACTAAAGCATTTAAATAGCTAAACATAGTATTCCAAATATAGTTTGATTATAAAAGACTTAGGAAGATTCTGATTTTAAAAAAAAATGTATTTATTTATTTATTTTTAGCATTTGTTGTTTTCAATTTTATTAAAAACTTTTATTTGATAACACATTCATTTCTAAATATGCTTCCCCTCTACACAGAGAGCATGAAAAGAGATTAGTTACTCTTCCTTATCTTTTAGCATGCTAGCTTGGAAAAGACTTGACATTGCTGAACAATGATTTGAGAATTTGAAATTTTGAAATAAAATCTTATTCCATTTATCTACTCTGCTACAAACATAAAATACACGTATATGTATAGATACACATGTATACATAATGTATACATATATATATGTGTGTGTGTGTGTGTGTGTGTGTGTGTGTGTATGTGTAAAATCTATACACTTCTTCAAAGTAGGTTACTAGGACTGGACAAGCATTTCAGTTGAAAAAGTTTAAGTTATTTCTGTAAACCCAGACATTTCCACAGTTGGAAATTTTAGGAAGAGTTTTTATGGGCTCAAATAATATACAGTTTATAGTATTCTGTATCAAATACTTTTATAGTTTTATTGTACTTATCAGATCTTTGATTAAGGCATTATTCTACAACACTAACAACACACCTTGACCTAGTAGAATATAAAATAATAAGCTTCCATAAATGGGTCAGAAAGTTTTTATTGATGAATAAATTAGATGGCAAATTTCTTTGAACTAAGCACAAAAATCATTCTTATAAAATATCAAAATATCAAGACCTAGAAGTTATTATACATATTTCCCTTAAAAAGCATCAAGCTTTGGCAGAAGAGGAAATGAACAAATATCAATTTGAGCAAGTTAGTCTCAGTTTTCCCATCTAACAAATAAAGGGCATGGACTATATATGATTTTAAAGATCCCTACTAACAGAAACATATTCTAACTTTATGATTCTAAATTATTTCTACTGTAGATATCATTTTTAAAAATTGAGTTTCTTTATCTCTTCCAGCTTAGAAATTCAGAGACTACTAATGGATCTAATTTCATGAATATTGGCAAGAGGATTTCCATCTCCTCTTTCTTACTTGAGCCACTTCTTCCTTTGGGAATCTGGTGGTCCCTTGCTTTCTGGGATTCAACATATTGATGACAGATTGACAGAAACCACTTTCACACACAACTCCCAATATCTAACAGTTTTAGTTTCACTGGTGGCTGGGATTACAGACATATTTTCCCACATCAAACTAAGAAAAATCCAATATCCATGGATGTCAAATTGACTGTAAGCTTTTGTGTTTGTATTTCTGTGATAGCACTAAGTGGGAATTTACAACTCTGTAAAAAATTGAGACAAACAGGTTAGATATCTTACCCAAAGTCATGCAGCTAAGTATCTGAAGCTGGATTTGAATTCAGGATTTCTTGACAACTCCAGGCCCAGAACTCTATCTATTTTACCACCACCACCTCAAAAAAATAAAAAAATTTAATATGAAACTAAAAATATCAATAATTTTTTTGTTTTAAAAAACACAATAGAAAATTAAGATCGCATATTAAATTACTAGACACTATTATTCCCAGGGCAAAAGAATTTTTTAAAATGTTTTTCATGGTTAATTAACATACTGCCCACTAAAAGGAATTTCTCACCCCTGGGACAGGGTTCCCTCTTGTCCCCAGAATAAATTACTATTGCTGTCAATGGTTGAGAAAGATTGAAGAAAGATGTGATGGGAATTGAGAAGACTAAGAAAGTGGAAGGTCAAAGTATTTGGAGATGGAAAGGTTTGGGGCAAAAAAAAAGATTTTTTAAGCAAGACACTGAATAGAGAATGGATTATTTTCTCTATGGATGAAGTCAACAAGGATGTAAATACAGAATAGTATGAATTTTAAAAGAGGAAAGGTATTTTCTGAGTGAAGCTGGCAAGAGGAAGTGTCTGAAAAGGTTAATGGAGAGCAAAGAGGGTGTCACTTCAGCTTCTGCTTCTTTGTGAAAGAAGGGACATTCAGGTTGGAGAAAATAGCAAGAGAACAGTCTTTACGAGAAAATCATTTTGTAGAACATTAGAAGATGCAAAGAAGTCTAGGAAGCTGGAAAAGCTACAAAGTGAAGGAGGGCTTTATAGCCTTTCCAAATTGAGGAAAGAAATAAAGAGCTGTGACTTAGATGAGGAGGCAGTTGGAAGAAATCAAACTATAGGAATGTTGGTGTGTGGCCCCATGTTGGTTTGGACCCTGACATGCTATGATAAAGACATGCTCTACTAGGCAGCAGTCTGAGTTTGATAAGAGTCTCTTTCACAAGATTTTTTCAGGCTGTGATTCTGAGAAACGTCAGGCTCCCTTCACAAGTTTAATTCCCAGTCGTGGCTCTTTTAATCCTGCAGACAGTTGCCACTCAGTCATTAGAATGTTTGTGTCTTCAACTTATTTGTAGGCCATGAAATGCTGCTTACATAGAGAATTATGTTTCATTTCCTTTAAGAAGTAGCCTCATACTTCAAGCTGTAGGTGGTGATGCAGTGGTAACTGGCTTATGAATATTTAAATTTGAAGCATTTAGCAAATTATATAAGCTTCATACTTCAAAGTACTGAACCAAAAAGAAAGGGATTTTTTTTTCTCCTTGCTGTGAAGACTTGGTGCTACTAATTCTGATAAAATGGGTTGTTCTGAAAATGAAAAATTATTGGGCTTTGTTGAAATTCATAATGATGGGGTCCTAGCGGCAGTCAAAGAGTTGTGGGAATTCCCTTTTGGTCAATATGAAAGGTCATTTATAAAAGAATTCATGAACCTAAAATATTAATGGCAAAAAGGCAATTTTATTGGCACTGCAGAAGTCAGCTTTGCTAGAGACTGACTTCCTCAGTGGCAGAGAAATAACAAAAGGTTTTCACTGAGAAAAGGATGTCTTCACAGTGGTCAGGGGTCCTGACAGGCAGCTATACCTTGGAAAAGGCATAGTCTTGCTTTGGACATTCTGCAAACAAATGAGTGAACAGAACCAAGATCTTTTTCAAGAATCTGGAATTTCCTGAAGAAGTGATACCCTTAAAGGGAACACAGTACAAAAATCTGAGATCTTTGCCTTATATCCCAAAGGAATTTAGGGGTATTGCTTGAGGAGGGAAAATGAGGGTGTGAAACTCTTTCCCTTTTTATAAACTCTGTTCCCTTTTTATTTGTAAAATTAACACTCAGAAATTCTGTTCTCTTTAGTTCCTGGCCTCCCAGAGTCCATAGAGTCTGAAAGAGATCATATCTCCCCACACAGGTTAAACATTATTATTAAATTGGAAATATTGGTCAAAAGCAATTGATATTTTGGGGGTTCTGCTTCTTCAGGAAATTCCAGATTCTTGAAAAAGAATTTTGGTCTGATAATCAGATCAAACTGTCCCCAGTTCCCAATCAAGATCTACTCAGAAAGTAGGTTTCTGTTCACTCTAATGTTAGGTAAAATAGTTTTCAATATTCTCCTTTGAAAAGCCTTATGTTCCTAATTTCTCTATCTCCTTCTCCTTTTCCCCTTTATAAGACAACAACCAATATGATATAGGTTAAGCATGGGCAATTCTTCTAATTCATATTTATCATGCTATGCAAGAAAAATTAGATCAAAAAAGAAAAAAACATGAGAAAGAAACACAAACCACAGCAACCACAACAAAATATAAAAATACTATGGTTTGATTAACATTGTTTTCATAGTTCTCTCTCTGTATACTGATACTAATTTCTATCTCAAGTGTATTGGAAATGCCTTAAATTACCTAATTGTTTAAAAGAGATAAGTCCATCACACAAGTGATACATAATTACATAATTTTGTTTTTACATTATATAAAGTTCTCTTGGTTCTGTTCACTTTGGTCAGCATCAGTTCATTTAAGTCTTTCCAGGCTTTTCTATTTTTTTCCCATTTCATTTCTTTTTATTATAGCTTTTTATTTACAAAACATATGCACGGGTAATTTTTCAACATTGATCCTTGCAAAACCTTATGTTCCAACTTTTCCCCTCCTTCCACTCCTTCCCCTATGTAACAGGTACTGCAGTACATGTTAAATATGTTAAAATATATGTTAAATCCAATACATGTATACATATTTATAGTTATCTTGCTGCATAAAAAAAAAAAAACAGATCTAGAAAAGAAAGGAAAAAAAACCTGAAAAGGAGAACAAAATGCAAACAAACAGTAACAGAAAGAGTGGAAATGCTATGTTATTGTCTACACACATTTCCCATAGTTCTCTTTCTAGGTGTAATTGATTCTCTACTGAAAGTTGGAACTGGTTTGAATCCTCTCATTTTTGAAGAAAACCACATCCACCAGAGTTGATCATAGTATATGTAATCTCGTTGCCATGTATAATGATCTCCTGGTTCTGCTTCCTTCACTTAGCACCAATTAATGTAAGTCTCTCCAGGGCTCTTTGAAATAATTCTGCTGGTCATTTCTTTTTCTTTCTTTCTTTCTTTTTTTTTTAATTCTTATTTTATTTATTTATTTATTTTTATTTTATAATAACTTTTTATTGACAGAACCCATGCCAGGGTAATTTTTTTTTTTTTACAATATTATCCCTTGCACTCGCTTCTGTTCTGATTTTTCCTCTCCTTCCCTCCATTCCCCTCTCCTAGATGGCAAGCAGTCCTATATATGTTAAATATGTTGCAGCATATCCTAGATACAATATATGTTTGCAGAACCGAATAGTTCTCTTGTTGCACAGGGAGAATAGGATTCAGAAGGTAAAAATAACCCGGGAAGAAAAACAAAAATGCAAATAGTTTACATTCATTTCCCAGTGTTCTTTCTTTGGGTGTAGCTGCTTCTGTCCCTCATTTATCAATTGAAATGGAGTTAGGTTTCTTTGTCAAAGAAATCCACTTCCATCAAAATATGTCCTCATACAATATCGTTGTTGAAGTATATTGATCTCCTGGTTCTGCTCATTTCACTTAGCATCAGTTCATGTAAGTCTCTCCAAGCCTCTCTGTATTCATCCTGCTGGTCATTTCTTACAGAACAATAATATTCCATAACATTTATATACCACAATTTACCCAGCCATTCTCCAATTGATGGGCATCCATTCAATTTCCAGTTTCTAGCCACTACAAACAGGGCTGCCACAAACATTTTGGCACATACAGATCCCTTTCCTTTCTTTAGTATTTCTTTGGGTGCTGGTCATTTCTTACAGAACAATAATATTCCATACCATTCATATACCACAATTTATTAAGCCATTCTCCCATTGATAGACATTCATTCAATTTCCAGTTTCTAGCCATTACAAAAAGAGCTCCCACAAACATTTTTGCACATGTGGGACACTTTCCCTTCTTTTAGATTTCTTTGGGATATAAGCCCAATAGTAACACAACTTGATCAAAGAGTATGCACAGTTTGGTAAGTTTTTGAGCATAGTTCCAAATGGCTGTCCAGAATGGTTGGATCTGTTCGTAATTCCACCAACAATGTATTATCATACAACATTGTCTTTTCCTGTCATACTACCCAATCTGAGAGGTGTGTAGTAGTAGTGTAGTAGTCTGTAAACAAACAATTTTGACCTTTTATCAACTGACGAATGGCTTGATTTCTAAAAATATGGGTCAATTCTCTATATATTTTGGAAATGAGGCCTTTATCAGAACCTTTGAATGTAAAAAATGTTTTCACATTTTACTGCTTCCCTTCTAATCTTGTATTCATTAATTTTGTTTGTACAAAATCATTTTAACTTAATATAATCAAAATTTTCTATTTAGTGATCAATAATGACCTCTAGTTCTTCTTTGGTCACAAATTCCTTTCTCTTCCACATGTCTGAGAGGTAAAGTATCCTATAATCTCCAAATTTATTTATTATCTCATTCTTTATGCCTAGATAATGAACCCATTTTGACATTATTTTGGTATACGATGTTAAGTGTGGGTCAATACCTAGTTTCTGCCATGCTAGTTTCCAATATTTGCAGCAGTTTTTGTCAAATGTTGAATTCTTATCCCAAAAGCTGGGGTCTTTGAGTTTGTCAAACACCAGATTGCTATAAGTGTTCACTATTTTGTTCTCTGAATCTAACCTATTTCACTGATCAACTAGTGTATTTCTTACCAAGTGCCAAATAGTTTTAAGGATCTCTGCTTTAGTTTTAGTTTTAGATCTGGTACAGCTAGGCCTCCTTCATTTAATTATTTTTTCATTAGTTCCCTTGAAATTCTTGACCTTTTCTTCTTCCAGATGAATTTTGTTATTTTTTTTTCTAGGTCAGAAAACTAGTTCTTGGGAGTTAGATTGGTATAGTACTAAATGAATAGATTAGGTTAGGTAGTATAGTCATCTTTATTATATTCACTTGACCTATCCAAAAGCACTTAATATTTTCCCAATTATTTAGATTTAAAAAATGTTTTTTTTTTAAAGTTTTGCTCATATAGTTCCTGACTTTCCCTTGGCAGATAGATTCCCAAATATTTTAAACTATCCATAGTTATTTTAAATGGAATTTCTCTTTGTATCTCTTGCTGTTGGATTTTGTTAGTGATGTATAAAAATGCTGATGATTTATGTGGATTTATTTTGTATCCTGCAACTTTGCTAAAGTTGTGGATTATTTCTAATAGCTTTTTAGTAGAATCTCTGAGATTCTGTAAGTATACCATCATATCGTCAGCAAAGAGTGATAATTTGGTTTCCTCATTACCTACTCTAAGTCCTTTAATCTCTTTCTCAACTCTTATTGCTAAAAGGTAGCATTTCTAACACAATATCGACTAGTAATGGTGATAATGGGCAACCTTATTTCACTCCTGATTTTATTGGGAATGGTTCCAGTTTATCCACATTACATATGATGCTTACTAATGGTTTTGAGTAGATGCTACTGATTATTTTAAGGAAAAGTTCTTTTATTCCTATACTCTCTAGTGTTTTTAATAGGAATGGTTTGAGATTATTTTATCAAATGCTTCATCTATTGAGATGATCATATGGTTTTTGTTAATTTGGTTCTTGATATTGTCAATTATCCTAATAGTTTTCCTAGTATTGAACTAATCCTGCATTCCTGGTTTAAATCCTACTTGGTCATGTTATATTATGCTGGGAATGATTTTCTGTAATCTCTTGTCTAATATTTTATTTAATATTTTTGCATCAATATTCATTAAGGAGATTGGCTATAATTTTCTTTCTCTGTTTTTATCCTATCTGGTTTAGGTAATAGTACCATGTCTATGTCATAAAAGGAATTTTGTAGAATTTGTTCATTCCCTATTTTTTCAAATAATTTATATAGTATTGGCATTAATTGTTCTTTAAATGTTAGGAAGAATTCACATGTAAATCCATCTGGTCCTGGGGATTTTTTCTTAGGGAGTTGTTTAATAGCTTGTTCTATTTCTTTTTCTAAAATGGGACTATTTAACCAATTTTCTTCCTCTTCTGTTAATCTGGGCAATGTATATTTTTGTAGGCATTCCTTCATTTCACTTAAGTTATCAAATTTATTGACATAAAGTTGGGCAAAGTAACTTTTAATTATTGCTCTAATTACCACTTCTTTAGTAGAAAATTCTCATTTTTCATTTTTAAGACTAACAATTTTATTTTACTCTTTCCTTTTTTTAATCAAATTTACCAAAGGTTTATTTATTTTGTTGGTTATTTCAGAAAAACAACTCTTAGTTTTATTTAATTCAATAATTTTATTACTTTCAATTTTATTAATGTCTCCTTTTATTTTTTAGAATTTCAAGTTTAGTATTTGATTGGGGGTTTTCAATGTTCTCTTTTTCTAGCTTTTTTAATTGCAAGTTCAATTCATTGATCTTTCTCTGTTCTATGCAGCTAAGTCTCTAGAGATATATATTTTCTCCTTATTACTCTTTGGCTGCATCCCACAAATTTGGGTATGCCATCTCATTATTGTGATTCTCTTGGATGAAATTATTAATTGTGTATATGATTTGCTGTTTCACCCATTCATTCTTTAGGATGAGATTATTAAGTTTCTAATTACTTTTTGGTCTATTTTTCCCTAGCTTTTTATTGAATGTCGTTTTTATTGCACTGTGATCTGAAAAGTATGCATTTATTATTTCTGCCTTTTTACATTTGATTTTGAGGTCTTTATGTCCTAATATGTGGTCAGTTTTAGTATAGGTTTCATGAATTGCTGAAAAAGAAAGCATACTCCTTTTTGTCTTCATTCAGTCTTGTCCAGAGATCTATCATACCTAACTTTTCTACTGTTCTATTTACCTCTTTTATTTCTTTCTTATTTATTTTGTTATTTGATTTATTTACTTCTGAGAGTGCAAAGTTGAGATTTCTCACTATTATAGTTTTGCTGTTTCTTCTTGCAGCTCTTTTAATTTCTCCTTTAGCAATTTAGATGCTATTCCACTTGGTGCATATATATTTAGTATTGATATTGCTTCATTATCTATGCTACCCTTTAGCAAGATATAGTTTCCTTCCTTATCTCAAATTAGATTGATTTTTGCTTTTTCTTGATCTGAGATCAGAATGGCTACTCCCGCTTTTTTTATTTCACCTGAACATAACAGATTATGCTTCAGCCTTTTACCTTTAGTCTATATGCATCACCTTGCTTTAAAATTGTTTCTCATAAACAACATACTGTAGGATTCTGGCTTTTAATCCAATCTGCTATCTGCCTCCACTTTATGGGAGAGTTCACTTCATTCACATTTACAGTTAAAACTGTTGATTCTGCATTTTCTGCCATCTTATTATTCCCTGACTATACTTTTCTCTTTCCTTTCCCCTTTACATCCCTTTGAGTCCCTCTCTCTTTCTAACATCTTTCCCCTGCTACTTCTATATTCTCTTCTAATTAGCCTACCCCTTCCCTTTTTGCTTTTCCTCTCCCACTTTTCAATGAGGTGAGAGAAGTTTCTCTGTAAACTAAATATGTCTAATATTTTCTCTCTGAGCCAAATTAGATGAGAGTAAGATTCACACAATGTTCTCCCCACTCCCTTCTATACAATAGGTTTCCTTTGCCTCTTTGTGAGATATAATTTCCCTCTTTTTCCCTCTATTTTTCCCTTTTTCTAGTACAACTCCCTTCCCACCTCTAATTCTTTTTTTTTAATAACACTCAAATCAAATTATACATACAATCTCTTTGTATGCCCATAACAGTAATATAGTTCTCAAGATTTTTTAAAAACCTTTTTATGCTTTTCTTGAGTTCTATATCTGGAGGTCTAATTTTTGTTTAGCTCTGGTTGTTTCATCAGAAATCAATGGAATTTACCTGTTTCATTGAATGCCCATCTTCTTCCCTGGAAGAAAATGGTCAGTGTAGCTTGGACATTTATTCTTGCCTGCAATCCAAGTTTCTTTGCCTTTCAGAATATCAGATTCCAGGCCCTTAAATGCTTTAAGGAGGAAGCCACTAGATCCTGAGTGATCCTTATTTTGGCTCCTGGGTTTTTGAATTTTTTTCTGGCTGCTTTTAATAATTTTTCCTGGTTCTGATATTTCTGAAATTTAGAAACAAGATTCCTTGGAGTTTTAATGTGGGTCTCTTTCAGTAGGTGTTCAATGAATTCTTTCAATAGCTATTTTCCCTTAAGTGATATTGGAGCAATTCTCTTTCATTATTTCCTGAAAAATCATGTCTAGTCTCTTGTTTTCATCATGATTTTTAGGGAGTCCAATAATACTTAGATAATCTCTCTTAGATCTATTTTCCAGGTCCATTGTTTTTCTAAACAAGCGTTTAACATTTTTCTTTCTTTTTTCAATTTTTTTTTTTTTTGGTTTTGCTTGACTGATCCTTGCTGTCTCATCAAGATATTCATTTCCATTTGTTCTGTTCTGATTTTTAATGAATTATTTTCTTCATTTACTTTTTTTACTTCTTTTTGTAATTGTCCAATTGAGTTGTTAAATGTATAGTTTTTTTTATATGGAATTTTTTCCCATTTCAAAAAATTTTCTTTTTAAGGAGTTATTATCTTTTTCTAATTCACAAATTCTATTTTCCTTAGAGTTCTTTACCTTTTCCATTTCACATTTCAGGTAATCATTTTCTTTTTCTACTTTGTCAAATCTTTCTTGTAATGAGTTATATGCCTTTTCCAGACCCTCTTGTAGAGTTTTCCTTTCCTTTCCCCACTTTTCTTCTAGCTCTATTTTAAGATCTTTTAAAATTTCTTCTAGGAGAGCTTTGTGTGGTGAGAGGCACGATATATCACCCTTTGGGGCTTCATCTGGAGACAATCTCCATTTAGTATTTTCAGGGTTTGAAATCTGTTCTCTTCCACTATAGAAGCTTTCTATAGTTAGAACTCGCTTTGCCTTTTTACTCATTTAAAAAAAATTAATATCTACTTTTAAGGCAAAGAGGTTCCAAACTTCCTCTACAAACCAGGAAGTGACAACACTGTGCTGGGATTAGTGGCTGTGCTGTGATCATGTTGGATCACTCCTGGTGTTGGGTGGGTGTGGCCAGGTCCCATCAGACTCTGGGTCTTTGAAGTTCACTCTTTATCTTTTACATTTGTGTTGGATGTTTTATAACTTCTCTGCTGGCTTGCAACCAGGACAGAGTAGCCAATACTGTAGTAGAGTCCTCCCTGTAGATTCTCTGCCCCATGGAAATCATACCCTGCCCCTTGTCTGCTCAGCATGGGCTAGCCTCCGTGTCTTTTCCTAGCTTCTTCCCATTCCTGGCCTGATCAAAACAGACCTTTTCTGGCTATCTTCAAAATTATCTTCTGCTGGTAATTTGCTGCGCTCTCAATGTTCATGAATTCTATCAATCTTGCACTATTTCAGAGGCTGAATTTCATATTTAGTGTGAGGGTAATAAAAGAGCTTAGAAAGAAGTGTGTGTCCTCTCTGCCATCTTGGCTTCACCTTCTAACAAACATTTTTAAACATTTGCTAAGTGCAGATTTCAGAAACCTTCAGAGATAAGAAAGATACACATGGCATCTTACCTTGAAGAGTTGACAATCTAATAGATTTAGATTGAGTGGATGTTGTGAGTGGCTGGACTCCAACAGAATCAAAGGTTACAGAAAGAATTGTAAACAAATATACAGATAATGTATAAAGTTCTTTATCATGTATCAACTCCATTTAGTTATCTCATAGTGGGGGACTATAATAATATCCATTTCATAGTAAAATTTATTTGAATATGTACATGAACAGGAGAAATGAGTCTGAGAATAAGTAGGTAATGCAGGTGAAGTTTTATTAAATAAAATCTCGCACATTTGGCAATTCTGAGATAGACCTTCATATCCATCAGATTAGCAAAAGTAATGCCCCCAAAAGTAGAAAAATGAAAAAAATTATGGAAAGACTTCTGAAAAACAGGTACTTTAATGCATTCCTGGTAGAACTGTGAGTTGCTCTAACTATTCTAGAAAACAATTCAGAATTAGGCCAAAAAGTTATTAAGCTAGGCATATCTTTTGACCTATGGATATGCTACTAGATCTGTATTCCAAAAAAGGGAATAAAAAAAGGGAAAAGGGTCTTTAAATAGAAAGATATTTACAACAGCTCTTTTTGTGGTGGCAAAGAACTGGAACCTGAGGGAAACAAATTGGGGCATTATTGAGCAAGTTATGGCATATAAATATAGAATATTGTTGTGGTTTAAGAAATAATGAAGGAGAACTTCTGGCCAAGATGGCAGAGAGGACGCACACATTCACTTAATCTCTGTCTTTCCTCTCAGAATTTATTTCATGACAAGGCCTCAGAATTAGTGTTTGACTGGAAAAAAAAAACACAAATAATTACCAACAGAAGATGTCCTTGAAATTCACCAGAAAAGGTCTGTTTTTGCTCCCGAGTGGAGAGGGTTAAATCAGGTGCAGATTGAAGGCAGGCAGTGGCAGCACAGTAGACAGTGAGAATAATGAGTTGACTGAGGGGGGTGGAGTGTGATCTCAGCCATTTCTGTGGGAAGATTTTTACAACAGTGTGGATAATTTGCCCTGGCAGTAAGTCAGTAGATCAGCAGAGGAGCTGTAAACACAGGAGGTAAAGCTTATAATCCTGAAAAGGTTACCTGGCCACACCCAACAGGGATGTCTCAGCATGTTCCTAGCATCTCAGAGGGCAGACACAGCACAGCCAATGCTGTCCTGCTAGTGCCTCAATGCTGTCCCCTGCAGTCTGTAGAGAAAGCTCAGTAGTACCATCCAGCCACCCCCTCAAAAAAAAAATGCAGACTGCATTTGGTTTTATTTTTGCTAGTTTGTTTTCTTTGATTCTTTTTTGACTAAAGGATCAAAAAAATTAAACTGTCAAAAAAATTAGACTGTCTCCAGATGAATCCCCCAAAGGGGATATGATCTGGTCCTCAAAACACAAGAATCTCATAGAAGAAATTAAAAACGCTCTCAAAGAGAGCTAGAAGAAAAATGGGAAAATGAAAAGGAAACTTGGAAGAGAGTCTGGATAAGTCATCCCACTCATTTAAAGATAGAATGGACAAAGAAATTAAATCCTTGAAAAACAGAATTAGTGAATTGGAAATAAGAAAATAGCTCTTTAAAAAATAAAATTGGTGAAATGGAAAAAAAAATTCCATAGAACAAAACAACTCCCTTAAAAACTCAATTGGACAATTAGAGAAGGATATTTAAAAAGTGAGCAAAGAAAATAAATCATTGAAAATCAGACTTGAACAAATGGAATTGAATGACTCGAGGCAACACCAAGAATCAGTCAAGAAAAAAAAAAAAGGAAACAATGGAAAAAATGTCAAATACCAGCTTGGGAAAATAACAGACTTAGAAAATAGATCTAGGAGAGACGATCTGAGAATTATTGGACTTCCTGAAAAATATGAAAAAAAAAAAATCCTGGACACTATTTTCCAGGAAATTATCAAAGATAATCAAAGAAGTTATAGAAACAGAAGGTAAAATAGACATTGAAAGAATTCATTGATCACCTCCTGAAAGGGACCCTAAAACCAAAACTCCAAGAAATATAGTGGCTAAATTCCAGGATTATCAGATGAAGGAAAAAATGCTACAAGCTGCTAGAAAAAAATCAAATATAGAAGAGCCACAATAAGGAATACCCAGGGTCTAGCAGCATCCACATTAAAGGATTGAAGGGCCTGGAATCTGATATTCCAAAAAGCTCAGGAACTTGGTCTGCAGCCAAAAATAACTTACCCAGCCAAAATGAGCATTTTGGGAAGAAGATGGACATTCAACAAAATAAGTGAATTTCATCTATTTCTGATGAAAAATCCAGAACTAAACAAAAAGTTTGATCTCCAAATAAAGGACTCAAGAGAAACCTAAAAATGTAGAAAGAAATCTTGGGAACTGTATTTCTGTTAAAAAGATACATAAAGAACACATGTATAATTTGTTCTAAAAACAAGAGGTGGAAAGGAATTTGTACCAGAAAAGGGTAAAGTAGGAGTACTACATCTCACGAAGAGGCAAAGGAAACCTATTATATCTGAGACAAAGAATGGAGGGGGATGAACATAATGTGTATCTTACTCTCAACAAAACAGGCTTAAAGAGAAAAATATTAGACATATTTGATTTATGGTGAGACTTCTTTCACCTCATTGAAAAGTGGGAGGGGAAAAGTGAAAAGGGAAGGAGTAAGCTAAGCTGAAGGGAATACAGAAATTGTGAGCAAAAGGGTTAAGAAAAGGAGAGAAACTCAAGGTGTGGGCAGGGATAAAAAAAAAAGGAGGGGTGTGAGAGGCAAGTGTTGCTCACAAGTTTAACATGGAGAGGGAAGTAAGGGGGGGGGAGGAAAGGAGAAAAGCATAAGCAGGGGTTAACAAGATGGCAAGTAATATAGAATTGGTCATTTTAACCATAAATGTGAACGGGGTAAACTCCCCCATAAAGAGGAAGCGGTTAGCAGAATGGATTAAAAGCCAGAATCCTACAATATGTTGTTTACAGGAAACACACCTGAAGCGGGGAGATACATGCAGGTTAAGGGTAAAAGGTTGGAGCAAAATATACTATGCTTCAGGTGAAGTCAAAAAAGCAGGGGTAGCCATCCTGATCTCAGATCAAGCTAAAGCAAAAATTGATCTAATTAAAAGAGATAAGGAAGGGCACTATATCTTGCTAAAGGGTAGCATGGATAATGAAGCACTATCTATATTAAACATATATGCACCAAGTGGGGTAGCATCTAAATTCTTAAAAGAGAAACTAAGAGAGCTGCAAGAAGAAATAGACAGTAAAACTATAATAGTGGGAGATCTTAACCTTGCACTCTCAGAATTAGATAAATCAAACCACAAAATAAATAAGAAAGAAGTCAAAGAAGTAAATAGAATACTAGAAAAGTTAGATATGATAGATCTTTGGAGAAAAGTAAATGGTGACAGAAAAGAGTACACTTTCTTCTCAGAAGTCCATGGAACTTATACAAAAATTGACCATATATTAGGATGTAAAAACCTCAAAATCAAATGCAGTAAGGCACAAATAGTAAATGCATCCTTTTCAGACCATGATGCAATGAAAATTACATTCAATAAAAAGGGGAAACTAGAGCAAAAAATAATTGGAAACTAAACCATCTCATACTAAAGAATGATTGGGTGAAACAGCAGATCATAGACATAATTAATAACTTGACCCAAGAAAATGACAATAATGAGACGTCATACCAAAATGTGTGGGATGCAGCCAAAGCAATAATAAGGGGAAATTTTATATCTCTAGAAGCCTGCTTGAATAAAATATAAAGAGAAGATCAATGAATTGGGCTTGCAACTAAAAATGCTAGAAAAGGAACAAATTATAAACCCCCAGTCAAACACTAAACTTGAAATTCTAAAAATAAAAGGAGAGATTAATAAAACTGAAAGTAAAAAAACCTATTGAATTAATTAGCAAAACTAAGAGTTGGTTCTATGAAAAAAAAAAAAACAAACAACAAAATAGATAAACTCTTAGTAAATCTGATTTAAAAAAGGAAAGAGGAAAATCAAATTGTTAGTCTCAAAAATGAAAAGGGAGAACTTGCCACTAATTTGGAATGAATCTCTTGTCTCCTTGCCTGGGCTGGTCAGCTTTCTGGAGAGCCTTTCAGACCAACCTTGGTCTCAGTGGGGGAAGCGCAGGAGTCCAGCCACACAGTGGTGTGAGATGAAGTGAATGAATCTGTCTTGCCTCGGAGAGAAGGCTTGTGGGCTTCTGTATCTCCCAGAGTGCTCCTGGCTCTCAATCTCCCAGATTGCTCTGTGGCCCTAAGAGATTTTTGCTTATATATGAGCTCTCTAAAGGTGTGAACACAAGCATTGTTTCTATCAGCTCCACTTAGTACCTTATTTCTTCTGGCCCATAACATCTCCTTGTAAGATCAGATTATATTGAACCATGCTAAATTAGATAATTATTGTCTCTATCAATTCTAATGACCTAATAGCTTGTAAGGATTCTAACAACTAATCACTGTAGATTACAAGTAAATGTGTAAGATCCTGGAACCTAAAAAAAAAAAAAAAATTGAAGACAAGTATGGAGGAATCAGTAGGTCAACAGACTGAGTAACATTTGAATCTGCATAGAGAAATAATGGGTCAAACAAAATATATCTTTTAGGTTAGTATATAATCTGATGTAGCAGAATCTTCAATAAAAATTTAGATGAAGTCTATTTTACTAATTCTCAACAGAGAAAATTTTTTGTGGAATATTGGAGGCTTTAGACCATCTTGAAATAATATTGACTATGGGAAGGGCAGAACCTTTGTGAAATTCAAGCTTTTGATAACAAACACATTAGTTTTGAAATCAAAAGAGATAGATTTGGTCCTCAGCTTTGTTATCTACTGTCTCTATGATAATGGGCAACAATAAAGCACTTACCAAAGGCAAGGCAAATGTCATAGGTGCTGGGGATGAAAATGAAACAGAATCTACTTCATTGGATAAAAGTAGACAATCTTAGCTTATAAAAATATATCTAAGTTAACTGGGAGTGAGAGCGTAGTGGGAAGGTATTAATAACTAGACAGATTAGAAAAGGTCCCAAGTGACCTTGAAGTAGTACTTGAGTTCAGGAAGGGAGGAAGTAGGAAGTGAAAATATTTGGGGCATGGAAAACAACTTGTAAATCATTTCTGTTTCCTCACCTGTTAAATAAGTTGAATTAGTTACCCACTAAAGTCTCTTTTATACCTAAATTCTATGGTTCTGTGAATGCAGAACTTTCTGCTCCATGCTCTAGCTTTGATAGAAACATCTCTATCATTTCTACAGTTGCCTGTCCACTGACTGCTCCATTTATATTCTTCTTGCCAGCTGGCAGGGAGAAGGAAGGGATGGAACATTCAGTATCATTCCTCAGTCAACAAGAAAGTCAGCTGCCTGTCACCTACATGCAGGTTTTTAGACCCATCACAGTAAAAGATGAAACACAGGAAGAAAAGAAATGACTGTTACTAATTCAATTAATTCAAAGGACAGGAAAAAGGCATTCTTTTCAGATACAATTTATGTGGCAAGATTCTGCCTGGTAGCTCCAAACTTGGTTGCTTTTTTAAGTTTAAAAAAAAATTGATATAGGAAATGATTACACTCCTTCAGCATAGTATTTATTATAATATAGGAACATCACTTTCAAAAGAGTGGACCCAAGGGCTAAATGGTTATTTCACTAATATCTGTGTATTCCTATGTCTCATCTTAGGCAAAAATGAAGAAAGAGAAATAAGATCAAGAACAGGAAGGAAACTCAGAGATTATTTGGTCCATTTCCTTCACGATACAGATAAAGCCACAAATCCAGCGAGGACTTGCTCTAAATCAAACAGGATAAGTAACATAGTTGGCATTTAAACTGTGTCTTTTGACATCAAATACAGAAATCAACTGGGCCAAGCTAGACTTTTGAAACTTTTATGCCATTTTTCCTTAGTCTTACCCTATACTTTTTTCAAAACTAACTTACCTTAAGTCACATCATTTAAGAACCTTGAGCCTGATAGGTGACAATCAATTAATCTTAAAATTAAAAAAACAGCTTTAGTACTAACAGGTCATCTTTCAAAAGTGACATACTTGCATTTTAACAGGGGCTTCCTATAGATACCTTAATCCAAAATTTTCTTCTTTGACTTTTTTTTTTTTTGCTTTTTATTTACAAGATATATGTATGGGTAATTTTTCAGATTTGACAATTGCAAAACCTTTTGTTTCAATTTTTCTCCTGCTTCCCCACCTCTCCTCTCTCCAGATGGCAGGTTGACCAATACATGTTAAATATGTTAAAGTATAAGTTAAACACAATATATGTATACATGTCCATACAGTTATTTTGTTGTACAAAAAGAATCGGACTTTGAAATAGTATACAAATTAACCTGTGAAGGAAATAAAAGATGCAGGCAGACAAAAATAGAGGGATTGGGAATTCTATGAAGTGGTTCATATTCATTTCCCAGAGTTCTTTCACTGGGTTCACTTCATTACTGCTCTATTGGAACTGATTTGGTTCATCTCATTGTTGAAGAGGGCCACATCCATCAGAATTGATCATCATAGAGTATTGTTGTTGAAGTATATAATGATCTCCTGGGCCTGCTCATTTCACTCAGCCTCAGTTCATATAAGTCTCTCCAGCCCTTTCTGAAATCATCTTGCTGGTCATTTCTTACAGAACAATAATTCCATAATATTCATATACCACATTTTATTCAGCCATTCTCCAATTGATGGGCATCCACTCAGTTTCCAGTTTCTGGCCACTAAAAAGAAGGCTGCCACAAACATTCTTGCACATACAGGTCACTTTCCCCTCTTTAAGATCTCTTTGGGATTAAGCCCAGTAGAAACACTGCACAGTTTGATAACTTTTTGAGCATAGTTCTAAATCTCTCTCCAGAATGGGTGGATGTATTCACAATTTCACCACCTGTTTGACTTTTTAGTGAATCATCTAATCTAGTTAAATAATACCTTCTCACTTCAGCCCTCATCACCTTGACCTTAACCATAAAAGCTTCCTAATTGGCCTACCTTCAAATCTTTTTCCATACTATGTCTTTTTACTCCATCTTTCACATAGTTGTAAAATTGGAATTCCTAAATGAATTATGTCTTCACCTGCTCAAAATATGGCACCTAATTGACTCTAGGATATAAAAGCATTTTTTTTAGCATGAAAGCCCTTCATTATCTGGCTCTGGCTTTCCATACTAATTATGTAATATTCTGTACTCTAGCTCTAGTCAAATTGACCTACTGGCTACCCAGGATATTCTATGCTAACAGCATCTTCTGCCCACTCACCCCCAACTATAGCTTTATACAAACGGTCCCTCATATCCAAATGCTTTTTCCTTATCTCTCCCATTTAGAATCATAAGTTCCCTTTAAACCAATCAATAGAACTAGGGGAACATTGTATACAGTAACAACAAGATTATGATGATCAACTGCGATGGACTTGGCTCTTCTCAACAATGCAGTTTTCAAGGCAATTCCAATAGACTTGGGATAGGAAATGCCAATAACATCCAGAGAAAGAATTTTGGAGGTTGAATGTGAATCAAGGCATGTATATTCACCTTTTTGTTTGTTTGCTTTTTCTTTCTCATATTTTTTTTCCTTTTTTCATCTCATTTTTCTTGCACAACATGATAAATATGGAAATATGCTTAAAAGGATTGCATATGTTTAACATTTATCAGATTCCTTGTTGTCTTGAGGGAGAGGGGAGGTAAGGAAAGGAGAAAGAAAAATTTAAAACACAAAGTCTTACAAAAATGAATGTTGAAAACTATCTTTACATGTACTTGGAAAAATAATTAAATTTAAATTTACACATTTTAAAATGAAATATTATTGAATATTATAGTTTTTAAAGAGATCAGCTCAGGTGCTACATTCTAGGAGATGTTTTGATGCCCTCCTTTTAGTGATTCCCATATCAATTTTAAAATTTAATTTAAATTTAAATTTAACTTACTTTATATGGATATAGAAATAGATATAGACATGTGTGCTCATGTGATATGCATGTATATATTAAAAAGAAAAAATACAGAAAAATAAACTAATTACTGATCCCTGGACCAACCATTTATCCTCTCATTATCTTAATTCCTTCAATTGTATAATGAGGGAGTGGATTAGCAGGTCTTGAAAGTCCTTTCCAGCCTTCAGTCTATGATTGAACTAGACTCAAGAAAAATAAATGGGAGAGGAGGAAAGTATAGAAGCATTAGAGAAAAAAGTACTGATTTTCAATTTAAAGAAATTAGCTTTTCCTAACAGCAGGAAATGCTTGATCAACACTAGAAAAGGGCATGGCCTGACATGTAGTCTTTTTGCCTATCAAGTGTCAGTCAGCTCAGTTATTCAGTGGCTGATTATCCAGGTCCTTCTTTTCTCTTTCTTTTTATGGCTGCCAGTCATTTGTTAGTAGAACAGAGACAGTTTAGACTAGCATATTTGAAAATGCTGGACAGGAGTCCTCAAGACTGTTTCAAAGGCTCCTTGATATCAAATCTATTTTCATAATGTAAAATGGTCAAAACACACACACACACATATACAATCGAGAAAAGGTAGAGGTATAGCTGGATGTGACTTCGGACACAGGGAAGAGTGAAGATACATACAAAAAACATATACAAGTAGAAGGCAAGAAGTAGGGGAAGAAGTGGGGTGGTCTAACTGTGTATGCAGTTTTTCTGGTAAAATGAGAGAAAACACACACTGAAATACACAATGTGTTGGGAAGGCAGCTTCTGAACTGCCAGAGGAAAAACAATATATATCAGCACTCTGAGAAAAGCATCTTAGATGTCTTGCCCTTGTTATGGCTCTAGATATATGCAGTCCCATAAGAACTATTGCTGGGAGAAAAATAAAGAGAAGGATAAATATATTCAATTTCCAAATCTTCAGTGAAATAATTCCAGCAACTTTAGGAATGTTGAGCTGTGTTTTTTGCTTGCTAATATAGTTCAGGAAAGGAAAAATAGGAAGAGGAGCTTCCTGTCTAGTGGAAAATTGGTGGAGGTCCCAGGGAGTCATAATCTTCAAAATCTGGTAAGGTGAAGTGAGGAAAGATTGGTATCCTTCTAAAACTTCATCTCTACTCCTAAAACACCCCTATCTATGCACAAACAAATGCACAAACACACATACTTAGTATGTTGACCTAGATGTTCAAATCTCTGCACCCAACTGTCTTATCCTTGATAATTTCCAAGAGGTTTTTAGTTAGCTGAGAGCCAGTACTTCATAAACACTTAGGAAGATATTAAAAAGTCTATTGATTTCTTCCCTCAAATAGAAAGAATAGAAAAGCGATAGACTTGAGAATTTTTAGGAACAATGTCACAACAATTTCCCAAATCCAAAGTCATTTAACTTTTAGATCATCAGTTTGGAAACTGTTGAAGAAAATATGGTATGTTAATGGAAGCAGCAACTAGAACCAGGGGTTCTAGCTCTGATAGCAGCAATTACAGGCTTAAGCTCTCTTTTCTATGAGACAATGAAAAATAAGGCTGTTTTCAGGCAGTGTTCTTTCTAGTAGACACCACTGATTTGCAGAGATCACTGAATATTTTAATCCTAATTAAAAGGAGGAAGTGATTTTCTAAAAGGCAAATGTATCATCTTTGCACTCTTATCAAACTTCATCAGGAAGCTCTGATCAATAGCAATTTCAGCCATAAAAATTTAATGAGCAGCCTCTATGTGCTACATTAAGGGAGAGGAAACATAGAGACAAATAAGAGTCTATCCTATCTCTATCAGAATTTACAATCTTGTTAGGATACAGGCAGCAATAAGCTGGTCGGTTAAAAGTTAAACAATAAACTGGGGAGGGATGCAGGAGGAAAGACAAATTTTGCTATGACATGATTTAATGCAAACAATCAACAAACAATAAACTAATGCCTGATTTGTTGTGTTTGTTAATTTCTGAGGTATAAATGCTTCCATTCAAAATTTAACAAACAGATCTCAAGTTGGAACTGGCATTGGGACACCTCTGCCAAAGCATATACTTTGAGATAGAAATACAGAAGAGGATTGTTTTAAAGCTGAGATTTCATTAGTATTGTGGAATCCTGTTGGATCAGGAAATTCAGTGTAATTTACTCAGTAGGGAAATCAGGAAAGGTCACAGGCAGAAGGTTGAACATTAGCAGTTTTGAAGGATTCCAAGTGGCAAAGATGAGGAAGGAAAGCAATCCAAGAAGGAGATCATACAGGGTAGAGTTAGGAAATGGAAGACTGAATGGAAAGAATAGCAAGGGGATCAGAATGTCAGGACCATGGAATATGTAGTGGGACAAAATGTATAATAACTCTGAAAAGATGGGATGGGTCCAGGTTATAAAGAACTTTAAATGCCAGAGAAGCTTATATTCAATCTCAGAGATAAATGTATTTAGAGTTGTTAAGGAAAGTGAACAGTTATCTTGATCTCTACCTTACCACTGGACCCAGATGGTCTTCAAGGAGAAAGCAAGGCTGGTGACCATACACTCTTTTAACTCCAATTCACTTACATATCATGCATGGCACCACCTCCCTGATATCACTATCCTCTCTGAGATCAAAAGAAAAACAACAATCTCTATGTGTAGAAAGTAGAAGCTACCCCACTGGGGAGTTGGAACTCTCCAGTTGTACAAGAGCTGTTTTTTTTTTTTCTTTTCTCTTCTTTTTTCTCTTTTCCCCTTCTTTTCCCTTCTCTTTTAATTTCTTTTTTCTCTTTTAATTTCTTTCCTCTCCTTTTCTTGCCTTGCCTTTGCCTTGCCATGCCTTGTCTTGTCTTTCTCCTCTCATTTCCCTTCCTTTGTTCACATATTGTGCCATTTTAATCACTGAAACCTTGCAAGATGGCTTGGTGTTATAAGTTAGGATCATGCTTTAAATCCAAATTACTCTGGTTGTCATTGATTGTTCAACAATGGGCCCCAGACCTAGCCACATTTGGTCATTGTTTATACCATGACTGGCTCAGAATGAAAAAATATATAGCAATTGTTTCTGTTTTGGCCAAAAAACCACAGCAGTTTTCCCCTTCAAGACTGATGTACTTTTTTGACTAGTTAAAAAAGACGATTCTTTCATTCTTTCATCTTTCAAGAAATTATCAAAGGAAAACTGCCTTGTATTCCAAATCAGAGGATAAAATAGAAACTGAAAGAATTGACCAATCACCTCTTGAAAAAGATCTTGTGATGAAAACTCTCAGGAAGATTCTGGAACTCCAAGATCAAGGAGAAAATATTGCAAGCATACAGAAAGAAATGATTCAAATATAGTTTAGCCACAGTCAGGATAACACAAGATTTAGCAGATTCTCCATTAAAGGATAGGAGGGTTTGGAATATTTTAATCTGGAGAACAATGGAGCTAAGAATACAATCAAGAACCACTTATTAGCAAAACTGAGAATAATCCTTCAGGGGAAAAAATAAGTATTCAATGAAAATAGAGGACTTTTAAGCATTCATGATAGAGTTTACTGAAGTAGTTCAGATGAGATATGATAAGGGTTTCAACTATACACTTTGGGTTTTGAATAGTGAGACATGAAAGATTTATGGAAGAAGAATCAGTCATATTTGGCATCTGAATAGATACGTGCTACAAGTCAGAGGAAAAACTTAAGTATGACATGAATTTGTAAAAGCTCAGTTAAAAAAAAAAACCAAAATAATGATGATCATTTAGAATGTAGAATTCAAATAATGTCTACTGTTAGAGACATACAGATAGATCATATACATATACATATATAATAACTAGATGATGGATAGATGATAGATGATAGGTAACTATTTACATAGGTAGATAGACAGAAAGATAGATAAGTGCACAAACTATTTTAATATGCTTAACCTGTGTCCGACCGAGTGCTGAGCTATAAGAATAAAAGTACAGAATCTGCCCGAAAGAAGCTTACATTCTATAGAGGAAGACAAAATATAAAAAGAAATGAAGAAAGGGGAAAGGGGGAAAAATAGAGCATAGAGGTGATCAGGAAGTGAAGCTAAATGGAGGGCCAGGAAAGAGACAGGTAAAGGAAAAACTTGCTAATCAAAAGCCAGAATAGTTCTTTTTTAAATTATTGTTATTATAGCTTTGTATTTACAAGATATATGCATGGGTAAATTTTCAGCATTGACAATTGCAAAATCTTTTGTTCAAACTTTTTCCCTCTTTCCCTCCACCCCTTCCTCCAGATGGCAGATTGACCAATACATGTAAAATATGCTAAAGTATATCATAAATCCAATATAAACTTATTGCTCCCACTTGGATCACACAGCTCTCCCTCTTTAGTATCCCTTCTTCCTCCCTTTGAATCCCTTCTCCTTTCTTGTGCCCTTCCTTTATTGCTTTTTTTCCTTTTCCCTTTTCCTCTTCCACTTTTTAATGAAGTGAGAGAAGAATCTTTGTAAAACAAATATGTCAATTATTTCCTCTTTGGGCCAACTCTGATGAGAGTAGGATTCACACAATGTTCCTCCCCCTCTCTAAGTTCCCTTAGATGTGATAGGTTCCTTTGCCTCATCGTCACATGTAGTTTCCCTATTTTTTATCTGTCCTTTTCCCTTTTTTCTGACACTATCTCCTTTCCATTTCTACTTCCCTTTTTTGTGTTATATTGGTAAAATCAAATTATACATATGGTTTTTATATATTTCCACAACAGAAATACTGTTCTCAAGAGTTCCTTTTATCTTTCTCTGCTTCTCTTGAGTCCTGTTGTTGGAGATCAATTTTTTTTTTTATTTAAGTCTGGTTTTTTCCTTAGAAACAAATGGAATTCCTCTACTTCTTAAATGTCCATCTTCTTCCATGGAAAAAAATACTCAACTTAGCTGGGTCGTTTATTCTTGACTGCATTCCAAGGTCTTTTGCCTTTCAGAATATCTGAATCCAGGCCCTTCGATCCTTTAATGTTGAGGCAGCCAGATCTTGCGTGACCCTTATTGTGGCATCTTGGTATTTGAACTGTTTTTTCCTGGCTGCTTGTAAAATTTTTTCTTCAGTCTGAAAATTCTGAAGTTTGGCCACAATATTCCTTGGAGTCTTTATTTTAGGGTCATTTTCAGATGAATTCTTTCAATGTCTCTTTTCCCTTCCGGTTCTATTACTTCTGGGCAGTTCTCTTTGATGATTTCCTATAAAATAGTATCTAGGCTCTTTTTTTCATCATAATTTTCAGGTAGTCCAATGATCTTCAGGTTATCTCTCCTAGATCAATTTTCCAGGTCTGTTGTTTTTCCAAGTAAATATTTGACATTTTTTTCCCCAATCTTTCATTTTTTTGGTTTTGCTTGACTGATTCTTGATGTCTCAGTGAATCAATCATTTCTATTTGTTCAGTTTTGATTTTTAGTGAGTTATTTTCTTCATTAGCTTTTTTTTTTTTTTTTACTTCTTTTTGTATATGTCCAATTGAGTTGTTTTGCTCTATGGAACTTTTTTTTTCCATTTCATTAAATTTTTTTTTTAGCAAGTTATTTTCTTTTTTCAATTCACAAATTCTGTTTCCCTGCACTTCTTGGGATCTCTTTACCTTTTCTAATTCACATTTTAGGAAGTTGTTGCTCTCTTGCATAGCTTCTCTTTCCTTTCCCCATTTTTCTTCTAGTTCTCTTTTAAGGTTTTTAATAGTCTCTTTTAGGAGAGCCTTTTGTATTGGAGACCAACGATTGTTTGGAGACTGTCTGCTATTAGTCTTCTTCAGGGTTGAAAAGCTGTTCTCTTTCTTTCAATTGTTCTTTTAATTTTTTTACTCATTTTGTTAAAGCCTGTAGGGCCTGCCTTCAGAGCTAGGAGGTTGCCAGCTTCCTCTGCAGAGCAGTGAAAGGTATATGGACGGGTAGCTGTCCTGCCAGCCGGCTAAAAAAAGCAGCGAGGTACTGGAGTGCTCTAGGAAAGAGTTCCCCACCTGGGAATAACTCAGGCCTGCAGGGCGGAGCTGGGAAAGTGCCCTGCAAAGAACCCCCTCTGTGTCAGATAACGACTGCCCTGGGGCTAGATGCTAAGCAGTGAGAGTTTCACTACCCCAAGCCAAAGCCTGCCCTGGGGCTGTGGATATTAGCAGTTGAGCAGTGAGTAGATTTGCAGTGACCGGAAGTGTCTGCCCAGGAAGCAGAGTCTGCTGGGGAAATTCTATTGCCCCAGGCCAACCCCCACACTGTGCAGATTAGAGGCTGCCCAGGCTGTGCCCCCCTGCCGTGCAGATTTGTAATTGCCCCTGCAAAAGCCCCAAACTACAGGCTGCCCAGGCTGTGCCCCCCTGCCGTGCAGATTTGTAATTGCCCCTGCAAAAGCCCCAAACTACAGGCTGCGGCTGCAGGGCTTCAATTAAAGTCTGCCTGAATCACTTCCGGGTTTGAGTGGTTACAACCAGATCTCATTAGGTTCTGGCAGTTTTTAGAGTTCCCTCTGTTTTAGGCTTTAATTTCTCTGCCAGTTTACTGCTTTGTAGTCAAGGCAGAGCAGTTAGCCTATAGCAGAGTCATCTCTATAACTTCTCTAACCACAGAGGTCACCCCCACCCTGGTCTGCTCAGGACACTCATCTCTTGCTGCCTGTGCTAGTCTGTTCCTGGCCCCTTAGGACAAACCTTTCCTGGTGATCTTCCAGACTGACTTCGGCTGGTAACTTGTAGTGCTTCTAATCTTCATGAATTTAAGCAGTGAAGAGCTATTTTTGAGGCTGAATTAAATAGTTGATTATGAGGGGAATGAGAGGAGCTTAGAGAATTGTGTGTGCTTTCTCTACCATCTTGGCTCCGCCCCCCGAAGTAGTTCATCTCATTGTTGAAGAGGGCCACATTCACCAGAACTGATCATCATATAGTATTGTTGTTGAAATATATAATGATCTCCTGGTCCTGTTCATTTCACTCAGCATCAGTTCATGTAAGTCTCTCCAGGCCTTTCTGAAATCATCCTGCTGGTCATTTCTTACCAAACAATAATATTCCATAATATTCATATACCACAATTTATTCAGCCATTCTCCAATTGATGGGCATCCACTCAGTTTCCAGTTTCTGGCCACTACAAAGAGGGCTGCCACAAACATTCATGCACATACAGATCCCTTTCCCTTCTTTATGATCTCTTTGGGATATAAGTAGCACTGCTGGATCAAAGGATATGCAGTTTGATAACTTTTTGAGCATAGTTCCAAATTGCTCTCCAGAATGGTTGGATGTATTCACAATTCCATCAACTAGTGTCCCTGCTTTCCCGCATCCCCTCCAACATTCTGTATTATCTTTCCCTGTCATTCTAGCCAGTCTGACAGGTGTGTAGTGGTAGCTCAGAGTTGTCTTAATTTGCATTTCTCTGATTAATAATGACTTGGAGCATCTTGTCATATGACTAGGAAGTTTCGATTTCTTCATCTGAGAATTATCTGTTCATATCCTTTGACCATTTATCAATTGGAGAATGGCTTGATTTCTTATAAATTGAATTCAATTCTCTATATTTTGGAAATAAAGCCTTTATCAGAACCTTTGATTGTATAAATGTTTTCCCAGTTTATTGTTTCCCTTCTAATCTTGTCTGCATTAGGTTTGGTTGTACAAAAACTTGTCAATTTGATATAATCAAAATTTTCTATATTGTGATCAATAATCATCCTTCCTCTTCCACAGGTCTGAGAGGTAAACTATGTTATGTTCCTCTAATTTATTTATAATCTCATTTGTTATGCCTCGGCCATGAACCCATTTTGACCTTATCTTGGTGTATAGTGTTAAGTGTGGGTCAATGCCTAGTTTCTGCCACACTAATTTCCATTTTTTTCCCAGCAATTTTTGTCAGTGAGTTCTTATCCCAAAAGCTGGGGTTTTAGAGTTTTTCAAACACTGGATTATTAAAGTTATTGACTGCTTTGTCCTTTGAACTTAACCTATTCCGCTGATCAACTAGTCTATTTCTTACCCAACACAAATTGTTTTGGTAATTGCCGTTTTATAATATAATTTTAGATCTGGTACAGGTAGGCCACCTACATTTGATTTTTTTTTTCATTAATTTCCTTGAAATTCTTGACCTTTTGTTATTCCATATGAATTTTGTTATTTTTTCTGTCATTAAAATAAGTTTTTTCACAGTTTAGTTGGTATAGCACTAAATAAAGTAGATTAGTTTAGGTAGTATTGTCATTTTTATTATATTTGCTTGCCTTATCTAAGATCATTTAATATTTTTCCAATTGATTAGATCTGACTTAATTTGTGTGGAAAGTGTTTTGTGTTTTGCTCATATAGTTCCTGATTTTCCCTTGGCAGATAGATTCCTAAATATTTTATACTATCAGTGGTTACTTTTAATGGAATTTCTCTTTGTAATTCTAAGTGTTGGATTTTATTAGTGATATATAAGAATGTTGATGACTTATGTGGGTTTACTTTGTATCCTGCAACTTTGCTAAAGGTGTGAATTATTTTGAATCACTTTTTACTAGAATCTCTGGGGTTCTCTAAGTATACCTCATATCATCAGCAAAGAGTGATAATTTGGTTTCCTCATTGCCTATTCTTATTCCTTTAATCTCTTTCTCAACTCTTATTGCCAGAGCTAGCATTTCTAATACAATATTAAATAGTAACGGTGATAGTGGGCAACCTTGTTTCACTCCTGAACTTATTGGGAATGGTTGTAGTTTGTCCCCGTTACATATGATGCTTACTGCTGGTTTTAAATAGATGCTACCGATTATTTTACGGAAAAGTCCATTTATTCCTATATTCTCAAGAGTTTTTAATAGGAATGGATGCTGGATTTTATCAACTGCTTTTTCTGCATGTGAGATAATCATATGGTTTTTGTCAATTTGGTTATTAATATGGTCAATTATATGAATAGTTTTCCAAATATTGAACAAACCCTGCATTCCTAGTATAAATCCTACTTGATCATGGTGTATTATCCTGGAGATTATTTTCTGTTGTCTTTTTGCTAAAATCTTATTTAAGATTTTAGAATCAATATTCATTTGGGAAATTGGTCTATAATTTTCTTTCTCACTTTTCAATCTACCTGTATCAGTACCATGTCTGTGTCATAAAATGAATTTGGTAGGACTCCACCATTCCCTATTTTTTCTAATAGTTTATATAGCATTGATACTAATTGTTCTTTAAATGTTTGCTAGAATTCACATGTAAATCCATCTGGTCCTGGGGATTTTTTCTTAGGAAGTTAATAGCTTGTTCTGTTTGTTTTTCTGAAATGGGAGTATTTAAGCAATCTACTTCCTCCTCTATTAATCTGGGAAGCCTATATTTTTTGAGGTAGTCATCCATTTCACTTAGGTTATCAAATTTATTGGCATAAAGTTGGGCAAAATAACTCATTATTATTGCTCTAATTTCCTCTTCATTGGTGAAAAGTTCTCCCTTTTCATTTCTAAGACTAATAATTAGATTTTCTTTCTTTTTCTAATCAGATTTACCAATGATTTGTCTATTTTATTGTTTTTTTCATAAAATAACTCTTAGTTTTATTTATAACAATAGCTTTTTTTACTTTCAATATTATTGACTTCTTTTAATTTTAGAATTTCAAATTTAGTATTTGATTGGGGGTTTTTAATTTGGTCTTTTTCTAGCTTTTTAAGTTGCTAGCCTAATTCCTTGATTTTCTCTTTCACTATTTTATTCAAGTAAGCCTCTAAAGATATAAAATTTCCCTATTACCACTTTGGCTACATCCCACAAATTTTGGTATGATGCTTCAACATTGTCATTATCTTGAGTGAAATTATTAATTGTGTCTATAATTTGCTGTTTCATCCAATCATTATTTAAGGGAGATTAATTTCCAATTACTTTTTGGTCTATTTACCCCTAACTTTTTGTGGAATGTAGTTTTTTATTGCATTGTGATCTGAAAAGAAAGTATTTACTATTTCTGCCTTCCTGCATTTAATTTTGAGTTCCTTATGTCCTAATCCTTGATCGTTTTTGTATAGGTTCCATGAACTGCTGAGAAGAAAGTATACTCTTTTCTGTTACCATTCAATTTTCTCTAAAGATCTATCCTACCTAATTTTTCTAATATTCTATTTACCACTTTAATTTCTTTCTTATTTGTTTTGTGATTTGATTTATTTAATTTCGAGAGTGCAAGGTTGAGATCTCCCACTATTATAGTTTTGCTGTCTATTTCTTCTTGCAACTCTTTTAACTTGTCCTTTAGGAGTTTAGATGCTACACCACTTGGTGCATATATGTTTAGTATTGATATTGTTTCATTGTCTATGCTACCCTTTAGCAAGATATAGTTTCCTTCCTTATCTCTTTTAATTAGATCAATTTTTGCTTTTGCTTCATCTGAGATAATTATGGCTACCCCTGCTTTTTTTGACTTCACCTGAAGCATAATAGATTGTGTTCCAGCCTTTTACCTTTAGTCTATATGTATCTCCCTGCTTTAAGTGTGTTTCCTGTAAACCACATATTGTAGGGTTCTGACTTTTGATCCAGCCTGCTATCCGCCTCTGCTTTATGGGAGAGTTCATCCCATTTATGGTTAAAATGATTAATTCTGTATTTCCTGCCATCTTATTATCCCCAGATTATTCTTTTCTTTTTCTTGCCTCCTCTTACCCCCTTTCCCAGTATTAAACTTATAGGCCCCACTTGAGTCATGCAGCTCTTTACGAGACTAAGATTAAACAATGTTCCTCCCCCTCTCCAAATTCCCTCAGATATGATAGGTTTCCTTTGCCTCTTTGTGCAATGAAGTTTCCCTCTTTTTATCCCCCCTTTTCCCTTTTTTGCCACTAACCCCTTTCCACTTCTATTTCCCTTTTCTTATGTTATATCAGTAAAATCAAATTATACATGTACTCTTTATGTATAGCCACAACAGAAATATAATTCTCAAGAGTTCTTACCTTTTTTTGCTTCTCTTGAGTCCAATAGTTGGAGATCAGATTTTTTGTTTAAATCTGCATTTTTTCCTTAGAAACAAATGAAATTCATCTGTTTCATTAAATGTCCATCTTCTTCCATGGAAGAAAATGCTCAGCTTAGCTGGGTAGTTTATTCTTGGCTACATTCTGAGTTCTTTTCCCTTTTAGAATATCAGATTCCAGGCCCTTCAATCCTTTAATGTGGAAGCAGCCAGATTTTGGGTGATCTTTATTGTGTATCTTAGTATTTGAATTGTTTTTTTCTGGCTGCTTGTAACATTTTTTCCTTAGTTTGATAGTTCTGAAATTTAGCCATAAAATTCCTTGGAGTTTCTATTTTAGGGTCTTTTTCAGGTGTTCAATGAATTCTTTCAATGCCTATTTTACCTTCCAGTTTTATTACTTCTGGGCAGTTCTCTTTGATGATTTCCTCTAAAATAGTATCTAGGCTCTTTTTTTCATCATAATTTTCGGGTGTCCAATGATCCTCAGGTTATCTCTCCTAGATCTATTTTCCAGATCTGTTTCTCCAAGTAGATATTTAACATTTTTTTCTAATTTTTCTTTCTTTCTTTCTTTCTTTCTTTCTTTCTTTCTTTCTTTCTTTCTTTCTTTCTTTCTTTCTTTTTTTTTTGGTTTTGCTTGCTAATTCTTGATCTCTCAATGAATCATTCATTTCTATTTGTTCAGTTCTGATTTTTAATGAATTATTTTCTTCATTAGCTTTTTATACTTCTTTTCATATATGTCCAATTTTCTTTTTCCAATTCACAAATCCTACTTTCTTGGGAGTTCTTTACCTTTTCCAATTCCCAAATTCTGTTTCCCTGTACTTCCTTGGAATTTTTTATCTTTTCCAATTCACATTTCAGGAAGTTTTTACTCTCTTGCATAGCTTCTCTTTCTTTTCCTCATTTTTCTTCTAGCTGTCTTTTAAGATTTTTAATAGTCTCTTCTAGGAGAGTCTTGTGTAATGGGCACAAGCTTAGATTCCCCCTTTGGGGTATTGTCTGGAGACTGTCTGTTTTAGTCTCTTCAAGGTTGAAAACCTGCTCTCTTTCTACATAGAAGCTATCACTTGTCTCTTTGATTTTTTTACTCATTTTGTTTAAAGCCTTTAGGGTCTGCCTTCAGGGCAAGGAGCTTACCAGTTTCCTTTGCAAAACCGACATAGGTATATGGACAGTTGATTTCCTGTCAATGGGCTGCAAAGAGCAGAGGAGTTATGGGGTGCTCTGGGAAAAACTCCACACCGGAAGTGACTAGGCCTCAGTATCACAGGCCTGAGCTGTGGAAAAGTCCTGCAAGGAATCCCACTGTGTGGATTAGCGACTGCCTTGGGGGTAGAGCCTCAGCAGCAAAAGTATCACTGCTGCCCTCCCCTGCAAAAGCCCACTTTGGATATTAGCAGTTGCCCAACTCCTCACAGCACTGTAAGTGTCTCTGCCTGGGGAGTATAGTTGAGCTGGGGAAATTCCACTGCCCCAGCCTGAGCCCCACATTATGCAGATTATAGGTTATCCCAGGCTATGTGTGAAAGTCCCTGGCTGTAGAATGCCCTGCAGATCTGTGTTATGGTCACTTCTGGACTTGGGTGGGCACAGCTAGATCCTGTCAGGCTCTGGTATCCTTTAGATACCCTCTACCCTAGGTTCTAATTTCTCTGCTCTTCCACTACTTCACAACCAAAGCATAGCAGTCAGCCTATGGCAGAGAGCTCTCTGTAAACCTTTCAACCACAAATAATTTTCCTGCTCCCAGTTCACTTCAAATGTTAGCTTCTGGTTCTTTCCCTGTCTATGCTGGGTTTGTTCCCACTGCTAAGGACAAACCTTTTCTGGAAATCTTCCAGATTATCTTTGACTGGTGAGTTGTTGCACTTCCAATCTTCATGAATTTTACCAATCAATTGCTATTTCTGAGGCTGAATTTAATAATTGGTAGTGAGGGTATGCGAGAGACTCAGAAAGTCACATGTGCCTTCTCTGCCATTTTGACTCTGCCATCCAGGATAGTTTTAAGGAAGAGTCCAAAATTTGAATGGTGGGGAACAGGTAGAGATGATGCATTAGAGAAACAGTTTGGTATGCTGACTAGACCAGCCTCAAAATTAGGATTACTTGGGTTCAAGTTCTGATTCAGAAACAGCTGTGTCATTACAATCAAGTTATTAACCTTATGATAAAATAATTCAGTGCCTAAAGGCAACTCTGTAAGACTTTAAGTGACAATGGGCTGGTGATGCACACACATATCAACAGAGGGAATTTCTACTACAAAGATGATATCACAGGAAGTACCCCCTCAGAAAAAGTTTATTGTCACAGATTATCATTGCAATGTTGAAACAACTATATTAATTTAACTACCACAAGAAACATGAAAAAAAAAAAAGCTTGAATGACTATATTTAAGCCAGATGTCTCAAAAACATAAACACTGTCTCTTGGTGGAGAAAAAAAACAACAACTCATATTTGTAAACTAGGTGACTAAAAGGATTGTACTATCTTTAGCAGTAATAGGAAAATTTGGAAGAGAGATGGGATTGGTGGGGCTGAGAGAGAAAATGAGTTCTTTTCCCCACATTTTGTGTTGGAAATATATTTGGGACACTATGTCCAGTGGGTAATAAGGACCTTGAAACTCAAGAAAGGAATTAGTGTTGGTATATAAATTTTGAAGTTATCTGAATAGAGGTGATAATTGAACACAGGAGAACAAATGAAGTCAATCTGTGAGACAGTCTAGAAAGGGAAGAATCCATTATTGAGCTTTGGGGGATATCCACAGCTAGTGAGGATGAAATGGGTGATGATTTAGCATAAAAGATTGAGGAGCAATTGGATAGATAGTTAAACAAAAGAGTATAGCAATATAATAAAACTCAGAGAAAGTAAATAGTAATAATTTTGCACATCAAGTTTTACAAAACATTTTAGAAATAATCTCATATTATCCTCATAACAACCCCAGGAATTAAGTGCTATTACTAGATCCACTCTACAGATAAGGAAACTGAAGCAATGGCTAAAGAAGTTGTTTCATATGAATGTAATGGAATATCATTGTATTATTTTTAAAAAAATGAGCAAGAAGATTTCAAAAAAACCTGGACTTACATGATCTATTGCAAAACGAAGTGAGCAGGATCAGGAAAACATTGTATTCAATAAAGAGCAACACTATGTAATAATTAACTACAAATGACAGCTATTCTGCTCAATAAAACAATCCATGATATTCCCCAATTTATGAACATCTTCTCAGTTTCTAATTCTTTAATCACAAAAGTGCTGCTATCAACATTTTTTACAAGGACCTCCCCCTTCATGTTTCTAAAATCTCTTAAGAATGCAAATCTAGGGGGCAACTAAGTGGTGAAATGGATAGAGCACCAGCCCTGAACTCAGGAGGACCTGAGTTTAAATCTGGCCTCAGACACTTAACACTTCCTAGATGCATGATCCTGGACAAGTCACAACCCTAATTGCCTTAGGAAAAAAAAAAAATATATATATATATATATATATGCACGGATAATTTTTAACATTTAACATTAACTTTCAAAACCTTATGTTCTACATTTTTCTCCCTCCTTCCATATCTCCTCCCTTCCCTAGACAGCAAGTAATCCAATATAGTTTAAACATGTGCAATTCTTTTCCATATTTATTTCCATATTTATCATGCTGCACAAGAAAAATCAGATCAAAAGGGGAAAATTGAGGGAAAAAATTAAGCAAAGAAAAAACAACAAAAAAGATGAAAACACTATGCTGTGATCCACATTAAGTCCTGATAAGACTTCTTTCTGAATGCAAATAGATATACCCACTTTGATTGCTCTTTTGGCAAAATTCCAAATTGTTCTCTTGAATGGTTAGATAAGTTCACAACTCTACTAACCTTATCTTAGTGTATCAATTTTCCCACTAACTGAGGAACCTCCAATATTTATCATTTTCTTTTTCTGTCATTTTAGCTTGATTAACTGATTCTTAAGGAATAATGTTTCTCTTCTTTCATCCTCTCCCATTATCAGTTACTTAGCCTTACTTCCTCTTTGTTCCATTTCTCTCTTTCACTTTTGAATTGATCAGAGTTCTGTTTTATACCTGGAATATTGTTAGCAATCTAACAATTTGTTTCAGTAGTCCAAAAGTTCTCTTTAATACACTTTCCTATAAGTAAAAACCAGCCTGATTTTCTTGATATTCTGGTTTAGGATAATGTCAACATTACCCTTCTCAAATATTGGCATTGATTTCCCACTGTATATAATATCAAATTCAAAGACTTGTTCATGAATTCAATGACCTCATCTCCCTATTGGTGTTAGTATTATCAAGTAGTGTGCTGGAGCCAGATCAGGCTGGCTCTCAAGCAGTTTGTTAAATTTTCAGTTTGAGAATTATCTTGAGGACCAGTAAATGCTACAAGTCAAAGCTTAATTTATTGTTTTGTTGGTTGTGTAGAATTTTTTTTTTTAAGGATGGAGAAAAAGTTAATGGTTCAGATTAAACTTAAAATCATGCCCTGCTTTTTTTTTTTTTTTTGCCAGCACAACCCTGGTTATTTATCTATATCTATATAAAAGAAATATAAATAAGTTGGGGAGTAGCTGGAAAAAGTGGCTTACAAATGTAATGGAATACTATTGTGATGTTAAAAAAAAAAAAGATAAACCTACAGATTTCAGAAAAACCTGAAAATACTTACATGAACTATTGTAAAGTAAAATGATCAGAATTAAGAGAATATTGTACGCAATAACAGCAACACTGTATGATAACAAACTATGAATGACTTAGCTATTCTGCTCAATAAAATTATCTAAGATAATTCCAAATTATCATAATAAAAAATGCTATTCACACACAGAGGAAAGAACTGATGGATTCTGAATGAAGATTGATGTATATTTTTTTCACTTTATTTTTTAAAAATTCTGGTCTGTTTCATTTACAATGTGACTACCATGATTGCACATGTATAAACTATATCAAATTGTTTCGAGAGGAGGAAGAGAGAAAATTTGGAACTCAAAAATTTTATAAATCAATGTTAAAACTTGTTTTTTACATGTAATTGGAAAAATAAAATGCTTTATTTAAAAAAGAATCAGTCAAGCAAGCTTTCACTTGCCTATTATGATATCAGGTCCAGTGCTAAATACTTGGAGTCCTAATACAAAGAATGGAATAATGCATGCTCACAAAAATTTACATTAAAATAGAGAAACAATAAGTATATATAAATGTATATATATATATATATATATACATATATATCTGCACATATAGATACATGCATACACATGCACATATATGTGTGTGTGTGTGTGTGTGTGTGTGTGTGTGTACACAAAAAGTCAATTCTAATTATTCATGGATTCCATATTTGTGGATTCTTTCTAAAATTTATTTCTAACTCCATGATAAATATTCTTATAGTCAGCCTCCTCAGTCATATATAGATCCATGCAACCATGCCTATTTGTGGACATATGCAGAGTGACAAAAATTTTGAGTCACTGGATGTGAGCATCCCCAGTTGAGGTTGAAAAAGACAACAATGCTTTCATATTTCATCTCTCATATTGTAAATAACTATTTTTTCAAGGTTCACATAGTGCCACACTTTTGTTGTTTTGTAGATTATTTTACTGTTCAAAATGCCCCCCCTAAGAACAGTGTTGAAGTGTGGTCTAGTGATTCTAAGCACAAGTAGGCTATGATATAACTTAATGGAGAAAATACACATGTTAGCAAAGTTTCATTCAAGCACAAATTATAATCCTTCTGGCTGAGTTCAAAGTTAATGAAACAATGATAAGGCATCCAGGAAAAAAAGAAAAAGAGGAAATTTGCTAATCTATAGGGGATGTAATTCCAAAAAGTGATTAAGTAAATGCTGTGAGTAGGAATGTCACAGAAACCTAACCTGCATCTCCCCTAGGTGCAATGATTCAATATTCTCTAATCCAGTGTTTTCAGCTACTTGATAAAACATAGCTACCATGAATGACAAGAATTGACTATATGCAATAATCATAAATACAAAGTAGTTATGGTGGAATGAGCATTAGGAAAGACTTCTTCTAGAATATTATGCCTTAACTATATCTTCTCTGATTAAGTCTTCTGTACCCACCACTTTTTTCCTCTCTTCTCTCTGGGCCTTCCACTTCCAAGAGCTCACCAATTGGTGCTGGATTTAGTGCAGAAATCAAATCAGGTTTGGCCTTACTGCAACTCAGAACTTCTCAGCTCAAGTGACCACTAGTCAGTCTCTTCAGTCATAGATATCATAGATCCATGCAACCATGCCCATTTTAGCTACATCATGAAGAATCCTGTAAAGGCAAAGAGACAGTAGTACTGTATGAGAAAAATTCAGACAAGTATTTTAGCTAGAGGGTAACAACTTAGAGGAGTTTGCATTTTATCTTAGAAGCAAAAGGAAGCCGCTTGAGTTTGCTAAATAGGAAATTGACATGGTCAGATTTGCACTTAAGAAAAATCACTGGATAGAAGTATAGATGACAGATTGTAGTGGGCAAAAACTTGAGTCAGGTTGATTAATAAGGAGAATATTCCAGCAATCTAGGCAAGAGGGATGAGGACCTGAACTGAAGGAGTGGTTGGGTTTATATAGAGAAGGGAACAGATGCAAGAGATGTGGCATGATTTGACAACTGACTGTTGTTTGCGTTTCAATCAAGGTCAGTAGTGTAAGGAGTACTAAAATTAAAAATAGAATCTGAGCCCTATAATAAATACTTAATGATAAATAATAAATAATAATTTATAGTTGGGCTTTTTAAGCTGAGGCTAAGAGTAGAATCAAAGAAGATTAGTGACTTTACAAAAACATGATAAAATGATAATAATGTGCAGCAATAAAAAGGCAGGACTACTTAATTCTATTTAGCTTTTGTTTTTCCTTTCTTTTCAATCAATCAATAAGAACTCAAGTGCTTTTTTGGGGGGGATGGACAAGAATTATTATCAAGAAACAGAAAGCTAATATAAGTAGAGGTTGATCAGGAAGCATTTAGATATCCCCAACAAGTTCATATCATAAGGTTAGACTGAATGACATCCTAGAATACTGGGGCTAGGTTTGGGGGAGAATGGGGAGAAAAAAATAGCTGAGCTGCTATCAGTGCTTTTTGAGAGGTCTTGGGAAAGAGAAGTTCTGCAAGAGGAGAAAAGGAATAACTAACACCCCAAATTTCAAAAAAGGAAGGTAGAACATGCAAGCCATATGAAGCAGGATTGTTCCACAGGAGCCAAAGTTCCTGGGCTACCTTAATAAGGACACAGTGTACAAAGCGAGGGTCATCAAAGTTCCATTATACCATACCCTAAGCTGGATACTTCCAGAGTACTATGTTCTATTCTGAACACCTCATTTTAGAAAAGGCAAAGAAAGTCCAGAAAGACTGAGTAGAACAGTGAAATTACTAGGAAATATGTCATTTCATGATTCAAAGTGAGAAGCTTTAGGTTAGAGCTACAAAGACATAGAGGAGAGCTTTTTCAAATGTATTAAGGCAGTTACAGAAAAGAAGGTTGTCATAAGGAATAGAGATTTAAGTTTTTTTTCCTTGCTTAACTCCAGAGATCAGAACTAGGAAAAATGTATGGAAGCTTCAGCATGATGTAAAGAGAATTTCCTAATAAACTGAATTAACCAAAAATTAAATTTGGAATTATTGGATTTCCCCTTGGGGGAGGACTTCAAATGAAAGTTAGATGACTATTTCTTGAGCATAAGCCAGATCAAATGGCTCCTGAGGTATCAACCAGCTCTCAGATTCTGTGTAAATTTCACAGGATGATATTCCCAGGGATGAAGAAAAATCTTACTCTATGTGCAATTGAAGTTTTCCAGCTTTTATCATCCCATCTGCTAGACCAGGGTCTTCATTTCCGCTCAGCTACCCTCTGTTCTTTCCCTTGTAAATAGATTCCTTTGTGTTAGAATCCTTAAAAAGTGATGTCAGTTGCCAAATTTAGCATGGTACTTAGCAAATCCTCTAGCTCACAATGTATTTAAATACTCATTGGAGTTCACACTTTTGGGACATTCACAAGTCAGAAATACAGAATCCCATTCTCAGATCCCATAATCTCATTCTCTCAAAGGAGGAGCCAACCTTTGGGAGATCATATATAAGAAGCTGACAGAGGTTCAGTTAGTTAGTTAGTTAGTTAGTTAGTTAGGAACATTGCCAGGAGTCGGATAGGAGCACTCTGGGAGGAAGCCCACAAACCCACTCTCGGAGGTGGAGTCAGATTCATTCCAACTTTCACCTTTGTGCTGGCTGGAGGCTGAAGGACAAATGTTTGCATTTGGAGACATTCAGAGGGAGCTCTTGGAACCAAGCAGAGAGATAGGCCACCAAGAAAACTAACTGGGCTATTTTAGAGGAAGCAATAAAAGATCTAAACTTTTAATACCTGGCTGCATTTGGGGTGATTATTGATCTGAATTGATACTAAGGTTGCCTCCAGAAAACCTCCCCAAGAAACCTGCTCTCACAGAGAACCATTATATTATATTTTAAAGAAGAACACCACACCTTTGTAAATTTGAACTATCACATTTATATGGATGACAACAAAATCTAGGTATTTGTCTCCCTCTCTGGCTCCTGCCTCTCTCCCATCTCTTTCTATTCTCTATTCTTTCTGCCTTCTCCCCATTCTCCTTCCTCAAATCCAGCTTTATCTATAATAGGTGCCCCTCTCACCTCAACCTTAAAAGTTAGAAAAGAATGTTGACTATATCAATTATTCTATAGCTGCACCCCACCTTCTATATACTCTTGCTAAGAGAACCCCCTTTTACTACCTCTCCTTTCTTTTTCCTTAAAAAATGAACTGACAATTCTAGAAGGCATAGTCCTGTGTCCTAGATTTTTCTTTTATTTTAGATTCCAAAAGCCCATTTCTGGCAGAGAATGGGAGATGTCAAGGAGACAAATATTTGAACAAAACTCATTAATGGATGCATGCCAGTCACTACATTTGCATATTTTAATGATAACAGGAAAGTGAAATGGTGTCACAGAGTACTTTGATAGTGTGTCAGAATAGAAAAACAGTTTGGGGAACCAATCAAGATAGGCTCAGAATCTGCTGTTCTTGCCAACTATAAATGGAATCATTTCTTTATTGTGGCTAGAACCAATATGAAATGTAAAACTGTAAATTAGGATAAGCTAAAAGAAACTGGATAGATTTTTTTTAAAAAATTAGACAAAAATGGGTTTCTCTGTCTCTATGTCTCTCTTTCTGTGTTTCTGTCTCTGCCTCTGCCTCTGTCTATCTATGTCTGTCTATCTGTCTTTCTGTCTCTATGTTTCTCTGTCTATGTCTGTCTATCTCTCTCTCCTCTTGTTTATTGTTAAGCCCTGGGATCTGGGTTCATAGAAATATTTATAAGTTGACCTATTGCAAGTGGATGTTTATTGGTTGCTTAACTTATGATGGGTCAAATCCCACAAGATTTTATTTTCTGCCCATAAGGAAATTTTCTTATAATTAAAATAATGTCAGAAATTTCCAGCCTGTAAGGATATATAGCTTCTCTGGATGAAAGGAGCAAAATTAAATACTTTAAATCCTATAGAAGAAAGAAGCTATCATGTACATGCTATCCTTTTATTTTTCCTCACATTTAAATCTTTTAGTAGAATTACATTTTTAAAAATTGGTGGAACAAAATTTTTGCTGTGATTAGAGCCATAATGCATCATTACTATGAGTTAATTTAACAATTAATACTGTACAATTCTTACATCTATGCTTCCCCCACCACCACCACAAGGGGTATAAAAGATTTGAAAGAAGGACTATATTTCATTCTTCTTTCTATTTTCAGAGAAAAGTATTTGGGAGATTGATGTTACCATGAATCCATCAATCAACTAAACATCAAATATTTACTAAGCATTTACTATGTTCCAGAAATTGTGCTCAGCCCTAAAGAGAAAAAGACAAAAGTCCCAATTTATGCTGTATTTGAGGAGTGTCCATATATAAGTATGTATAAAAATATTTGCACAATAAATACATGATTTAAATATAAATCTAAATTAAATGTAAGATTGTTGAAAAAGGAGAGCATTTAGAGAGATAGAGAAAGGTATTTTATCAAAGACTTTGTATCTTGCTTACTCTGCATCTTGAAAGAATTCAGAAACTCTGTGACATGAAGGTGAGGATGAAGTGCATTCCAGGTGATGGATGGCCAATGCAAAGGCATGGAGACAGAGGAAGGATCCTCTTATATGAGGAACAGCAAGAAGGTCAGTGTACCCAGACAAAAAATGTAGGAAAGGCAGTAATCCATTACTATCCTCCCTATAGTTGGCATCTTGAGTATATTTATCTGACAGTTCTAAAAGGCAAATAGAAGAGTTTATACTTTATCTCAGGAGCAAGAAAATATCACTGGAGTTAGATTTTTACTTAAGAAAAATAATATTGGCAATTGTGTGGAAGATTGAAGTGGGGAATAGATATGAAGCAGGGAAGTAAAAAAAAAAGCATTGTGATAGGTCAAGAAAGAAGTGATTAAGGTGTGAACTAACAAAGGCTGAGAAATGAGAGATGCTGTGTAGGTAGAAATGGTGAGATTGGGCAAATGGATATGTGGGTTAAGGGAGAGAAAGGAGTCAAAGATTACAAAATAATTAGACAAGTAGAAGTGTAATATTGCTGACAGAGGATTTAGGAAAGAGCTTCAACAGTCAGCAAAAGCATAGCTAATGTTGGATAAATACCCTTAAGATGACAACTTTGGGAAGGGAAGTAGGCTTCCCCCACAAGATTTCTATCCCCCAGCAGTTTTGAATCACTTTAATATTCTCCTCTTAAGCACCAAAAATACCCATGGCTCACTACCATGAACTAGACACTCTGAGGAATAAGGATTAACTATCCTTTCTCCAACCCATAATTGGATTATTATTCCTCAGTGCCATGATTATGTCCTCCCCACTACCTTCCCTGTTCAATTGAATTTCTTCCAGGGGAAACAATTCCTAGTTATAACTCTATCAGACTCATGATTTCTCACCTTCCTTGATTCTGGTCATTTCCATCTCTTCTTCCTACTTCTCTAATCTACTTCTCTAAACTTTTTTATTTCCATGCCAATTTTCCATCTTCTTTCTAATCACTTAATAAAATTGTTCCCAAAGATTCTATATGTGGCTGCCTTCTCTGTGCTCTCTCTCCCTTGGCAATTTCAGTCACTGCTAAAGCTTCAATGACCATGTTATTATATATGTCTCTCATATGTCTATATCTATTCATAATATCTATTCCAAAATCCATACTTGAAATGCTCAACTGCCTGTTGGAAATCATATTCTGAATCTTTCATTAACTTAACAAGGCCAGACATGAGATATTTATATTTCCTCCCTCTCACAACCATAAAAGATCCTCCTGACTTCAGAACTTTTCCCTATAAGGTCACCAGCTATCCCTCATCCACAGTGCAGGGAAGTTTTAAAGATCTGATTGCAAATCCTGGCTCAGCTACTTATGACTTAACATGACTCTGGAGAAATCACTATGCTCCTTTGATCTTGAATTCCTCATCTGTAAATAAGAGATTTGAACTCATTACCCTCTGAGAGTTATATTTTCTAAATTTATGATCTGTTGGGGACTTTTTCAGTCTGAGTCCCAGGAGAGCTCAGGGAGAATCTGATTCTCCAGCTGGATCTGTCACCTAGTTGTCTAATAACTTAAGTGATCAAACCGAATAGAAAAAATATTTTAGACTATTAAGGATATAGCATTGACTCATAGCAGCTGCAGCTTCTCATGGAGGGACAGATTTAATTTTTATAATTTTTCATGTCCACTTAAAAGCCAATTAACAGCATTCTGTGGCAATTAAGTGAAATCTTTCATAAAAGAGATTGGCTGCAGAGAAAGAAAGAATCATTCAAGAGAGTAAAGAGTGGAATATTTGGAATCTAACTGGCAGGATATATTATCAAAATGAGAAAACATTTCACATAACAAGGCAGGAAAGACCAGGTGACCAAATACTTTTTACAAGTACTAAAGTTCATTTGTTTTTAAGACAAAAGGATTAAAACAATCATTTAGAGAAAGTTCTTTTTAACTAAGATCAATAAAATAATTTAATTTAGTGGATAAGGAAATATACCATACCATGCCCTTTAAATTTTGTTATATTTTATTTCTACTTTAGTTCTATCAGTTATCTTTGACTTTTCTTTATTCAAAGTCCTTCATGACTTTTCCCATCTCTCACCTTTCTAATCACCTCACACAGCCAGTAGTCAAGGAGAGGTTGAAAATAAATGAATGGGTGGAAGTAGTAAAAGGCAATTTGTTAGAGAAGATTAAATGGAATAGGATTACTTGTGCTTGTCTAGCAGGGTTCATCTTTGCATGAAAAAGGATTCCTTCATAGGACATAGGGGGATAATATGTAATAAAGAGGAGGGAAAAAGGGGAATTCTAGAGAAATGACCACTTGATGAATCAGTTCAACTTTACCTTCTTGTTTTCTCTAGACTTCTTTGCTCCTTGTTTTTATCTCTAATCTTGCCCTTCCAAGTCTCAACCTTGGATCACCCCAGGCTATAATCATTCCCTCTTAAATGGTTGATGAGATAAAGGTTTTATATCTTTAGGTTATAGTCCTTTCTTCTTAATGTTTGACAGGATAAAGGTTTATCCATTTTAGATGTTATTAGAATATCAGTAACCTCTCCAGTACCTCCTTCCATTGTGTCATCCTAGGTGCCTCCCCCCATTAGGTTATTCCCATCCAGGTACCTCCCCCATTATGTCATTATTCTTGTTATCCTATAAAAAAGCTTGCTCTCTGATACTTAGTGCTGGATTCTTTGAGATGATAGTCTTGTCCAGCCCTGGGACCAAGATACATTTGATCCCAGTGTATCTCTCCATTTAATAAACTATTAAATTGGTCTCTAACCCCGTCTTGCTCAGTTCCTCCAGCATTACATTCTGACACACTAGTTGTATGACCCTAAGCAAGTCATTTACATGAAATATTAAAGTGTTATATAAATGATAGTTATTATTACTAAATTGAAGTAGTTTGCTTTTTAAAAGACTGAAAAATAAACATACACATATACACACAAATATATGTATACATAAATATATACATATTATGTGAGGTTTTTTCCAAGTTACTTTTTTAAATTCAGCCCCTTCTAGAAAATTTGCATGTAAAAGCCTATCTCAAAAGTCTTGGTGTAGTTTTTAGTTTGCATGTCTCCGATCTTTACTAATACTTTTAGTCTATTCTATATAGATATGAATGTATATAATGTATATATACATATATTAGCATTAGGATAGTCTGTATATATGCACACCTACATATATACATATAAATGTAAGTAACATTTTAGAATTTGTAAAGCACTTTACATATTTTATCTGATTTGATCTTTACAAGTCTGTAATGCAAAGCTGTAATTATCTTTCTTTTACAAATGAGAAAATTGAAGATTTGTCCAGGCTCATGCTGCTAGTCTGTGCCTGAGATAGGATTCAAACATAGGACTTCCTGATCCATGTCTAGCTTTCTGTCCACTATGCCATCTAGCTACCTCATAATAAACATGTTCAAAGTTCCCAATCCCTGGATCACCAGAATAGGCCGTGCCTTGCTAAGGCAGGGGTTATATTATGAACATAGTATTTTCAGGGGACATGAGCCCATTTTGCCTCTAATTTCCTAAAGCTAAGAAATTGTGGCTCTGAAAACTTGATATTGACCTATAATGACTACAGAGATTGGGTCCCTGGACTTTATATAGTTACAAAAAGAGGTAGGAGAAGGAACATAAGAAATGCCCTTCCAAATCACTATCCAGCCAGTATAACCCTGGATCTAATAGGAGTTGGGTATAAGATTTGGCTGATGTTCTTCACATCAATGCAGAAAACTGCAATCATGTCCCCCAAACACCATAAATGCCCTTTCCAAAGGCATTGTGGATCTGTCGGCTAAGAATTTATTCAAAAGCTTTTTAAAGCTATTTTTGTTTTCAGCCTGTGCACCCATTGCATTGAATTTCTTAAATGTTTCTCTGCTGTATAAAATAGGATATCCTATCATTTATTTTAAAATGACCTCTCTCAAGCTTCAAGGGCAGGGGAAAGGCAGTCCTGGTATCCTGGGATTAGAAAAATAACCATACGTTCATCCTACCCATTGTCTTTTTTTTTTTTAAATAACTTTTTATTGACAGAGCCCATGCCTGGCTAATTTTTTTACATTATCCCTTGTACTCACTTCTGTTCTGACTTTCTCTCTCTCCCTTCACTCCCTCCCCCAGACGGCAAGCAGTCCTATACAAGTTCAATATCTCGCAATGTATTCTAGATACAATATATGTGTGTAGAACCGAACAGTTCTCTTGTTGCATAGGAAGAACTGGATTCAGAAGGTAAAAATAACCTGGGAAGAAAGACAAAAATGCAAGCAGTTTACATTCATTTTTCAATGTTCTTTCTTTGAGTGTAGCTGCTTCTGTCCATCCTTAATCAATTGAAACTGAGTTAGATCTTCTCTTTGTCAAAGAAATCCACTTCCATCAGAATACATCCTCATACAGTATTGTTGTTGAGGTATATAATGATCTCCTGGTTCTGCTCATTTCACTTAGCATCAGTTCATGTAATTCTCGCCAATCCTCTCTGTATTCATCCTGTTGGTCATTTCTTACAGAACAATAATATTCCATAACGTTCATATACCACAATTTACTCAACCATTCTCCAATTCACGGGCATCCATTCATTTTCCAACTTCTAGCCACTACAAAAAGGGCTGCCACAAACATTTTGGCACATACAGGTCCCTTTCCCTTCTAGTATCTCTTTGGGGTATAAGCCCAGTAAAAACACTGCTGGATCAAAGGGTATGCACAGTTTGATAACTTTTTGAGCATAGTTCCAAATTGCTCTCCAGAATGGCTGGATGTGTTCACAATTCCACCAACAATGTATCAGTGTCCCTGTTTTCCCACATCCCCTCCAACATTCTGCATTATCTTTCCCTGTCATTCTAACCAATCTGACAGGTGTCCTACCCATTGTCTTTAAGATTTTATAGACTTCAATCATATTTTACATTTCCTTTCCTAGACTAAGGGAGCCTCTTCTTTTTAGCTTAGCCACTGGCGTCCATGCTCACTCTGCCAATTGCCCATCACTATTTCAGATTCTCATTTCAGGAACTCATCTGTCTCTATTATCTCTTTCCTGGAGTGATGAACAAAACTGTTCTCTTCCCTATCCATCATGCAGAACTGACATGGTAGCCTCAACTAGTTGCCATTTCTGATTTGGAGAGAAAGATATGAAACAAACAGTAGGGAGGTCTAGAGAACAAGGTCAATAGATTGAATCCAAAGGTACATTAGAAGTGATCTATTCCAGTGACCTCTCTTTACTGATAAGGAAACCAAAGCCCTGAGAGGAAGTTACTATTATTACTACTATTATCTATTACTCTGAATGCTCTTCTTATCTTATCAGAGGCAGCTAGCAGATGGTGCAATATATAGAGACCTGTCTACTGGCATCAGAAAGACTTGAGTTCAAACTTCTTTCAGACACTTAGCAGTTGAACAATTCTAGCAAGTCACTATTTTGTATTTGCCTCAGTTTCTAAAAGTATAAAATAGAGGAATAGTGTCTTACTCCCATGGTTGTTTTGAGGATCAAATGAGATAATACTGGGAAAAAGTGACTGGCAAAATATTGGGAGAGAAGGTGCCACATAAATGAGATACCCTACATTTTCAGATCAGATGCCACCTCCTATGAGAGGCTTACCCTGATCTCTTGTTTGTTAATTATAAAGGTCCCTCTCCTGCACCCCCCAAACCATAGCATATTTATTTTTTATAGTTACTATTTTTGCTCATCAGTAAACATGTCCTATCTCCCAATATATTCTAAGTTTCTTGAAGACAGGGAATTGTTTCAGTCTTAAGTTTGTTTGTCCAACATTTAACACAGTACCTAGCTACAGTGGTAGGTGCTCAATAAATGCTTATTGATAAATGGATTGTCCAGGGTGATGGGATTTGAATCTAGGCACAAATCTCATGCTCTTTTTGCAAAAACACATGACTACAACAGAGGGAAGAGAAAATATTCATGAGAAATAGGAGAGGCAGTGTGTTTAAAAACATTAGAAAATCATTTGCCTTCCTTCCCTCCTTCACTTTCTCCTATCTCTATCCTGGAAACAGAGCTGGGTCTGTACCATGAATACACACACACATACACACACACACACACACACACACACACACACACACACACACACTGAAGAGCCCTTCTCTGCCATGTGGCCTCTCAGAATTTAACCAAGGAGCTTTGAAAATCAGCAACCATTTGCTTCATCTTGATTATAATTTCAATTTTTTTTATTGTTTTAGCCTCTCTTCCTTTCATATTATTAGATAACAGAGTGATGGAAGAACAGTAAACTTCAGTGCAAATTACAAATGAACAAAGATTCATATCCTGAAAAAATGAATTGGAAATTAGTGGCTATCACTTACTAGAGACATAATACTGTTTTGAACAATGAGCTATTGCTTATGTTTTAATAAATTTCAGAAAGCTAAATGAGCTTTGAAAAGGGAAGAGAAAGAAAGAAACCAAAGCACTGATGCTTGATTTGGAAAAGCCCCATTAAGGATGCATTATCACAAAGATTTGGATTCTCCAAGAACTGGAAAAAAATACAACTTGGTGCTGGGGGAAAAGGGGGGAAAGGATGTATTCTCTTGAACCCAGCTATCTTTAAACACTTAAGCAAATAACTTAAGGTTCCCCATTCCACAATTCCCAAGGCAACAAATGAATTGAATCCTCTTTCCCTACTTTGCCTTTCACATCTACCAAGCTTTATAATCATCAAACTGCAATAAATACACAAAGACAGTGTAAACAGTTCTGAAAATGGCTTGGGCCATAGCCCAAAGAGAATCATGAAAAAGACATGAGATGAATATTTTGAAAGGAGAAACTAGACTTAAATATAAAATTTACATGGAGTCATAGTAGTGATTAAGTGCATGAAATCACCTGAAGAATCAAAGTGGGTTACCGGCTGGCCAAACGGCAAGGATCATAGCAAATTAGGATTGTAGTTTTGGAGCTGGACAGGAATTTGGTCTGAACTCTCCCTTTAACAGATGAAAAAAATGAGGCCTATGGTTACATAACAAGTAGTATATGACAAAGTCAGGATCTGAATATAGCATTTCTGATTCTGAATACATAGTTGTTTTCCTTATACCACATTTTTCTAAGATGAATCAAGAGCATGGAAACTGCTAAAATTTGACAATGGATCTGTGAAACTGGAAGCTGAGAGGTGCATTAGAGATAAGATATTCTGATACCAAAATTAGCAAGTGATCAGAATTCCTCAGATAAAATAGGGGAGTAGAGTTGCACAGATGTTACCATCTTCAATAAGAACTCCAACTCAACTACCAGAATTTCCCTTCTCTTCCCTTCCCTAAATTCAGATATACTCAAGATTTCTCTTGGAAGTGGGATAAAATAGAGCATATTAAATACTCTTAAGACATCATCAAGATTTTCCTCAGCCTCTCTTTCACAGGAATAGAGTCAAGGAGCTCTATTTGTCAGTTGTGTTACAAAAAGATTTAGAACCTGAAAGGATCTTAGAGATCATTTGATTCAACTCCCATATTTTTAAAATTGTATCTTACTTTTTTACAATTATATGTAAAGATAATTTTAAACTTTTTTTTAAATTTTGAGTTCCAAATTTTCACCCTCCATTTTTTCCTCTTTTTCCTAAAATGGCAAGCAATTTTATAAAGATTATAAGTGAGCAACTATGTAAAACATATTTCCTGTTATGAAAGAAGGAACAAAAAAAAAAAAAAAGAAAGAAAAAGAAAGAAATAGACCAAAAGGGGGAAAAAGTAAAGTGAAAATTCTAGGCTTTTATTTGTATTCAGACTCCATCAGTTCTTTCTCTGGATGTGTACACCATTTTTTATTATGAGTCCTTTGGAATTGTCTTGAATCATTATATTGCTGAGAAGAATTAAGTCATTCATATCAATTCCCATATTTTACAGATGAAGAATCTGAGGTACAAGGAAGAGAATTAACAAAGATAAAGCTAGCAGATCTAAGATGCAAATCCAACTCTTCTGATGCAGAAGGCAGAGTGCCTCCCACTTTACCATTTATTAAAACATTAAAGTCACTAAACCAATTTTCTTTCCAAAAAGGTAGACTAAATTCCAAAGCCACAACTCATAAAATGAATGGAAATGCTATAAGTCATATGTCACAGTCAACTCATAGCTCCCAGCATAGGACCTTGGCATAAGGATTTTTAAATTTGATGTACTTGCCAATTCTATTATCAGGCACTTTATTTTTTAAAAAAAGATCATAACTTTTAGAATAACAAGGATGGGAAATTAAATGTTCCTTTACATTTTTAATTTCTGACCATAATTTATCGCTGAATATTATGTGAATGTGACTGAAAGGGTGGGGAAAGATTAATATAAACTGCTTTTAAATTGTGTTTGCAAAGTGCCTAGCCTTTACCTTAGTAATACAAGAGACATTAAAGAACAAGTTTAGGTCCTGGCTCCAAAGCTGGATTTACATTTTGCTAGGAGCCTTTGCAACATGTCCATGAGTTTTTCTCCCCATTGAGAAGTTACTGAGAGCAAAAAAGCAGCTATTTTTCCCTTCACCTTTGCTTCTTTTCATGTTTGTGTTTGAATGTATTTCACACATATAACTTTTAGTCAGTAATGGGATTCGACAATCATCTGTCAATTTGATTTGTGTACCAGAGTCCAGCCCTTAAGTTGAAAATCCCACAAGAAAAAAATACCTTACTCTTTTCCAAAGAACTCAAGTAAAGAAATAGGGTTATTTCCCTGGGAGGATATTTTCCTAGGGAAAACTAGTAGCACGTTTATTTTTGTCAAACCTTCTTGACTTGTCAGCTCCAATTTACTTGTTAAATCAAGTAGGGTTCCATTCTTCCCCTATTAATCCAACTCTTACCCAGTCTGCATTTCTTTATCCTTAGAAAATTCAACATGAAAGGAAAATAATGAAGTTAACTCCAAGTGTTATTCTTATCCTTTTTTCTTTGTTTATCCCTTGGGAATGGAGATCTAGTCAGGAACAATTTTGTAGAAATGTTTCCATAAAATCTGGAAATACCAGTGACTGAGAAAAAGAATAAAAGATTAAGTGTCTACTCAAATACTTCAGATATGAGAGGGTTGAAATAGTGATCCTGACTAAGTTCATCTTCCATTCTCTTATTCTAGTCTAAATTTGAACGGAATTAGATAAATTTTCTCAAAAAGACAATAGCAAAGACCAAGAGAAGCCAAATTTAAATAGGCTTCAGAGAGAGATGTGGGCCAGAAATATCGCTGAGTCAAGGACAAAGAAACTTTATAGAACAATAAATTTAGAAATGGGAGGGACCTATAAGATCATTTAATTCTATCCCCTCATTTTAGAGACAAGAAAACTCAGTTTCATTATCTGTAAAATGAAGATAACAATAGCACCAACCTCTCAGGGTTCTTGTGGAGACAAAATGAGATAATAATTATAAAGTGTTTAGAACAGTACCTGGCACATAGGAAATATTATATAAATGTTAGCTATTATAAAATAAGGATGATAATGATGATGAGGATGATGACAAGGAGGATGAGGATGATAATGGAGGTACAATAACTTGTCCAAGGTTAAACAGGCATCTGCCAGAAATAGGATTTTAATCCCCAAGTCCTCTAAATCCACAGCTAATATGCTTTCTCCACTTTTTGACTCAAAATGGAAGAAAGATAGGATTTTAAATTGGTGAGGGGTGGCAGAAGAATAGATTAAAAATACAGCTGAAATAGAATACTAAAGCCAAGTTCATCTACCACAAATGTTCACAAAATCCACAATTTGATTCCATTCAACATAATCCCATTTTACTTTCATAAATTAAACACACATGGTTAGTAGGCTATGGATACAAAGATGAAAAAGATACAATTGTAGACAATAAAATTTGTCATAGATACATATATTGAAACTTTAAATTACAAGTAATCTTTAAAAAGCCCCAGGTTCATGAAACTAAAGTTAATGCTAGAAGTTTCTGTTAGAAAGAAAGGTTGGAAACCCCAGCCCAGGAGGATAATATTACTTTCACAACCCAAAGACCTTCCTTGATGTCCATTCTCTTGTGAAGGTCTTATTTCATTCTCATCCTTCAGCTTAGTGCTAAAATGTCAAGCAAAACACATTAATAATTTGCCAAACTATATGATTCTACTTGTGTAGAATAGTACCTGAAGATAATATGGAACTCAGCCCAAAAGCCTGCCTTCCAAGATAGCTATGATCTGAATTTTAAACCCCTTTGTCTGTAGAAGACTAAAGTTGACATGCTCCTGGAACTCCCATACCTATCTCTCTATAAGAAATACCCTCCCAGGATCCAAACTCACTGTTCTTCTCTGTCTTGTGCTTGGGGTGTTCTGGCTCTGGAAGACATGGGCAGGGTCCTTCACACAGGGTTGTAAAGCCTCTCCCAGAGGAACAGGAATGGAATTCCAGCTTGCACTGCAGAAAGAAAAGTTACAGAAGCCTTTAGAATATTGGGAGAATAGCTACCTACATAACCTACTCTCAAATTCACATTAAATAAGGAGGAAAAATATAAATTAATGAAAAAATATATCTGGCAAGAAATGAAGTTACATTACTTCAACATAAAATCATTTTCAGTCATTGCTTTTTAAAAAATGTCACCAGGAAAGAAAGGTTCCATAATCAGAACAAGACTTTTTGTGGAAGCAAAGAATTTAAAACATAGTAGTAGCCAATTATTTGTGGAGTGGTCAAATAAATTGTGGTCTAGAAATATAATGGAAATAGGCATTGTAAAAAATAATCAAGATAAAAAATTCAGAGGAACATTCTAATATTTATATGAACTGATACAAAATGAAAGAAACAGAACTAGAAAAGCAATATGGAGAATGATTACAACAATATAAAATGAATGAGTAATAAAATGAAATAATATAAAACAGTAATAAACAAGCTTTGCTCCAGAGAAGAGTTAAGATAACGTACCTCCTTCTTCTTCACTACAGAGATACTGGACTATGAATGTTGAATATTGCATATTGCGTATTGTCATTTGATATGGAGACAGTTAGATGATTCAGTGAAGAGAACACTGGTTTGGAATAAGGAAGACCTGAGTTCAAATTTGACCTAGGATTCTTAACTTTCCTAGCTGTGTGACCCTGGGAAAGTCATTTAATCCTAATTATTTTACCCACCAATTTTTTTTATATAGTTGATATAGTTAAATATACTGTCGATACAAATATGGTTAATGTTTTGTTTTTTGCTGAACTTTTTTTGAAACATTTTTTTTACTTACTATAAGAGACAACTCAATTGGTAGGGGAAGGTTCTTGAGCTACAGATATGATGCAACAATAAAAGGTATTAGTAAATTTTTAAATGCTTTGAGATATAATTGACTTATTTAATAAAGACATTAAACTAGATTGTATTTAGCATATAAATTCTATAAAAATGGTTGTTGCTAACAACTATTCTGAAATTTTTTACTTTTAATTTTTTTCATTTAGCAAAAAGTCACTTCTTTATTTTCCACCTCTTTTGAATTGAAAAGGGGAAAAAAATTTTAACATATATTCATGGTTAAGCAAACAAATTTCTACATATTCTCCCACTTTGGAGGCAACGAGGTAGCATAGTGGATAGAGTGCTGAGCCTTAAGTCAGGAAGACCTGAATTCAAATCTAACTTTAAAGTCAGTAATGTGATGTTGGGCAAGTTATTTCACTTCTGCTTCAGTTTCCTTAACATAAAATGAAGATAATAGCAGCAACTCTCTTATAGGTTTTTTTTTTAAGATAAAATTATATAACATTTGGGAAAGCACATAATATAATTGCTGGCACATAATAAGCACTTAATAAATGCTTTCTCCTTTCTCAAGGAGTTTAATGCCTATCTTAAAGTCTTCTTCATCCTTATCCTTTGCCTGACATATCCTCTAGAATACTTTATCATCTCATTTCATTAGCCTCCCCAATTTCTTTGACTTACATCATCACTCAACAGTACTTATCTCTCTCAATGTAAAACCTCTCAATGATCATCATTTCTTTTCCTGCCATTTGTTACTCTATACTCTTTTTTTTTTAGACTTATTTGCCCTCACGAATTTCATCTAATTCTTTTAATATTTTATTGTCTATTCCCTGAACTGATCTCTTCTATTCTGACCTTACTTTTTTCCTTTTTTTAATCCCCTATTGGTCTTGACACTGTAATTAACAAGTACAACTATTATAGTATCATCTGCACTCATTCTATCATAACTGATACTTCATCAAATCTGAACCCAGCATCATCCACCTCTATTTTCACATATACAATTAAATGTGCTACAGAAAGAATCCATGCTTCTTGGGTTCACTATCTCAATCAATACCTATTAACAATTGGGTGTCAGTCACCCTCATCCAATAGTTTTTCCTCCAATCATGCTTATGCTACTTTTCTCTCTTGTGACTTTCTTACCATCTGTCTGATGGCTTGTTTCTACTGGAACAGATTCCCCATTTCCCATTCCTTAAATGGATATTCCCCAAGGCTCTCTGTCCTAGGACATTTTCTCTTTATGTGTTCTTAGCTAGGAAGTGAGGTAGACTATGTCTTGAAGTCAGGAATTTTCTAATTCAAAATGCACAATATTTATTTCATTCCCTTATCTTTGTTTATGAGGCCTCTATCCTTAGTCAGACTTCAGCTATTTCCTATGCAAAAGTGTCCTAGGTCCTATTGTTCTGTTTCTTTCTACTCCCTCTTCCATTTTATTCTCTACAGGAGAGGTAGAGAACATTCAACCTGCAGGCCATATAAGACCTGGGAAATCATTTGATAAGGGATTACATTGAATTGAAAAATTGAAATTTTTAATTTTGGTTTTAATTTTAAAATTGAAAATTTTATATGGTCCATGAATGATGTTAAAAATATCCAAATAGATCATGTCAAGAAAAAAAAGAAGATTACCTCCCTCCCCCTTACTCTACACAACAACCAAAATAATCTCCGGAAGATATTTCTCCCTTAAATACTCCCTTGCCCACTTAATATCACAAAACCAGATACAAAGAATAATAGGCATAAGATGGAAATAAGGATTCCAATGAAATTATGAAGGATCAGGTGAGGAAATTCCCTTGGCCAATATAATTGGTACCTTCTCGGCAATTGCCTAGAAGTTACTTGTTTAGAATCCCAGAATTGAAGTCATTTTCCTGAATTTGGGACCAAATATTCCACATTATCTCCCAGGTATAGAACATGAAGTAGAATAACAATGAAATGGTCCAATTCATCAAAGATAAATGGAAAGTAACATGGCTTCAAAAAAAAAAAACCACCTGTTCTCAAGAAGATCTGAGTTCAAATGTTGCTTCTTGACCTTCATTATTTCAGTATGGGAAAATTATTACCTCTCTGACTCTCAGTTTTTTCAATGTCACATTTGCCAAGAAAACTGAAAATGGGATCACAAAGAGTCAGATACGACTGAAAAGAATGACATATAATCCTATTTTATTACTAGCAGCGGCAGCATGGATAGAGAACTAGCTTTGGCATTGAGATTATCTGGTTTAACATGAACTCTGACTATGTGACTCTGAAAAAGACACTTAGTTGTCAGTATTCTAGGCCAGTGCAGTCAAATTCAAGAAGATAAAAATTCCTGTGGCTACATATTGACTTAGAAAACCACAAATTCACATCATCTATGTTGTATTGTATTTTTCATTATTTCTTTTTTTTAGTAAAGTATTTATTTATATGGTGTTCTTCTTCTTTAAAATATAATATAATAATGGTTCTTTCTGGGAGGGAGCAGGTTTCTCGGGGAGGTTTTCTGGAGGCAGCCTTAGTTGCAGTTGAAAGTAATAATCACTCCAAAATGCAGCCAGCTGATAAAATGCAACTTTTTCTCCTTCCAAAATAGCCCAGTTACTTTTTCTTAGTGGCCTATCTTTCTGCTTGGTTCCAAGAGCTCCCTCTGAATGTCTCCAAATCCAAAGGTTTGCCTTCAGCCTCTGGCCAGCCAGGTGGAGGTTGTAATGAATCTTTCTTGCCTCCGAGAGAGGGCTTCTGGCTGAAACTCACTTGATGCTCCCCTCTCAATCTAAATTCAGCTGAACTCTCTTAACTGGGTCTCTTTTCTTCTTATATATCAGAGAGTGGGATTATGCGTTTTCTCCCATAGTGCTCTCTGTCACTAAGAGTTTCAAGGGAGATGTGAAGTCAGATATCTCATACTAAACCCTGAAATCTCCCAAACATGTGAACTCCAATGAGTAAAGGTGTGAACACAAGCATTGTATCAATTAGTTCTACTTAGTATCTTGCTTCAGGTTCTGACCCAAAACATCTTCTTGTAAGATCAGATCAATGATACTGAACCATGCTAAATTAGATAATTATTGTCTCTATCAACTCTAATGACTTAACAATTTGTAAAGATTCCAACATCTCCCACTTTCTTTTGTTTTAGAACATAGAGTCATGACCTCCCTGACTTCTTCAAGAAGGTGAGAACCCCCCAAAAAAGGTGATCACACCTTCCCTGACTGCTCAAAAAAGGCATGAAAACACCATAAAAAGAAGGTGGTCACACCCTCCCTGACATCTCAGGAAGGGAGATGAAAACACCAAAGGAAATAGGAAATGGAATCAGATTAGTGAGTTTCTGAAGGAGTTTCTTGAAACAGGTACACATAAATCCATCAGTATGGGAGGCATTTACACATAATTTACATAAGCACATAGCAATATAACACAGGCTAGTAGTAGTAATGTAACAAATAATATGAATCAACCTGAGAATTTACACATATCCATAAGTCCTAGAAATAGTCCAAAAGGAATCCTATTGTCTATTAGTTCACGTGCCAGGAATTCAATAGTTCCTGTAAGCTCTGAAGTACTGTAATAATCTCATCGACAATTTTTCATCTCAAGGAATCCAATGATTCTTGCTGGTTTTTCAAGAACTAAAACAGTCTCATCTTGTCTTAGGAAATCCAATGATTCCTGAAGATTTTAAAAGTTCTTTTAACAGTCTCATTGTCAGCCATGCTCTCAGTGTCAGATGTTTCTTAAATCTCCTTTGTTTTGAAGTTTTTCTCTTTTTCTGTTTCATCTCAGGGAATCCAATGATTGTTGCTGGTTTTTCAGGAACTGAAAGCTGAAGATTTTAAAGTTCTTATAACAGTCTCATTGTCAGCCATGCTCTTTCAGTGTCAGATGTTTCTTAAATCTTCTCCTTTGTTTTGAGGTTTTTCTCTTTTTCTGTTTCTCTCTGATGGACAAGGTGAATGCAGCTCATTGGCACCCATCTGATTCCTTCTCCACCTGTAGAGATACAAGCAAACCCTCTTCCCCAAGCAGTTAACCTATCTGGTCCCTTCTATTTACCATTTTCTGGATCTCTCAACATCACCTGGCGATTATCTAAAGATAGTGGAGCTGCTCGCACTGGACACTGCTCTTCTGGTGGGTTATAAAACCTGTCTGCTGGAGCCAGTGCATCTTTATCAAAGATTAAAAAATTAATGGTATAGAGAACTAAAATTGGAAGTTCTCTATGGTTACCTGTGGCTCCCCCTTTCTTTTGTTTTTGGAGGAGTGTCTTAATGTCTCTGTTTCTTCTTTCTACAATTGCCTGACCTTGAAGATTAAAGGATATGCCAGTGGTGTGTAAAATCTTATACTGTGCACAAAAGTGTTCAAAATGTTTGGAGATATATGCAGGTCCATTATCTGTTTTTATTTTTTGTGGCACACCCATAATTGCAAATGCTTGAACAAGGAATTCAGTGACCACTCGGGCTGTCTCTTTTGCTGCTGGTATTGCAAAAGTGAATCCTGAAAAGGTGTCTACTACAACGTGGATAAAAGACAGATGACCACAATATTTATAATGGGTCACATCCATTTGTCAGATTTCATTGGGTCTCAAACTGTGAGGGTTCTTCCCTGGAGGGAGCATAGAAGGGTGGAAAGGAAGGCAAAGCCGTACAGGCTTTTACTACTCTTTTGTTATCCCAAATTGTAAATGTAAAGCTCAAGCAGCCTGATGGTATTTAGAATGGGATTCCTGGGCCTCCTGAAATAAAGGCGTACTGGCTAACATAGTTAAAAGGCTATCTGCCTTTGAATTCCCATCAAAAATGGGACCTGGAAGTCCACTATGTGAGTGGTCATGCAAGATATAAATCTTTCTTGGATGCTTTCTCACTTGCTCCTGAAGTTCCTTAAAGAGCTAATATATGTTAGAAGCTGCAAATTTTATTTGGGCTGTGGCAATTCTTTGTACCACACCTACTGAATAGGCTGAATCACATATTATATTTATGTCTCCTGGGTAATAAGTGAGAGCTAGCATGATACATAAAATTCATTCTGCTGAGTAGACTGAAAAGGAGTTCTGATTACTCTTTTTATGGTTAAATCATGAGAGTATACAGCACAAATATTTTGTTTGGATGCTTTAAGAGGAACCTTAGAAACCTTCTCAAAAATCCATTGTCAATTATGCAATAGTCTGGTTATCTTTAATGGAGACCCTGTGCAAAAATTGCAGCCATGGCTAATAAGTACCTTTCTTAAATTATTCAACATCTTCCATTTTCCAGATTTCTTTTTTATAATAAATACTGGAGAATTCCAAGGACTTAGAGAAGATTGTAAATGTCCTTGGTCAAGTTGCTCTTGCACTATATCTACTAAGGCCTGAATTTTATCTCTTGTTAAGGGCCACTGTTCTACCCACACTGGTGTATGTTTTCCACTGAATAGGAACTGCTGAGAATGCTGGCAGGCCTTCAACAGCCGCCCTGCCTAAAAAGCTGAAGTGCTTAATTTTAATATTATCTGCTGTAAAATGTCTCTTCCCCACAAATTGATGGGGATTTTTTCAACCACAAAAGGAGTAAAACTCCTGTTTCATTTTCAAATGTCCATTTCATAGGGGCAGCACTAACTTCTGCTTCTATTGATTCTCCTACACCAGACATGTAGGTGTCTGCCTTAATCTTTGGCCAATGACTCGGCCAGCTGGTACCTCTAATGACAGTTTGATCTGCACCTGTGTCTACCAATCCTTTTAATGTTATTCTATTCACATAAATCGTGAGCATAGGTTGGTCATCTATCATAGCTGCAGTCCAAAATATTCCTGGACTCTGCTGCTTGAAGTCAGAATCTGGACAACCATCATCAGATTGTCTATTAGGGGTATGTAACAATAAGCCTGATGATACTACTTCTCCTGGTTGATAAATCATAGGTTGTCTACCTGTGTTAGTGACTGGGATATTAGCTACAAATTCCCTAGTTTCCCACATCAGTGTGTGGATGGCCACTGTTTTGTAAGCACCCTCAGGAGGTAAAATGGTCAAGCCTACTGTGCCTGGAGGCAAGGGATCCATAGGCTGGACAGGAACAGATTTTGCCTCTCCAGGGGATATCTCAGTAGTCTCTACTCTGTTTTTCCTAATTGCAATTCCCTTTTCCCTCAAATTGCATTTTGGCTGATTGATTGTGTAATTTCCTTCTTCCATCTGTTTGCCTTTTGGTTGATTGATCATAGCTTACTATCTGCCATCTTGCCACACCTGGGGTCCTGAAGCTGGGCCCCACCTCTCATTTCCCTGAGTCAATCTACATTCAGAGGCCCAATGAAAGCCTCCATTACATTTTGGACATGGGATTTTGGGTTTTATTCTCTCACTCTGTCTTCTCATTCTATCTCCATATGTACAATGAGCTCTCAAATGTCTAACTTTTCCACACTGAAAACATCTACAAGTTTCTCTAGAATTCCTTTGCCAAGAAGAACCCTGTCTTTCCATATTCATCATAGTTTGGGTATAATAAGCATTTGTGCCCACTGTGGCACAGCATCTTATGATCTCCTCCAAAGGAGCATCTTTGTCTAGTTCCCATATAATTCTTTTGCAAACCTCATTGGCATTTTCCTTAGCCAAATGTCTAGTCATTATTTCTGTGGCAGCATTATCTCTAATGGTTCTTATTACAGCTGTTTGCAAACGTTCCACAAAATCAGCAAAAGGTTCATTGGGACCTTGCTCTATTTTTGTAATAGCTTTATTTCCACCTTTCTATTCAGGGAGAGAACTCCAAGCTTTTATTGCAGCCTTAGAAATTTGCTCATACACTGTTATGGGATAATAAATCTGTTCTGAACTCTCTGTATACTGACCTTCACCAGCTAGTTGGTCAAAAGCTATTTGTCCAATAGCTCCTGTTTGCCTATTGCATTGGGCTTGAATCTTACATAATTCATGGAACTCTGAAAGCCACAACAAATTTTGTCCCGGTTCTAAGCATGTCCTTGCTATGGATTTCCAATCATTTGGTGTTAAGATTTCATAAGACAAATTATCTAGCAACATCTTCACATAAGAGGATGTAGTCCCATAAAGAGTGCAATCCTTTTTCAAATCTTTAATTTTTTCCCAAATTAAAAGGAGTGTATTTTCTCTCTTTTTGATTTGAAGAGTCAAGCTTTTCAATCACAGGATATGGATTTGTAAAATCAGATATATCTTCTACTTCATTTTTTGCCTTAATTAATGCTTTTTCTAATCTTTTTATATTCTGTTTTACAGAAGAAGCTGACTGTGTTTCTGCCTCTCTCCCTTCCCCTTCTCCTCCACTCATGAAGGGTTAATTGAGGGGGGAGGGTCATGAGGATGAGGAATAATCCTGCTGTGAAGTATCATACTTAGAATTGTACTTAACTCCATTGTTATCTGATTCCTCCTCCTTTTCACCTAGTAAAGTTGGCATTTCTCCCTCTGTGCTTTCTTTTTCTTCATTCTAACACTTAAATAACTTCTTATAGTGAGTTATATTAAATTTTATGTATTAATTATGTCTTTGGAAATTGAGTCAGGTCCATTTCTATTATAAAAAAGATCCTCTCTTTCTAATGTCCACTGCATTCAGTTTGAATTTGATCAGTAGTATTCACCCAGTTTTTCTCTTATTAATTTCCACTTGTCTAAATCCAATTCTTTTTCTGTAGAGAATCAAGGACATATGTACTTAACAGTTTCTAAAAGTTCAGTGATCTGCTCCAAAATTATAATCAAACCTTGGCTTTCCATACCTTTGACAATGCTCTCTAAACATTTTCCTTGAACAGAAACAGGCTGTTTTCTAAATATCTGTCCCATCTTAGCTGAAATTTTACTTTAACTCTTTTAACAAAATTTCTTTGTTGCACTCACCCTAATTTCTGGGTTAAGGAGTCTTTTTCACTGGATCAGAATCAGAGGCTTTTCCACTGAGATCAGATCAGAGGCTTTTCCACTGAGATCAGGATCGGAGACTGTTCCACTGAAATCCACTGAGGGGCCTGTCAGTCCCATGTTCAGGGTGCCAAAATATGGTGTTCTTCTTCTTTAAATTATAATATAATATGATTCTTTTTGGGAGCAAGCAGGTTTCTCGGGGAGGTTTTCTGGAGGCAGCCTTAGTTGCAGATGAAAGTAATAATCACTCCAAAATGCAGCCAGCTGATAAAATGCAAATGTTTATTTTCTCCTTCCAAAATAGCCCGGTTACTTTTTTTTAGTGGCCTATCTTTCTGCTTGGTTCCAAGAGCTCCCTCTGAATGTCTCCAAATCCAAAGGTTTGTCCTTCAGCCTCTGGCCAGCCAGGTGGAGGTTGTAATGAATCTTTCTTGCCTCCGAGAGAGGGATTCTGGCTGAAATTCACTTGATGCTCCTCTCTCAATCTAAATTCAGCTGAACTCTCTTAACTGGGTCTCTTTTCTTCTTATATATCAGAGAGTGGGATTATGCATTTTCTCCCATAGTGCTCTCTGTCACTAAGAGTTTCAAGGGAGATGTGAAGTCAGATATCTCATACTAAATCCTGAAATCTCCCAAACATGTGAACTCCAATGAGTAAAGGTGTGAACACAAGCATTGTATCAATTAGTTCTACTTAGTATCTTGCTTCAGGTTCTGACCCAAAACATCTTCTTGTAAGATCAGATCAATGATACTGAACCATGCTAAATTAGATAATTGTTGTCTCTATCAACTCTCATGACTTAAAAATTTGTAAAAATTCCAACATATTTGTTTTTTAGTTTTTGTTTTTTATTAAAGCTTTTTATTACAAAGCAAATGCATGGGTAATTTTTCCAACTTTGACCTTTGCATAACATTTTGTTCCAAATTTTCCACTCCTCCCCACCCCCTCCTCTAGCTGGCTGGTAGTCCAATATATGTTAAATATTTTGAAATACTTGTTAGATGCAATATATGTATACATATTTATTCAGTTATCTTGTTGCGCAAGAAAAATCAAAAGGAGGAAGAAAAATAAAAATTTTGAGAAAGAAAACAAAATGCAAGCAAATTACAACAGAGAGAGTGAGGATGCTATGTTGTGTTCCATGCTGTTTCCATGGTTGCTCTCTGGGTAGAGATGGCTCTCTTCATCACTGTACAAGTGGAACTGGCTTGAATCATCTCAATGTTGAAGAGAGGCATGTACATCAGAATTGATCATTTATAGTCTTTTATTGTCCTTGTTCTGATCATTTCACTTAGCATCAATTCATGTAGGTCTCTCCAAGCCTCTCTGAAATAATCCTGCTGGTCGTTTCTTACAGAACAATAGTATTCCATAGAATTCATACACCATAATTTATTCAGCCATTCTCCAATTGATGGGCATCCACTAAGTTTCCAGTATCTTGCCACTCTAAAGAGGGCTGCCACAAACATTTTTGCACATAGAGGTCCCTTTTCCTTGTTAAATGCCTCTTTGGGATATAATCCCAGTAGAAATACTGCTGGGTCAGAGAGTACCCAAAGTTTGATAACTTTTTGAGCATACTTCCAAACTGCGCTCCAAATGGTTGGATACATTCACAGTTCCACCGCTAATGTATCAGTGTCCCAGTTTTCTCACATCCCCTCCAACATTCGTCATTATCTTTTCCTGTTACCTTAGCCAATCTGACAGGTATGTAGTGGTATCTCAGAGTTGTCTTAATTTTCATTTCTCTGATCAATAGTAATTTGGAGTACCTTTTCAAGTGGCTACAAATAGTTTCAATTTTTTCATCTGAAAATTGTCTTTTCATGTATTTTGACCACTTATCAATTGGAGAATGGCTTGAACTATTAAAAATCTGAATCAATTCTCTATGTATTTTAGAAATAAGACCTTTATCAGATCCTTTGGATGTAAACCTATTTTCCCAGTTTATTGCTTCCCTTCTAATCTTGTCTGCATTAGTTTTGTTTGAACAAAAACTTTTAAACTTAATATAATCAAAATTATCTATTTTATGATCAATAATAGTCTCTAGTTCTTTGGTCACAAAATCTTTCCTCCCCACAAATCTGAGAGATAAGCTGTCCTAAGTTGTTCTAATTTGTTTATAATATCATTCTTTATGTCTAGATCATGAACTTTTTTTGAAATATTTTGGAATATGGTATTAGGTTTATGCCTACTCTCTGTCATACTAGTTTCCAATTTACCCAGAAGTTTTTGTCAAGTAGTGAATTCTTATCCCCAAATCTGGGGCCTTTGGGTTTGTCAAATACCAGATTGATATAGTTGATTAGCTATTTTGTTCTGTGAACCTAACCTGTTCCATTGATCAATTTCTCTATTTCTTAGCCACTTCCAAATAATTTTGATGACCACTGCTTTATAATATAATTTTAGATCTGGTACAGCTAGGCCACCTTCATTTGATTTTTTTTTTCATTAATTCCCTTGAAATTCTTGACCTTTTGTTTTTCCATATGAACTTTGTTGCTATTTTTTCTAGATCATCAAAATAGTTTTTTGGGAGTCTGATTGGTATACTGCTAAATAAATAGATTAGTTTAGGTAGTATTGTCATCTTTATTATATTTGCTCACCCAATCCAAGAGCATTTAATATTTTTCCAGCTGGTTAGATCAGACTTTGTGTGGAAAAGTGTTTTACTCATAAAGTTTCTGATTTTCCCTTGGCAGATATATTCCTAAATATTTTACACAATCAGTAGTTACTTTAAATGGAATTTCTCTTTGTAACTCTAACTGTTGGGTTTTGTTAGTAATATATAAGAATGCTGATGACTTATGTGGGTTTATTTTGCATCCTGCAACTTTGCTAAAGGTGTGGATTGTTTCTAATAACTTTTTAGTAGAGTCTCTGGGGTTTTCTAAGTATACCATCATATCATCAGCAAAGAGTGATACTTTGGTTTCCTCATTGCTTATTCTTATTCCTTTAATCACTTTCTCAACTCTTATTGCCAGAGCTAGCATTTCTAATACAATATTAAATAGTAATAGTGATAGTGGGCAACCTTGTTTCACTCCTGATTTTATTGGGAATGGTTGCACTTTGTCCCCATTACATATGATGCTTACTACTGGTTTTAAATAGATGCTACTGATTATTTTAAGGAAGAGTCCATTTATTCGTATACTCTCAAGAGTTTTTAATAGGAATGGATGTTGGATTTTATCAAATACTTTTTCTGCATCTATTGAGATGATCATATGGGTTTTGTTAATTTGGTTATTAATATGGCCAATTATACTGATAGTTTTCCTAATATTGAACCAGCCCTGCATTCCTGGTATAAATCCTACTTGATCATGGTGTATTATCCTGGGGATGATTTTCTGTAGTCTTTTTGCTAATATCTTATTTAAGATTTTAGCATCAATATTTATTAGGGAGATTGGTCTATAATTTTCTTTCTCTGTTTTCAACCTACCTGGTTTAAGTATCAGTACCATGCCTGTGTCATAAAAAGAATTTGATAGGACTCCTTCATTCCCTCTTTTTTCAAATAGTTTATAAAGCATTGGGGCTAATTGTTCTTTGAATGTTTGGTAGAATTCACATGTAAATCCATCTGGTCCCGGGGATTTTTTTTTAGGGAGCTGATTAATAGCCTGTTCTATTTTTTTTCTGAAATGGGATTATTTAAGCAATTTACTTCCTCCTCTGATAATCTGCAAAGCCTATATTTTTGGAGGTAGTCATCCATTTTGCTTAGGTTATCAAATTTATTGGCATAAAGTTGGGCAAAGTAACCCCTTATTATTTCTTAAATTTCCTCTTCATCAGTGGAAAGTTCTCCCTTTTCATTTTTAAGACTACTAATTTGATTTCCCTCTCTCCTTTTTCTAATCATATTTTCCTAAGGTTTATCAATTTTATTGATTTTTTCATAAAACCAACTCTTACTTTTATTTATTACTTCAATAGTTTTTTTTTTACTTTCTATATTATTAATTTCTCCTTTTAATTTTAGAATTTCAAGTTTAGTAATTGATTGGGGGTTTTTAATTTGGTCTTTTTCTAGCTTTTTAAGTTGCAGGCCCAATTCACTGATCTTTTTTTCTCTATTTTATTCAAGTAAGCCTGTAAGGATATAAAATTTCCCCTTATTACCACTTTGGCTGCATCCCATAAATTTTGGTATGATGTCTCACTATTGTCATTATCTTGAGTGAAATTATTAATTGTGTCTATAATTTGCTGTTTCACCCAATCATTCTTTAAGATGAGATTATTTAGTTTCCAATTTCTTTTTGGTCTATTTACACCTAACTTTTTGTTGAATGTAGTTTTTATTGCATTGTGATCTGAAAAGAAAGCATTTACTGTTTCTGCCTTCCTGCATTTAATTTTGAGGTCTTTATGTCCTAATATATGGTCAATTTTTGTGCAAGTTATATGAACTGCTGAGAAGAAAGTATATTCCTTTCTGTCACCATTCATTTTTCTCTGGAGATCTATCATACTAATTTTTCTAATATTCTATTTACCTCTTTAATTTCTTTCTTATTTGTTTTGTGATTTGGTTTACACAAATCTGAGTGTGCAAGACTGAAATCTCCCACTATTGTAGTTTTGCTGTCTATTAATTCTCACAACTCTCTTAACTTCTCCTTTAGAAAGTTAGATGCTATACCACTTGGTGCATATATGTTTCATACTGATATTGCTTCATTGTCTATAGTACCCTTTAGCAAGATATAGTTTCCTTCCTTATCTCTTTTAATTAGATCAATTTTTGTTTTTGCTTGATCTGAGATAAGGATGGCTACCCTTGCTTTTTTGATTTCACCTGAAGCATAATAGATTCTGCTCCAGCCTTTTACCTTTACTCTGTATGTATCTCCCTGTTTTAAATGTGTTTCCTGTAAACAACAGATTGTAGGGTTCTGACTTTTGATCCAGTCTGCTATCCGCCTCTTCTTTATGAGAGAGTTCATCCCATTCACATTTATGGTTAAAATAACCAATTCTGTATTTCCTGCCATCCTAATATCCCCAGATTATACTTTTCTTTTTCTTGTCCTCCTTCCCTTTTCCCCTAGTATTAAACTTATTTCTTCCACGTGCATTACGCAGCTCTCCCTCTTTAGTATCCCTTCCTCCTCCCTTTGAATACCTTCCCCTTTTTTGTACCCTTTCCTTATTACTCTTTTTCCTTTTCCCATCAATTGGAGAATGGTTGGGTAAATTTTGGTATATGAATGTTATGGAATATTATTGTTCAATAAGAAATGACCAGCAAGATGAATACAGAGAGTCTTGGAGAGACTTACATGAACTGATGCTAAGTGAAATGAGCAAAACCAGGAGATCATTATATACTTTAACAATGATACTGTATGAAGATGTATTCTGATGGAAGTGGATTTCTTTGTCAAAGAGGCCTAACTCAGTTTCAATTGATAAATGATGGACAGAAGCAGCTACACCCAAAGAAAGAACACTGGGAAATGAATGTGAACTATTTGCATTTTTGTTTTTCTTTCCAGGTTATTTTTACCTTCTGAATCCAATTCTCCCTGTGCAACAAGAGAACTGTTCGGTTCTGCATACATATATTGTATCTAAGATATACTGCAGCATAATTAACATATATAGGACTGCTTGCCATCTAGGGGAGGGGTGGAGGGAAGGAATTCTACCAAACATTTAAAGAACAATTAAGTCCAATGCTAAATAAACTATGTGAAAAAATAGGGATTGAAGGAGTCCTACCAAACTCCTTTTATGACACAGACATGGTACTGATACCTAAATCGGGTAGGTTGAAAACAGAGAAAGAGAATTATAGATCAATCTCCCCAATGAATATTGATGCTAAAATCTTAAATAAAATATTAGCAAAAAGATTACAGAAAATCATCCCCAGGATAATACACTATGACCAAGTAGGATTTATACCAGGAATGCAGGGCTAATTCAATATTAGGAAAACTATTAGCATAATCAACTATATCAATAAGCAAACTAACAAAAACCATATGATCATCTCAATAGATGCAGAAAAAGCATTTGATAAAATCCAACATCCATTCCTAATAAAAACATTGGAGAGTATAGGAATAAATAGACTTTTCCTTAAAATAGTCAGGAGCATATATATAAAACCAATTCTAAGCATCATATGCAATGGGGAAAAACTGGAACCTTTCCCAATAAGATCTGGAGTGAAGCAAGGTTGCCCACTATCACCATTATTATTCAATATCATATTAGAAACACTAGCCTCTGCAATAAGAGTCGAGAAAGAGATTAAAGGAATTAGAGTAGGCAATGACTAAACCAAACTATCACTCTTTGCAGATGATATGATGGTATATCTAGAGAACCCCAAAGATTCTACTAAAAAGTTATTAGAAATAATTCATAATTTTAGCAAAGTAGCAGGATACAAAATAAATCCCCATAAATCCTCAGCATTGTTATACATCACCAACAAAATCCAACAGCAAGGGATCAGTGGAAAAGGTTAGGTTCAGAAGACAGAATAGTCAACTATAGCAATCTAGTGTTTGACAAACCCAAAGCCCCTAACTTCTGGGAAAAGAATTCATTATTTGATAAAAACTGCTGGGATAATTGGAAATTAGTATGGCAGAAATTAGGCATGGACCCACACTTAACACCATATATCAAGATAAGATCAAAATGGGTCTATGACCTAGGCATAAAGAACGAGATTATAAATAAATTAGAGGAACATAGAATAGTTTATCTCTCAGACTTGTGGAGGAGAAAGAAATTTGTGACCAAAGATGAACTAGAGACCATTACTGATCACAAAATAGAAAATTTGGATTATATCAAATTAAAAAGCCTTTGTACAAACAAAACTAATGCACACAAGATTAGAAGTGAATGTCCTTCCCACCTCTTGTTTCTAGAGCAAGGTATACATGTATTCTTTATACATCTTTATAGCAGAAATATAGTTCCCAAGATTTCTTTTTACCTTTTTAGGTTTCTCTTGAGTTCTCTTGAGTTCTCTTGAGTTTGTAGATCAAAGTTTTTGTTAAGTTCTGTTTTTTTTTTCATCAAAAATAGGTGAAATTTGCTTATTTCGTTGAATGACCATCTTGTCCCCTGGGAAAAAATGCTCATTTTGGCTGGGTAAGTTATTTTTGGTTGCATACCAAGTTCCTTAGCCTTTTGAAATACCATATTCCAGACTTTTCAGTCTTTTATTGTGGATGCTGCTAGATCCTGGGTAATCCTTATTGTGGTTCCTCTATATTTGATTTGGGTTTTTCTAGCCACTTGCAGCATTTTTTCCTTCATCTGAGGGTTCTGACATTTGGCTACTATATTTCTTGGTGTTTTGATTTTAGGTCCCTTTCAGTAGGTGATCGATAAATTCTTCCAATGTCTATTTTACCCTCTGTTTCTATGACTTCTTGGCAGTTCTCTTTGATAATTTCCTGGAAAATAGTGTCCAGGCTCTCTTTTTCATCACATTTTTCTGGGAGTCCCATAATTCTCACATTATCTTTCCTGGATCTATTTTCCAGGTCTGTTGTTTTCCCAAAAAGATATTTAACATTTTTTCCATTATTTGATTTTTTTTTTCTTTTGCTTGACTGATTCTTCTTGTCTCCTCGAGTCATTCAATTCCATTTGTTCGATTCTGATTTTCAATGAAGTATTTTCTTCACTCACTTTTTTTATATCTTTCTCTAATTGTCCTATTGAGTTCTTTTGTTCTATGGAATTTTTTTCCATTTTGCCAATTTTACTTTTTAGAAAACTATTTTCTGTTTCCAGTTCACTAAACCTATTTTTCAAGGATTTGATTCCTTTATCCAGGAATGGATATTCCTGTCTTTAATTGAGTGAGATGACTTCTCCAGACTCTCTTGCCAAACCTCCCTCTCTTTTTCCCATTTTTCTTCTAGCTCTCTTGTGAGAACCTTTTTAAATTGTTCTATGAGATTCATCTGTGCTGAGGAACAGATGATCTCCTCCTTTTTAGTCTCCTCAATATTTAGAGTCTGCTCTCTATCCATATAGAAGCTGTCAATGGTTAAGGTCCTTTTCAATTTTTTGCTCATTTTGTCAGAGAAGAATCAAAGACAAACTAGCAAAGAAAACAAGATTCTTCAATGGAATCTGCCTTTTTGTGGGGAGAGGCTGGGTGGTGTTACCAAACTTCCTGTACAGACTACGGGGTGGGAGGGCGCAGGTGGGGCAGCTGGGAGGCACTAGCAGGACAGCGATGGCTGTCCTGCGCCTGTACTCTGAGACTCTGAGAGCGTGCTGAGACACTGTGGGGGAGGGGTGGCCAGGTCCCAAGAGATTCTAGCTGTTTGGGGTTGTATTCTTCACCTGTGGTGTTTTTAGCTTCTCTGCTGGGCTGCTGGCTTGCTGCCAGGGCAAAGTATCCAATTCTATAGCAAAGCTCTCCCCACAGAGACGGCTGCGATCACTCCCCACCCCCCTCCAGTCTGCTCGGCTGTGAGCTGCCTGCTGGGCTCTCGCTGCCACTGCCTGCCCTCAGCCTGCGCCTGATTTAAAACCGTCCCTGCCTTCAAGCAAAATCAGACCTCTCCTGGTGAATTTCAAGGATGTCTTCTCTTTGTAACTATTTGTGTTGTTTTTTTTTTTTCAGTCAAGCATTAATTCAGAGGCTTGTAATGAAATGGATTCTGAGAGAAAACATGGAGCTACGCGGAGCTTACACAGCTGTGTGCCTCCTCTCTGCCTTCTTTGCCAGAAGTAGACTTGTGACTCTCATATTGAATACTGACTTGTGAATATCCCAAAACTCCATTGAGTATTTAAATACATTAGTGAGCTAGAGAATTTGCTAAGTACCATGCTAAATTAGGCAATTGACTTATCACTTTGTAAGGATTCCAACAGACTAGAGGACACAAATAGCTATTATTTCTGTCTCTTTACCTGGTGACCAGTTATCCATTATTTTATGTTTAGACAATTTACTAGGAAGAGGATGCAGTAGGTCCTTATACATCATAAAGAAAGGTATCTCTTCTAAAGAGCAGCTGCCACAACAGCCTGTCAGAATGGTACCTTTATAAAACAGGACACCATGGCATACTGAAAACATCATATTTTTTCACATGAAATCCTAAGCACCATAGAAAGTCAACCATTATATTAAAATTAAAATTTATATAAAAAACAAAAATATAAAAAAAATAAATTAAAAGTGAACCCAGACATTTCAAGCAAGACACCTAAAATATAAGCTGTGGCAGTCTATTTGGGTAAAGGGAGACAAGCAAACATTTTTTAAAAGAAAAAGCTTCTGAATGTTCTGCTCCTGATATGTTTTAAGAATCCCAATGAAATACTCTGCACAGAGATTAATCTTCTCTTCCCAATTGTTATCAGGACACTGGTCAGCCTTTCAGAAATATCAGAGAACTGACCTACAAAGGGAGTCCAGTGTAGCCAAAAGATTAGGGTTTGTCATTAACAATATATCAATATGATCATTACTAGCTATATGATCCACAGAGAGGGCCAATTTACTTCACTGAGAGCCTCAAATTCCTAATTTGTAAACTGCAGATAATCTTACTTGTATTAGATACCTCTCATGGATAATGTAAGGGTCAAGTAAGAGAGAATGAATTTGAAGTACATTTCAAATTACAAAAGTCTAGGAAAATATGAGCAGTATCTCATCATTACCATTAACATTATCACTACACACAGGAAGCACTTACTAAATGCATTGTCAATGAATGAGAGGCAGTAGAAGTAGAAGGCAGTATAGCAAAAAGAGAAATGGAAAGAACACTAAATAAAAAAATCAAAAGCCTTGACTATGACACTTGCAAAAGCATCATTGTCAGCAAGTCACTTATCCTGTTTTGGCCTCAGTTTCTTCATCTATAAAAAAATGAGAAAATTGGACTGATGTCTGAAATCCATCTCAACTTCAAATCCACAATTCTATGTTCCCTTCAGCTCTAACATTCCATGATTCCATTATCTTAGATATTTCAATTTTTAAAAAATCAGAATGAAGATACTTTAAAATCTGTAAAGAAATCATCTACATGGACCAGGGAACATAAGCTTAGTTCACTGGTATCATTTGGTTTATTCTCCCACTAGGCACTGCTTCTTATCAGTCTTGTAGAATTGAAAGTAAATAGGATGACCATGGAGTGGAGCCAAGATGGCAGAGAAGGCATAAGTGACTTTCTGAACTTTCTCATACCCTCACTACCAATTATTAAATTCAGCCTCAAAAATAGCACTTAACTGGTAAAATTCACAAAGATTGGAAATGCAGCAACTTACCAGCCAAAGATAATCTGGAAGATCTCCAGAAACAGTTTGTCCTGAGTGGCGGGAACAGACCAGCGCAAACAGGGATAGAATTAGAGGCTAGCATATTGAGCAGACCAGGTGGTTTTGGCCTCTGTGGTTAGAAAATTTATGGAGACAACTCTGCCATAGGCTGACTCCTCTGCTCTGTTTGTAAAGCAGTAGACCAGAAGAGAAATTAAAGCCAAAGGTAGAGGGTACTCTAAAAAACACCAGAACTTAACAAGATCTGGCTATACCCACCCAAAACTGGAAGTGACTCAGCACAGACCACAGCACAGCTGTACAGCTGCATTCTGCAGCATGGGCAGAGGCAGTCACAAATCTGTACAGCAGGGGGGCATAGCCTGAGGCAGCCTCTAATCTGCCCAGTGTGGGCCTTGGCCTGGGGCAATAGAACTTCTGCAGTGTGACTGTGCTTTCCTAGGCAGAACTACTTCTGGTGCTGTATGGGACTAGTTGGCCAACTGCTAAAACTGACAATCCCAAAGCAGGCTTAGTCTTGGGGTAGTGACATTTTAGCTGCTCAGCCTGTAGTCCCAGGGCAGTTGCTAATCCACACAGCAGGGTTCTTCACTGGGCACTTACACAGCTCAACTGTGATATTCAGGTCTAGTCACTTCTAGTGGGGAACTTTTTTCCAAGAGCACTCCTACACCTAACTCTTTGCAGACCATTGGCAGGACAGCTACTGTCTATACATCTATTCCTACTCTGCAGAGGAAGCTGGTAATGTCCTTGCCCTGAAGGCAGACCCTACAGGCTTTAAAAAAAATGAGTAAAAAAATTGAAAAGATGAGCAATAGATTATATACAGAAAGAGAGCAGGTTTTCAACCCCAAGAAGACTAATAGCAGACAGTCTCCAGACAATACCTCAAAGGGGGATGTAACCTGGTCCCCAGTACACAAGGTTCTCCTAAAAGAGACTATTAAAATTCTTAAAAGAGAGCTAGAAGAAAAATGGGGAAAGGAAATAGAAGTTATGCAAGAAAGTAACAACTTACTGACTTCTGTGATGCCTTTCCTAGACCCAAGTCTCTCTCCCTCAATATCCACATTTCTCCAACTTGTTGCACTACCATACTTTGACTCTCATTTGTCATCACTAATTTTCTGGCAAAGAAAAAGAAGAGGGATTTCAAGGGCCTATAAAGATATCTGTGGATCCTACTGTCTCATCCCATTCTTGACAAATCTGTCTTTAGTTTTTTTCTTTAAAACCAAAAGTGCAGTCCTATAAATGATAGCAGCATCTTAGGCTCATTTTCAACAGACCAGCAGCACAGGATGGCAATGCTGATCCACAGATATTAAACATCCTCTTTCCCATTATGTAAACAGTTCTGAAGTGTTCATGACTTTAAAAAAATTGCTCACATCCATTCATGAAGTAATAACCATGATGAATCTTTCTGATCTGTTACATTGAAATAAGTTATTCTCCCTTTGTCCCCTTCCATTCCAAGGCACCTATGCTTTGGCTTATGTGACATAATAATTTCATTTGGCCTATCTGACTATCCTGTGCAAGGTTATCTCTATTTGTTTATCTGTTGCACACAGATACATAAAATTCAAGTATGATAAAGGTGGCATATGTGTATATCTGTATCTATGTACATATATGTGCTTATCGACAAAATGATATGTGAAATGGAAGTTTCTTTTGATTCAGCCCATATGCCATGAAATATTTTAGATGTTTAATTAGAATAACAGTGATAATGGAAAAAAACTTTAGAGAACAAAGAGCATTTACCTTAGAGGTGTAGGTGTGGCCATCAGAGCCACAGACAAGACCAGTGTGAGCTGAAGCAGTGCAAGGTTTGCACTTGACTACATTTGAAATTTCAGTCTGGTGTTTGTGGGCCACAGTCCCCTTCTTTTGTCTGAAATTATGAAACAGAGATACACACACAAAAAAGAAAAATAAAGTTAACCAAAACACCAAATGGTTGAGAATTTTTTCTTTGATAGAATTGTGGGAAGGGAAGACACTTATTATAATAAAACCTAAGAGCTTTCTGTTTTTAATCAAGCAAACCCCTATCCCCCTCATATGCTCTCAATTACTTTTCCTGCCATCCTAAGAAACTAAGGTAGAGCAAATGTAAATTATGCACAGTATTAGGTAGAAGTTTGAAAGTGACTTTCTAAGAACCAAATTACTAAATTATAACTTCAGTGGATCAAGAATCATGAATGGGGGAATCATTTGACCATTCTTTGCAGTCCCAGAGATGGCTTCTAGGCACATTTCCACCATCTCACAGGGAAAGAAGAAATGCTAGACATAGAAATGTTAATGATCCAGAAAAAAATTAACTCAAAAACTCATTGGTTACTGAATTAAGCTTCACCAAGATAATGGGACATCCTTTTATTTTTTTGCAAGCATCATTATCAATCAAAAAAATTCATTAAGAACTTCCTGTGTGTCAATCACTCTACAAGGTTCTAGGAATACAAATAAAGTAAATAAAATAATCCTTTTACAAAAAGTATGCATTCTGGAGGGAGGGGAGGAAGGAGAGACAAATAGCATCTGTCATGTATAGATACAATTAAGATTTTCAAAACATTTTCTATTTGATCCTCATAATAACTCTCTAAAACAGGTGATATTATTATCTCCATTTTCTAGGTAAGGAAACCAAGCCTCAGATTACAGGATTACACAGTAATTATCAGGGCAGGATTCAAACTCAGTACAGTGATGCTTCCATTAAACCACCATATCCTCAAGCTAGGATTGAGGGAATCATAGGATTAATGAGAGGGTGAAATTGGGTGACCTTTGAGATATTTTCCAGCTCTAAATCTGTGGAACCTAAGAAACCATTTCAAACAAACCACTCCTTTTACAGATTCAGAAATCAAGGGTCTGAAAGATTGTGTAATTTGCCCATGGTGACTTAGAAAATTGAAAAGTTTGGATTCAAACCCAGGTCTTATAATTTCAAATCTAGCCTTCCTTCCATCACGTCACACAAAGATACATATTGGATAAATGTTCTACTTCTGAAGTGGAGGAAACCAATAAGCAATTCTCTTTCTCTGACCTCCCAGGCTGTGAACTCTAGGCTGAGAACAAAGCCTGTCTCAAAGTGGTGTAGATAGAAATGCATTCCTAAATGCAGCTAAATGACTATCACAGCTGTAGAAAAGTTTTTTTTTTGTATAAAGAACAAAAAATGTTCTATATACATTTTTGAAACAATTTCATTCCAGCTTGCAATTTGCCAGGCAATAAAGATTTTGAGGTAATGCCACTTTCAACTGTTCAAATAATCAAAATTCTATTCTTTCATTTCAGCTCAAGTTTTCTCCAATTCTAACCTTTGTCATAGTGATGTATAGTGCTATTAGGATGGCTTGTGTCCACAGAAGGAACTCCATCTCAGTATCACAAGCCATATAATCCTGTGGTCAAAGTCACCATTTCATTCTTAGGCAGCCACTCTCCCAACAAACTACATTTTCACATGTAGCTTTGAGAGTAAATTCACCTCAAAAGAAAAATATTACTAAGCCAATCCTAAATCCCATAAAAAGAGCCCTCACATGAAATGATTCTACAGAAGAGATTACCTGCTTCAATATGTGGAGGTTATGGAACAATGAATTCCCAATAGAACCTTTGAAAAATATCTTGGCCTTAATATTCTTTTACATTGCCACTTTCCAGCACCTGAAATAGGCTTCTGTACATATGGGCATTTTAAATAAATGTTTATTGAATTGCCATGAACTTGCCTATTCAATCATCCTTGGTAATGTCATAAATTATCAAATGGCATCTAACTACCTACTACCTTTCTTGAAAGGAGAAAAGGACATTGCACTATACCTTCTCCCATTATCTAAAGCCAAGAAAGTGGGTTCTAAAGAGGAAGACTGATTGGACCAAAGAAACAACTTTCTACATATTAATAGAGCAGCCCTCTTTTGATTAGAGAAGAAGAGCCCTTCAGACCTGGACCAGGTTAGCTAAAATGATATCAGGGGAAAGTGACAAATACTGGAGAGGATGTGGAAAAATTGGGCACTAATTTATTGTTTATGGAAATATAAAATGATAAAACCATTTTGGAAAGCAATCTGGAAATTTGCCCTGAATTATTAAACTATCTATATCTGTTGGACACAGTAAGTGAGCATTGTATAAAGTAATAGCAACATTATTGCTTTTTAAGAATGACTGTAAGCCAAGAAATTATTTTGTGTATTATAAAGAGCCAAACTAACTATAAAGGACATATGAATAAAAATGTTATCTGCATCTAGAGAAAGTATGTATAGAATAATTATACATAGTTATCTCTGGAGTAGAACAGAGTGGGAAGAAATAAAAAGAAAAAAAAAATTATCTACATGATAATTTTGTAGTAAATTTGAAAGGAATAACAAATTGTAACAGATTGGGAAGAAATAAAAAAGAAAAAAAAATTATCTACATGATAATTTTGTAGTAAATTTGAAAGGAATAACAAATTGTAACAGATTTGCAATTCCTTGTACAATTTTTTTTTGTTTGTACTACATAATGGAAATACTTATTTTATTCTATAAAATTAAATATTTTTGAAAGACTTTGAAGCATTAAGATAAAACATTGCCTTTTGCCTTCAGAAAGACTAAGGAGCTGGCATGGGGATTGTTATCTTATCACTCAAATAGAAGTAGTGAGCAGAGATTCAAGACAGTTCTTTTGAACTGTCTTCCTCTTGACCTCACTTCTTTCTGGGTAAGATAGAAACTTCTTATCTCTGTTTTATCTATCTATCATCTATCTCTGTCTCTATCTCTTTTTTCTATCCAAAAAACAAGAAAGCAAAAGATTTGGGGCTCTGTTTTTTTTTCCCTCAGAGTTAACATAGTACAGGGCATTAACACTCCCTTTGGGGCAGTGGTGGATATGAAATTGCTTTTGTGGAAATAAAAAGAATAACATCTGTCTTTTCTCTCCTTTTTTCATTTCCCTGGGAACATCTGAGAATTCCATTGGTTTTTAGTTAAGGTAGCCCAACAAAGTTCAAGGTGGATATTCATTGTCAACCTTCCTTACACGATAATTTGTCTTATATTCTTAAGATTGTTAAGAATGATAATATATGCTCTTTATTGCATGTAATAGAATTGGAAAGGAAATGAGCTTGTCATGCTGCAAGACATGGACAGCTCATATGATCTACTGACAGTCACAGTATTAAAAAAAACTAAGAGAAAATGAACTTATGACAAATATATGCAAGCATATAACCAAAACAATTAATGAGAATAAAACCATAATACATATAACTAATTACAATTAGTGAGAAAATATGATATATTCATATCAAGGAGATAACAAAACATATTCAAAAACATATGAGAAAGTATGATATATATTCATATCAAAGAGATAACAAATCTAATAACATATAAAAATACTGGTAAGGATTTTATCTCAATATATAGAAGGCTTTTTTTGTGTGTGTTTTAGAGCCAGGAACTTCTATGAGTAGGTGTTGTGCTTGGTAGTGTTAGTGAGATATCTCTCTTGAGCAAAATTGTATGTTTATTTAGTGGCCATTCTATTTACAACAAAGACCCAATGAGTTCTGACCTCAACAAGTTTGGGTTTCACTAAGTTCCCTACGTCCATTCCTCTACCACCAAAAATTGTTTCTAATTAGTCTTACTAAATGACTCTATGATGGTTATTACAAAGATAATATATCCAGGTCAAGTGATAAAATATCTATCTGAAGAGCCAATATGTCTTTCTTGTATTTGAATGACTCCACTCTATTATAAATGAAATATTTCTGTATTTCCATTTAGGATTATAGGGACCAGACTACACCAGGGATTATTCAAGGTTACAATTTAAAAGTGGAAAAATGAACCATTGGGATGGGTAAGAGAACCAATGACCAATCTCTGATTTACTTCTCCCTCCACTTAACTTCATTTTTCGGATAAGTATATGATCAGTCCCCCAAAATTAGTCTTCCATGCCCTGAATTACTGGAAATTTGCTTGTCACTATAGAAGGATTGCAGAATCCAGTGATATGAAAATTGCCATTTGAACATTATTTCTGAGTCTTTTAAAAAACTAGAGTTGAAAATATCACCCAATACCATTGGATAATAGGATGTAAGACTGGAAAGTCCCTTAGAATCATCTAGTTTAATTCCTTTACTTTATCATAGAAGATAGAGCCCAGAGAAGTGGGTGGTATGTACAATGTTACATGGTTCATCTCCATTTTACAAATGAAGCTCAAGGAGGTTAAATGATTTGTTCAGAATTGTACAATTAATAAGTCTCAAGATTTCCTCTGCTCTAAAGAATGTGACTACCTATAGCTCCAAAGGGTTTGCCACCCTTCACACACATATCAACCACCTCTCATGGTTTTCTAACAACAAACAATCACCTGAGGCTTTGGGATACCTCCACTCAAAACTAACCCCTTTTGGACCTGAACTCATTTGAAATAATTAATATTATTTCACCCCATCCCAATCATTCTGAAAACTCAAGTACAGTGGTTAGATCCCCTTCTCTACTTCCCACTGACCTCTCCCACTCCTCCCCTCCTTATTCCCCTCTCCCACTTTCTTTTCTAAAGCTTTTCAACCCTTCTACAATGCTTTCTGGAATGCTTGCTCCAAAAGTAACACATTGGACTTGTTCTTAAACATTTTCTTTTCTGACTCCCTCCATATTCTTGAAGTCACTGATCTGGATTGACCCTAATGACACAGATTACCTTGTTACTCTTTCCAGTGTTGGTTTACCCTTTCACTCATTAGTGAAGGTTGGGGAGTTGCAATATTCCTTATTTTCTGTTTCTACTTTTAGGCTTTCCCTCTACCATTATCAGTCAGTATTCTCTCCTCCTTTGAGATTCATTCAATCCATATTTATTACCCAATCAAAATTCTGATAGTGGTTATCTACAGACCTGGAGGGTATCCTCTTTTCTTCTTCAAAGCATGATTCACAATTTTCTCTCCTCTCCAGCTCCTGCTTTCACACTAGAGGACCTCAACATACATATTGATACTCCCTCAAATACCTTAGCTCCTAATTCCTCAGCTCACTCATAACACCTCATTAGAGTTACAGAGATGGTCATTGATCTTTTCATCAGTCACAAGTGTTCCACATTCATGTTAATGAAATCTGAAATTATTTTATTTCATCATAACCTGTAGTCTCCATCTCTCCGTCTTTCTCAAAATTCTATACCTTGTTCAATGGCCTCACTGATTTTCAAATACTCTTATCCCTCAGTTCTTTCTTAGTCCATCACCCCTACATTGTCTACACTCTCCACCCTTCCCATTGTTGACTTATTGGTGAAATATTTCAATTCTATATTGCTACATTGTGCTCTTCTTTCTAGTTCCTTATCCTTTTGTCCTGTTAAAGATCTTGCCCTTTCAAGTCCAGGGAATAGAGTAGCAGGCCTGGAGTTAGCAAGACTGATATTCATGGGTTCTAATCTGGCTTAGACTTTTAATAGTTGTGTGATCCTGGGCAAGTCACTTAATCCTATCTGTATCAACTTTCTCATCTGCCAAATGAGCTAGAGAAGAAAATAGCAAACCAGTCTATTATCTTTGCCAAGAAAACTCCAAATAAGGTTGAGAAGAAACAGACATGACTAAAATAATTAAATAACAACAAATTAGCAATTCAAAGCTTATTAGGAAAAAGACTATGCAAAAGAAACAGTGAAGAGAACGACAGTAGACTAAATGTCACAAAACAGTGAATACTGTAGATCACAGAATATTAGTCATAAGCAAACTTTTGCTAGTCCAACTCTTCATGCTAGGAAAATATAGACATAGAAAGTTTAGATGATTTAGTCAAAATCATATAATGTCTTAGTGACAGAGTCAAGATTAGCGTAGTGGGTCCCAATCCCAGTCCATTTGTCATTTCATTACACCATGAGTTTAGAACATGAAGCAGCCATCTTGGACCAGAGAGGTCAAAAAACTTATTAAGGGAAATTGGACTTCCAGATAGGCTTTGTAGAACAAGCAGTAGATCAGCAAAAAAGCTATAAACACAGAAGTTAAAGACTATAATCTCAAAATGCTAGAGCATCTGGAGACCTGACTACACTCATCTCTGGATGGTTCTGCACACATATATTGTGTTTAGGATATGCTGTGACATATTTAGCATGTAAAGGACTGCTTGCCATCTGGGCGAGGGGGTGGAGGGAAGGAGGGGAAAAATAGGAACAGAAGTGAATGCAAGGGGTAATGTTGTAAAAATTACCCTGGCATGGGTTCTGTCAATAAAAAGTTATTTTAAAAAATAAAATGTAATAAAATAAAATAAAGGAAAGGTTTAAGGGGAGGGACTCCAAGGGGGAAGGATGCTAAAGAGGAAAGGCTATGTGAGGCAACTGGTGCTCATAAATTTAATACTGGGGAGAGGGATAAGGACGAAAGGAAAGAGAAAAGCATATTCTGGGGTTAACAAGATGGCAGAAAATATAGAAATAATAACTTTAACCAAAACTGTGAAGTTGTAAACGCCCCCATAAAGAAGAAATGGATAGCAGACTGACTTAAAAGCCAGAATTGTAGGATTCCTACAATATGTTGTTTACAGAAAACAAATTTAAAGCAGGGTGATACATACAGAGTAAAGGTAAAAGGCTGGAGTAGAACCTACTATGTTTTAGGGGAAGTAAAAAAAGCAAGAGTAGACATCCTTATCTTAGATCAAGCAAAAGCAAATTGATCTAATTAAAAGACATAAGGGAGGAAACAATATCTTGCTAAAAGGTAGCATAAATAATGAAGCAGTATCAATAATAAACATACATATACTCCAAGTGGTATTGCATCTAAATTCCTAAAGGAGAAGTTAAGAGAGCTGCAAGAAGAAATGGATAGCAAAACTATAATACTGAGAGATCTCAACCTTGCACTCTCAGAATTACATAAATCAAACCACAAAATAAATAAAAATAAGTTAAAGAACATTAGAAAAATTAGGTATTATAGATCTTTGGAGAGAACTAAATGGAGACAGAAAGGAGGACACTTTCTTCTCAGCAGTTCATGAAACCTATACAAAAATTGACCATATATTAGGAATAAAGACCCCAAATCCAAATGCAGAAAGGCAGAAATACTAAATGCTTCCTTTTCAGAATGATGAAATAAAAATTACATTCAATAAAAAGCCAGAGAAAATAGACCAAAAAGTAATTGGAAACTAAATAATCTCATCCTAAAGAATGATTGGGTGAAACAGCAAATCATAGACACACTCAATAATTTCACCTAAGAGAATGATAATAATGAGATGACATACCAAAATGTATGGGATGCAGCCAAAGCGGTAATAAGGGGAAATTTTATATCTCTAGAGGCTTCCATAAAATAGAGAAAGAGAAAATCAATGAATTTGGCTTGCAACTAAAAAAAGCCAGAAAAAGAGCAAATTAAAAACCCTCAATCAAACACTAAACTCAAAATTCTAAAAATAAAAGGAGAGATTAATAAAACTGAAAGTAAAAATACTACTGAATTAGTAAATAAAAAAAGAGTTGGTTCTATGAAAAAGTCAACAAAATAGATAACCCTTGGTAAATTTTATTAAAAAAAGGAAAGAGGAAAATCAAATTGTTAGTCTTAAAAATGAAAAGGGAGAACTTGCCACTAATGAAGAGGGAATTAGAGCAATAATTAGGAGTTACTTTGCCCAACTTTATGCCAATAAATTTGGATGACTTAAATGAAATGGATGAATACCTTCAAAAATCTAGGTTGCCTAGATTAGCAGAGGAAGAAGTAAATTGGTTAAATAGTCCCATTTTATAAAAAGAAGTAGAACAAGCTAAGAAAAATTCACCAGGACCAGATGCATTTACATGTGAATTCTACCAAACATTTAAAGAACAATTAACTCCCATGCTATATAAACTATTTGAACAAATAGGGATTGGAGTCCTACCAAATTCTTTTTATGACAAAAACATGATACTGTTACCTACATCAGATAGAATGAAAACAGAGAAAGAAAATTATAGACCAATCTCCCTAATTATTGCTAAATCTCCCTATTGATGCTAAAATCTAAAATAAAATATTAGCAAAAAGATTACAGAAAATCATCCCCAAGATAATACTCTATGACCAAGTAGGATTTATACTAGGAAAGCAGGGCTGGTTCAAAATTAGGAAAATCATTAGCATGATTGACTATATCAATAACGAAATTAACAAAAACCATAATGATCTCCATAGATGGAGAAAAAGTATCTAATAAAGTCCAACACCCATTTCTAGTAAAAAACACTAGAGAGTATAGGAATAAATGGACTTTTCCTTAAAATAATCAGTTGCATCTATTAAAAACCATCAGTAAGCATCATATGTAATGGTGATAAACTGGAACCATTCCCAATAAGATCAGGAGTGAAACGAGGTTGCCCACTATCACCATTACTATTCAAAACTGTATTAGAAATGCAGGCTTTAACAATAAGGAATGAAGACAAGATTAAAGGAATTAGAGTAGGCAATGAGGAAACCAAACTATCACTCTTTGCAGATGATATGATGGTATACCTAGAGAACCCCAGAGATTCTACTAAAAAGCTATTAGAAATAATTCATAACTTTAGCAAAGTTGCAGGATACAAAATGAATCCACATAATTCCTCAGCATTTTTATACATCACTAAAAATTCCAACAGCATGAGATACAAAGAGAAATTCTATTTAAAATAATTGTTGATAGTATAAAATATTTGGGAATCTATCTGCCAAAGGAAAGGCAGGAACTATATGAGCAAAACTACAATACACTTTCCACACAAATAAAGTCAGATATAAACAATTGGAAAAATATGTGCTCTTGGATAAGCTGAGCGAATATAATAAAAATGGCAATACTACCTAAACTAATCTATTTATTTAGTGCTATACCAATTAGACTCCCAAGAAAGTATTTTAATGACCTAGAAAAAATAACCGCAAAATTCACCTTGAAGAATAAAAACTCAAGAATTTCAAAGGAATTAAATAAGAAAAAAATCAAATGAAGGTGGCCTAGCTGTACCTGATCTAAAACTTATCTTATAAAGCAGCAGTCACCAAAACCATTTGGTATTGTCTAAGAAATAGATTAGTTGTTCAGTGGAATAGATTTGGTTCACAAGACAAAATAGTTAATAACTATAACAATCTAGTGTTTGAAAAACCCAAAGATCTCAATTCTTAGGATAAGAATTCATTATTTGACAAATACTGCTGGGAAAATCAGAAATTACTATGGCAGAAATTAGTCATGGACCCACATTTAACACTGTACACCAAGATAAGATCAAAATGGGTCCATGATTTAGCCATAAAGAATAAGATTATAAATAAATTAGAGGCATATAGGATAATTTACAAGTCTGAGGACTTGTGATGGAGGAAGGAATTTGTGACTAAAGAAGAATCAGAGATTGATCACAAAATAGAAAATTTTGTTTATATCAAGTTAAAAACTTTTTGTACAAACAGAACTAATGCAGACAAGATTAGAAAGAATTCAATAAATGGGAAAACATTTTTACAGCTAAAAGTTCTGATAAAGGCCTCATTTCCAAAATATATAGAGAACTGACTCTATAAGAAATCAAGCCATTCTCCAATTGATAAATGGTCAAAGGAAAGTAACAGACCACTTTCAGATGATGAAACTGAAATTATTTCTACTCATATGAAAAGGTGTTCCAAATCATTATTGTTGGAATCTTTACAAACTAAGACATTAGAGTTGATAGAGACAATAATTATCTAATTTAGCATGGGTCAGTATCATTGATCTGATCTTACAAGGAGATGTTTTGGGCCAGTTCCTAAAACAAGGTATCAAGTAGAACTAATTGATACAATGCTTATGTTCATACCTTTACTCATTGAAATTCACATTTTTGGGAGATTTCAGGATTTAGTATAAGATATCCGAATTCACACCTCCCTTGAAGCTCTTAGGGCCAGAGAGCATGCTGGGAGGTATCCCACAACCCCACTCTCTCGTATATAAGAAACAGACAGAAGCTCTTGGAGAGAGTTCGGCTGAATTAACTTGAGAGGGGAGCATCAAGACCTCAGAGGAGGAGGGCAGAGCCAAGATGGTGGAGAAGGCACACACGACTTTCTAAGCTCCTCTCATTACCCTCATGACCAACTATTTAATCCAGCCTCAAAAATAGCTCTTCACTGCTTAAATTCATGAAGACTAGAAGCACTACAATTTACCAGCCTGTCAATCTGGAAACTCGCCAGGAAAGGTTTGTCCTGAGGGGCCAGGAACAGACTAACACAGGCAGGGAGAGGCTAGTGTCCTGAGCACAGCAGGGGCGGGGGTGATCACTGTGGCTGGAGAAGTTATAGAGACTACTCTGCTATAGGCTAACTGCTCTGCCTTGACTACAAAGCAGTAAACTGGCAGAGAAATTAAAGCCTAAAACAGAGGGTCCTCTAAAAAACGCCAGAACCTAACGAGATCTGGCTGTAACCCCTCAAAACCAGAAGTTACTCAGGCAGACTTTAAGGCAGCCCTGCAGTCACATCCCACATCCCGCAGTTTGGGGCTTTTGCAGGGGCAGTTACAAATCTGTATGGCAGGGGAGCACAGCCCGGGCAGCCTCTAATTGGCATAGTGGGGGGGCTCTGCCTGGGGCAATAGAACCTCCCCAGGTGACTGTGCTTCCCAGGCAGACACTTCTGGTTCCTGCAAATCCATTCACTGTTCAGCTGCTATCACTCATAACCCCAGGGCAGGCTTTGGCTTGGGGTGGTGAAACTCTCACTGCTAAGCCTCTAGCCTCAGGGGAGTTGTTATCTCACACAGCTGGGGTTCTTTGCAGGGTACTTTCCCAGCTCAGCCCTGTAGGCCTGAGTTACTCCCAGGTGGGGAATTCTTTCCCAGAGCACTCCAGTACCTCTCTGCTTTTTGTAGCTGGCTGGCAGGACAGTTACCCGTCCATACACCTTTCATTGCTCTGCAGAGGAAGCTGGTAACCTCCTGACCCTGAAGGCAGACCATACAGACTTTAACAAAATGAATAAAAAAATCAAAAGAACAATTGATAGTTTCTATACAGAAAGAGAACAGCTTTTCAACCCAGAAGAAACTAATAGCAGAGAGTCTCCAGACAATTGTTGGTCCTCAATACAAAAGGCTCTCCTAGAGGAGACTATTACAAACCTTAAAAGAGAACTAGAAGAAAAATGGGGAAAGGAAAGAGAAGCTATGCAAGAGAGCAACAGCTTCCTAAAATGTGAATTGGAAAAGATAAAATCTCCCAAGAAGTGCAGGGAAACAGAATTTGCGAATTGGAAAAAGAAAATAACTCACTAAAAAAAAAAAAATAAATTAGTGAAATGGAAAAAAAATTCCATAGAGCAAAACAACTCAATTGGACATATACAAAAAGAAGTAAAAAAAGCTAATGGAGAAAATAACTCACTAAAAATCAGAACTGAGCAAATAGAAATAACTGATTCATTGAGACATCAAGAATCAGTCAAGCAAAACCAAAAAAAATGAAAGAGTGGGGAAAAAATGTCAAATATTTACTTGGAAAAACAACAGACCTGGAAAATAGATCTAGGAGAGATAACCTGAGGATCATTGGACTACCAGAAAATTATGATGAAAAAAAGAGCCTAGATACTATTTTACAGGAAATCATCAAAGAGAACTGCCCAGAAGTAATAGAACCGGAAGGGAAAATAGGAATTGAAAGAATTCATTGAACACCTTTTGAAAAAGACCCTAAAATAAAGACTCCAAGGGATATTGTGGCCAAACTTCACAATTTTCAGACTAAAGAAAAAATTTTACAAGCAGCCAGGAAAAAACAGTTCAAATACCGAGGTGCCACAATAAGGGTCACATAAGATCTGGCTGCCTCAACATTAAAGGATCGAAGGGCCCGGAATCAGCTATTCTGAAAGGCAAAAGAGCTTGGAATGTAGCCAAGAATAAACTACCCAGCTAAGCTGAGTATTTTTTTCCATGGAAGAAGATGACCATTTAATGAAATAGAGGAATTCCATCTTTTTCTAAGGAAAAAAACAGACTTAAACAAAAAATTTGATCTCCAACAACAGGAATCAAGAGAAGTAGAAAAAGGTAAAAGGAACTCTAGAGAACTGTATTTCTGTTGTGGATATACATAAAAACCATATGTATAATTTGATTTTACCGATATAATATAAAAAAGGGAAGTAGAAATGGAAAGGAGATAGTGTCAGAAAAAGGGAAGAGGGGAGATAAAAAGAGGGAAATTACATGCGACAATGAGGCAAAGAAAACCTATCATATATGAGGGAACTTAGAGAGGGGGAGGAACATTGTGTGAATCCTACTCTCATCAGACTTGGCTCAAAGTGGAAACAATTGACATAATTTGTTTTACAGAGATTCTTCTCTCACTTCATTAAAAAGTGGGAGGGGAAAAGGGAGAAGGAAAAAGAGTAATAAGGGAAGGGTACAAGAAAGAAGGATTCAAAGGGAGGAGGGAGGGATATTAAAGAGGGAGAGCTGCGTGACATTAGTGGGATCAATAAGTTTAATACTAGGGAAGAAGGGGAGGAGGGCAAGAAAAAGAAAAGTATAATCTGGGGATATTAGGATGGCAGGAAATACAGAATTGGTTATTTTAACCGTAAATGTGAATAGGATGAACTCTCCCATAAAGAGGAGGCAGATAGCAGACTGGATCAAAAGTCAGAACCCTACAATCTGTTGTTTACAGGAAACACATTTAAAACAGGGAGATACATACAGACTAAAGGTAAAAGGCTGGAGCAGAATCTATTATGCTTTAGGTGAAGTCAAAAAAGCAAGGGTAGCCATCCTTATCTCAGATCAAGTAAAAGCAAAGATTGATCTAATTAAAAGAGATAAGGAAGGGAACTATATCTTGCTAAAGGGTACTACAGACAATGAAACAATATCAGTATTAAACATATATGGACCAAGTGGTATAGCATCTAACTTCTTTAAAGAGAAGTTAAGAGAGTTGCGAGAAGAAATAGACAGCAAAACTATAATACTGGGAGATCTGAATCTTTCACTCTCAGATTTAGATAAATCAAATCACAAAACAAATAAGAAAGAAATTAAAGAAGTAAATAGAATATTAGAAAAATTAGGTATGATAGATCTCTGGAGGAAACTGAATGGTGACAGAAAGGAGTATACTTTCTTCTCAGCAGTTCATGGAACCTACACAAAAATTGACCATTAGGACATAAAGACCTCAAAATTAAATGCAGGAAGGCAGAAATAGTATATGCTTTCTTTACAGATCACAATGCAATAAAAACTACATTCAACAAAAAGTTAGGTGTAAATAGACCAAAAAGTAATTGGAAACTAAATAATCTCATCTTAAAGAATGATTGCTTGAAACAGCAAATTATAGACACAATTAATAATTTCACTCAAGATAATGACAACGGTGAGACATCATATCAAAATTTATGGGATGCAGTCAAAGCAGTAATAAGGAGAAATTTTATATCCTTAGAGGCTTACTTGAATAAAATAGAAAAAGAGAAGATGGACTTGCAACTTAAAAAGCTAGAAAAAGACCAAAATTAAAAACCCCCAATCAATTACTAAACTTGAAATTCTAAAAATAAAAGGAGAAATTAATAATATAGAAAAAAAACTATTGAACTAATAAATATAACTCAAGAGTTGGTTTTATGAAAAAACCAATAAAATTGATAAACCTTTGGTAAAACTGATTAGAAAAAGGAGAGAGGGAAATCAAATTAGTTGTCTTAAAAATGAAAAGGGAGAACTTTCCACTGATGAAGAGGAAATTAAAGAAATAATAAGGGATTACTTTGCCCAACTTTATGCCAATAAATTTGATAACCTAAGTGAAATGGATGACTACCTCCAAAAATATAGGCTTTGCAGATTATTAGAGGAGGAAGTAAGTTGCTTAAATAGTCCTGTTTCAGAAAAAGAAATAGAACAGGCTATTAATCCAAAAAAAGAAAAATCCCCGGGACCAGATGGATTTACATGTGAATTCTACCAAACATTCAAAGAACAATTAACTCCAATGCTTTATAAACTATGTGAAAAAATAGGGATTGAAGGAGTCCTACCAAACTCCTTTTATGACACAGACATGGTACTGATATCTACACCAGGTAGGTTGAAAACAGAGAAAGAAAATTATAGACCAATTTCCCTAATGAATATTGATGCTGAAAAATAAAATATTAGCAAAAAGATTACAGAAAATCATCCCCAGGATAATACACTATGACCAAGTAGGATTTATACCAGGAATGCAAGGCTGGTTCAATATTAGGAAAACTATTAGCATAATCGACTATATCAATAAGCAAACAAACAAAAACCATATGACCATGCAGAAAAGCATTTGATAAAATCCAACATCCATTCCTAATAAAAACACTTGAGAGTATAGGAATAAATGGACTTTTCCTTAAAATAGTCAGGAGCATATATATAAAACCAATTTTAAGCGTCATATGCAATGGGGAAAAACTGGAACCTTTCCCAGTAAGATCTGGAGTGAAGCAAGGTTGCTCACTATCACCATTATTATTCAATATTGTATTAGAAACACTAGCGTCTGCAATAGGAGTCGAGAAAGAGATTAAAGGAATTAGAGTAGGCAATGAGGAAACCAACTATCACTCTTTGCAGATGATATGATGGTATACCTAGAGAACCCCAGAGATTCTACTAAAAAGCTATTAGAAATAATTCATAACTTTAGCAAAGTTGCAGGATACAAAATAAATCCCCATAAATCCTCAGCATTTTTATACATCACCAACAAAATCCAACAGCAAGAGATACAGAGAGAAATTCCATTTAAAGTAACTACTGACTGTATAAAATATTTAGGAATCTATCTGCCAAGGGAAAATCAGAAACTTTATGAGCAAAACTACAAAACACTTTCCACACAAATTAAGTCTGATCTAACCAACTGGAAAAAATATTAAATGCTCTTGGATTGGGTGAGCAAATATAATAAAGATGACAATACTACCTAAATTATTCTTTTTATTTAGCGCTATACCAATCAGACTCCCAAAAAACTACTTCGATGAACTAGAAAAAATAACAATAAAGTTCATATGGAAAAACAGAAGGTCAAGAGTTTCAAGGTAATTAATGAAAAAAAAAATCAAATGAAGGTGGCCTACCTGTACCAGATCTAAAATTATATTATAAAGCAGCAGTTACTAAAACCATCTGGTATTGGCTAAGAAATAGACTAGTTGATCAATGGAATAGTTTAGGTTCAAAGGACAAAACAGCCAATAACTTTAATAATATAGTGTTAGACAAACCCGAAGACCCCAGTTTTTGGGATAAGAATGCATTATTTGACAAAAATTGCTGGGAAAATTGGAAATCAGTATGGCAGAAACTAGGCATTGACCCACACTTAACACCATATACAAAGATAAGGTCAAAATGGGTTCATGACCTAGGCCTAAAGAATGAGATTATAAATAAATTGGAAGAGCACAGGATAGTTTACCTCTCAGACCTGTGGAAGAGGGAGGAATTTATGACCAAAGAAGAACTAGAGATCACTATTGAGCACAACATAGAAAATTTTGATTATATCAAATTGAAAAGTTTTTGTACAAACAAAACAAATGCAAACAAGATTAGAAGGGAAACAACAAACTGGGAAAACATTTTTACAATCAAAGGTTCTGATAAAGGCCTCATTTCCAAAATATATATAGAGAATTGACTCTAATCTATAAGAAATCAACCCATTCTCCAATTGAAAAATGGTCAAAGGATATGAACAGACAATTCTCAGATGAAGAAATTGAAACTATATATAGACATATGAAAATATGCTCCAAATCATTATTAATCAGAGAAATGCAAATTAAGACAACACTGAGATACCACTGCACACCTGTCAGATTGGCTAGAATGACAGGGAAAGGTAATACAGAATGTTGGAGGGGATGTGGGAAAACAGGGACACTGATAGATTGTTGGTGGAATTGTGAACACATCCAGCCATTCTGGAGAGCAATTTGGAACTATGCTCAAAAAGTTATCAAATTGTGCATACCCTTTGATCCAGCAGTGTTTCTACTGGGCTTATACCCCAAAGAGATACTAAAGAAAGGAAAGGGACCTGTATGTGCCAAAATGTTTGTGGCAGCCCTGTTTGTAGTGGCTAGAAGCTGGAAAATGAAAGGATGTCCATCAATTGGAGAATGGTTGAGTAAATTGTGGTATATGAATGTTATGGAATATTATTGTTCTGTAAGGAATGACCAGCAGGATGAATACAGAGAGGACTGGCGAGACTTACATGAACTGATGCTGAGTGAAATGAGCAGAACCAGGAGATCATTATATACCTCAACAACGATACTGTTTGAGGATGTATTCTGATGGAAGTGGACCTCTTCGATAAAGAGAGCCTTAATTGATCAAAGATGGACAAAAGCAGCTACACCCAGAGAAAGAACACTGGGAAATGAATATAAACTGCTTGCATTTTTGTTTTCCTTCCCGGGTTATTTATACCTTCTGAATTTAATTCTCCCTGTGCAATAAGAAAACTGTTCGGTTCTGCACACATATATTGTATCTAGGATATACTGAAACCCATTCAACATGTAAAGGACTCTTGCCATCTGGGGGAAGGGGTGGAGGGAGGGAGGGGAAAAATTGGAACAGAAGTGAATGCAAGGGATAATGCTGTAAAAAATTACCCTGGCATGCATTCTATCAATAAAAAGTTATTAAAAAATTAAAAAAAAATAACAAATAGGCCTCTAGAGATATGAAATTTCCCCTTATTACTGCTTTGGCTGCATCCCATACATTTTGGTATGATGTCTCATTATTATCGTTTTCTTGGGTGAAGTTATTAATTATGTCTATGATTTGCTGTTTCACCCAATCGTTCTTTAGTATGAGATTATTTAGTTTCCAATTATTTTTTGGTCTACTTCCCCCTGGCTTTTTGTTGAATGTAATTTTCATTGCATCGTGGTCTGAAAAGGATGCATTTACTATTTCTGCCTTTCTGCATTGAGGTTTTTATGTCCTAATATATGGTCAATTTTTGTATAGGTTCCATGACCTGCTGAAAAGAAAGTGTATTCCTTTCTGTCTCCATTACATTTTCTCCAGAGATCTATCATATCTAACTGTTCTAGTATTCTATTTACCTCTTTGACTTCTTTCTTATTTATTTTGTGGTTTGATTTATCTAATTCCAAGAGTGCAAGATTAAGATCTCCCACTATTATAGTTTTACTGTCTATTTCTTCTTGCAGCTCTCTTAATTTCTCTTTTATGAATTTAGATGCTACACCACTTGGTGCATATATGTTTAATATAGATAGTGCTTCATTATCCATGCTACCCTTTAGCAAGATATAGTTCCCTTTCTTATCTCTTTTAATTAGATCAATTTTTGCTTTAGCTTGATCTGAGATCAATATGGCTACCCCTGCTTTTTTGACTTCACCTGAAGCATAGTAGATTTTGCTCCAACCTTTTACCTTTAACCTACATGTATCTCCCCACTTCAGGTGTGTTTCCTGTAAACAACATATTGTAGGATTCTGGCTTTTAATCCATTCTGCTAACCGCTTCCTCTTTATGGGGGAGTTTACCCCGTTCACATTTATGGTTAGAATGACCAATTCTGTATTACTTTCCATCTTATTAACCCCGGTTTGTGCTTTTCTCCCTTCTTTCCCCTTTACCCCTTTCCCAGCATTAAGCTTGTGAGCACCACTTGCTTCTCACAGCCCTCCCTTTTTTAGTATCCCTCCCCCCACTTAGAACTCCTCTCCCTATCTTACCCCTTTCCCTCCCAGTTACCGTATTCCCTTCCACTTAGCTTATTCCTTCCCTTTTCACTTTTCCCTTCTCACTTTTCAATGAGATGGGAGAAGTTTCACCATAGACTGGATATGTCTAAAATTTTTCACTTAAAGCCAATTCTGAAGGCAGTAAGATACACACTATATTCATCCCCCTCCATTCTTTCCCTCAGATATAATAGGTTTCCTATGCCTCTTCATGAGATGTAGTACCCCCACTTTACCCTTTTTCTGGTACAATGTTCTTTCCACATCAGTTTCTAGAACAAGGTATACATGTATTCTTTATATATCTATATAGCCGAAATATAGTTCCCAAGATTAATCTTTACCTTTTTAGATTTCTTTTGAGTTCTATATTTGTAGATCAAACTTTTTGTTAAGTTCTGGCTTTTTCAAATTTTTCAAAAATAGGTGAAATTCGCTTACTTCGTTGAATGTCCATCTTCTTCCCTGGAAAAAGATGCTCATTCTCGCTGGGTAAGTTATTTTTGGTTGCATGCCAAGTTCCTTAGCCTTTCGGAATATCATATTCCAGGCCCTTCGATCTTTTAATGTGGATGCTGCCAGATCCTGGGTGATCCTTATTGTGGCTCCCTGATACTTGAATAGGGTTTTTCTAGCCGCTTGTATTATTTTTTCCTTCATCTGAGGGTTCTGGCATTTGGCCACTATATTCCTTGGTGTTTTGATTTTAAGATCCCTTTCTGTGGGTGATCGATGAATTCTTTCAATGTTTATTTTTTCCTCTGTTCCTATGACTTCTGGGCAATTCTCTTTGATAATTTCCTGGAAAATAGTGTCCAGGCTCTTTTTTTCATCATGCTTTTCTGGGAGTCCAATGATTCTCAGATTGTCTCTCCTGGACCTGTTTCCCAGGACTGTTGTCTTCCCCAGAAGGTATTTCACATTCTTTTCCATTGTTTGATTTTTTTGGATTTGCTTGACTGATTCTTCTTGTCTCCTCGAGTCATTCAATTCCATTTGTTCGACCCTGATTTTCAGTGAAGTATTTTCTTCACTAAATTTTTAAAAATCTTTTTCTAATTGTCCCATTGAGTTCTTTTGTTCCGTGGAATTTTTTTCCATTTCGCCAATTTTGTTTCTTAGAGAGCTATTTTCTGTTTCCAGTTCACCAATCCTATTTTTCAAGGATTTTATTTCTTTATCCAGTCTCTCTTTAACTGAGTGGGATGACTTCTCCAGACTCTTTTGCCAAGTCTCCCTCTCCTTTTTCCAAGCCTCCCTCTCCTTTTCCCATTTTTCTTCTAGCTCTCTTGTGAGAGCCTTTTTAATGTCCTCCATGAGATTCATCTGTGCTGAGGAACAGATGATCTCCTCCTTTGGGGATTCACCTGGAGACTGTCTGTTTTTAGTCCCCTCAGGATTTAGAGTTTGCTCTCTATCTGTATAGAAGCTGTCAAGGGTTAAAGTCCTCTTCAGTTTCTTGCTCATTCTGTCTAATAATCAAAGACAAACTAGCAAAGAAAAAAAGAAAAAAAACTGGAGTCTTTCTTTGGGGGAGGGGCTCGGTGTTGTTACCGAGCTTCCTCTACAGACTGCGCGGGGCAGCAGTGAGGCACTAGCCCGACTGTGCTGCACCTGCACTCTGAGATCCGAGAGCTTGCTGAGACACTGTGTGTGTGGGGGGGGGGGGGGGAGGCGGGAGAGAAGGGGTGGCGGCCAGGTCCCAAGAGACTCCAGCTGTTTGGGGTTGTATTCTTCACCCCTGGTGTTTTTAGCTTCTCTGCTGGGCTGCTGACTTGCTGCCAGGGCAAAGTATCCAATCCTGTAATGAAGCTCTCCCCGCAGAGACGGCTGCGATCACTCCCCACCCCCTCTCCAGTCTGCTCCTGTGCTCTCACTGCCGCTGCCCGCCGCCTGCGCCCGATCTAAAACCATCCCAGCCCTCCAGTAAAAACAGACCTTTCTTGGCGAATCTCAAGGATGGCTTCTCTTGGTAACTATTTGTGGGGGTTTTTTTCAGTCAAGCATTAATTCAGAGGCTTGTAATGAAATGGATAGTGAGAGAAAACGTGGAGCTACACAGCTATGTGCCTCCTCTCCACCATCTTGGCCGGAAGTCCCCCTAACTGAGTCTCAATGGATAAATGATGGACAGAAGCAGCTACACCCAAAGAAAGAACACTGGGAAATGAATATGAACTATTTGCATTTTTTATTTTCTTCCCGGGTTATTTTTACCTTCTGAATCCAATTCTCCCTGTGCAACAAGAGAACTGTTCCGTTCTGCAAACATATATTGTATCTAGAATATACTGCAACATATCTAACATATATAGGAGTGCTTGCCATCTAGGGAAGGGGGTGAAGGGAGGGAGGGGAAAAATCGAAACATAAGCAAGTGCAAGGGATAATGTTGTAAAAAATTACCCTGGCATGGATTCTGTCAATATAAAGTTATTATTAAATAAAATAAAATTTAAAAAAAATCAATGTCTTCCTGGGTTCACAATATGCCTAGCACCCTCCTGCCAGTCAAGGGTGGAAGCTTATTGAGGATCCTGTCAGGGAATGATCTAAGGCAGCTTCCTAAGAAACACAAGAACAGATGATACAAGCATTCAAGAGAGTCTTCCAACAATAATCTTAGAATCACAGGATCAAAACCTAATCTGAAGAGTCCATTTAATATAGTCCAATCCTCCAATTTTACAGAGGAAAAATTTTACTTGAGTCTAAGAAAAAAATAAAGGGAAGAGTTTAAGAGTGGCCACGATAACAATTTAAACTTCTTGTAGATGGGGATTGTTTTATCTTTGTTTTTGTAACCCTAATGTCTATTATTGTATCTACATAGAGTAAATTTGAATTGCTCATTTTAAATTGAAGATGAGATGAGTTAAGAAAAGTTAAGACAGGAATAGCAAGGTTGACCCTGGCTCCATTTTGTATATGAATAGCAATGATGATTATTAGAGTGAAATTTCAAGATTTTTAAAAATGTATCATTTTTTCCCCAAGAAATTTGGGAAGACATATGAATTGATGCAGAAGGAAGTGAGCAGAAAAAGAAGAGCAATGCTACACTGACCATGGTGATCTAAAGGAAAAGACTGAAAGGCTTCAGAAAATGTCTCAATGCAGTGATTAATTAGGATTTCAGAGAACTTGATGATGAAATATCCCGGGTATAGACAAGAGGTGCAAAATGAGGTATACATTTTCAGATTAGGAATGTGTATGTTTTGTTTTTGTTTAACTGTACTCATTAAACAGAAAGAAATGTTCTGCCTGCTGTAGTCAGAGAAGAACAATTAAGAAAAGAAAGTTATTGTTTTTTTTCCTTAAAACACCAATAAAGCACTGACAATGTATGAATTTCCCATGGTTTCTTATTGTGTCTTCTTTTTTTTTTTTTCCCTATAATAATCAAAAAAAAACCTTTGAAAGCCTCAAGTGAACTGAAGTTTTCTATGATTTGGGGGGAGCATGAAAGAAAAGGAAAGAAGCAGCAAAATCAGTTCTACTTCATAATAAGAACAAAAGGGGGGAAAGTTACATAGAAGAATGTGCTGTGTCAATGGAAGGAGAAAAAGAATATGTTCTAATCCTTGGGCCCAGAGAAGTAAAGACAGAGGATTAAGAAGAAAGTGAGCTGGATCTGAGCAGACTCTTGTAGATGCACTAATAGGATCAGGATAGGCATTCCCTGATAGGTATGTAGGGATATTATATGATTATGTGAGAATATGTCTGAGAGAAAAAAGAGGTAGAATTGGTGCTTTCCACATGCCCAAACCCAATCTCAACTGACCTAATTACAAGATGTAATCATAGATGATACAGTTTTAATATGTTAATAAGTTGATTACACACTGTTATCTCTACTAAGATATAAATATGGTTTTGGCAGAATGGAGTAATACCATTAGATAAATCCTCCCCCGTGCCCCCCCCCACAAAAAAAAAACAACTTTATCTTTGAATGGTTTTAAAAAGATAAGTTCTGGTGATAATTCAGGAGAGTTAAACACTGAGGATTTTCTGAAAAAAATGACCTCAGAAAGGGAGGAAGAGAATTTCTCATTCCATCCTCTACCATAAGTCATGGTATCTATCAACAAAGGTATCTGCCCAGATAGAGATATCCTATTCAGCTACTGCAGTGTCAGTTTGAGAGAATTTGAGACACTATAGTAAAAGCAGAGACACAAAATTCCATATAGACATTAACACAGAGAAGTGGTTATTCAAAGTAAAGCAAAAAACTGGAGGATTGCCAAGTTCTCAGATAAAGGTCTCATTTCTCAAATATATAAACAACTATAAGAAAATTAATAAATGGTCAAAGGAGAGACAGTTTTCTAATGAGGAAATCAAAGCAATTTGTAATCATATGAAAAAGTTGAGAACATTTTCAGAGTGACTTGGGTGGCAATGAAGAGTACCATTTATTCACTCCAGAGGATGCTAGCCTTGGCTATTTATAGAAAGATGATCTACAATAAGGAACAGCCTCTGAGTATTCAGCGAAGCAATCTTTACGAGACAGATGTCTCATCAATGGGGGAGTTTTGTGAGAACTTCACAGGAGAAAAAAAATTTCTAGACCAAGCAATATTAGTAAGGAAGTGAATAAGATTGGCCATGAAAGTTTTCAAATACATGTCCCTTATTACCATTGTTTCAATTCTTCGTTTGTATGCTGTGTGTGTTTATGGGCAAATATACCCCAGATTTACAGGGGAAATATTTCATAGCAATTTTTTCTGAACATCACATTCTAGTTAATGCCTTTGTCACTAGATGACTAGGGAAGTACCCTGGTCCAAATTTGGGAGCTATAGGTATATGGTGCAAGATATGGATTTATACTTATATTTTACCAACTATATTCCAGTTTTCTAGCAATTTTTGTCAGAATGAGTTTTTCTCCTAAAAGGTTGGATCTCTATTTATTAAACACTAGATTACTATGGTCATTTTATTACACTGTATTGTGTACTTAATTTATTCCACTAATACACCAATCTAATTTTTTTAAATGAATATCATATTGCTTTTATGCTTGCCACTTTGTAATATAGTTTAAAATCTGGTACTGCTAAATTATCTTCATTTAGATTTTTTTCATTGATTCCATTCACATTCTTGACTTTTTGTCTCTAGTTAGTATTTTTCTAATTCTATGAATAATTCTTTGATAGTGTAATTGATATAATACTCTATAAGTAATTAACTTAGGTAGAATTACTTTTATTTTATTGGCTTCAGCTTTCCATGAGTAATTAATATTTCTCATGTTAGGATTTGTCTTTATTTTTGTGAAGTGTTATAATTGTGTTCTGTTTTTTGGGTTATAGATTCCCAAATATTTGATCTTGTCTGCAGTTATTTTTTTAAGGGGATTTCTCTTTTGATTTCTTGTTTCTGGATTTCACTGGCAATATGCAAAAATGCTTATGATTTATGTGGATTTGTTTTATACTCTGAAATTTTGTGAAAATTGTGAATTATTGGGAGCCAGCTAGGTGGTGCAGTGGATAGAGCACCAGACCTGAAGTCAAGAGGACCTGAGTTCAAATTTGGCTTCAGACACTTAACACTTCCCAGCTTTTGCAGCAATAATAATAATAATGATAATAATAATAATAATGTGAATTGTTTTTGGAACTATGCCCAAAGGTCTATCAAATAGTGCATACCCTTTGATCTAGTAATGTCTCTACTGAGTCTGTAATCCAAAGAGATCTTAAAAAGGAAAAGAATACACACATGCAAAAATGTTTGTAACAGCCCTTTTTGTAGTAGCAGGCAACTGGAAACTGAACAGATACTCATGATTTGGGGAATAGTTGAATAAGTTATAATATATAAATGTAATGGAATATTGTTGTTCTATAAGAAATGATCAGTAAAATGATTTCAGAAAGACCTGGAGAGACTTGCATGAAATGATACTAAGTAAAGTGAGTAGAACCAAGAGAACAGTGTACATAGCAACAAGGAGACTATGTGATGATCAGTTGTGAAAGATTTGACTCTTTTCAGCAATGAAATGATTCAGGACAATTCCAATAGACATGATGGAGAGGGCCATCTGCAGCTAGAAAGACTATGGGTACTGAATGTGGCTCACAATATAGAATTATTACCGTTTTTGTTGTTTGCTTCTTTTTTTTTTCTTTCTCACTTTTTTTTTCTTTTTAGATCTGAGTTTTCTTATGCAGCATGATAAATATGGAAATATATTTAGAAGAATTGCACATGTTTAACCTATATTGGATTACCTGCTGTCTAGGGGAGGAGGATGAAAGGAAGGGAGGGAAAAATTTGGAACACAAGGTTTGGCAATACAATGTTGAAAACTTTTTTACATGTATTTTGAAAATACAAAGCTATTATTTAATAAGAAGAAAAAGAAGAAAAAAATTGGTAAAAATCATACATTATGACTAGATGGGATTTAAACTAGTAATACAGGATTGATTGGAAAACTATGGATGATCTTTGTGATATATTTCTAATATTTTATTTAAAATTTCTGCATCAATATTTATGAAAGAAATTGGCTACAATTCTCTTTCTCTGCTTTTGCTTTCCCTGGTTTAGATATCAAAAAAATAATTGTTTCATAAAAGGAATCTGATAAAAACTATTTTTTTCAAATAGTTTCTATTGTATTTGGATTGGTTGTTTCTTAAATATATGGGAGAACTCACTTGTCAATCTCTGTTACTAGGGAAGTTTTTAGAGAGCTTATTAGTGCTTTATTTAATTTTTTTCTAAGATGGGGTTATTTAAGTATTCTATTTCCTCTTCTGTTAATATGGAAAATTTATATTTTCACGACTATGCATTCTACTTAGGATTGTTAATTTTGCTGCCATATACTTGGGGAGGGGACTTTTAACAATTTCTTTAAATTTAATCCCCATTAGTGATACATTATCTATTCTTTTCATTTTTGATACTGATAATTAGGTTTGCTTTTTTTCCCAGTCAAATTAACTAGTGGTTTATCATATTGCTGTGTTTTTTCCTCATAAAATAAACTAATTTATTTATTTATGGATTTTATTTTTTACTTTGTTTTATTCATTTCTCCTTTGATTTTCTGGATTTCCATTCTTGCACTCAGTTGAACATTTTTAATTTTTTTAGTTGCATGACTAATTCATTGATGTGCTCTTTCTCTCTTTTACTGATGTATACATTTAGAGATATAAATTTTCCTCTAAGCACTGCTTTTTCAGTACTGTCCCAACTTCAAACTTATTTACATTGCTCTTTTCAGAGCTAGTTCTTGGGGTTTGTAACTTTTCAGTGTTCCCAAGATGATATCTCCTGTTGTATGTTCTTTTCCTCTTCAACAACAACTATAGCAACAACCCAAGACAAACCCCTGATCTCTTGAGATTATAAGTGGTAGTGTTCCTAAAGATCCTCATCCTTGTGACTGAAAGCAATACTACTCATGGAGTCTTTTGTTCCCTTATGATTGAAAGTGTCCCTCTCAGTTCTTAAATGTGACCCAGACATAGGTATAGGTAAAAGAGCTGCCAAACAGCATACAACCCTTCATCCAATGTGAGCACAGGGGTTCCCTGTAGTCTCTTTCTGAGCACTTGCCTCTTATCATCTTATCATCTCTTACCGTCTCTGGCTCAAAAGTTCCCAAACTCCTGCTGCTTTTGTCATCACCATCACTGGTATTGCATCCATGTGAACTACAGGGCAGGCTCCCTTTCTACCTCCTCAGTTGTCTTGACCTAAAAGAATGTCTAAAACCTTTTGTTAACTCTGCAGCTTCAGTATTTTATTTGAGGCTGGATTTTGAAGTTGTTTGGAGGGGAAAATTGGGAGAGCCTGACTGAATACTTTGCCACATTGACTCCAGGGAGAGTATCTTCATTTTTAACACTTTATTAAATACAAACAATAAATAAAACAATAAGTCAACCTCTCATTTATAACTATTGACTTCCAAGGAGTAAATATACTGAAAATTTAACAACTAACTCAAAATGGCTAGAGCTAGTTCTGGGACACTTCTGCCAATAGGAATATGAACCAGGTACCACAGAATCTACCTTAAAACTTGACAGTTACAGCTATCCTCTGAGACTACAACTCATGAATACAGGTATAAGTTGGTGAAATTGTTTTGAGGAGGCGCTATATATCTATTCTATTGTAGGATGCTAAGTAAACAATATGAACAATTACAATTTCTCCAATAATTTACATTAGCTCTTCTCTTCTGCTTTAATAAGATGGGAATCAGGCTCATTCATAAGGAATCCAGAAATAATTCTTGGTTATATAAGCAATCTTGTGTAATCATAAAAGCACCTGTCAGATTCAGATGAACTGAGTTTCAGTTCTACCTCTGATACTTTCTAGTTCTGTCTCAACTTATTTTGCTGCAACAACAGAGGTTTTCCAGCAGGCAAGCAAATAAATTCTTATATAAAGTACAGTCCCTGTGAAAACAGTGTTATTACTAATTATTTAACTAAAAGGAAGAATATAGAATTTATCTTTGTTTTTGTAACCCTAAATAGAATTTTTTCATGTCTATATTGAACAAATTTATATTATTATAGTCACCAGGCACATAATACTTCACCATTAGCTTTTCTTGATTTCTGAGCAAATCATTTAACCTCTCCAACAACTCTCCAACAGCTGTAAAATGTACATAGAGTTACTTGTATTACTCACTTCACAGGATTGTGAGGATCAAATAAGATAATGTATAAAAAGGGTTATAATTATAAAGCATTGTGTGAATTTCAGCTCTGATCATTATTTCTAATTTTCTTCCACAGTATAATACATACAACCAAAGTTATGCCAAGTAACAAAAATTAGCAGGCCAAAATTCTCAAAAGCCTTTTTTTCTAAGGTGGTTGTTGAATCTGCCAGGACAGAATATCTGTTTACAAAGTCTTGTCATCCAAGTCAGGCCTTCTTACCTTTGCATAAGCTGCTTACGGCTCACACACACAGCTGCCTGGTAGTCATGAGTTACACACACTTTATATGGACTGCACTTCACATTCAAGCAAGGATCTTTGGATGGGTCTAGAACTGTAGGAGAGAAAATGAAAACAGTGTTAGGACCTTAAGAGAAATTGAATTTTTATTTCTGCACAAATGAACTATAGGATCTACTGGTGGTAAATAAAACCAGCCATGTGTTAGTATTGTTTTTATAGAGCAGTGGGTATTAGAATGAAAACTAAAACCACAGAGAAATACATATATATATATATCACAGAATTTATATTTTAAAACCAAAATGAGGACTCCTATATGCTGTAGGAATTTTGAACATCATCTTAGAAGTCAATTTTTAAATAGAATCTTTGAAATCTGTCATTTAAAGGGCCAGAACTTACCTCTTTCTTCTTATAACCTTGGAGATGTTCCACCTTAAAAAAATTTTGCTCTAATTTTTAAAAGCTTCATTCCTATAGAAACATATTTTTTGTTACATAGAATTATATGTCAGAATTGCAAAGGGCATAATAAATATAATCCAAATCCCTGATTTTACAGATGGAGAAAGGGCAAGATATAACTACTCAGACTTATACAGTATGTCTCTGATGGAGGTAAGAATTTGATGCAAGGTTCTTTAAAGCTCAAATTCACTTAGTTTGTGTGAATCTACTAAGGCATTAAAATCTAATAAAGGAGTTTTTTTTTCCATCCCCATTTGGCCTGATTGTCCTGATTCAAACTGTCTCCCCCATTCAATTCAGCAACCATTTCTTAAGTGACTATTTCACTGACCCAAAGTTTAGATAATACAAAATCCCTACCCTTATATAGTCTACAATCTAATAAGCAATAAACTACATAAAGAGATATACTTAAATGTAAAGTATGTAGAAGGAAAAATAGGTCAAAGACAATTAGTCAAGAAGTACTGAGAATCTTCTATGTGCCAAGCACTAAAGTAATCACTAGAAATATAAAGAAAAAGGAAAAAATAGTCACTAATCTCATAAGAACTCACAATCAAATTAAGGAGACATCATGAAAACAGTTATATACAAACAACTTCCACATTGAATAGATGGAAGATAACCTCAAAAGGAAGACTTCAAGTGGGATAAGAAAAGGCTTATTGTAGAAAGTGAAATTTTAACTGAAATTTGAAAGAAGCCAAAAAAAAAAGGAAGGAAGCAGATTTAAGAAGGAGATTTCGGGGCAGGCACACAACCAATGAAAATTCATGAAGATGAGAATTGAATATTTTGTTCTAGGAATATCAAGGAGAACAGTTATTGGATTATAGAGATCGCTGTGGGTAAGGTGGGGTGGGGTAGAGAAGGGGGAAGATGTGGAAGATAGAGGTAAGGAGGAAATATAATCTAGGTATGGGATTAAACTATATGAAGATACAGATACATGGGAAATGGAATGGCAAGAAGAAGAGCAAGAAGGCCAATTTGCTTAAATAGTAGATTATAAGAAGGAAGAGGGCATTACCAAAAAGGTATATTGAAGAGCTTTAAATATCAAATAGAGCATTTAGTGTTTGGTATTAGAGAAAGTAGAAAGCTGATGATGTTTATAGAGTAGGGAAATGATACGGTCCTATCTGTACATTAGGAATGACAAGTTAATATCTATCAATCTGGGAATGTCTGAATAAGTTGTGTTATATGAAGAAAATGGTATATTATTGTTCTAGAAAAAATGATGAACAAGCTGATTGTTAGAAAATACTGGAAGGAAATATTTACATGAGCTGATGCGGAGTGAAACAAGCAAAACTGGGAATACATTGTACATGGTAACAAGATTATGATCAACTATGAAAGACTTGGTTTTTCTCAGTGGTGCAATGATCCAAGGCAATCCCAATAAATTTTGATTAGAAAATATCTGCATCTGGGAAATAAATATAAACTGCTTGCATTTTTGTTTTTCTTCCCGGATTATTTATACCTTCTGAATCCAATTCTCCCTGTGCAACAAGAAAACTGTTCGGTTCTGCACACATATATTGTATCTAGGATATACTGTAACCTATTTAACATGTAAAGGACTGCTTGCCATCTGGGGGAGAGGTGGAGGGAGGGAGGGGAAAAATCAGAACAGAAGTGAGTGCAAGGGATAATGCTGTAAAAAATTACCCTGGCATGGGTTCTGTCAATAAAAAGTTATTAAAAAAAAAAGAAAAATTATCCATTCATATGTTTTGAAAATAAAAAACTTTAAAAACAAACAAACAAAAAAAAAAAAAGAAAATATCTGCATCAAGAAAGAGAACTATGGAGATTGAACATAAATCAACACATGCTATGTTCGATTCTTTTTTCTGTTTTTTTCCTCTTCCATAGTTTTTTTCCCCTTTTGTATTGATTTTTATCTCCCAACAAGATTCACAAAAGTAATGTATTTTTAAAAAGTTAATATACATGGGATAGCTAGATGGCACAGTGGATACAATACTGGCCCTAAAGTCAGGAGAACCTGAGTTCTAATCCGACATCAGACAATTAATATTTTGTAGCTGTGAATCTTGGCAAGTCACTTAATCCCAATTGCCTCAGAAAAAGAAAAAGGAAAGAAGGAGAAAAAAATTAATATACATATATAACCAGAAAAAAATAACACAATAAAAGGAGGAACATAAGGAATGACAAGTTGGCAGTGACATAAAGAAAAGATGTTATGGAGGGGAAATATTGGAGGCAGAGACTAATTAAGAGGCTATTGTTGTAATCCAGTGTCTGAATTAGAGTAGTAGTCAAGTGCAGAGATGGAAAATGTTTGTAGATCTAAACCTATTGCTACTTTGACACAGAGAATGAGCTGAGAAGTTTCTGATATCAAAAAATTTATTTAACAATCCCCAAAAGCAGAAAAGAAACACACAACTTGTTACCTTAGTAATTTCACAGATAAGCTAATCAAGCACAGCAGTTGGCTCATCAGAACTCTTCATGTTTAGCTATAGATTCTAGTCATTTGCTTGAAAGGCCTCTAGTACAAAATCTATAGTATAAGGGATTTTGCCATCTCCATGCACTAATCTGACCTCAGGTATCAAGTACACATCTCAAACAGTTTAGACAAGAGATTTATTCTTCTTCCTCATTCATACTCTCTCTCAAACTTCTGGATCAATAAATCAATATCCTGAACACACTCAAGAATTAAGCTGCTTTAAGAAATAGTACAGGTTCCTTTCTCTCCCTGTTTATATCACTCAAAAATATCCTTCCAGTATTTTAAGAGCATCTGAGGGGGTTTCACTGTTGAGATGCTAGAATCTAAAAACCATTGCCTTTAGATGGTGACCCTAAATTTCTCATGAAGCTTTTATACACTCAGCAGTTATAAACATGAACTAAGGTGCATTTCTTCAGGAGGATCTTTGGTCTAAGGGAATCAATTGAACTCTTTCCTTTCCCTGAAAGAAACCCTTAGTGACCTAATACCTTTTGAAGTAACATTTGCTGCAAATAGGAGAACTGATACAACCTCAGAGATTTCACATCAACCTCTGAGATTTTAGAGCCCCCCAAAAGTGGGTCTTTTCTGGCAGAGATCTGCCTTTGAAAATTTAAAGACTTCATTACAGGAACCATATAGTCTTCTATTGCTGCCAGGATCAGGTCAGCAAGATAAATATGGATCTCCAGAAGGCTTTTCTGCTTTAAATGGATTCATGCTTTAAAACCAGGGCTATCCTCTAAGGTTTATTCAAGCTGAGATTCCATTTCATTTCTGTCTGGGCAAGAAGCTCTGGTACCTGTAAGCAGGTACCAATAAAAATTGTTTTCCTCTTGACTGTTGTAGTCTTCTGAAAGCCAAGCTTCTCCTTAAGCTACTTAGTCCTTTGTGGATCTAATTCAGAATTATGAAAATGATTAGTGAATAAAAACAAAACTACATGAGATTATTAAGGGTCTTCTAAGTACAAGCTGGCATTTAAAATTCTTAATCATGGGACTCATAGCCTTGCCAAGTCAGATTTTTTTTCCCAACCTGCTTTCTCATTTACTTTTCCAAAATCAAGTGAATGAGTGCTCTCTGGCTCACTCAATCTAGATTCATCTTCCTCTCAGAGTTCTAAGGTATATAAAGGTTTTTCTCTACTGCCATGGTTTGAAACTCCAGTGACTCTATTCCTTACATCATTAAAAGACTGTGACTAGTACAATAATTCTGCTTATCATTATATTATCTTAGCTATATCTACTATATTATTATATTAACTTAGCATCAGTTTATAGAAGGAGATATTCACTTCAAAGCAAAAACCAACATAAGAACATCTCATGACCACCACTATCGTCTTTCCCTATCTTTTCAGTATTTTGGTCTTTGGTGAATTAGGTTAGGAACTTAGTTCAATAATGGCTCAATAAGTTCATGCCTAATTGTCTGTTGGTGGGCAAGCATTCTGCAGATCACTTCAAAAGTCAATCTTTGCTCTTTGGGATACTGAAAGTATAACTTTGACTTAAGCTTCTTTTTTCTTATGGCTCTCCTGACCTTTTGAAGTTCTTAAGGTTTGCATGGTTTCTCACCTGTAAGTCAAAAGAAAATGGAGCAAAAAAAGGCCAAAGGTGAAGATATTATTCCTTTTAAATTCTTCTACAACCAAAGAGCCTTTTCTTTACCTGGTAGTCATCTGAGGATAACCAGTTATAAAACATCCATGCATGCTTCAGCCTCTCACCGGCCCTTCCCTTTCTCAGTATTATGATTTCCCCAAAATTAGCCTTCTGAGGTTCTCCATATGGAAAGACACCATTGCAGGAGCATTGTAAAGGTGCCAGACTTTCATTACAAAGGCAAAATTTACAAATATCAAGATGTAATGGGCTTTAAAATTTTATATTACTTTAAATTTATGGAATAAAACAAGTATTTCCATAATAGAGTACAATAAAAAGATAGTTGCAAATGAAACTGCAAATCTACCATGTGTAACTTGCAATTTCTTTTAAATATACAACAATGTTACATAAATTTTTTCCCCTTTTATTCTTCCCTTCACCATCCCCATCCTAGGGATAGTCATCATTAGGCACAAATATATATGAACATATTCTATACCATACTTCTATTAACAGCTTTTTCTCTGACAAATACTGTCTTTCTTCATATATCTTTTATAGTTAAGTTGTATATTTATAATAGTAAAAATAACTTATTTCCTTAAAGTCATTATTTTCTTTTTTGTTTTCTTTTTTTCGAAGGCAATTGGGGCTAAGTGACTTACCCAGGGTCACACAACTAAGAAGCGTTAAGTGTCTGAGACCAGATTTGAACTCAGATTCTCCTGACTTCAGGGCTGGTGCTCTATCTACTGCACCACCTAACTGCCCCCTTAAAGTCATTCTTAAAATAATATTATGATTATTGTATACAGTGTTCTCTTGGTGTGATTATTTTACTTTTTATTATTTAATGCAAGTTTTTCCATGTTTTTCTAAGACCATTAAGCTAATAATAATTTCTTATAACATAGTGGTATTCCATTCAAATGAACAATTACACGTTATCATTGATACTACAGCTACTTTCTCTCCCATTCTCACCTCAGCTGTCATATTTCTTACTTTGATAAACTACTGCTATCACTTAAGATACAATTGCTCAAAAGTTTAGAGGACTAAGCTTTGGTGATCCATACCCATGGTTACTGAATAAGGCAGCACTTGTTAGGGGTTATAGGAATTGCACAGAAAAATGGATTTTCCATATCTATAGGTTCCAGAGACTAAGTACCACACATAAGCCTGGAGTGATAGAGACTGGAAATCTCAAAGAAATTTATAATTATATACATGTAGAATTAGAAAATTCATTTTGCTTCTCAAGCCATTTTAAAAGATTCAACATATACTGAGTTGGCTTCAGAGATCAATTTGAAAAAAAGAATGATTCCAAAGTATGGGCATTTCTTAGTCTTGAGATTCTTCACTGAGAATAGTAGTGGGGTTTTTTTTGAGCTTAGAATAAGTCTATAATAAAGTTTGTTGAGTTGAATGATTGTTTATTGGATACAGAAAAATGAAGCACCAATAGCAATTGTCCTATCTCATCCTCCAGAGCAGGCAAGGATACAGCTAACAAGCCAGGTAAAATGAACAGAAGAATTAGGACTGATTGTTCATGCTGTAAGGATATCAAAATAGATTTTTTCTATCAGAAAAAAATATAGTATTTGAAAGAAAGCCATACTGTCCCAGATTAAGTAACAGTGTAATATATATTTGTTGACATTGAGAAAGAAAAACGAGAAAACTACATGGGCTCAAATACACTTGTTCTTGTTTGCCTTATTGAATTGTGATGAAGAAAGGGATTAATTTGAACAGTGATTACCATCCTATAAACACATTATGTTCTTATAGAGATTCCCTAGCAGGTAGCTCTGAAGAATAAATGAACTTCTAGATTTCCAATAATAGGCAATGGAAAACCTGAGATGGTTCAAGTTCCAGACTGCCTCAGTACCCATCATTTTCTGTACTTTTTCATGTTACCCATTACATTGGGTCTAAGAGGAACAGTTGCAATGCTCCTTCTATTGTCATTTCTAGGCACTCCCTTGGTCTCTTATTAGTAATCTTGTTGCTTTTAAATGCAACACAATTATAGAATTCCTTCCAATCAAAATTATGGCATCTGTAATATTCCATCATCTTTAAGTCATTCTCTTTCTAAGGCACCTAGTATACCTTCTTCCATGATAACATTAATAACTAGCCTCTTTCCCTTATATAAGGGATTTTATTACTAATTTAATACTTCTTCAAATTCCTTAAACTCCCATTTCCTCAACTTCCTTAACTTCCATGACCTACTCCTACATTCTTTCTCAGTCATACATTGTATCATCACCATTAATCCTCACATTACCTATAAGCATCTATTTCCCTAATTAGAAAAATCTGACAGTTCTCTGACCATGGCCTCCTGTTTTTCTGCCTTTCCCCATTCTTTACCACTTCTCTCCATTCCCACCAACTTTCTGTACTTTCTCAGGCTACTCTTGCTCAGACTTCACTCTGTTCCCTCTCTAACATCAACCTAGTAGTTAGCCATTTTAATTCTATACTATTCTCTTCTCTTTGAATCCCTTATCTGATGGGCTGATCTCTCACCAAAACCTAGATTATTTCTGCATATGCCTCTTTCCCTCCTACTCAGAAGCTGTTGAATAAATTTGAAGTAAATCTAATAACTGCTAATTGCATATATTCCCAAGTTATGTTATCAAAACTCTGTTGGACCTTTACTGCATTAAGGCCATTCTTTTATTCTTCTCATTTAATTCCTTAACTTACTCTTCATAAATGGTATTCCAAACCTTTTCTTACTTTTTGAAGCCTCCTTCCCCATCTCTCCCAAAGAAGAATTTTGTCTTTTATTTCAACAGAGAGAAAGGGGAGAACAGAGAGAGAGAGAAAGAGATTCCTACTATTATCTTCATCTCAAAACTCCTTGACAATATCTCCATGCTGTCCTTCTTTTCCTCAGTTTCTTACAAAGAAGTTCCCATTCTTGCCAAGGCCAATTCTTCTACATGTGTATTTTATTCCTATCCCCAACTGTATTCTTTAGCAGATTGTATCCTCAGTCACCTCCTCCCCCCTCTCTCTTTCCTTCCTTCCTTCTCTCTCTTTCCCTTTCTTCTCCCTTTTTATCTCTCCCTTCTCTCTTTGTCTCTCCAACCTTTTTCTGTCTCTCTCTCTGTCTCTGTTTCTGTTTCTTTCTCTTTCATACACACACACATACACACCTTCTTCAATCTCTCCTTCTTAACTATTGTTTCTCACTGCCTTCAAACATGCTCAAGTCTACTCCATACAAAAAAAATTAATAACTAGACCTTATTATACCTTCAAGCTATCATCCTATAGTTTTTCTTCCTTCGTGAGTAGGGATTATATTTCTAGCATCCAACACAATTCCTGATACAGTCACAGTCAATTAATAGTTATTAATTGAGTGAATTCTCCTTCTGATACTCTCTGTTTTACATTACAATGAAATCACTTAAGTTGTAACACTTAGGAGCTTCTAGGCTTTCTGAAAATGAACAAGCTCTTGACTGCTATTTCTAGCACACTTGGCCATATACACTAGCATTAGCTAAATATTCACATAGATCCAGAAAAGGCCTATGTTTATCAGTGGAAGTTTGTACCCATTCATATTCATTCTTAATGGTCTTAAGAGACCATTGGCAAAAAAAGGATTAGAGTTGATGAAATGGTGGCACAAATAGTATCTTTGTAATGTGCATGGTCATGATTGCAATAGGAAAAACTCTGAAAACTCAATTGGGTTTCTTGCTTCCAGGATTCTTGGTCTAAATTAGGTCATATTATTATAGGCATTGAAAATTTTTCTAGGACAGAGCTTAATAAAGACTTGGGTTACTGGGGCCTCTGGCTTCCTTTCCAATTCTCACTTAATGTGACTTAAAAGGCAAGACTTAGCAAAACCAAAAATATTCATTTCAACTAATTAGGCTAATCATGAGAACTTTGGCATCAATCTTGCCTCATCACTCCTAATTCATGGGATAGAAGTAAAGAAAATAGGAGCAGTATGGTGCTCTGAAATAGGAGTCATAGTACCTGAGTTTGAATATTCATCCTGTCACTTATTAAATTTGTGTGACCATGAGTAAATCACAATCCATGGGTTTATTTTCTGGGTCTCACTTTTCTCAAGGAGGTTAGGAGTGGATGACCTTTGAAGTCTCTTGCAACTCTGATTTTTGTTCCTATCAACATGAGCTTTTCTTCAAGTATTCTAATTTATTCTAATTTGTCCATTCCCAATTTCTTGAAAGGATTTCCAAAAAAATAATATTAACACCTTAAACAATCAGCTTCTCAGATATTATCTCTCTCTGCACATTATTAAGAGATGTGCATAGAGAAATCAAGGCAGCTAAAAAATTAATTACCAAAGCCTGGATACTTCAAACATGCATGGGAATTATTTTGAGTAAATGAACTTCACAGTACAACAAAACAGTAACAAATCAAAGTGTCAGCATTTATTAATTACCTTAGCTCATTTTGTTTGGGGAAAAGAAAAAAAAGAGACATCAGGGTTTGTAAAGAAGTGAGAAGGATAGGAAAACAAATCTATTTTCATTTCAATTCAGCACATCCAGCAACTTTTTTTTCTGCTTGTAGCAATACTGCAGAACACCATCCTGAGGTGAGCTGCACTATTAACCAAGAAAAAAATGATAAGAAATCTGAATAATGAAGGGAGTAGTTGGAGAGAAATCCTTTAAAAATAAGCTATGAAATTGGTCTGGCACAGAGAAGGGGGATGAGAGGAAGAAATGCTGGGTGCTGGAGATAACCCCACTTGTGGCTAAATTCCATATAGTTGTATCTTTCATTAATTGTCAGTATTTCATACTTTTTATTTCATTTCTCAGCTCCTGGCATACTGAGAATGCCACTTTTATTTTCTTCTCATATTCTGCCAATAGCATCCTGGACAAAGAGAAAACCTGCCATCATCAATCAATACTGTCCAAGTACTCAGTGGCCTTCAGGTTCCCAAGTACAGTTCCTGTAGAAATTAGTAAGGAAATGTTTTTTGTATCACTCTCAATAGAATTTGGCACAGTGGCAAAGTGTTTCAGCAATTCATTCTTCAGTCCAAGGCTCTGAACTCATTTGGGAGTTCAAAGGGAGGAATAAAGGGGGGAAAAGAGGAAAAGAATGGGGAATAGGAAAACAGAGCTAAACTTTTAGAAGTACAGTAAGAAAAAAAGCCCACACCAAAAAAACACCTTATTTTCATGAATAAATAAGTCTGCTGCCTCATTGCCTGCCCTGGGGCTTTTATTAGGGTTTATATTATTATACCACACATTTCTATCATAATAAACAGTCAGGATTGACCCATTTCAAATAAAGATTCTTAAGGTTCTAATACAACAATGTCTGTCCACTTGAACTTTCATCCAGAAAACAAGGAACAATGAATTGTAACAAAACTCTTTCTCAAAGTGGAATGGATTGTCTCTCTTATATCTCAGCAGAGGAAATGTGACTAATAAAGGAGAAAAATTGATGACACTGACTCAGCTTAGAACTGGATATAAATGATAGAATTGTTTGGTAAGTGTGACGAATGGAGCATGTTCGTGATTAAGTAATCTGAAGGTGAAAGACAAAGACCTGAAGAGATATAAAGACAGTTGGGATCAATATGTGTTAGATTCTGGGACATCTGAGGAGCAACACAATTGAAAAAGATTCAGGAGTCTGAGTGCAATCCTAAATCCAGGCTTCCTAGACCATGAAATAATCATCAGAAGATCCTGTGTGTCTCTTCATAAATATCAGCACAATTTCCACTCTCTAACCCTGTCATAAGTTACCTGTTTGAATGCCATTTTTGTTTCATAAGACAAGAGTTTTAGTTATATGCTGACTTTGGGTGTCAGCTCCCATTCCCATGGTTTGTCTGAGGGACTAAAGATATTCCAGGATTCCAACCAAAAACAGGGTTCTGATTTTGGAGAAATAAACCTAGAATTAAGGAAAATTATATGATTATGTTATATATGAGTAATGCATATTTTACTATGAATTTACTAATTCAATTATGAAATACATTTAAATTATGAACTTGAATTAGAATGGATGAATGAAGGAACATAAAAGAAGAAAGGGAAAGAGTGTTTACAACTAAGAGGCCAAAACAGAGATTGAATCTACATACTATTTAGAACAAAGCTCAAGATAGGTCACTGGCATAATATTATTGACTGAGGATAATTTTAGTGAGGATGATTACAAAAAGAACTTACTGGTTCCTAGAAAAGGAGAGGAATGGTTTCAATGCAACCTTGATCAAATGAAGAAAGTGAAACCCAGAAAGAGAAGGCTCAAAGTCATCCAACCAGTTAATATTAGAACCATGATGGTAATTTTCATCTGATCCCCAGTTAGAGGTCTTTCTAGGTTACCATACAGACTTCCTTATAATTTCTGAATGTGTTCATATCCTCAAAGAACAACCTAAGTGCCACAAGAATTAAGTTTGGGGCAAATCACCTTTGGATATTAAGCAGAACTGAACTACTAATATTTTTAAATTAAATTAAATTAGCATATTTTAAAATTAATATGTAACACACATGCATGTATATGTATGCACATGCAAGTACAATACATATAAACATATACTCACACACATAAGCATTCACTCATACTCATACACAATACACATACGGATTCCCAAAGAAACAAATTTTCTTAAATTTCAAGTCCTTCTTGAGAATGATGTGGACACAAAAGTCTAACATTCATGGGCGAATGTTAGAAGAGTAGAAAACAGAGGAGAAAGAAACAAATTCTTATTATTTATACCAAGCTCATTCTAATTCTGTACAATGTTGTTCTGACTTATCAGTTTTATGAATCTGCAGGTATGAGGGAATATAATAAAGCTATGTTTCCAGTGAATGGTTACATGCTGTGTACTGTATGCAGAGAGTAGAGGAGATTTATATCCCTATGGGCAATAAAATCATATGTATTCACTTGATATTGAGCAGACAAATGGAATTTCCCCAGTAATGCTCCCAGCCTAATTGCCAGGCTGGCAGGGAAGCTTGTACTTAGCTCAGAGCTCCTCAGCCCATTCAGAGTTATCACTAATATATCCACTTTCTAAAGAAATCCCAACCCCTGTTTTATATAGTCATCATCATAGAACCATAATATATCAGAAAGTGAGCTTAGAGATCCATCCACTCTACTCCTTCATTTACCAACAGTGAAACTGAGGCTGGAGGTGAGAGAGTAGGAAAGGTGACTTTCCCAAAAGTACATTGAAAATTAATCACTGGATGGAGCCACGATGGCAGAGAGGACACAAGCATCTTTCTGAGCTCTCTTTTACCCTCAAACTACTTTTTAAAAAAACTCAGCCTTGGAATTAGTACTTGACTGTCTAAACCCACAAATATTGGGAGTACAACACATTACCAACAGAAGTTAATCTAGAAATTAACCAGAAAAAAAGGTCTGCTTTTGCTCATGCATAGGGAAGGAACGGGGCTAGGCCAAGAAAAAACTCAGGCAGATAGGCAGTGAGAACATGGAAAACAGCTCACACTGAGCAGAGTAGAGGGGTGTGAGATGTGGTCATCACCAGCTGAAAATCTTCAAGGGAGAATTTTACCACAGTGTTGGCTACTCTGCCCTGGCAGCAAGGCAGTAGATCAACAGGAAATAAATAAACACAAAGGGTAAACACTAAAACCCCCAAATGCTAGAGTCTCTCGGGACCTGACCACACCCACCCAGCATTGGGAGGGACTCAGCATGATCTCAGCAAGCACAGATGCTGATCCCAGTGCACATGCTGATGTCAATGCAGCCATTGCTGTCCCACTGCTTATTCACTACTACTTCCTGTTTTCTGTTGAGGAAGCTTGGTAACCTCAAATTGCCCCCAAAGCAGACTGCAACATTTTTGTTTGTTTGTTAAAATGAATAAAAAGGCAAAACAGGCTCTAACTATAGATAGCTTCTATACTGAAAGCAGATTTCAAACCCAAAGGAGACTAAAAACAGTTTGTCTCTAGATGAAAACCCAAAGGTAGATATGATCTGGTCCCCACAACATAAAGCTCTCATAGAAAATATTATAAAGGCTCTTAAAGAGAGCTAGAAGAAAATGGGGAAAGGAAAGGAAAGCTTTGCAAGAGGGTCTGGATAAGACATGCAACTCATTGAAAGACAGAGTGGGAAAAAAATCAACTCCCTGAAAATCAGAATTAGTGAATTAGAAAAAGAAAATAACTCCTTAAAAAATAAAATTTGCAAATTGGAAAAAAAAATATCCATAGAACAAAACAATTCATTTAAAAACTCAATTGGACAATTACAAAGAGAAAATAAAAAGGTAAATGAAGAAAATAATTCATTAAAAATCAGAATTGAACAAATAGAAATGAATGACTTGAGGAGACACCAAGGATCAGTCAAGCAAAACCATAAAATGAAAAAATAGGAAAAATATTAAATACCTACTTGGGAAAACAACAGACCTGGAAAATAGATCTAGGAGAGATAATCTAAGGATTATTGAACTCCCTGAAAATCATAATGAAAAAAAGAGCCTAGACACTATTTTTCAGGAAATCATCAAAGAGTCTAGAGGTTATAGAAACAGAAGGTAAAATAGACATTGAAAGAATTAATTGATCACCTACTAAAAGAGATCCCAAAACCAAATTCCAAGCAATATTGTGGCTAAATTCCAGAACTATCAGACCAAGGAAAAAGTACTACAAACAGCCAGAAAAAAACAATTCAAATACAGAAGAGTCACAATAAGGATGTCAGGATCTAGCAGTGTTCACATTAAATGATGAAGGGCCTAGAATCTGATATTCCAAAAGGCAAAGGAACTTGGTATACATCCAAGAACAACTTACCCACCCAAGCTCAGCATTTTCTTCCAGGAAAGAAGATGGACATTCAATGAAATAGGTGAATTCCATTTATTTCTGATGAAAAAAAAAAACAGAGCTAAACAAAAAGTTGACCTCCAAATATAAGACTCAAGAGAAGAATAAAAAGGTAAAAAGAACTCTTGAGAACTGTATTTCTGTTATGAGGATATATAAACAGTACATGTATAATTTGGTTTTACTGTTATAATATAAAAAAAGATCTAGAAATAGAAAGGAAATTGTATCAGAAAAAGATATTACATATCACAAAGAGCCAAAGGAAACCTATTATATCTGAGATAAAGAAGGGAGGGGGATAAACATAGTGTGAATTTTGCTTTCATCAGAATTGGCTAAAAGAGAAAATATTAGACATATTTGGTTTACAGAGAAACTTCTCCCACCTTATTGAAAAGTGGGAGAGGAAAAGAGAAAAGGGAAGGAGTAGGCTAAATAGAAGGGAATACAAAAATTGCAAGTGAAAAGTTTAAGAAAAGGGGAAGAACTCTAAAGGGGAGGGATGCTAAAGAAGGAGGGCTGTATGAGGCAAGTAGTGCTCACAAATGTAATACTACAGAGAGGGGTAAGGGGAAAAGGAAAGAGAAAAGCATAATCTGGGGTTAACAAGGTGACAGGAAATACAGAATTAGTCATTTTAACCATAAATGTTAATGGGGTAAACTCCTCTATAAAGCATAATGGATAGCAGACTAGATTAAAAGCTTGAATCTTACAATATGTTGTTTACAGGAAACACACTTGAAGCAGGGAGATACATACAATGTACAGGTAAAATATTGGAGCAGAATCTACTATGCTTCAGATGAAGTAAAAAAAAAAGCAGGGGTAACCATCCTGATCTCAGATCAAGCAAAAGCAAAAATTAATCTAATGAAAAGAGAAGCTAAAGGGTAGCATAGATAATGAAGCAATATCAATGCTAAAGAGATATGCACCAAGTAGTATAGCATCTAAATTCCTAAAGGAGAAGTTAAGAGAGCTACAAGAAGAAATAGACAGCAAAACTATAAAAGTGGGAGATTGCAACCTTGCACTCTCAGAACTAGGTAAATCAAACAACAAAAAAATAAGAAAGGTAAATAGAATGCTAGAAAAGTTAGGCATGATAAAACTTTGGAGAAAATTAAATGAAGACAGAGGTGTACAATTTCTTCTTGGCAGTTCATGGAACCTATACAAAAAGTGATCATATATTGTCATATAAAGATCTTGAATTCAAATGCAAAAAGACTGAACGAGTAACTGCATCCTTTTCAAATCATGATGCAATAAAAATTACATTTCAATAAAAAATCAGGGGAAAATAGATCAAAAAGAAATTGGAAAGGAAAAATCTCATCCTAAAGTATTATTGGGTGAGACAGCAAATCAAAGACACAATTAATAATTTCATCCAACAGAATGACAATAATGAGATGACATGCCAAAATGTGTGGGATGTAGCCAAAGCAGTAAAACTGGGAAATTTTATATCTCTAGAGGCCTCCTTGTATAAAATAGAAAAAGAGAAATTCACTGAATTAGCCTTGGAACTAAAAAAGCTAGAAAAGGAGCAAATTAAAAGGAGCAATCAAACACTAAACTTGAAATTATAAAAATAAAAGGAAAGATTAATAAAATGAAAGTGAAATAAATATTGAATTAATAAATAATACTCAAGAGTTGATTCCATGAAAAAACAACAAAATAGATAAATCCTTGGTAAATTTGATTAGAAAAAGGAAAGAGAAAAATCAAATTGTTAATCTTAAAAATGAAAAGGGAGAACTTGCCACTGATGAAGAGGAAATTTGAACAATAATTAGGAGTTACTTTATCCATCTTAAATGAAATGGATGAATATAGGTTGCCCAGATTAATAGAGGAAGAAGTAAATTGGTTAAATAGTACCATTTTAGAAAAAGAAATAGAACAAGCTATTAATCCACTCCTTAAGAAAAAATCCCTAGGATCAGATGGATTTACGTGTGAAGTGTACCAAACATTTAAAGAACAATTAACTCCAATGCTATATAAACTATTTGAAAAAATAGGGATTGAAGAAGTCCTACCAAATTTCTTTTATGACTCAGACATGGTACATATATCTAAACCAGGTAGGATGAAAACAGAGAAAGAAAATTATAGGCCAATCTCCCTAATAAACATTGATGCAAAATCTTAAATAAAATATTAGCAAAAAGATTACAGAAAATCATCCCCAGGAACTACACTATGATCAAGTAGGATTTATACCAGGAATGCAGAGCTGGTTCAATATTAGGGAAATTATTAACATAATTGACCATATCTATAACCAATTTAACAAAAAGCCATATCATCATCTCAATAGATGCAGAAGAAATACTTGATAAAAAACAACACCCACTCCTATTAAAAACAATAGAGAGCATAGTTATAAATGAACTTTTCCTTAAAATAGTCAGTAGCATCTATTTGAAACCATCAGTAAGCATCATATGTAATGGTGATAAACTGGAACCATAAATTTAGATGCTACACAGCTTGATGTGTTGGTGTTTAATATTGATAGTGCTTCATTATTATCTATGTTACCCTGCAGCAAGGTATAGTTTCCTTCCTTATCTATTTTAATAAGATCAATTTTTGCTTTTGCTTGATCTGAGATCAGGATGGCTACCCCTGCTTTTTTGCATAGTAGATTGTGAAGCATAGTAGATTCTGATCCAGCCTTTCACTTTTACTCTGTATGTATTGCCCTTCTCCAAATGTGTTTCTTGTATAACGATAACATTTATCATTATAATTACTAATTTTGTATTTCCTACCATCTTGTTAACCCCAGATTATGCTTTTCTCTTTTCTTTCTCCCTTACCCCCTCCATAGTATTAAACTTGTAAGCACCACTTGCCTCACATAACCCTCCCTCTTTAGGATCCCTCCCCCCACCTTAGCTTCCCTCTCCTTTTCTTAAACCTTTTCCTTACAATTTCTGTATTCCCTTCTGTTTAGCTTACCCTTTCCCTTTTCACTTTTCCTCTCCCATTTTTCAATGAGGTGGGAGAAGTTTCTCTATAAATTGAATATGTCTAATATTGTTTCTTTTTAAGCCAATTTTGATGAGTGTAAGATACACACTATGTTCATACCCCTCCTTACTTTCCCTCAGATATTATAGGTTTCCTTTGCCTCTTCATGAGATGTAGTACCTCCACTTTTCCCTTTTTCTGATATTTCCTTTCCACCTCTAGATCCTTTTTTATGTTATAAAAGTAAAACCAAATTATACATGTATTCTTTTATGTATACTCATAACAGAAATATAGTTCCCAAGATTTCTTTTTACCTTTTTATATTGCTCTTGAGTCCTATATTTGGAGGTCAAACTTTTTGTTTAGTTCTGGGTTTTTTTGTCAGAAATAGATAAAATTCACCTATTTCATTGAATGTCCATCTTCTTTCCTGAAAAAAAAAATGCTCATTTTGGCTGGGTAAGTTATTCTTGCCTGCATATCAAATTCCTTAGCCTTTCAGAATATCAGATTCCAGGCCTTTTGATTCTTTAATATGGATGCTGCTAGATCCTGAGTAATCCTCCTCTGTATTTGAATTGTTTTGTAGTGTTAGCTGCTTGTACTATTTTTTCCTTGTTCTAATAGTTCTGGAATTTAGCCTCAATTTTTCTTGGAGTTTTGATTTTGGGATCTCTTTCAGTAGGTGATTGATGAATTCTTTCAATGTCTATTTTACCCTCTGTTTCTATAACATCTGGGTAGTTCTGTTTGACAATTTCTTCAAAAATTGTGTCTAGGCTTTTTTTCATCATAATTTTTAGGAAGTTCAATAATCCTCAGATTATCTCTCCTAGATCTATTTTCCAGGTCTGTTTTCCCAAGTAGGTATTTAACATTTTTTTCTTTTTTTTTTCTTTTTTGTTTTTGTTTTAGTTGACTGATTCTTGGTGTCTCCTCAAATCATTCATTTCTATTTGTTCAATTCTTATTTTTAATGAATTATTTTCTTCATGTACTTTTTAAATTTTCTTTTTATAATTGTCCAATTGAGTTTTTAAATGAGTTGTTTTGTTTATTGAATTTTTTTCCATTTTGCCAATTTTATTTTTTAGAGAGCTATTTTGTTTTTCCAAATTATTAATTCTGTTTTTGGGGAGTTGATTTCTTCATCCACTCTTTCTTTAAATGAGTAGGATGCCTTATCCAGACCATCTTGCAAAGCTTCCTTTTCCTTTCCTCATTTTTCTTCTAGCTCTCTTGTAAGAGCCTTTTAAATTTCTTCTATGAGAGACTTGTGTGGTGGGGACCAGATCATATCCCCCTTTGGGGTTTCATCTAGAGACAATCTGCTTTTAGTCTCTTCAGGGTCTGAATTCTACTCTGGGATGCCTTATCCAGACCATCTTGCAAAGCTTCCTTTTCCTTTCCTCATTTTTCTTCTAGCTCTCTTGTAAGAGCCTTTTAAATTTCTTCTATGAGAGACTTGTGTGGTGGGGACCAGATCATATCCCCCTTTGGGGTTTCATCTAGAGACAATCTGCTTTTAGTCTCTTCAGGGTCTGAATTCTACTATCAGTATAGAAGCTATCCATAATTAGACCCCATTTTAACTTTTTACTTATTTTTTAATAAACAAACAAACTGAAGTCTGCTTTTAGGACATTGTGGTGTTACCAAGCTTCCTATACAGACAACAGGAAGTAGCAGTTAAGCAGCAGTGGAACAGCAATGGAATCATAGGTTGCACTTTGAGATCATGCTGAGTCACTCTGGATGTTGGGTGGATGTGGCCAGGTCCCAAATGACTCTAGTGTTTTGGGGTCACAATCTTTACCCCCTGTGTTTATAGCTTCTCTGCTTATCTACTGGTTTGCTTCCAGAGCAAGGTAGCTCACACTGTGGTAAAGTTTTCTCTGAAAATTTGTGGCTGAGACCACACCCTGCCTCCCTCCAGTCTGCTCAGTGTAAGCTGCCTTCCATGCTTTCATTGCCAACTTTCCTGACATTGTGCCTGGTCTAATGGTTCCATCCCGGGAGCAAAAACAGATCTTTTCTGATGAAATTCGAGAATATCTTCTGTTAGTAATGTGTTGTACTCCCAATATTCATGGGTTTTGACAGTTGAGCACCAATTCTGAGGCCTTTCATAAAAGTAGTCTAGGGGCAAAGAAGAGCTCCACCCTCTGACACACCAGAATTTGTAAACAAGTAGTTGGACATTTGTGATTCCCCCATGCTTGTTCTAATCTCTTTCTGACTTGGGTAAATTGTTCAGGAAAGTTTAGTTTTAGTGTGTTTGGAAACTGTTCATCTTGGAGGCCTTTCTTTCTCTCATTATATCAAGTCCTTTTAAATGTCATTCTCTCTATAACAACACTGAAGTAATTATGAGAAAGCTAGTGCTGATAAATTGAGGTTCCTAGAGGGGGTAAACCCAAATCATCTGAAGCTAACATAATCTGAAAAAAAATCACTATTTCTGCATCCCTGGCTACACTTTGGTATTAGGATCCTTATATATTCTCTTTCCCAAATTTGATGCTGATCGAAAGATCGAAAGACTCATTACTAAAAAGATTTCTTCTTATGCATCCAAATATACAGAGCAATTCATAATTTTTCAGCCCTTCACTTAGCCAGCTTTCTTTCCTGCCTATTCAGTTTGTGCCACCCCAAAGACCAGTTACCTCTTTCCCTTTGGGTGTGTAGCTTCTTTGATGTTAAAAGTCAATACAAAAATGTTATCAGGTCATAAGTCAGGTAGCGGCACTAAGAAATAACACATAATTACATAGAGGATTTTCATATCTCTCTCTCTCTCTCTCACACACACACACACACACACACACACACACACACATACATACACACACACACACACACACACACACACACCAAGACAAGTAAAATTTCCTCTTTTCATTGTTTAACATTAAACAAGTATCTAGAAGTAAAATAATACGTAGGGAGAAAATCCTCTCTGAGGTATACAGAAAAATACTTCCCACTAAAATGGAAAAATGGCTTGGTAACATTTAAGTATAAAATTATTGCGATTTTATCCTCAAAAACTTTCACTGGTGCTTTGGTTTTTTAACTGGTCCCCAGAATACAATCATGAGGTCTAGATGGTGGCTAGTCTGATTCAGTAAGGTCCTTCTCATAAAAATTAAGCAGCATTTCAGGTTCTTTCCACTCTACTAATGCTTCTCCTTCCGTTTTTCCCCTCCTTTTGTCTTATGCTATTCCTTTTTTCTTCTGCAGACAAAGCTGTGAAACATCCTTGGATATTATTTTTCATTTATTAAATCTTATAGTTGTCCTTTCTGTCCTCTACTTTCCAGTCAAGCTCACTTCCTCCTCTTTTAATTTTTCCCTACTTTCCTGATTACTTCTTCAACATTAGCTCCCATTATTCTTCCAGAGGATATTTCTTTCACAATAAGGGCAATAAAGCCAAGAAGGAGGCAAAAACAATAAGATGAATTCTCTACTCTTAGAAACACAGAGTTGGAAATGAATTCTTTAGCTTTTTAAAATGTAATGGGAATGGGAATAAAGAGAAGGGAGGTGAAACTCAACAGACTGACTAAATCTCAGCAAAAATCTTTCATTGTTCCTTCCCAGCCTAATGAGAGGATGCTTTTCTTATGTAATCAAAACAGTATCAATTTCATGCTCAATAGTTTTTTAAATGAACCACAAATTTCTCAGTTTGTTGCTTTTTTTTTTTTTTTTTTTTTTTTTTGCTTTTGACAAAGGACAGTATTGTTTGGCAATACTTTACAAACGTAAAGATGATACAAAGAGAGAGAGAGAATGTGTGTGTGTGTGTGATTCCTAGATAACTGTCCTTCATTTTAAGTAAAAATCCAGAATTTGAACTCCCTGAATTAAGAAAGTCAGTAGCACTAATTTATTGTGTGCTCTACTTGTTTGTATATGGATCATACCTCTTCTTATTATAGGTTCTATTTAAACAAAATCCATGTTTTATTTCCTCCTTTTTTCCAGTGCCTGAAGCTATGCACTACAGTCATAGTTCCCATATGGCTGTCTACATGGACTTGATTTAGTCCAATTTATTTTTTCCATGCCCTACACTCCTTTAATGCCTTGCTATAGTTCATGTAATACATCAGTGTCCCTCAATCAGATCTGAGGGAAAAAGAACAATTTTCTTCATTAATATTAATTGGATTTCTTTCCTAGGCAAGTATCTTGAGAGAAAATTTAAGTCATCGCCGGACTACGTATTTCACACTATTATGTTTCACATATATATAAAAGACATGCTAGTACAGGGAGTACTTTTTTTGAAAGCTAAATGTTCTTGATGAATTAAATTTTTATAAACAATGAGGTTACATCAAGTTTTCATTTGCATTTTCTAGAAACAAGGGCAGGAAATATTGCTTACTACCCCATTAGTTTTTTATCTCTAGATCATATTTTGTTAATGGGACTGACAGCATTCAAAACAAGCTATCTTTCTACATGATTATTTGAACTAAGTTACTTCCCATCACAGAATTAATCCCTGGAAGTATTTAGTCTTTTCCTATTGAATGAGTCCCAAATACAAATGCACATGCATCCATACTTAGTCCATTCTTAAATCAAATGAGATTTGAAATCAAAGACTCAAAGTTAAAAACTCAGCTCCAGTAATTAGTACTTACAACTATGAAGAAATTGATTTGTTTCTCTGGACTCAGTTTTTTCATCTGTAAAATGAGAGTTTTGGAATAGATGGCTTTGGGGGGGTCCCTTCTAGTTGCCATTTTATGTATGAATGCATGGGAAGAAATAATAGAGTAAATGTAAATTAATAATTGGTAAAAAAAAAAAAAGAAAATGAAAAATTTCCCTTATGTTTAGTGGTCCTAAAAAAAATAATAAAAATGTACATTTCTACATAGTGCCTTAAGTTTTATGAAGTAGCATACTTACCAAGTAGCTCACAAAAATCCATAGAGGTAAGTAGTACCATTTTTAAGGCCTGAAAAATGCTTGACATTTATTATCTCATTTGATTCTCACAACAGTCCTTTGAAATAGATGCTATTATTGTCTCTATTATATAATTGACAGAGAAATTGACACAGACACAAATTAAGTGACATGGACCTTAATCATACAAATAGTAAGTGATATTTTAAATAAAATTTAAAAAATAAATTTGTTGTAACATTATTTTTTTTTTTGAGTCTGGAATTCTTTCTCTCTCTTACTACACTTACCTCCAGTGAAAAGGCAAGAAATATGTTATCAGTTATGCATATGAAATCCTGCAAACTATATTTCTGTATTGGCCATGTTAAAAAGAAAAGCAAAAAAAAGTAAAAACTGGGCTTTAATCTTTAGACTCCACATCAATTCTGTGTCTGGAGGTGATAGCATTTTTTATAAGTCCTTTGGAATTGTCTTCAATCATTGTCTTTATCAGAATAAATAAGTCCTTTACAATTGATTATCTTGCAATATTGCTATTTTTGTTACTACAGTCTCCTGGTTATTTTATTTTGCATCAGTTCATAGAAGTCTTCCCAGGTTTTTAATGAAACCATTCTGCTTGTTGTTTCTTATAGTTTACTATAGCACAATAGTATTCTATAATAATTATATACCATAACTTGTTCAGTCATTGCACAGTTGATGGGCATCCCTTCACTTTACAATTCTTTGCAACAAAAAATCATGCTATAATTATTTTTTACATATAGGCTCATTTTGTTGGGGTTTTTAAAAATCTTACTAGGGTACTAACCAAGCAATGGTATTGGTAGATCAAAAGGTATTGTAGTTTTATACCCCTTTGGGCACAGTTCCAAAGTGCTCTCCAGCACTAGTCCATAACTCTACCAACAGTGTACAAGTGTCTCAACTTTTCCACATCCTCTCCAATACTGATCATTTTCCTTTTCTGTCTTATTAGCCATTCTGATAGGTGTGAGATGGTACCTTAGAATGGTTTTAATTTTAATTTCTCCAATCTGGACAATATATGAAAAAGTAGACATCACCTCACCAATGAAATGTTTTTTTTTTCAGTAACAATGTATGGCTGTAAGAGTTGAACTATAAGAAAAACTGAACTTTCTTTCAAGGCTGGAGAAAAGAAAAGAGACAGCAAGAAGGTCAAATTAGCCATTACTTAAGGAAATTAATTTAGGTTGTTCATTGGAAGGCCAAATAGTATAGCTGGTCTAAACATTTTGGTCATAAAATGAGAAGCTAGAACTAATTGGAAAAATCCCTGATGTTAGGAAAGATTGCAAGCAAAAGGAAAAGGAAACTACAGAATGATAGAATTGATAGAAAGTATCATGGAAACAATGAGTGTGAACTTGAAGAGACTTTGAAAAACAGTGGTAGCTAAAAGGCCCTGATGTGCTGTGTGGTTCATGGAGTCAAAAAAAAGTCAGACACAACAAAATGACTAAACAAAAAATCAATAATGATTTAGAACATTTTTTTTCATATGACTATAGACAGCTTTTATTTCTTCTGAAAATTGCCTGTTAATATACTCTGAGCATTTAGCAATTACAGAATGACTCATATTTTTATAAATTTGACCCAGTTCTCTCTATATTAGAGAAATTAGGTCTTTATCAGAGAAATTTGCTATAAAAATTTCCACTAATTTTCTTCTTTCCTTCTAATCTTGGCTTCATTGGTTTTGCTTGTGTAAAAAATATTTTAATTTAATGTAATTAAAATTATTCATTATATTTCCCATGATCCTCTTTACCTCTTGTTTGGTCACAAAAACTTCCCTTCCTTTATCCACAGATCTAACAGGCAAAATTTTTCCATGCTCTCCTAATTTATTTGTGATATCACACTTTATGCCTAAATCGTGTGCCTATTTTGATCTAATCTTGGTGGTATGAGATATTGGTCTATATTTAGTTTTGCCAAACTGCTTCCAGTTTTCTAGAATTTTTTTGTCAAATGTTGAATTCTTGTTTCCAAAGCTTAGACTCTATAGTTCTTAAAGTATGTAGTACTTTATTATTATCTACTACTATAACAGTGAGGTGGCATAGTGGATAGACTCATCTTCCTGAATTCAATATTGGCTTCAGACACTTGCTAACTATGTGACCCTTGGCAAGTCACTTAATCTTGTCTCCCTCAGTTTTCTCATGTGAAAATGAATTAGAGAAGGAAATGACAAACCACTTAGTATCTTTTCCCAGAAAATCCCAAATGGGGTCATGAAGAGTCAGACATGATTAAATTGAATGAACAACAAAATTGTGTAGCTAATCTATCTGGCATTATATTTCTTAGTACCAGATAATTTTCATCATTACTGCTTCATAATATAGTTTGATAGTGGTACTCATACTTCTAGGTTGCTTCTCTTACATTTTTTTTCATAGTTTCCCTTAATAATCTTAAGCTTTTCTTCTTTCAGATGAATTTTGTTCTCTTTTTAACTCTATAAAATAATTTTTGGTAGTTTGTCATGGCACAGGAAAAATAAGTTAATTTAAGTAAAATTGTCATATTTATTATATTGCTTTGCCCTGCACAAGAGCAATTATTATTTCTCATGTTATTTAGATTTATCTTTATTTTTGTGAAGTGTTTTGTAACTATTTTCATATGGTGCCTAGCTTTATCTTGGTACATAGATTCCCAAATATTTTACATAATTCCAGTTACTTTAAATGGAATTTTTTCTATCCCATCTTGCTAGACTTTGTCGTAATATTTTTTAAAGAATGAATCACTATATTCATGGTTTGGTGATAATTTAGAGGGTTCTCTAGGAAAGTATCTCAGAGATATGTCTTTTTCTCTTTGCTGTTTAATGTTTGTTAATAAACTTTTTTTCTCTTTTTGCTAAGGCAATTGGAGCTAAGTGACTTGCCCAAGATCACAAAGCTAGTAAGTAAGTGTCTGAGGTCAGATTTGAACTCAGGTCCTTTTGACTTCAGGGCTGCTGCTCTACACACTGTGTCATCTAACTGAATTCTGAGTTTTTTTTTTTTTTTTAAATCAATGACTTGGAAAAAGGCGTAACTGACATAGTCATCAAATTTGTAGATAACACAAAGCTAAAATGGATAAGGAATTCAATATATGACAGATAGGATTGAAAAAAAAGCTTGACAAGCTAAAACATTTGATTTAATTTATTACAATGGAATTTAATTAGCATCAATATAGTCTTACAGTTGGATTAAAAAAATCAACTTTTATATTATAAAGCAGCAGTCACCAAAACCATTTGGTATTGGCTAAGAAATAGATTAGTGGATCAGTGGAAAAGGCTAGGTTCACAAGACAGAATAGTCAATTATAGCAATCTAGTGTTTGACAAACCCAAAGCCCCTAACTTCTGGGAAAAGAATTCATTATTTGATAAAAACTGCTGGGATAACTGGAAATTAGTATGGCAGAAATTAGGCATGGACCCACACTTAACACCATATACCAAGATAAGATCAAAATGGGTCCATGACTTAGGCATAAAGAACGAGATTATAAATAAATTAGAGGAACATAGGATAGTTTATCTCTCAGACTTGTGGAGGAGAAAGAAATTTGTGACCAAAGATGAACTAGAGACCATTACTGATCACAAAATAGAAAATTTTGATTACATCAAATTAAAAAGCCTTTGTACAAACAAAACTAATGCAAACAAGATTAGAAGGGAAGCAACAAACTGGGAAAACATCTTCACAGTTAAAGGTTCTGATAAAGGCCTCATTTCTAAAATATATAGAGAACTGACTCCAATTTATAAGAAATCAAGCCATTCTCCAATTGATAAATGGTCAAAGGATATGAACAGATAATTTTCAGAGGATGAAATTGAAACTATTACCACTCATATGAAAGAGTGTTCCAAATCATTATTGATCAGAGAAATGCAAATTAAGACAACTCTGAGATACCACTACACACCTGTCAGATTGGCTAAGATGACAGGAAAAAATAATGATGAATGTTGGAGGGGATGCGGGAAAACAGGGACACTGATGCATTGTTGGTGGAGTTGTGAACGAATCCAACCATTCTGGAGAGCAATCTGGAATTATGCCCAAAAAATTATCAAATTGTGCATACCCTTTGATCCAGCAGTGTTTCTATTGGGCTTATATCCCAAAGAAATACTAAAGAAGGGAAAGGGACCTGTATGTGCCAAAATGTTTGTAGCAGCCCTGTTTGTAGTAGCTAGAAACTGGAAAATGAATGGATGCCCATCAATTAGAGAATGGCTGGGTAAATTGTGGTATATGAATGTTATGGAATATTATTGTTCTGTAAGAAATGACCAGCAGGATGAATACAGAGAGGACTGACGAGACTTACATGAACTGATGCTAAGTGAAATGAGCAGAACCAGGAGATCATTATACACTTCGACAACGATATTGTATGAGGACATATTTTGATGGAAGTGGATTTCTTTGACAAAGAGACCTGAGTTTCAATTGATAAATGACGGACAAAAGCAGCTACACCCAAAGAAAGAACACTGGGAAACGAATGTGAACTATCTGCATTTTTGTTTTTCTTCCCGGGTTATTTATACCTTCTGAATCCAATTCTCCCTATGCAACAAGAGAACTGTTCGGTTCTGCAAACATATATTGTATCTAGGATATACTGCAACATATCCAACATATAAAGGACTGCTTGCCATCTAGGGGAGGGGGTGGAGGGAGGGAGGGAAAAAAATTGGAACAGAAACGAGTGTCAATATAAAGTAATTATTAAATAAAAATTTTTTAAAAATCAACTTTACAAGTATGAGATGGAGAAGATAATGCCAACATAGTAGTACATCCAAAAAAGGTTTTTCAGTTTTAGTAGAGTACAAGATTGATGAGTCAACAGAATGATTTGGCAGTCAAAAAAGGTATTAAGATCTCAGGATTCTTTAAAAGGATACTTTCCTCACTTTGAAAAGCAACAGTCATGCTGTACATGTTATCCTAGCCAGAACACATTTGAAGTATTGTATTTGATAATGGTTGTCACATTTTAGGAAGGACAGTCATAAACTGAACCATGTTCAGAGGGCACACAAAATTCGGTAAAGTCTCAAAGTTTATGTTATGTTAAAAAGTAATTGAAGGACTGAAGATAAGGGAGACATAATAGCTGTCTTTAAGAATTTGAAGGACTATCTTATGAAAAAGGTTTAAAAACTTGTTCTCCTTGGCACCAGAGAGTATAAAAAAGACCAAAGAAGGGAAATGGCAAAAAGGCATGTTTCAGTTTCATGGAAAGGAAAAAAAAAACTTTTTAATAATCATAGCCATCCAAAAATGAAACACATTGTCTTAGAAGCCAGCAGGCTTAGAGGTTCTTCCTCATTAAAGATCTTTAAGGAAACATTGGGTAGCTACTTACTGAATACAAACATAAAGGAGACTCCTGTTTTGGCATGAATTGGAGTAGACATCCTCTGAGACCTTTACCTGTTCTAAAATTCTGGTTTCTAAAGGCTTTACTCTAATGAACATAAAATCCAAATTATTGGCTTCAGTGCTTATCCTAAGGAAACATATAGAATAGTCTTAGACCCAGCTTAATAGACTCCAATGTGGAGGGCATTTTTCCAGACACTACCTCATCTCTGTCATCTTGTTATCTGTAGCAGTGGGAGTTGACAGATGTTGCTCCAAGCAGAAAAAAAGGCTTCAACAACTAGCCATGAAGATGTACAGCACTGTACTGAAAAGAGTAATAGATATGGAGTTAGGATACCTGAGTAGAGCTATAACTTAGCATGAGAGAACCTATAATTTATCACAATGTAGTGACATATGGAGGTGTGTTCTTCCTTCTTGTAATGACCACCATTCCTTCACCTTAGTTTTCCACCAGTTCTTTGGTTAATATTCTTAAAGTCCCATCAGTGTGTCTACTACCTCCTCAGGTCTCTCATCTCCCTTTGTGCCAGACAGTGCTGGTCAAACTTTCAGGCTCCTATTTCTCCCAGTCCAACTATACATATGGTCAGTTTACACATGGCACCAAGGCTGCCATCAGCATTATCCTTTCTCCCCTTAATTCTGATCTGAATTAATACAACCCAGGCATAAAAACAACCTGCTATAACTCTGATCCTGATTTTGTGATTTGTTACTATTATAACTTTCTGGAAGTTATTTCCTATACATGGACCCTTGTTTTCTCTTCTGTGGAATATACAGAGACCCCTGAAAGACTCCTTCCAATTCTAAAATGCTATGATCTTGACCATCAGTCACACCTCAAAAGGTGTCAAATGAAGCAATTGTTTCACATGTTCAAATAGCAGCTGTGGAATGTGGAGGGTGGGGACATGGGTTGTTTTCTTAAGCCAGTAAATGTTGCTCTTAAATAGAAAAAGGATGTTCTAGCTAAATTTCCAATTGCAGTTCACATGAGAGGGCAATGAGGGAACTTAATCCCCTGCTGGTAAACATATGTTACCTAAATATTCTATTGAAAGGCAATTGCAAATTAAAATATTAAGGATGTTGCAACACCTGTCACTGAGAACATATTCCATATAAAATGATCACTAACACTTTACCTGTTATGGGTCAATCAATTGATCCAGCCACTAGACTGTAATATTACCTCTAGATTTTATCTTTGCAAAATTAACAATTTAATTTAAGATGTGATGATTATTTCATTTTAAAAAATTATGGCTATTTAGCACAGTTTAATAGAATAAGTTGAGAAATATAAGTTCAAATTCTGACTCCTGAAAATACTAGCTATATATAATAACCACAGGTAAATTGTATAACTTCTCTGAATCTATAATAATATTCATATAACCTCACAGAATCATTGCAAGGAAAATATTTTGAAAGCCATAGGGTTGTAGAGATACATAAATTGTTATTGTTGTTGTTATTTTCTCTTCAAAACTTAAAAAAAATTCTCAGTTTGCAGCTTTTTATAAAATCATAGGGAGGGGACAGGAGGAAATTCTTTCATTAGAAAATGTTGGCCAGAGTGGTATTTAAGTTTAAATTAAAGAAAATTCCTCAGTATACAAATTTAGGTTCATATGATGTCAGTCATCTAGCTAACTTAATGAAAGCATGACAATAAGGATAAAGCATATGAGAAATGTTGGATTTCTTTCTATTACTGGACACTGTAGGAAATGATAGGTAAAGCATACTAACTATATTGCACTAGCAATCTTTGCTTCCATTTATGAAATCCATTTCTTGAGATGTTCCCCTCTCTTCTTTAGGAATGCTAACTCTTGATTCAACAATATTTGTGTGTGTGTGTGTATATATATATATATATATATATATATATGTATATATATATATATATATATGATACATAATATATATACACACATACACGCGCACACACACACACACACACACACACACACACACACACACATATATATATATATATATTTAATAAGGGAATGGATTAAATGTTGTTAATCATGTTTTATCTTTCCATCAGAATCAACCTCTCTAGTATTAGGTATCAAAATTTAATCAATATTAACTCAAGACAAAGTTTGAACATTGTAAATTGTTTGACGGTAAAATCTTTATTTTTTTAGTGATACAGTTTAAATATCTGCCAAACTGCTCTCCATCCCAATTTTGCATCCCATAACGAATAATTTAACAAACATCTAGAAACTAAGGGGGATTTTACTACATAGATTCTGGCTTACTGCAGGGGTAATCAAACTTTTTAAATAGAGGGCCAGTTCACTGTCCCTCAGACTGTTGGAGGGTCGGACTATAGTAGAAACAAAAACTTTGCTTTGTGGGCCTTTAAATAAAGAAACTTCATGGCCCTGGGTGAGAGGGATAATAGTCCTCAGCTGCCACATCTGGCCTGTTGGCCATAGTTTGAGGACCCCTGCTAAAGTGAAAGAAATCCTGAATTTTAATTCTGGCTCTGCTACTATGAGACCTTGGTTAGGTCACAAATCTGTTGGGAGCCTTAATTTCCTCATCTTTAAACTAGATGACCTCCAATTCCTATACGATCCTATAATTTTATGGTCCTATTCAGCTTTAAAATTTCATGTCACCACTTCATTAAACACTTATAAGTGTATGTAAATCATTAAGCGTGACATAAAAAGGTATAAAATATACCCCAAAAAGCCTACATATTAGCATATTAGCAAGATGGGAAAATGTGCAAAGTTGAATATTTCAGTGATCTATTGAAACATGTAGATGGTATTGGGCTCACAAAGGTAATGCAATGAAACATAAGTTGTGGCAGGTTTGTCATGCTGTGGGCTTCACAAAATTGCTCCTTACTAAGAATCAGAACTATATAGGAATATTGCCCATGTCAGAGAGACTGTGTGCCCTAGGGAATAGACTTTGCACTGCACTACAGAGGGAAGATTTGGATTTGAATTCTATTTTAAACACCTACAAGTTACAATGACAAGCCATTTTAACTCTTTGAGCCTCAGTTTCTTATCTGAAGGATAATACTCAACAAATCCTTACACAGTATTATAAGTTTCAAATCTGTGTAAAGTGCATTTCAAACCATAAAGATGTCTGTTATTACAAAGATTCTCCAATTAATTTCATTTCTCAAAGATAGTCAGAATCTCATTCAAATATAATCCCTTTCAAAAATTTGTAAAACTCCATCACTATCATCCAACTAATCACTGATTAAATATTGCTCCAGTTAAATAAACAGCTACCTATAATACTGTTTTGCCAAAAGTCTAGTCTTCCCAGCACTCCTTATTACATTAGTTGGAAGGTTGAATACTAAGAAGAGGCCAATGAATTTGGCAATTAAGAGATCCACAAATAAGAATGTTCTATATTCTCACAATAGCCCATCCCAGTATTCAGTGATCCAAGTTTTAATTCCAACTCTTCATACTACTGTTTCAGACTATTACCCTTTCTTTCTCTGGGAGAGTAAACCTGGTCAAAAGTCTGTGTAAGTATCTTTCATTTGCTTCAACTGATTACCAGCTCTTCCCTCAGGGTTCTTTTTATGAGGCAAAAAAAAAAAAAATTCTAATTATTTTCTTCCTATGTCTTATTTTCTAGCTCTGCAGTTCTCTCTGCTACTTCCTTTGAACCTTCTCCAATTTTTCCACATCTCTTAGGTTATATAAATGACACCTGGGTAATGCTTTATTCTGATTAGGATTGAAAATGATGGAAATGTCACTTGATGGTTCTGCCCAGGACTTGATTTCTGCCTCCCAAACAAATGGTTCAGAGAAGACAGGGAGCTTGCTATCCCTGCCTGAGGCTATTTGTGGAAACAATAATCCTAATTCTGGAATATCATTAGTAGTAATCAGAGCCTCAGTTAAGAAATAATATACACTAGCTGATAATTTGCTGGAAGGGAAAGGATTTGTGAAGTCCTTTGTCTGTGCCTCTAAAAGAAAAAAAATCAATATCTTAAATAGTAGTATTTTAGGCAGTCTAAATTGAAAATTTTCTTGATGAATCATAGTGATATACAGAAAAGAGATGCTAAACTTTTTGTATACCACATGCTGGCAGCAATAAATGGGCAACTCTATTTTAAATTAAATTTTATCTTTTTCAGTTAAAAATAAACTTTCCTTCCTTACCTCCTGCCTTTGTAAAAAAAAAATAGTAATAATCGTAATAAATACATATAACCAAGCAAAACAAATTCCTATACTGACCATTCCTATACTGATACCAAAAAAAATGTTTATATCTTGAATCCATCACCTCTTTGATAGACATCAAAGCAGCATATTTCAATATGAATCCTCTCGAATCTTAGTTGGGCACTGATCAGAGTTCCTAGGTCTTTTAAAGTTGTTTTTTCTTTTTATATATAATATTGTTAATATTTTAATTGTTCTCTTGGTTTTGGTTATTTCATACAAGTCTCCCCAGGTTTTCTTGAAATATCTCTTTCATCATATCTTATAGCACAATAATATTTCATTACATTAATTTACTATAACTTGTTACATCATTACCAAATTGATAGAATCCCCTAAGTTTCTACTTTTTGCCACCATAAAAAGAGGTGCAATAGATTTGGTTGTATATATACCTTCTTATTCTCTTTCCTTGATTTCTTTGAGATGTAGATTGGGTAGCATTATCAGTATGTCAAAAAGTATACATAGTTTAGTCACTTTGGAAGCCTCGTTCCTAATTTTTTCAGAATGAATGATCCAATTCACAGCTTCATTGATAATGAAACCATAGACTTGTTTTCTCATAGCCCCTCCAACTTTTGAATTTTTTGGTCAACTCTGCCAATTTCATGAATGTGCATTATAAACTTAGCTGCTTTATTTGCATATCTCTAATTGTAAATAACTTAGATTATTATATATGTAGGTATATATATGTATTATATATATACATATATATGACTATTGATATCTTGGATTTCCTCCCTTGAAAATAGCCTATTAATTTTCTTTAATAATATGTTAATTGGGGAAATGGTTCTTATTCTCTTTGTAATGCCAGAGAAACTGAGGTAAGACAGAAATTGGTTTATAATCTTTTAATGTGGAGAGTTTTTTAGACTAGCCAGCCAGCCAGATGGAACTCATCTCCAAAAAACATTTGGCCCTGAGGAACTGAGGCAGAGATCTTTTGTAGCATTTTAGCTAAATAGGATTTGCGAACAGAATACATAACCTGAGTATATGATCTTAGAAGGGAAACAAAGGCAGATAAGAGGAGGTGAGAACACTAGGTGAGTAGACAAGTCATAATTCCAGGAAAGGATCATAACTTAATCCTGACAAAATAAGAGTCAAGATAAGAAGGTCGAGGGCAGGAGACAGTGAGGCAAGGAGCAATACTCAAACAGAGGGGGAATTATCCTAGCAAGAACTGAGATAATGCACCTGGATTTTATGACTCAAGGGTTTGCCAAGGATTTTCCTGACTCAATTGTTCCAGTCCTAATGGCAAGGAAGGGAGTGGCCATAATAATTTTATTCAGGACATAGCAATTCAGGACATAATATCCTAAATTGAATTAAGTTCTCTTTATATGCACACATATGAAAGAGGACCTTTTTCTGAGAAATTTTAATTTTTCTTTCCCAGTTGTCTCCTCTCCTTTTAATTTACACTACATAGGTTTTATGTAAGAGCTTGTTAATTGTATGTGATCAAAAGTGTTCATTTTATCTTCTGGAATCTTCTCTATGCATTGACCATGAATTCTTTTCCTGTCCATAGATAAGAAAAGCAATTGTTTTTCCTAGTTCCTCTACTTTGATTATGATTTCTCCCTTTATTTGTAAGTCATTTATTTTAGCATATGGTAAGAGATATTGGTCTAAAGACATAAAAATTAGGCACAAGACTATTTTCTAGTTTTCCCACCAGTTTTTGTTGAATCATGATTTTTTAACCCAGTTAAGATTTCTGGATCTTAGACTAGAACGCTAGACTACTACTATTTGTTTCTGTGCATTGCATCCCTAATATGTTGCATTGATTAACCTCTCTATTTCTTCACCAAAGTACTAAACTGTGTTGATGAATATTGCTTTCTACTATATTTGAAGTTCCATATTACCTTCTTTCCTACTTTAAAAGTATTTTTCCTTGACATTTTTATTATTAATTTTTAATATAGTCAATTAGATTTATGTTTTTTCTAATATTGAATCAACTGCATTCCTGATATACATTCAAATTGGTCACAGTACATAATCTTTGTGATATCTTATTGTTGAATCTTTGCTAATGTTTCATTTAACATTTTTACATTAGGGATATTGTTTAAGGGTTTTTGTTTGTTTGTTTGTTTGTTTTGATTCTGTCTGGTTTAGAGATCAAAATTATATCAAAGTCTTTCCTATTTTTTTGAAAGTTTGTTTAATGTTTTAATTACATTTTCTTTGAATGTGTTAATACATTTGTAAAGCCGTCTGTTCCTGAGTTTGTTTGTTCCCTCTGAGAGTTCATTTATGATGTATTCAATTTCTTAGTCTGATATTGTGTTGTAGGATTTCTCTATTTCTTGTTCTGTTTATCTAGGCATTGTATATTTTATTCAAATTAATCCATTCCATTTAAAGTTGTTAGCTTCATCAACATGTAGTTGGGCAAGTATTTCCTAATAATAACTTTATCCCTCCTGTTTTAGTTATGTATTCTTATTCATAATTGCATTCTAGTTTTTCTCTTTCTTCTTTTAAAATCAAATTAGAAAATGATTTAACTATTTTCCACTCCCCAAAAAACTTCCTTTTATTTATTAATTCATTTTTTAAACTTTGGGTTTTATACTATCTTGATTTTTAGGATTTCTATTTTGTGCCTTTTTTAAATGGGTTGATTTTCTAGGGAGTTTTAAGTTATTTATTCAATTCATTGGTTTGCCCTTTCTCTTCTTTGTTGATAAAAGTTTTATAGATAAAAATTTTTCCCAAAGGAATGTTTTAGTTGGATTTCTCCAATTGGGAGTGACTTATTATGGTCCCAATCTTGAATAAAAATATCTAATATATAATTTGTCTTTAATCCAATAATTTTTGGAAATTAAGTATTTCAATCCCTGGTAAATTTTTAGTCTTTCCTTCAATGGCCTCAGATTGAATGTTATTTTTATTGTATTGTAGCAAGAAAAGGATGCATTTCATATTTTTATTTTTTTTCATTTGCTTATGAGATTTTTTTAGGCTTAATATATATTCAGTTTTTGGAAAGATGCCATACAAAGTTGAGAAAATATATGCATATATATATTGTATGTATGCATATATAAAATAAAATATGTATTACCTAGCATATATATCTTATTCTTTTATATACATGTTTGTCTCTCTCTCTCTCTCTCTCTCTCTCTCTCTCTCTCTCTCTATATATATATATATATATATATATATGTTTATTTTTTTGTATTAGTATTTGCATTTAGTATCCACTAGCAATTCATTACCATTAATTTTAAATTTTTCTATTGACATTCTTATATTGATCTTTTGTTTAAAGTTATTTAGCTCTAGAAAGTGTACATTATGTTTGCCCACTATTATATATTCTATATTTCTCTATATAACATGTTTAGCTTTTCCTTTAAGCCCATGAATAATAAATATTATGCTATTTGAACCTTCTGTGTTAAAAGTTTATAATTTTATAATAGCTAAAGCCCTGAAGTCAGGAGGACCTGAGTTCAAATCTGTCCTCGGACATTTAACACCAATTGTTAATTGCCAATTAATAATCTTTTGTATATGTCCCATGCTACCTTCAGACACTGCCACTACCAATTGTGTCACAATGCTAAAAGAAAAAAGTTTTAATAAACTGAGGCTGTCTAGGAGAGTTATGGAACAACAAAGAAGACAGTCATCATGTTGGGTAGAAGAGGAAAATCAAAAAAGAGACAGAATAACTGTGATGGACAGAACAACAAAGAAGGCAAAGCTCTTCATGCTAATTTCTCAGTCAAAGAGAATAGTTCTTAACTGAAAATGATAAAATAAAATGACTAACTTGAAGATAAAATTCAGCATAAAAAGAGAAAACTTAGTTGACTTTCAGATCAAGTCACTAGACTCTGATAAACCACATTCTAAATATTATTAGGCTACTTATTGGCATTAATAAAAGACACATTAAACCATACTAATGGTACAGAATAGGCCTAGTGAGCAGAGACTAAAAGCATACAAATAAGAAAATATGCCACAATAATACATACAAAACTAAATATTTCTATGAATAAGTTTGGGGGTACATAAGAGGTAACTGATAATAAGAAGCCCAGGGAGAACTTATTAGGCAAAATTCTAAAGCCAAAGTATTCTGTGTAAACTTCTTGTATTTAACATGAGCTCAAATCCAAAGCAGATATCTGAAGGAATGAATGCATGAAATCAATGGAAAACATTCATGATGTCAGAGTGAATGTAAATAGAAATATTTTCTGTTTTGTCCAGAAACTCCTAAAGACTTCCCCTCTCAAACTGTTTGTTTTTAATTAGGTAAACGAAACCATTCTTTCCCTCCTATCTTACTCAGCCTTAATCACTGAATGGGCATTGCCTCAATCAAACTGAGACCTGGCAAAGACCTTAACTTAAATAGGACCAGAGTCTCCCACTGTATGCAGGGCCATCTCCAGGCATACAGGCACATATCGTGCCACTGGACCCATGGCTTCAGAGGAGAAAGTGGGGCTGGGGACTTTGCACAGCCCTCCCTTACTTAAACCCAATTCATCATATTACCAACAACAAATGATCATGGACTAGTAAGGTATACTGGAAAAAACACTGGTCTGGGAGTCAGAATTGGCCCTAACTTGTTTTATGATCTTGGATAAATCTCCTTCTTTTCTAGATTTCCATATATCCATCTGTAAAATGATCTGGGTTACCTTTACAATGTCTGCTTCAACTCTGAGTGTTCTGTAATTCCATAAGTACCCTAAGAAGTGAGTTTCTGACAGAGATAGGTTTACCAAGGCCCTTAACCTTGTCAGTCACATGATCCAGTGAAGATGAATAACAAATAAAATGGAGGCATGAAAAATGAGTCTGCCTAAGGAAGAGATGAACCTAGAAAATAAAAGGGCTTCTTGAAACAACGCTATCTGAGAACTGCACACATTTCTGTCCTATTATCTATTCCCTTTCTTGGTGTTAATACAATTCTGCAACATAATGCTTCTCTATGGAGATTGATGGGCATGCTTCATGCGTATTCTTTTTACAGCTAGGAAGCCTGTCTTTTCCCCATTAAGGAAAAGATGATAGCAGACATCCCAGAAATGCCACTGCATTCTTTAAAATGCCATTAAGCTGATGTCCAAATTAAACTATTGACCACACAAGGCACAGGCGGATCCTCTTCTCTTGAGGGCTGAAATGAAACTCCACAGAGGTATTCACATTCATTTTTCTATAAATGACACTCAGGCTGCAAAGTGTTCCCACACATGGACCTGTTTCTGGGGTTGTGTCTGGGAGACATAAAATATTGAAAGCAACAAATGGCAAGACTTACATTCTCAGGGAACTGCCAATGATTGAGTATAACATGAAACAGAAAGCATTGCATTAGAGCTGAAAAGGGCTTTATGTCTCATCTAATTCAACCTCATATTTTACAGATGAAGAAATGTCTCCCCAAAGTTGAAGAGATAGGATTATGGAATTATTATAGGATTATGGAATTCAAGCTCAGTCAGAACTCAGGCAGGCTGGCAGTCCACAAACATTTCCTAAAACAAGCAAACAAAATAACAATAAAAACAATGACAAAAACAACAAAACAACATCATTATATCCCAGGCACTAGGCTAATCAAGGAAATCCTAAAAATATCCTCATAATATCTATCATTTTTACAGTGCTTTAAAGCAGTGATGTCAAACTCAAAGAGAAATGTATCCCTGTTGGCTTAGAAAACCACAAATCCACATTGTCTATATTTTACTGTATTTTTATTTATTTTATTAAACACTTCTCAATTACATTTTAATCTGACTCTTCCAAATTAGGGAGTTTTGCACAAGCTTAAAAAGTGCCTTATAAATATCTCATATAGAAAGCACAATATCTCTGTGAATGGTGTTATGGTTTGTCATCATTTAGAGATGAGGAAACAGACTGAGGGAGCTAAAATAACTTTCAGTTAGTAAGGTGGAATTTGAACTCCTGCCTTCCTTTCTCAAAGTTCAGGACTGTATAAATTCCTAGCTGCAAAGACAAAAGCAATCCCTGCCTTCAATGATTGTAGAGAGCCTGGACTCTGGAGAAATATATCTGAAACAAGTTAACTCAATGGAACTGATGAGCTAATGGTTCTCTATTTCACATATATACTTAGTACTTAGTATGGTGATGTAATGGTTCTCTAAGTTCACACATAATCAGTATACTATAATGATGTAATTACATCATTATATATAATGTATATATTATATACATATAATATATATATATATATATATATCAATCAGTATATAAGGGCTAAGAAGGACTGGAAGATCCTATCTTTGACCATCCTTGTGGTGGGCTCTCCTGCCTCCTGCACTAAGAGAGAGACTGGTTGAGACTGGCATATTGTCAGACTGCTGGAGGAGACCAGGTCAGACTGAAATTGGGTTTGACTATGACAGAAAGCTAGCCCAAACATTACATTTTGGCACCCAATGTGGGGCCCTAGAAATGTAAACCTTGCAAAGCAGGGCACAAAGCAGTTCAACTGACATGAATGTAAGCTCGGTGGAGAAGTCCTTGTGACTCAGAAATAGGGTTAATACAAAAATAGACAAGTGGGAAACTTTGGTAATGGCTAAACTAGTCCCTTTTGTTTTTTAGCTGAAATGGGGCAAATACTAAGAAAAGAGTCTTCCCAACCCCAAAGGAAATATGCAGAATGCCCAGTTAGGTTAATAAAGAAGCAAGGTTTATTTGTAACTTGGAAATAGATCACTGGATTCTTAAATATATTAGAGTGCATGTCTCCTTGGCTATCTAAGGAAGAAAAATTAGAGACAGATATGGGGGAACTAGTGGGAGAGCAATTAATTGACCATTATGAAGCTATTGGGTCCTGATTCAATTCCTGAAGAAACATTTCTTATAAACAATATAATACAATTGGCTTTAAAGAATCCTGCAAGTTCTAACAAAGCAGCTGAAAGGCGTAGAGAATTGGACAAGAACAGTGCTGATTAACTTAAGGATGTGGTGTTTCTTACTTTCACAGCTCAGTTACACCTGAGCAGGTGTCATTAGGGCATTCCCCATTTCTTGACTGTCCTCCCTCAATTTTACCCTCATGATTGGAGGGAGGAGGAGGACAGGGAAGGGCAGTGATACCATCAGCACCACACATGCAACAGTTTTGTCTACCCACTATGACATGATTACAAAAGGCACTAATTAAAGCTAAAGAGGAAGGGTAAGATACATCTGATTTAAGAATAGGAACATATCCTATGACCTGACTCTTCAGGTCAAAAAAAAAAAAAAAAAAAAGAAAATACACTCCATTTAATCTAGAAATTATCAAAGATCTGAAAAAGGCTTGCATTCTTTATGGGTCTGCATTGTCTTATGTTAAGATGTTATGAGAGAATTTGGCTTTTGAAGTTTTAACCCTTAATAATTGGAAATCTATAACAAAGACAGGTTTAGAACCTGGACAAAATTTGTGGCTTTCTGAATATAGTGAACTCTGTAGGATACAAGACCAATGAAACAGGCAACCTGGAGTTAATATTCATCACCTCTGACCAACTAAGGTGTATGTCTTTATGCAGATACTTTAGCATAGATTAATTACTCTGTAGCAGTATATGAGCAAATTGCTTCTGCTGCTATCAAAAGCATGGGGCACCTTCCCAGGAAGACAAGACAGATGGGCAGCCATCACAAAAGTAGCACAAGGTCCAAATGAACTCTTTGCTAGATTTTGTGGGAAGTCTGCAGACAACTGTCATGTGAACTATTGTGAAAATGTAGCAACAGATATTATGATAAAGCAACTTGCTCAAGAAAATGCTAATGAGATTTGTAGAAGAATTATACTAGGGCTACACAAGGATTGTAGTCCTTTTAATCCTTAAGAATAGGCAATAGTAGACAGGAGAAATAGAGACATCAAGACACTCCTACAAAAAAAAAAATGGGGAGCCACAGGTAACCCCAGAGAATTTCTAAATTTAGCTCTCTATACCATTAATTTTTTTGTTTTTTGATAAAGAGGCACTGGCTCTGGCAGACAGATTTTATAACCCACTGGAAGGGCAGTGTCCAGTGTGAGCAGCTCCACTATGTTTAGATAATCACCAAGTGATCTAGAGAAATTCAAAAAGTGGCAAATGAAAGGGATCAGATAAGTTAACTGCTTGGGAGTTTGCCTGTACTTCTATAAATGGAGAAGGAATCAGATGGGTGCCAACAAGCCATATTTGCCTTGTTGATTGGAGAGAGATGTAGAAGACCCTTGAAATGAAGGAAAATATCCAAGAAACATTAGATAATTCCATCACTCACTGTGCCCACCATTGAAAGAGCATGGCAGTTATGGCAATTGACTCATGAACATCAAAAAATTGTTGATAAGATTGTTGCAAGACTTTAAAACCAGCAGGAATCATTGGATTCCCTGAGATATAATTAAACTGTTGCAGGACTTCAAAATCTGCAGGAATCATTGGATTCCCTGACCCATAATGAGACTGTTGCAGGACTTCAAAACTTTCAGGAATCATTGGATTCCCTGACACATGAAGTAATGGACAATAGATTAGTTTTGGACTGTCTTTAGGCTGCTGAAGGAGGTGTATGTGCTTATTTATATACCCTCCTTCTAGGACTATGGACATATATATTCATATTGTTTGTTATATCACGATGTTGATTCATGTTGTTTGTTACATCACAACTAGCCTGTGTTATATTACTATGTGCTTGTGTAATACCTCCCATGTTGATGGATTTATGTATATCTGTTTCAAGTAAGACCATTCAGCCTGCTAATAATATCTGGTTTGATGTTCTCACCTCCCTGAGAAGTCAGGGAGGGCATGATCACCTCCTTTTTTTGGTGTTTTCGCCTCTCTTTCTGAGAAGTCAGGGAGAGAGTGACCACCTATGTTCTAAAACAAAAGAAAGTGGGGGGTGTAGAGAGCCTGAACACTGAAGAAGTGTACTTGAAACAAGGAATTGATGAGATAAAATGGTACTCTAGTTCACATATATACTTAGTATTTAGTATGGCTATTTAATGGTTCTCTAAGTTCACACATAATCAGTATGCTGTAGTGATGTAATTACGGTAAAATATATAAGGGCTAAGAAGAACTGGAACATAGACATTTTATCTTTGACCATCCTTGTGATGGCTCTCCTGCCTCTTGCACTAAGAGGGAGACTGGTTGAGACTGGCATACTGTCAGACTACTGGAGGAAACTGGGTCAGATTGAGACTGGATCTGAGTATGACAGAAAGGTAGCCCAAACATTACAAATAATTTTACATTTTAATGGTGAAGAAAGGATATAAGTAACCAGGGAAATATACAATAAAGGCAGAATAGGTAAGAAGTAATCTCAGAGGAAAAAGCACTTCTAGGTCTGAAGCAGAGGAAAACCTCCAAGAAAATGTGATATTTGAATTGAGTTTTGAAGAAAGCCAGGAAAACTAACTAGAATAAATAAAAAGGCATAGTCTTCTGGGCAGATGGGCAATGAAGAGTCCGTAAGAAAAATCAGGTAGGGTAGTGTAGCTAAATCATTGACTTTTTGATAGGGACTAAAATTTAAGAAGAATGAGAAGGAAAGTTGTTCATTAGTTTTAGTCATATGTGATACTATTTGTGATTTTCTTGGTAAAGATATCAGAGTTTTGCCATTTTCCTTCTCTAGCTCATTTTACAGAGTAGGCATTATATCTACTGTACCACCTATCTGCTATGAAGGAAGGTAGGAGTTAGTTTGTAAAGGCCCTAAATGGCTAACAGAGACTTTTGTATTTGATTCCCAGAGGTTACTAGAGTTTACAGGGAAAAGAGAGGGAGGTAACACACTCAGACTTGTGCTTTAGAAGTAGAGTCTTCTCTAGTTCTAGAGTGAACCTACAAGAGGCCATGAGGCCTTGAACTACGTTTTATGAATACAGCAAAGGGGACACATATGGGAGATGTTTTGAAATAAGAAATGATAAGCTTTGACAATAGAATGAGTATGCAGAATGAGAGTAAAGACCTCAGCTCTCCCTGAAGTTGCAAATATGGAAGAAAAGTTCTATCTTCAAAAGTCATAGAAATTTTACAAGATTGGAAAGGGGGGTCTTGGAGTGAAGATAATAAGTTTTGTTTTGGAGATACTGAGTTTGAGATGGTTATGAGACATCCATTTTGAAATACCCAAGAGATAATTGGTGAGGGAAAATTATAGCACAGGAGAGAAACTAGAGCTGGATATAGAAATAGATCATCTACATAGAAATAAGTTAATTGAACTCATGGAAGTTAATGTTATCACCAAGTATGAATGAAAAAAAAAAACTTGACAGAGATGTGAGGACACCCATGACATGAAGTACCAGCAAGGACTTTGTGGATCACTTAATTTAACCATTTTATTTTGCAGATAAAGAAACTGAGACCTATTGAAGGAAGTGGCTTTGGCCAAGGTAAAGATTTTGATATCTCTCATACCTTGTGATCTTGAATAAGACCTCGGGTTCTCTATTTCCTCACCTATAAAATCATGGAATTGGCTCTAGTGATCTCTCAAGTCTCTGCTGTCTCTAGCATCCCAGAAATGCTGAACTTAATAACTTTTACTAAGTTACAGAAAACCCTTGATAAAGGAGACTTAGAAACTAAGCTTACTATATAGGTGAGAAAACCTGGATTTTTATTTGTGCAGGCTGTCCCTCAACTCCTAGTGGCTCCTGTCTGTCATCTATAGTTACTGAAATTCTTTTCCTCCTGCTTCCAATCTGATACCCCCAACCTCCTTTCTCAAATGTACCTACATTAGGGAAGCAACATGAAAAAAGCATTGGCTATTGAGTTAGAAGGTCTGAGTTCAAATCCTAATACCTATGTTACTGGACAAATCAATTTTCCTGGGACTAAGATTGCTCTGCTATAAGATGGGAAGCAGGGAAGAGAGGAGGTATCCTCTTAATTTACTTATAAATCCATGGTCCTTTTGTCTGGATCTCACCTTTATTCCTTTCTGGTCTATATTATTTATGTACATAACATTTTTTCTCTAGGTCTAGAAAATGACCTAGAATGACTGTCACTTTATACACACACACACACACACACACACACACACACACACACACATATAATATTATAATATACTTACTTATATGTGTGTGTGCTATCTCTCAATAAAATGTATCCTTATTGAGAGCACAATGATGTAACCCATCCTATATCTAAGTTGGTATGGCAGAGAATATAGAGCTATAAGAAATATAATTCTTGTCGGAAGCAGTTTATGATCTAAATCAAAATTTCTTAAACTTTTACCACTTATGAACCATTTTTACCTGAGAAATTTTTACAAGTCCTTGGGCATACAGGTATGTAAAATAGATCTACACATTAAACATTTAGTGATGACAAATCATAATTTCACAATCCCCACATTCAGTTATGAGATCCCACATGGAATCAGTGACCCACAATTTAAGGAGCTAGGATAGAGATAAAGATAGGAAAATAACTCTCAGGATAATGATCATAAAATGATTATACACAGAAACTCATTTTATATTAGGAGTGTTAATTTTTCTAAGAGTAAAGAACTCACCAGAATCAGAACTCTGGAGAAGGTGGCCTGAGGAATATCTACTAAAGTATCTTAAGTCACCTACTTCTGATGGACTTTGGTAATAAAATTCTAGACACCTGACCAAAATTTTGCAGATCATCCCTTTCCTCCAAACCAGAAATATCATTTTAATGCACTCTGATGAGGGGAAAGGGTCTAGTATCATTGATCTTATAGACCTATTTTGTTTGTATGCCTATAAATAGATACCTTCTTGCTTTCCAATAAAGAAGTCAGATGTGGCATAGTAGACAGTGATCAACTTGGAGCTGAACTTGGAAGGAGGTGCTCCCAAAGTTTCAGTTTCCTCATCTGCAAAATAGTGATGATAATACTTGCACTATTTTCCTCACAAAGTTATTTAAGCCTCCAAAAAACATACAATAAATTAAGCAGATTTTAAGAAGGTCAGCATTACAATAAGATTCACCACTAAATCCTGTTTTCTGCTCTTGACTGACTTCTGATTTATCTTTGCACATTTTTAGTAGGAAATTTAGCCATATGGTAGGATTGAGTCACTGATTTCTGAGTAGAAAAAGCTTATCAATTGGCTTATAATAGTTGAGCCACCTGTATGTCCCAAGTCCTAGGAATTGAAGTAATGCTGTTTCTGCTAGGTTGGATATGGCAACCTAAAACATTTCCAAGTCACAACAGGCTTATTAAGCTGTTTAAGCCACACACACATCAGAAGTCAGTATGTCAATAAATGATATTTACCAAGTGTTTACTATCAACCAGCACTAAACTAAAAATTAGTTATAAAGAATATCATAAAAACATTCTGTGTTCTCAAGAAGTTCACAGTCTAATGGGGGAAATAATGTGCAAATTATGTACAAACATATGGGATATCTCCCAAACAATGGGAGATAGCAGTAGCATTTAAAAGCAAGCAGTGCCAGGCCAGATGTCAGGAAGACTTGAATTCAAATCCAGCCTCAGACACTTTCTAAATATGTGGTCCCAGACAAGTCATTTAACCTCTGTTTGCCTTTGGAGAAAGAAATTACAAAGCACTCTACTGTCTTTGCCAAGAAAACATGTCCATGCCATGGTCTAGCAGAGGTCCTCAAACTATGGCCCACAGGCCAGATGCGGTAGCTGAGGTCATTTATTTCCTTCACCCAGGGCTATGAAGTTTTTTTATTTAAAGGCCCACAAAACAAAGTTTTTGTTTTTACTATAGTCCGGCCCTCCAACAGTCTGAGAGAGTGTAAACTGGCTCACTCTATTTAAAAAGTTTGAGGACCCCTGCTAGAGGGTCATAAAGCACCAGACATTAGTGAATTATCACAAAATAGCATTAAAACAGACCAGAAAAAGGCTCCTGCGAAATTAACTTGGATTTAAAGGAAGCCAGAGAAACCAGGAGGCAAGGATGATAGGAAGGGTATTATGGGAGAGAATAGCCAGTGAAAATGTTTGGAGTTAAGAGGCAAAGTGTCTCAAAAAGATATAGTAAGGAGGTCAGAGCCACTAGTCAGCAGAGTGCATCTAGGAAGTAAGATATAAGAAGAAAAGAAAAATTGGAGAAAGACAGTTTATGAAAGTCTTTAAAAGCCAAAGAGAATTTAACAGGTAGCCACTAGACCTGACTAAATGGGGGAGTGATGTGGTCAGTCCAACACTTTACAATCATTTAAAAGTAATTTTGACAGCTAAATGAGGAGGAAAAGAATGGAGGTGGCAAGACCAATCAGGCAGCAGCAGTTCAAGGAGCATTTATGAAAGAGATCATTTCAGATGGAATGCATTGCACAAGTGATGATTTTTGAAACCTCATTCAAATCTTACTTTACTCTTTAGCCAAAATATGGGTAAGGAAAATATCATTTTTAGAATGTCACTAAATGACATCTAGTTAAAATTTTAATATTAAAATACAAGGAAGTAAAATTTACTATTATTGAACTTCAAAATATGAGACTCTCATCCAAAATAAAGATTAATGTTGATAAGAGTTGGCAAGAACAGGAGAAAAGAGTAATCAGTTTCTGTATTCTCCAATCTTTTTATATGTTTTCCAGCTTGGAGAAAAAAAATGCATAACAGCCACTCTCTTTTGGTCATTGAAGGGAAAGAAAGGCTTTGGGAAGAAGCCAGAATGAGAGAAGATGGCAATCTCCAACATATTTTAAATTAATAGATAACTTGAATAGAAATATGGGAGAATTTTCTTCTTGGGTAAGATTTGGGACTTTCAATTGAGCTGAAATGTCTTACAATGGAAAACTCCTTCACTCTTTATTGTCTGATATATATATATATATATATATATATATATATATATATATATATATATATATATATATATACACACACACACATATTTCCCTTGTATACTCTGACTTCTGGATTGCTATTGATTTTGATAAATGGATTTATTTGCTTTTTACGATGTGTATGTTCATTGTGTAATTGGTATTTGGTGGGAAGTCAACTTAGAATATAGAATTTGAGGTCCTCCTTTCCCTATTAATGAATATCAAAGAATTTAGCTTAAATTTGAAAATTCTATCCCCTAGACTAATAATATTTAAGGGAATAGCTAGATAAAATTCTAGTCCTCTACCCATCTCTCTAAACAGAATAAAATTGTCAGCCTCTATTTCCTACTTTCTCTTTTAGCAGGAATTAAACTCTCCCTTGCAGATGGAAGAAGAGAGGAGACACTACAGATGAAGCTATTCAGGCCTCCCCAAACTCATTATATAACCATATTTGGTATAGATTCAGAAAGACAGTCTTTGATTGATTTTAAATTATGTCAAATACAATATACATATATATATATATATATATATACAGTTGTCTTGCTGCACTAGAAAAAACAGATCAAGAAGGAAGAAAAAAATTGGGAAAGAAAACAAAATGGAAGCAAATAACAACAGAGAATGAGAATGCTATGTTGTGGTCCACACTTAGTTCCCATGGACTTCTTTCTGGGTGGAGACAGCTCTCTTCATCACTGAACAAGTGAAACTGGTTTGAATCATCTCATTGTTGAAGAAAGAAATATCCATCAGAATTGAACATTGTATAGTCTTCTTGTTGCTAACACAGGTAGACAATGTGTGACTTATCAACCAGGGGAAGTAGTAGCATCAGGTTTATTGATACAGACTCCTAATAGGCAATCTGGTGATAGTTGCCCAGATTCTGACTCCAAGCAGCAAAATTCAGTAATATTCTGGACTGCAGCAGTTACAGCTGACTGACATATGCTGATTATCTATATAAATGACATACCATTAGAACATTGATAGACACAGGTGCAGATCATACAGTTATTAGAGGTGCCAGGTGGCCCAGTCACTGGCCAAAAATTAAGGCAGACAGATATGTAAGACATACCCAATATGTCTGGCGTGGGAGGACCAATAGCAGCTGAAGTTAGTGCTATCCCTTTGAGATAGACATTTGAAAGTGAAACACGAATTTTTACTCCTTTTATAATTGAAAAAATCTCCATCAATCTGTGGGGAAGAGACATTTTACAACAGTTAGGATTACAAATGAGTACTTCAATTTTTTAGACAGGGCTGCAGTTAAAGGCCTGCCAATACTCTCACCTGTTCTTATTCAATGGAAAACTGAAAAACCAGTGTGGATAGAACAGTGGCCCTTAGTTACTGATAAAATTCAGGTCTCATTAGATACAGCACAGGAGCAACTTGACCAAGGACACTTACAACCTTCTCTAAGTCCTTAGAATTCCCCTGTACTTGTTGTAAGAAAGAAATCTGGAAAATGCAGGATGTTGACTGACTTAAGAAAAGTAAATGAATAGATGGAAACTATGGGAACTCTTCAACCTGGACTTCCATCTCCTACTCAGTTGCCTAGAGAATGGTTTCTTTGGATTATAGACATTAAGGATTGTTTCTATTCTATCCTTCTAGATAAGAAGGATATGAAAAGATTTGCCTTTTCAGTGCCCAGCTTTAACTTAGCTGAGCCTTATAAAAGATATGAATGGACAGTTTTGCCACAGGGAATGAAAAATAGCCCTACTATGTGTAGGTTGTATGTATGTTGCTGCTGCTCTTGCTCCAGTAAGAAAAGCATTTCCAAAAGTAATGTTATTACATTACATGGATGATATATTGGAATGTGCACCTGAGTAGCAAATATTAGAAGCATGTCTACAAAACACATAGAAACACTAAGGAACTACAAATTCCATATAGCTCCAGAAAAAACTCAAAGACATGCTCCTTTTCAATATCTAGGATATGAAGTATACCCTAAGGGGCTTATAGTACAAATTTTTTCCTTAAGAACAGAGAAACTCAACACCTTAAATGACTTTCAGAAATTGATAGGAGATATCCAGTGGATACATCAAGTGTTAGACTTGACTACCTATCAATTGCAACCATTATATGACATTTTAAGGGGAGACAGTGCTTTAAACTCACCATGCCAGTTTAAAAAAGAAGCACAAGAAGCTTTGAAAGAAGTTGAACTAATTTTATCCAATGTGGTTGAAAGAGTTAAAAAGTCTTGGAAATATCAGTTTTTGCCACAAAATAGGTACCCACAGCAGTTTTTCTTCAAGGAGACAATGTGATACAATAGGTGAACCTTCCAATACAACCAGAACAAAGCCTTAGTCTTTGTCCAGTGCTTGTGGCTAGAATTTTATTAAAGGTATTAAGCAAGCAGTACAATTATCTGGGATAAGACCTGACATGATATACACCTTTTATACCCATACACAAATTAATGTATGCTGTGAAACCATCCCAGAGTGGCAAATTTTATTGGCCACAGCTCCAAATGGACACACGGGTGTCCATTAAAGATAACCTGACTATTATATAATTGCCAATGTGCTATATACTCTTGTGACTTTACTAGAGAGTTGTTAGAATTCCTTTTCAGTCCACTCAGCAGAATGAATTGCATGCAATCATTCTAGCTCTTACTTATTATCCAAGAGATATAAATAGAATGTGTTTCAGCCTACTCAGTAGGTGTGGTACAAAAAATTGCCACAATCCAAATAAAATTTGTAGCTTCTAATATATATCAGCTCTTTAAGGAAGTTCAAGAGCAAATGAGAGTGCGTCCTGGTAAGATTTATATCTTGCATGTCCACTCATATAGTGGACTTCCAGGTCCTAATTTTGATGGCAATTCAAAGGCAGATAGCCTTCTAACCATGTTGGCCAATATTCCTTTATTTCTGGCAGCCCAAGAATCTCATTCTAAATATCACCAGGCTGGTCGTATAGGCTTTCTGTTTGCAATTTGTAATAACAACAGAGGAAGCTAGGAGCATAGTAAAAGCCTGTACAGCTTGCCTTCCTTTCCATGCTCCTACACTGCCTTCAGGGAAAAACCCTTGTGCTTTGAGATCCAATGAAATTTGGCAAATGGATGTGACCCATTATAAATCTTTTTTTTAATATATTTTTATATATTTATAAATTTTTATAAATCTGTCTTTTATCCATGTTGTGGTAGACACTTTTTCAAGATTCACTTTTTCAGTACCAGCAGCAAAAGAGACAGCCCGAGTGGTCACTGAATTCCTTATACAAGGATTTTCAATTATGAGTCTGCCACAAGCGATAAAAATAAACAATGGTCCTGCATATACGTCTAAACATTTTGCACACTTTTGTGCACAGTATAAGATTTTACACACCACTGGCATATCCTTTAATCCTCAAGGACAGGCAATAGTAGAGTGGAGAAACAGAGACATTAAGACGCTCCTCCAAAAACAAAAGAAAGAGGAAGCCACAGGTAACCCTAGAGAACTTCTAAATCTAGCTCTTTATACTATTAATTTCTTGATTTTTGACAAAGATGCACTGGCTCCAGCAGACAGGTTTTATAACTCACTGGAAGGGCAGTGTCCAGTGCAAGCAGCTCCACTATCTTTAGATAATTGCCAGGTGATATGGAGAGATCCAGAAAGTGGTGAGTGAAGGGACCAGGTAGGTTAACTGCTTGAGGGAAAGAATTCGCTTGTATCTCTACAGATGGATAGGAATTACATGGGTGCCAATGAGCCGTATTTGCCTTGTCCCTTGGAGAGTGACAGAGAAGACCCTTGAAACAAAGGAGAAGATCCAAGAAACATTGAGTTGTTCCATTGCTGATTGTCCCACCACTGAAACAGCATGACAATTATGGCAATTGACTCATGGATATCATTAATGAGACTGAAGCAGGACTTCAAAACCCTCAAGAATCATTGGATTCCTTGAGACATGATAAGATTATTGTAGGACTTGAAAACCCTCAGGAATCATTGGACTCCCTGATACATGAATAGATTGGTTTTGGACTATCTTAGTTGCTGAAGGATGTGTATGTGTGATACCCTCCTTCTGGAAATCTTTTACAATACCATGTTGATTCATATTGTTGGTTATATCACTACTTGCATGTACAATTCATGTTTGTTACACCACATTGAACCTGTGCTGGCTATGGGGAGAGTTATCACTGCTAGACTGTGCTTTATTGCTATGTGCTTGTATAATATTTCCCATGCTGATGGATTTGTGCATACCTGTTTCTAGTAAGACCCTTTAGCCCAGAAACCCGCTAACAATATCTGGCTTGACTCCCCACTACCCTTTGGTATTTTTCATCTCCTTTTTAGTGTTTTCTGTAAGAGGGCCTGCCAACCCCATGCCAGCCTTGGACATCGCACAGGGCAGCACTCAGGTAATCTGAGGGTAGCCTTGTAAGAGTGAACAAGATGGGGCTGGAAGGAAGAGGGTCCTACCCATGGCTCTTGCCCCTCATTGCTCACAGTCTTCACCATTTTAGGTGGACAAGCAGTTCTGCTCACTTAAGGCCTGTCCACTCAGGAGTTGGGGCCATGATCTTTAACAGTTTTCACTTCCCTTCTTGATAAGCCAAGGGAGGGGCATGATCACCTCTTTTTGGGGGATTCTCACCTCTCTGAGAGTCAGAGAAGGTGAGACCACTTGTGTTCTAAAACAAAAGAAAGTGGGATATGTAGAGGACTGAAACTCTGAATAGGTGTACTTGAATCTGAGAATATAAAGCATTTAATGCTAATTACCTCTTCCATGTGAGACAGTGGCTTTATTAGCAATATTTGGATCATGGCTCTCCTCACCTTTGGTGCTTGCTGAATGATAGTAAGATAATCGTAGGCAAGGATTTGAGAGCAGGGAAAGAGAAAAATGTTACTTGGCAAAGGGATAAGGAGGAAAGAGGCTGGTGACTCTGGCCTCAGAATCCAGGATACATCTTTGGCAAGCCTCATGGCAGCTTGCCTGCCTCCTTCACTTCTCTCCCTAAAGACCAAGGAATTTAATTTATCATGATTCTGGCTGACCCTGAAGCCCTCCAGGAGTTAGCCTGTACTTTATAGAAATAATCCACAACTTCAGCAAAGTTGCAAAATACATAATAAAACCACATAAATCATCAGCATTTTTATATATCACTGACAAGATCCAACAGCAAGAGATACAAAGAGAAATTCCATTTAAAATAACTGTCAGTAGTATAAAATATTTGGGAAGCTACCTGCAAAGGAAAGTCAGGAACTGACTCCTGCTCTTAACCATCTTATTTTGACCCTCATCCTGTCAGGACAAAGTTATGATCCTTTGCTGGAACTATGGCTTGTCTCCCACCAAGTATCCTCACCCTGCTTTAGGTACCTTTGTTTCCCCTAGCTATAAAAGTCTCCTCACTTAATTGTTCACTGCTGAATGCTTTGAGACAAGAGTCCCATGCAGCCAGCTGGCTTCAGCTAGTTTCTCCACATTAAAATGATTAAAAACCAATCTCTGTCTTGCCTCAGTTTCTCCAGTGTTACAATTTCTGTATACATGTATATGTGCCCTATGTACATGCCCTATGTGCCTGTGTGTGTGTGTATACAAACACACACACACACACACACACATATAATTTGCACCACATAAGGTAATAAACATACCTTCAAAATGGATTTGTTTCAGTTGAAAGAACCTGTGACATCCAACAATATTGAGGTACCATTTTTTTTTTACTGGCAATTGTATTATATCACACAATCTCTTGCTGTTCCCTCTTCTCTTTAAAGATGGCACAAATACTACTGGTTATCTTTTTCCTAGAGGTTACAGGAGGAGCAAAGAATATATAGACTTTCAAGGACCTGGGAATGGCTCACCTGCATAATTCCATAGATATATGCATAAGCTAGGCCAAAACACTTATGAGGACAATACTCAAATATTTGCTCATCTAGTAGTCCACAGAGCCAAAATAAACAAAATGACTTCCTGTGATAAGGAAAAGGTCCTTAATTAGCTTTTTTATTCTAAATCTTCCCCCATGATAGTTTATTGGACCAAAAATATACTTGCCTCATTGGTTATATTGTAACCTTTAAAAATAACAGCAGCAGGCTGTCATTTATACTTTATTGTTCTTTCTCTGTGGAGAGCTTAGACCTAAAATTTCTGGTCCTACTGCCTCATTTTATAGATAAGAAATAGATACCCAGGAACAGAAGTAACTTTCTCTTATCCTCTCCAGTGAGGATCACTGGAAAAATCCTTGAGTTAGAATAAAAGAAAAGATTTCAACTGAAGACTACTTGTGGGATCTTGGACAAGATACTTCATCTTTCCAGACTTAAATTTCCTCAACTATTGTTAGGCCAGAGATTTTAACCTGGGTTTGTGAACATAGATTGATAGTGATTTATTATATTACATACACATATACATACTTATGCATATATTCATATATAAGTTGTATATATTATATATGTATAAATTATATTTAATCACATGTAATACATATTATATATAGTATATATGATGTATACTATAAGTATATGTATATGTGTAACTAAATTTAATTTGAATTGAAATTATAAATATATAGATTTACTTTGTAAATATATGCATTCTATTTTATGTGATTAAAAAACATTATTCTTAAAAGGGATCCATATCCTTCACCAGAGTACCAAAAGGGTCCATGACACATTAAAAAGTTAAGAACTTCAGGATTAGATGTTCACTGAGCTCCCTTCAAACATTATCTATGAATTGTGATCCTTAAATTGGCATAGCTTATTATAGAGCTAGATAAAGAAACCAGTTTTTCTGACATCCAGTAACTCCTGGTCATATTTTTCTATATATATAGCTGAATTGTTATCCCTGAAAAACTTATTCTTTAAAGAGTTTTATTTTGCTTTGCTTTGTTTTAAAGAAAAAGATTGTGATGTCTTTAGAATGGATGCTTGCTTTCTCTTCTTGGTAAGAACCCGCTGTCCCTGGCTGAACACTACACTGGAAATGAGACACTTGTCCCTTAGTGAACATGTTTGATTTGAATTCCAGAGTATAGTCTTAGAGAATAAGGTGACTCTCAAATTTTATGACCAATAAGTAAAAAAAAAGTCAAAGATAAGAGGACCTCAAGTCATATTTTTTTAATATTATAAAATAGGAAAAGTACAGGGCAAGGAATCAGAATATATGTTTAAATTCACCTTAGGTACTTAGAAGCTTCATATGTAAAATGGTATAATTACTATGTGCATTACCTCAACAGAACATACCTCAACAGAAATGTTGTGAGAATATAATGAGATAGAAGACAAATGCTTGAAAATCACATATAAAACAATAACCTTGCAAATGAAAGTCTCAATTAGTGTCATTGTCATTATTAATCTATATTTTTCCCTTGGCAAAAAAAACAGCTGCAAAAGGTCAACATCTGCATGCATATACATAAAGCAACCTTGCTTTAAGTAAACAATGTGATCCAGAAAAATTGCCTGTAAATTGACTTATTTTAAAGGCATAACCACTTTTTGAGAGAAAAATTAGGCCAAAGTTTAAGAACAAACTCCAGGACCATGGAAACTGGATTAGAATGGTGACCAGGCTTAAAGTGGACATACCTTAAACATATTACCACTTTCCACCTTTGAGCAGTTTGAATCATTTAGTAAATTGATTCTCTAGGATGTGCTGAGATTTTAAGTGATCACTGTTTTGTTTAAAGAACCAAAACCAATTTATGTGAGCACTGTAGGATGTTTTAACTTGTTGCAAAACTTTGCTTAGGAATATTATTGATTATAACTTGAAAATGGTTTGTGTTAGATTTCAAAAACATAGAGATTCCTCTCTCTTTGAGTTGTCTCTCCAAGCATCAGTGCTTAGAATTAGTATAGTTTAATAAATTTGTCTCTGACAGACTTATGCCTAAAGGGCAACATATAAAATGTTTTATTTTATCACAGCCTGTAGGGAAGAAGGATTAGAGAACATGTAGGAAATTATCACTACTAAACAGGTGAAAAGTGACAAAAGACAAAAACAGGGACATAGCAATATGAATTAAGAAAGATTGCATCAAATGTCAGAGATTGACCACACAGCTTGATCACAAATCATTCTTTAGAGCTAGCAGGACCAAAAAAGCCCTCTACTCTAGTTGATACATAACATATCTTGAAGACTTGCAGTTTTTATGACAAGTACATTGCAGCCTGGATTCTAAATTTTCTAATGAGAGAGCCCTCAGGGGAGGGGGGGCAGAAGCAAGATGGCAGAGAGGGCACATGCTACTTTCTAAGCTCTCATATTAATTAAAAAATTCAGCCTCTGAAATAATGCTGGGAGAATCCATGAATATTGGGAGTGCAGCAAATTACCAGCAAAATATAATTTTGAAAATTGCCAGAAAATGTCTGTTTGATTGGGCACAAGCATAGGCAGGGAGGCAGAACATGGAGGCCAACACAATCTGAACAGACCCGGGGTGGGGTGCAGTCTCAACAGGGTGGAGAATTTACAGAGAGGAGAGACCATACGGTAGAGACCATAGCGTTGGCTACTCTGCCCTGGTTGTAACTCAGTAGATCAGTAGAGAAATTTTAAAATATCTAACATAAATGAAAAAGGTAAAGAGCATATCCCAAAGCACTGGAGTTTCACAGAACCTGGCCACACTCATCCAGCACCAGTAGTGATTCAGCATGATGCCAGTGTAACCACTGTTGCTTCCTGGTCTGTAGAGGAAGCTTGGAACCTCCTTGCCATAAAAGCAGATCCCAACTTTAAAAAAAAGTAAAAAGACAAAGAGAGCTCTAATGATAGATAGCTTCTATTTTGAAAGAGAACAGATTTCAAACCCCAAGGAGGCTAAAGGAAGATTGTCTCCAGATGAAGTCCCAAAAGGTGATATAACCTGGTCCCTTAGAAGAAATTAAAAAGGATCTTAAAAGAGAGCTAAACAAAAATGGGATTATGACAAATACATTGCAGCCTGGATTCTGCAAGAGAAAGGAAAACTCTGCAGGAGGATTTGGAAAAGGCATATAACTCATTAAAAGAAAGATTTGATAAAATGGAAAAAGAAGAGGTGGAGCCAAGACGGCAGAGAGGTAAACTCTCCTTTACCCTCAATCTATTTTAATGAAATTCAGCCTCAGAATTAGTTCTTGACTGTCAGAACCCATGGATATTGGAAGTACAACACATTACCCAAGGAAGATAATTTCAAAATTCACTAGAAAAGGTCTGTTTTGCTGGTGTGTGGATTTGGGATGGGGTTAGGTCAGGCACAGATCTCAGGCAGGCAGTGAGAGAACAGGAAACAGTTCATGCTGAAAAGACCAGAGTGTGATAGAGTATGGTCTCTACTGGCAGAAAATCTGTGAGGAGAACTCTACCACAGAGCTGGCTACTTTGCCCTGGTAGCAAGCCAGTAGATTAGCAGAGATAAATACAGAGGGTAAAGACTATAACCCCCAAACTTTAGAGTCTCTAGGGACCTGGCAACACCCACAAAACTTCCAGAGTGTGTCAGTGTGATCCAAGGGCAACCGCAGTTACTGGTCGCAGCACAACCGCAGTTGCTGGTCCCAGCACAGCTCTAATTGCTGCTAATCCCAGCATAGCTAGTGGGGTGCTGTCCCACTGCCCTTTCAGTGCCACTTCCTGTTGTCTGTAGAGGCAGCTTGGAAATACACCACTGTTCCCGATAAGCAGAACATAGTTTTGTTGTTGTTTTCCAAAATGAGCAAAAAAGCAAAAGCAATAACTATAGATACCTTCTATACAGAAAGAAAGCAGACTTCAAACCCTGAGGAGACTAAAAACAGTTTGTCTCTAGATCCAAAGGTGGATATGACGAATCATATCCCTTTCACACAAGGCTCTCATAGAAGAAATTAAAAAGAATCTTAAAAGAGAGCTGGGAGAAAAATGGGGGAAGGAAAGGAAAGCTTTGCAAGAGGGACAGGATAAGGTATGTGACATATTAAAAGATAGAGTGGATAAAGAAATCAACTCACTGAAAACAGTATTTGCAAAATGGAAAAGATAATTCCCAGGAAAACAGAATTTGTGAAATGGAAACAGAAAATAATTCTTTTAAAAAAAATTGGCGAAATGGGAAAAAATTCCATAGAACAAAACAACTCATTTTAAAACTCAATTGGACAAATGCAAAAAAAAATTTTTTTAAATGAAGAAAATAATTCATTTAAAATCAGAATTAAACAAATGGAAATGAATGACTAAAGGAGACCCCAAAATCAGTCAAGCAAAATCAAAAAAAAAAAAAAAATTGGAAAAAATAGAAAAAAATGTCAAATATCTTCTTGGGAAAACAACAGACCTGGAAAAGAGACCTAGGAGAGATAATCTAAGAATTACTGGACTCCCTGAAAATCATGATGAAAAAGAGCCTAGAAACTATTTTTCAGGAATTCATCAAAGGGAACTGTCCAGATGTTATAGAAACAGAGAGTAAAATAAACATTGAAAGAATTTATCAATCACCTACTGAAAGAGATCCCCAAACCAAACCTCCAAGAAATATTGTGGCAAAATTCCAGAGCTATCAGACCCCCCAAAAAAAAATACTACAAGCAGCCAGGAAAAAACAAATTCAAATACTGAGGAGCTGCAATAAGGATAACTCAGGATCTAGCAGAATCCACATTAAAGGATTGAAGAGTCTGGAATCTGATAATATGAAAGGCAAAAAACTTGGTATGCAGCCAAGAATAACTTACCCAAACTGAGCATTTTGTTCCAGGGAAGAAATTGGACAGTCAACAAAACAGGTGAATTCCATTTATTTCTGACAAAAAACCAGAGCCAAACAAAAAGTTTGACCTCCAAATATAGGATTTAAGAGGAGCATAAAAAGGTAAAAAGAACTCTTGAGAACTTTATTGCTGTTATGGGTCTACACAAAGAATACATGCATAATTTGGTTTTACTATTATAATATAAAAAAAGAGCTAGAAGTAGAAAGGAAATTGTACTAGAAAAAGGGAAAAATGGAGGTAAAAAGAGGGGAACTAAATCTCATGAAGGGGCAAAGGAAGCTATATCTGAGGGAATGAAGTGAAGGGAATGAATATTATGTGAATCTAACTCTCATCAGATTTGGCTCAATGCAAAAATATTAGGCATATCTGGTTTACATAAAAACTTCTCTCACCTCATTGAAAAATGGGAGGAGAAAAGCAAAAAGAGAAAGGGTAGGCTAAAGAGAAGGGAATACAGAAATTCTAAGGAAAAAGTTTCAGAAAAAGGGAGGGACATCAAGTGGATAAGAGGAATTCTAAAGAGGGAGGACTGCATGAGGCAAAATGTGCTCCTAAGTCTAATACTGGGGAGGGGATTAAGGGGAAAGGAAAGAGAAAAGCATAATTTGGGGATAAGATCATAGGAAATACAGAATTAGTAGTTTTTACCATAAAGGTGAATGGGGTGAACTCCCCGATAAAGCAACGGTGGATAGCAGACTAGATAAAAAGCCAGAATCCTATATATGTTGTTTATAGGAAACATGCTTGAAGCAGGATGATAAATACAGAATAAAGGTAAAAGGCTGGAACAGAATCTACTATGTTTCGGGTGAAGTCAAAAAAACTTCTCAAATCTCAGATCAAGAAAAAACAAAAATTGATCTAATTAGAAGAGGTTAAGGAAGGGCACTATATATTACTAAAGGGTAGCATAGATAATGAAACAATATCAATACTAAACATATGTACCATATATGCACATCTAAATTCCTAAAGGAGAAGTTAAGAGAAATAAACAAGAAGAAATAGACAACAAAGTTATAATAGTGGGAGCTCTCAACCTTACACTCTCAGAATTAGATAAATCAAACCATGAAATAAATAAGAAAGAAATTAAAGAGGTAAATAGAATATTAAAAAATTAGGTATGATAGATCTTTGGAGAAAACTGAATGGTGACAGACAAGCGTATACTTTCTTCTCAGAAGTTCATGGAATCTATACAAAAATTGACCATATATTAGGACATAAAGACTTCAAAATTAAATGCAGGAAGGCAGAAATAGTAAATGCTTTCTTTTCAGGTCACAATGCAATAAAAACTACATTCAACAAAACATCAGGGATAAATAGACCAAAAAGTAATTGGAAACTAAATAATCTCATATTAAAGAATGGGTGAAACAGACAATTATAGATACAATTAATAATTTCACTCAAGATAATGACGATGAGACAACATACCAAAATTTGTGGGATGCAGCCAAAGCACTAATAATAGAAAAATTTATATTTTTAGAGGCTTACGTGAAGATTAATGAATTGGCTTACAACTTAAAAAGCTAGAAAAAGACCAAATTAAAAATCCCCAATCAAATACTAAACTTGAAATTCTAAGATTAAAAGGAGAAATGTAAAACTATTGAATTAATAAATAAAACTAAGAGTAGGTTTTGTGAAAAAACCAATAAAAGATAAACCTTTAGTAAATCTGATTAGAAAAAGGAAAGAGGAAAATCAAATTATTAGTCTTAAAAATTGAAAGAGAGAACTTTCGATCAATCAAAAGGAAATTAAATAATGAGTTACTTTAATCAACTCTCTAAGAAAAAATCCCCAGCATTACATATGAATTCTACCAAATATTTAAAGAACAATTAGTCCCAATGCTATATATAAACTATTTGAAAAAATAGGGAATGAAGAAGTCCTACCAAATTCCTTTTATGACACAGACATGGTACTGATACCAAAACTAAGCAAGTTGAAAACAGAGAAAGAAAATTATAGACCAATCTCGCTAATGAATATTGATGCTAAAATCTTTAAAAAGATATTGCAAAAAGACTACAGAAAATAATCCCCAGGATAATACACCATGATCAAGTAGGATTTATACCCCGAATGCATGGCTGGTTCAATATTAGGAAAACTATCAGTATAATTGGCCAAATAAATAACCAAATTAACAAAAAACATATGATCATCTCAATAGAAGCAGAAAAAGCATTTGATAAAATCCAACATCCATTCCTATTAAAAACACAAGAGAATATAGGAATAAATGGACTTTTCCTTAAAATAATCAGTAGCATCTATTTAAAACCATCAGTAAGCATCATATGTAACAGGGATAAACTGGAACTATTCTGAATAAAATCAGGAGTGAAACAAAGTTGCCCACTATTACCATTAGTATTCAATATTTTATTAGAAATGCTGCCTTCGGCAATAAGAATTCAGAAAGAGATTAAAGGAATTAGAATAGTTAATGAGGAAACCAAATTATCACTCTTTGCAGATGATATGATGGCATACTTAGAGAACCGCAGAGATTCTACTAAAAAGCTATTAGAAATAATCCACACCTTTAGCAAAGTTGCAGCATAAAAAATAAACCCACATAAGTCATCCACATTCTTATATATCACTAAGGAAATCCAACAGAGTTACAAAGAGAAATTCCATTTAAAGTAACTGCCAATTATATAAAATACTTGGGAATCTATAAGCCAAGGGAAAGTCAGGAACTATAGGAGAAGAACTACAAAACACTTTCCACGTAAATGAAGTCAGAGCTAAACAATTGGAAAAATATGAAGTGCTCTTGGATAGGTTGAGAAAATATAATAAAGATGACAATACTACTTAAATTAATCTATTTGTTTAGCGCTATGCCAATCAGACTCCCAAAAACTATTTAGTGACCTAGAAAAAATAGCAACAAAATTCATCTGGAAGAACAAAAAGTCAAGACTTTCAAGGGAATGAATTTTAAAAAATCAAACAAAGGTGGCCTAGCTGTTCCTGATCTAAAACTATATGATAAAGCAGTGGTTACTATTTATAAAGCAGTGGTACCATTTGGTACTCGCTAAGAAATAGAGTAATTGATCAGTGGAACAGGTTAAATTCAAAAGACAAAATAGCCAATAATTTTAATAATTTAGTGTTGGAGTTCAAATGTTGGGTTCTTGTTCTTCTATAAAATATTATAAAAGTTCTCTCTGGGTGCCTTCCCTGGAATCAGGATTTTGTCGGTCCCTGTTCGGGCACCAAAATGTGGTGATCTTGTTCCCAAATGCAGCCAGGTGATAAAAGTTCAGATCTTTTATTATCTCCAATATAGCCCGGTTAGCTTAGAGGCCTCTCTCTCTCCTTGGTTCTAAGAGCTCTTTCCGAATGTCCTTTGCTTCTGCCTCTGCTTTCTTCAGCCTCCAGAGCCAGCACCAAGTTGAATCTGTCTTGCCTTGGAGAGAGGGCTTCTGGCGTAATTCTGCTGAAATCTCCCAAAGTGCTCTGTGTCTGCACCAGAGTGCTCCTCTCCAATCCAGCTGAACTCTCTTCTGCGACCAACCAGCCAAGTGGAATATATTCTGCAATAGCTCTCTCTTCACTGGCCTTATATCTGAGTCTTCTGAGAGAATGGGATTATGGGTTTTCTCCCATAGTACTCTCTGGCCCAAAGAGCTTCAAGGGAGGCGTGAACTCACAAAGTTACAAAGTTTATTTTGTGAAGCTGGCATACTTGTGAACTCCAATCAGTACAGGTGTAAACACAAGCATTGTACTAATTAGTTCTATTTAGTACCTTGTTTCAGGTTCTGGCCCAAAACATCTTCTTGTAAGATTAGATCAACTTTAATTAGTTAGCAGTCTGTAAAGATTCCAACAATCTAGTGTTGAACAAACCCAAAGACCCCAGATTTTGGCATAAGAATTCATTGTTTGACAAAAACTGCTGGGAAAATTGGAAACTAGTATGGCAGAAACTAGGCATTACCCCACACTCAATACCATATACCAAGATAAGGTCAATATGGGTTCATGATCTAGACATAAAGAATGAGATTATAAATAAGTTAGAAGAATATAGGATAGTTTTTCTCTCAGACCTTTGGAGGAAGAAGGAATTTGTGACCAAAGTAGAACTAGTGATCATTAATGATCACTAAATAGAAAATTTTGATTATATCAAATAAAAATTTTTGTGCAAAAAAAAAGTAATGCATATAAAATTAGAAGGGAAACAATAAACTGGAAAAACATTTTTACAATCAAAGGTTCTGATAAAGGCCTCATTTCCAAAATATATAGAGAATTGACTCTAATAAAACATCAAGCCATTCTCCAATTGATAAATGGTCAAAGGATATGAATAGAAAATTTTCAGATGATGAAATTGAAACTATTTCTAGCCATATGAAAAGATGCTCCAAGTCATTATTAATCAGAGAAATGTAAATTAAGACACCTCTGAGATATAACTACACATCTGTGTAGTATGGCAAGAATGACAGGGAAAGATAATGCAGAATGTTGGAGGGGATGTGGGAAAACAGGGACACTGATACATTGTTGGAGCAATTGTGAATACATCTAGCCATTCTGGAGAGCAATGTGGAACTATGCTCAAAAAGTTATCAAACTGTCCGGGTATGGACAATATTTGATCGAGCAGTGTTACTACTGGCCTTATATCCTAAAGAGATCTTAAGGAAGGGAAAGAGAACTGTGTGTGCAAAAAATTTGTGGCAGCCCTTTTTGTAGTAGCTAGAAACTGGAAATTGAATGGATGCCCATCAATTGGAGAATGGCTAGGTAAATTGTGGTATATGAATGTTATGGAATATTATTTTTCTGTAAGAAATGACCAGCATGATGAATACAGAGAGGCTTGGATAGACTTACATGAACTGATGCTAAGTGAAATGAGCAGAACCAAGAGATCATTATACACTTCAACCACAATACTATATGAGGATCAATCATGATAGAAGTGGCTATCTTCAACAATGAGAGGATCCAAATCAGTTCCAATTGATCAGTGATGAACAGAACCAGTTACACGCAGTGAAAAAACACTGGGAAATGAGTGTGAACTACAACATAGCATTTACATTTTCTGTTGTTGTTTGCTTGCACATTTGTTTTCCTTTTCAGGTTTTTTTCTTTCTAGATCTGATTTTTCTTGTGCAACCAGATAACTTTAAAAACATGTATACATATATTGCATTTGCTATATACTTTAGCATGTTTAACATGTATGGAACTGCCTGCCATCTAGGGGAGGGGAATGGAAGGAAGGAGAAGAAAAGTTGAAACAGAAGTGTTTGCAGGGATCAATATTGAAAAATTACCCATGCATATGTTTTGTCAATAAAAAGCTATAATAATAATAAAGAAAAAAAAAAAGAAATGACCAGCAAGATGATTTGAGAGAGGTCTGGAGAGACTTATGTGAACATAGTTCAAGCAAAATGAACAGAATTAAGAGATTATTATACATTTTAACAACAATACTATATGATCATCAATTCTGATAGATGTGGCTCTCTTCAGCAATAACATGATCCAAACCATTTCCAATTATTCAGTAATGAAGAGAATCAGCTACACCCAGAGAGAGTAGTATGTGTAAGAAGCGTGGACCATAATATAGCATTTCCACTCTTTCTGTTATTGTTTGATTGTATTTTTGTTTTCCTTCTCAGGTTTTTTTCTTGAGCAGCAAGATAACTGTATAAATATTTATACATATGTTATATTTAACATATATTGGATTACCTGCCATTTAGGGGAGGGGGTAGGTTGAGGAGGGGAAAAATTGAAAAAGAAAGTTTTGCAAGGGTAAATGTTGAAAAATTATGCATGCATATGTTTTGTAAATAAAAAAGTATAATATAAATAAATTAAAAATAAATACTTGATGATTAAAAAAGAAAAAGAAAAATAACAAAACTCATCTGAAAGAACAAAAGACCAAGAATTTCATGGGAACTAATGGAAAAAAAAAATCAAATGAAGGTGTCCTACCTCTATCAGATCTTCTTTTAGAAAACAATATTATAAAGCAGCTATCCTCAAAACCATTTGGTATTGGCTAAGAAATAGATTAGTTGATCAGTGGAATAGGCTGATCACAGGACAAAATAGTCAATAATTATAGCAATCTAGTGTTTGACAAACCCCAAGACCCCAACTTTTGGAGTAAGAATTCAGTATTTGACAAAAACTTCTGGGAAAATTGGAAATGAGTATGACAGAAACCCTCATTAACTCACACTTAACACCATATCAAAATGGGTGTATGATCTAGACATAAAGAATGAGATAATATATAAATTAGAAGAACATAGGATAGTTTACTTCTCAGACCTGTGAAAAAGGAATGAATTTGTGACCAAAGAAGAATTAGAGATCATTATTGATCAAAAAATAGAAAATTTTGATTGTATTATGTTCAAAAGAGGCTTGGAGAGAATTACATGAATTGATTCTAAGTGAAACAGACATTCTTTCTGTTGTTTTCTTGCTTTTTTGTTTTTCTTCTCAGATTTTTTCTTTCTTTCTAGATTATTTCAAAGACCGATTTTTCTTGTGCTGCAACATAACTATATAAATATGTACACATATATTGGATTTAATATATACTTTTACATATTTAATATGTATTGGACTACTGCCATCTAGGGGAGGGGATGTTGGGAAGGAGGAGAAAAGTTGAAACAGAAGGTTTTGCAAGTGTCAATGTTGAAAAATTACCCATGCATAAGTTTTGAAAATAAAAAGATATAAAAATGAGAGAGAGAGAGAAACACACACACACACACACACACACACACACACACACACACACACACTGAGAGAGAGAGAGAGGAGAGAGAGAGAGAGAGAGAGAGAGAGAGAGAGAGAGAGAGAGAGAGAGAGAGCCCTCTATCTTAGGCATCCCACTTATGCACCCTTCAATAGTTTTTTCCCCCACATTAGGGTCAAAATATATTCTTCCTATAAAAACTTTCTCTTTTTGCTGCTGGCTTTACCCTGTAGGACAAAAGTAAAATAGTTTATATCTTTTATATCTTTTGATTAAAGACAGCTATTATTCTTCTCCTCCCCTCAACTCTTCTTTTCTTCAAGATAAATGTCTCTATTTCCTTCCATTAACCTCCATGGGATTCAATCTCCTCACTAACCTAGTACTAGCAACTGGTGGCAAAGTGAAAGGCACAGTGCCAGGTCAAGAATCAGGAAAAACTGAATTCAAATGACCTCAGACTTCATTAGCTGTGTAACTCTAAACTTAATCTCTGTTACAATTACTCAATTGTAAAATAGGAATTATTGATAGGATTAAAGGAGATAATATTTGTAAAGTATTTGCTATATTTTGTGTAAAAGGCTGAAACTCTTAAAAGGTGTGCTTGAATCAGACAGCAGAGCACTTAAAGCTAATTACCTCAATATCGTTGTCGAAGTGTATAATGATCTCCTGGTTCTGCTCATTTCACTTAGCATCAGTTCATGTAAGTCTCTCCAAGCCTCTCTGTATTCATCCTGCTGGTCATTTCTTACAGAACAATAATATTCCATAACATTCATATACCACAATTTACCCAACCATTCTCCAATTGATGGGCATCCATTCATTTTCCAGTTTCTAGCTACTAGAAAAAGGGCTGCCACAAACATTTTTTACACATACAGGTCTCTTTCCCTTCTTTAGTATTTCTTTGGGATATAAGCCCAAAAGTAACACTGCTAGATCAAAGGGTATGAGCATAATTCCAGATTGCTCTCCAGAATGGTTGGATTCGTTCACAACTCCACCAACAATGGTGTCTCCATTTTCCCACAATCCCTCCAACATTCATCATTATTTTTTCCTGTCATCTTAGCCAATCTGACAGGTACGTAGTGGTATCTCAGAATTGTCCTAATTTGCATTTCTCTGATCAAAAGTGATTTGGAACAATTATATGAGTGGTAATAGTTTCAATTTCATCATCTGAAAATTGTCTGTTCATATCCTTTGATCATTTATCAATTGGAGAGTGGCTTAATTTCTTATAAATTAAGAGTCAATTCTCTATGTATTTTGGAAATGAGGCCTTTATCAGAACCTTTAACTGTGAAGATGTTTTCCCAGTTTGTTGTTTCCCTTCTAATTTTGTTAGCATTAGTTTTGTTTGTACAAAGCCTTTTAAATTTGATATAATCAAAATTTTCTATTTTGTGATCAGTAATGGTCTCTAGTTCATCTTTGGTCACAAATTTCTTCCTCCTCCACAAGTCTGAGAGATAAACTATCCTATGTTCCTCTAATTTATTTATAATCTCTTTATGCCTAAATAATGGACCCATTTTGATCTTATCTTGGTATATGGTGTTAAGCTGGGTCCATGCCTAATTTCTGCCATACTAATTTCCAGTTATCCCAGCAGTTTTCATCAAATAATGAATTCTTATCTCAAAAGTTAGGATCTTTGGGTTTGTCAAACACTAGATTGCTATAGTTGACTATTCTATCTTGTGAACCTAACCTACTGCACTGATCAACTAATCTATTTCTTAGCCAATACCAAATGGTTTTGGTGACTGCTGCTTTATAATATAGTTTTAGATCAGGTACAGCTAAGCACCTTCATTTGATTTTTTTTCATTAATTCCCTTGAGATTCTTTTTTTGTTCAGCCTTTTATTGTTCAGCCAGTGCATCTTTGTTAAAAATCAAGAAATTAATAGTATAAAGGGCTAGATTTAGAAGTTCTCTAGAGTTATCTGTGGCTCCCCCTTTCTTTTGTTTTTGGAGGAATTTCTTAATGTCTCTATTTCTCCTCTTTACTATTGCCTGTCCTTGAGGATTAGAGGGTATGCCAGTGGTATGTAAAATCTTATACTGTGCACAACAGTGTGCAAAATGTTTAGAAGTATATGTAGGTCCATTGTCTGTTTTTATGGCTTGTGGCACACCCATAATTGCAAATGCTTGTATAAGGAATTCAGTGACTACTCGGGCTGTCTCTTTTGCTGCTGGTTTTGCAAAAGTGAATCCTGAAAAAGTGTTTACCACAATATGGATAAAAGACAGACAACCAAAAGATTTATAATGGATCACATCCATTTGCCAGATGTCATTGGGTCTCAAACCACGAGGGTTCTTCCCTGGAGGCAGTGTAGGAGCATGAAAAGAAAGGCAAGCTGTACAGGCTTTTACTATGCTCCTTGCTTTCTCTCTTGTTATTCCAAATTGCAAATGTAAAGCTCGAGCAGCCTGATGATATTTAAAATGAGATTCTTGGGCTTCTTGCAATAAAGGAGTATTGGCCAGCATAGTTAGAAGGCTATCTGCCTTTGAATTACCATCAAAAATTGGACCTGGAAGTCCACTATAAGAGTGGACATACAAAATATAAATCTTACCTGGATGCTTTCTCACTTGCTCTTGAAGTTCCTTGTAGAGCTGACATATAATAGAGGCTACAAATTTTAATTGGGCTGTGACAATTCTTTGTACCACACCTACTGAATAGGCTGAATCAGATATAATATTTATATCTCCTGGATAATAAGTAGGAGCTAGAATGATTACATATCATTCATTCTGCTGAGTGGACTGAAAAGGAGTTCTGACTACTCTCTTTATAATTAAGTCATAAGAGAATGCAGCATAAATGTTATGTTTGGATACATCTGTAAAGTTGGTCCTTTAAGAGGAACTTTAGAAACCTCTTCAAAAATCCATCGCCAATTGTGTAATAGTCTGGTTATCTTTAATGGAGACCCATGTGCAAAATTAGGAGCCATGGCCAATAAAATTTGCCACTCTGGGATGGTTTCATAGCATACATTAATTTTTGCATTAGTATAAAAGGTGTATATCTTGTCAGGTCTTATCCCAGATAATTGTACTGCTCACTTAATGGCCTTTAATGAAATTCTAGCCACAAGCACTGGGTAAGGAGAAAGGCTTTGTCCTGGTGGTGCGGGGAATTTCACCCACTCTATCATACTATCTCCTTGATGGACTGCTGTGGGTGTTTCTTTTATAGCAAAACCTGATATTTCCAAGGGTTTTTGAGTTACCCTTTCAACCACATTGGATATATATAGCCAGTTCAACTTCTCTCAAAGCCTCTTGAGTTTCTTTGTAAGCTGACAAGCTGAGTTTAAAGCACTGTCTCCCCTTAAAATGTCATATAATGGTTGTAACTGATAGGTAGTCAAGCCTAACACTGGACACATCCATTGGATATGTCCTATCAATTTCTAAAAGTCTTGTAAGGTGTTTAGTTTCTCTGTTCTTAAGGAAAGTTTTTGTACTGTGAGCACCTTAGGATATACTTCATATCTTAAATATTGAAAAGGAGCATGTCTTTGAATTTTTTCTGGAGCTATGTGCAATTTGTAGTATCTTAGTGTTTCCCTGGTGTTTTGTAGACATGCTTCTAACATTTGTTCCTCAGGTGCACATCCCAATATATCATCCATGTAATGTAATAACAACTTTTGGAAATGCTTTTCTTACTGGAGCAAGAGCAGCAGCAGCATACATTTGACACATAGTAGGGCTGTTTTTCATTCCCTGTGGCAAAACTGTCCATTCATATCTTTTATAAGGCTCAGCTAAGTTAACACTGGGCACTGAAAAGGCAAATCTTTTTATATTCTCCTTATCCAGAGAATAGAAACAATACTTAATGTCTATAACTCAAAGAGGCCATTCCCTAGGCAATTGAGTAGGAGATGGAGCCCAGGCTGAAGAGTTCCCAAAGTTTCTATCTGTTCATTCACCTTTTTAAAATCAGTCAACATCCTCTATTTTCCAGATTTCTTTCTTACAACAAATACAGGGGAATTCCAAGGACTTAGAGAAGGTTGTAAGTATCCTTGGTCAAATTGCTCCTGTACTATATCTAATAAGGCCTGAATTTTATTGCTACCTAAAGGTCACTGTTCTAGCCACACTAGTGTATCAGTTTTCCACTGAATAGGAACAGGTGAAAGTGTTGGCAGGCCTTCAACAGCAGCCCTGCCTAAAAAAACCGAGGTACTCATTTTTAATCCTAATTGTTGCAAAATGTCTCTTCCCCACAGATTGATGGGAATTTTTCCAATTATAAAAGGAGTAAAAACTCCTGTTTCATCTTCAAATATCCATCTCAAAGGGGTAGCACTAACTTCAGCTGCTATTGATCCCCCTACACCAGACATGTAGTTGTCTGCCTTAATCTTTGGCCAGTGACTGGGCCAGTTGGCACCTCTAATGACTGTATGATCTGCACCAGTGTCTACCAATATTTCAAATTGTATGCCATTTATATAGATAAAGAGCATAGGTCAGTCAGCTGTCACAGTTCTTGTCCAGTATATTCCTGGATTTTTTTGCTTGGAGTCAGAAACTGGGCGGCCATCACCAGATTGCTTCTTAGGAGTCTGTATTAGTAAACCTGATGCTACTACTTCTCCTGGGTGAAGTCACACAATGTCTACCTGTATTAATGACTATGATATTATCTACAATTCCCCAGTTTCCCACATCAGTGTGTGGATGGACACTGTTTTGTATGTACTCTCAGGAGGTGAAATGGTCAAGCCTACTGTGCCTGGAGGCAAGGGATCCATAGGCTGGAGAGGAACAGATTTCACCTCTCCAGGGAGTATCTCAGTTGTCCCAGCTGCATACAACTCTATTCTCCCCAATTGTAATCCTTTTTTCCCATCAGATTGTTTTCTGGCTGATTGGACATGTCTGGATACTGGATTTCTAGGCATTCTCTGGGTGAACCATCGGCTTCCATCATGCCCCAAGTGTTTTTTGTCTTTGGCCCCAAGGCTGGGCCCCTCATCCCATTTCCCTGAATCAGTCTACATTCTGAGGCCCAATGGAAGCCTCTGTTGCATTTTGGACATGGGGTTTTGGGTCTTGCTCTTCCACCATTTTCTTACTCTGTCTCAATGCCAACATTGAGCTTTCAGATGTCCTACTTTACCACATTGAAAGCAATGACGAGTCTCTCTGGAAGTCCCTTGCCAGAAGGGACCCTGTCTTCCCATGTTTGGATTTTGGGAAGTCTGCACCATAGCCTGGCTATAAAAGGCATTTGTGCCCACTGTGGCAGTGTCTTATGATCTCCTCCAAAGGAGCATCCTTGCGTAGTCCTAGTATAATTCTTCTACAAACCTCATTAGCATTTTCTTTAGCAAGTTACCTTATCATAATGTCTGTTACTGCATTTTCACCATTCACTTGTACAACAGCAATCTGCAGACATCCCACAAATTCAGCAAAGGGTTCATTTTGCCCTTGTGTTATTTTTGTGAAGAAGCTTTGTCATTTTTAATTGGAAGCAAAGTCCATGCTTTGATAGCAGCAGCAGCAATTTGCCCATATGCTGCTAAGGGGTAATTAATCTGTACTGAAATTTCTGCATAAGAACCTACACCTGTTAGTTGGTCACAGATGTTTGGAGGATTAAGTCCACTATGCCTATTTTGTTCGGCTTGTATCCTACAGAACTCACTATATTCAGAAAGCCACAAGAAGTTTTGTCCATGTTCTGAGCATGTCCTTGCTATAGATTTCCAGTCCCTAGGGGGTAAAACTTCATAAGCCAAATTCTGTAATAACATCTTAACATAAGCTGATGTAGCCCCATAAAGAGTGCAAGCCTTTTTCAGGTCTTTGAGGATTTCTATATCAAAAGAAGTCTATCTTCTACTCTCTTGACCTGAAGAGTCAAACTCTTGAATCACTGGATACATTTCCAGTTGCAAATCATTTAAATTCTGGCCTTCTTCCCTGACTTTAACTACTGCCTTTTGCAATCTAGTCATAGGAAGGGGTAATTTTTTTGGGAGGAGGTGCTGGTGATGTCATTGCCCTTCCTCCTATTCCTTCCCCCTTCATCCCAGAAGGTGAAGTTGATGGGGGTGTGTCAAGAATCAGTTTTGGTTTAGATGGGGTTGAAGCTGCTTTATGAGAGCCAGAATCACCACACCCTTCATCCTCACTTAACTCCTCATGTCCTCTGGTGATATTGCTGTTAATTCTTCCTTTGTCCTCCTCATTTTCCTCATACTTCCTCATCTGGCCATTCTGAAAACTTTTCTTTTTTCTATAATTTGCAGAGTTTTTTTTTTTTTTAAAGCCAATTGTATTATGTTGTGTATATATACACTATATATATATATATATATATATATATATATAGTGTTTCTTTGGTAAGTAACTCGGATACATTATCATTAGAATATTCACATAGTTGATCTCCTACAAGTTTCCAATTATTTAGGCTTATCTCTTCTTCCTCAAAGAACCAAGGGGATACACATTCTAATGTATCCAGGAATCTATCAATCTGCTTCCAAGTCATAAATAAGCCCTGTCTCTTTATCAGTCTGAGTATGCTTCCTGCAGATCTCCTTTGGGGTGGGGCTAGGGCTAAATCTTTTACTAATATCTGCCCCATTGCAATTAGAAAAGGTTACTAGTTTAGTCCTTAACAAAGTTAAGTTCCCTGTTTGTCTATTTAAATACTCACCCTATTTCCTGGTCATCAGAGACTTCTTCAGTAGTGTTAGGGTCCTTGGTTCCCATGCTTGGGCAACAAATGTAATAACCACACTAACACCTAGGACACCCCAGAATCAGCCGGAGTCAGGATAAGCAAAAGTCCATCTTTATTCTTGGTCTTAGACTCAGGATTGAACAGGATGGAAGCAGAATCTCCGCACCCGCCTTCTCCCTTGTCTACCATCAAGAGTATGTCTGGCTAGCTTTATTCCACCCCCTAGTCCTTCCTACAATCCTCTATACACTAATCATTGAGCCATCACGGATAGTGGAAAGGACCATTTTCCAAGCATATGCTCATAGAGTATTGTCCAATCAGTAGTTAGCCTCAAGCGCTCAGCAGTTCTGACCTCAGTGCATCAACCCAATAGTTTCATCCCTCTAAAAACACTGTTTTATACATACTCTCAGAAGGTAAAATGGTCAAGCCTACTGTGCCTGGAGGCAAGGGATCCATAGGCTGGAGAGGAACAGATTTCACTTCTCCACAGGGAAATCTCAGTTGTCCCAGCTGCATACACCTCTATACTCCCTAATTGTAATTCCTTTCTCCCATCAGATGGCTTATGCACAACAAGAATATAAAATGATCAATTCAGATGGACATGGCTCTCTTCAACAATGATGATTCAAACCAGTTCCAATTGTCCATGATTGAAGAGAACCATCTAAACCCAGAGAGAGAACTATGGGAACTGAGTACGGACAACAACATAGCATTTTTACTCTTTCTGTTATTGTTTGCTTGTATTTTTTTCCTTCTCAGGTTTTATTTTTTCTTTCTAGATCCAATTTTTCTTGTGCAGCAAGAAAACTTTATAAAAATGCATACATATATTGGATTTAATACATAATTTAACATATATTGGACGACCTGCCATCTAGGGGAGGGGGTGGGGGAAAGGAGAGGAAAATTTGCAACAGAAGGTTGACAAGGGTCAATGTTGAAAAAATTACCCATGCATAAGTTTTATAAATAAAAAGGTATAATAATAAAGAAAAAAATTTAAACTCAGACACCTAGCCATGTGACTCTAGACAAATCTCTTAATGCTATTTGTCTCAGTTTAAAGAAGGAAATGGCAAACCACTTTAATATCTTTGCTAAGAAAGCCCCAAAAAGGATTACAAAGAGTCAGACACAACTGAAATATGATTCAACAATAAGAAAAATTAAGTACACATCTGGCTGTACAATCAGGGACCATTACTTCCAGCCCCATTCTCTTCTTCTGAGGTTTCTGTCTCTTCAGTGATCTGGTTGCTAGGAGGAATTCCATTTTGGTGCCCTCTCTCCCTTGTGCATTTTATTTCCGCATTTTACCTTGCATCTTATTTTGTAACCCCTATTCCCAAATTACATGGTTTCCTTGACTCAGGAGATAAGTGACTCCAAATACCAGCAAACATTGCAGGTTCAGGCTATTTTCCTCACCTCTACAGAATATATACCTTTATTCATCAAAATCACTATTTCTTACCACTTGGTAATATTCTAGAACATTTATGTACCATCTTTTTTTTTAATCCCTCTATTTCCAATAAGTGAGCATTAAAAAAAAAAAAAAAACATTTTTACTTCTTTGCTACTATAAAAAGTATTGCCATAAAGATTTTATTACATAAAGAATTTTTTTTGGTGGTTTTGGCCTCATTAGGCTACAAATAGCTGTAGTAGCTTGGTTAAAGGTTATGAATATTTTAGGCATTTTAATTGCATAAATTTAAATTGTTTTCTAGAATGCTCATGCTAATTGAAAATTCATTCAATAGACCATTGATGTACATCTTTTGAGAAATGTCTCTTTATGTAGTGTAACTACTTATCGCTCAGGGAATTGCTTTTAGACTAGTTAGACTAACTTCTGTTAGTTATATATCGTGAATATAAAATTCTTATTAAGAGATGTATAATACAAAAACTTTATCCCAGTCAATCATTCTTTTATTATCCTAGCCACATTATTTTTTATCTCACAAAAGTTTTTCTGTTGTATGTAAAAGAAATTATTTATTTTATTTTTTATAATTGCTTCTATCTCTTATTTTGTTAAGAATTCAGGCACTGACTCTAGCTAGGAAAGCTACATTTTCTGGTTCTCTTCTAATTTATTTTATGGCATGATGTTTAACATTGAAATTGTGTCAATTTTGAGTTTATGGTAGCATGTGATATAAAATTACTATTCTAAATTTAATTTCTGCCAGATAATTCTTGCTAACACATACTTTCCTAGGTAATTTTATTTTCAAATTTATAGACTATTAGGCAACTAAGTATTCCTTTCCTAGGTTGTACCATTGTTGTACTTTTCTATTTTAAAAATTAATATGTTTAAACTATGTTGGATTACTTGCCATCTAGAGGAGGAATTGGGGAAAGGAGAAATAAAAAAAATAAAATAAAATAAAATTAATAACAAACATCCTAGAGCTGTGTCAAATAACATTGAGGAAAGGAAGTCATTTTCTTTTTTTTTCCTAAAGAGCTGAGTAATGAGCTTATTATTATAATGGATAATTATTATAATATTGTGGGTATATTGAGATTGAAAGGCCTTGCAACAACATTAAGTTGAATGCTTTCTTTTTTTTTTACATGTTAAACATGTTAAAGTAGATCTCAGATATAATATATGTGTGCAGATTTGTACAGTTCTCTTGCTGCACAAGAAAAATTGGATTCTGAATGTAAAAATAACCTGGGAAGAAAAACAAAAATGCAAGTAGCCCAAATTAAATGAAAGGAAGTATTTTCATATTAATCTCAAATTTACTGGGAAATCTTTGTGTTTTTCATTGTTTCTAATGTAAGCTTTTGGTTATATCTATTTTACTCAGGTTAAAAATCTCTTTTTCTGCATATGCCTTGTAGTTTTTTTTTGTTTTTTTTTTTTAGCATAGATTAATGTTTTAATTTTTCAAAGCCTCTTTTTTTACTAAGAAGAGTGTATGGGTTTGAATGCTTTTGTTTTAAATATACTTAATTATATTAATTGTTATTTAATTTCATCATTGGTATGAATTAAACTTGATCACAGTGAAAGTTTTTATACTTAGAAGGATAAATTGTTATATTCTTTCTTCCATAATTTTATGTAAAATTTCTGAATTTATATTTATTATTGATATTGTTCTATAGTTCTTTATAATCAATACTATTTTCATTGCATTATGGTCTGTAAAGTATGTTTCCTAGATTTTTTTTTTGAATTTTAAATTTTCAATAGTATTTTATTTTCCCAAACTCATGTAAAAATAGTTTTCCATGTGCACTTTATAGGACTTTGTGTTCCACATTTTTTCCCTCCCTACTTTATCTCCTCTCCCACCCTAAGATAGTAAGCAATCTTACATAGGCTAAATTCGTGCAGTTCTTTAAATATATTTCCAAATTTTTCATGTTGTGTAAGAAAAATCACACCAAAAGGGAAAAAATGGGAAAGAAAAATGTGTTTATTATTTTTACTTTTAAAAATCTACTCATAATTTCTCTGTACCCTAGTGTATGAATGAATGAGAAAGTATTTAATAAGCTTGTATTTTAAAACACACTATGCTAACAATGTGATAGAAAAGAAAGGCAGTCTTAGCTTTCAAGGATCCCAAGTTCTTATAACAAGAAATAACATAAACATAGTTTTTGCTGCAGGATTTATTTTTGTAAAATTGAAATGCTTCTCATAGAAATGTATATGTAATATAGTTTCATGCAGAAGGTATTATAAATCATTTAGTTTTAAATTTGTTGACTAATTTTTTCAGTTCTATGTTTTCCTTTTTTTAATCTATTAGATTTACTCATCTCTGAAAGAGGAACATCAACTGATACTATTATGTTACAATCTCTCTTTTTAAATTTTAATTAACATTTTTTCTTTATGAATTGAGTTGATAAATGACATCTTAAAAGAAATAAATTTGTATCAGAGAACAGATAGATTCAAAATAGTTAATATGGAACAAGTAAAAGCAAGTTTTATAAAGCTGAAATCTTTCATTCTGGACAGCAATTTGGAATTGTGCACAAAGAGCATTAAAATTGTGCATACTTTTTAATCTAGAAATACCACTACAAGGTACTATCAAAGAAATAAGGGGGGAAGTTATTTTCACAAAAATATTAATATTTTTAGGTGGCTCAGAGCTGTAAATTGGTGGAATACCCATAAACTGGGGAATGGCTAGACAAATTGTGGTATATAATTGCAATGAAATTTTGCTGTGCTATAAAAAATGAAAAGTGGATGATTTCAGAAAAACCTGGAAAGATTTATATGAGTGAGTAGAAACAAAAGAATATTGTACACAGTAATAGCAACATTATATGTTGAAGAATTTTGAATGGCTTAGCTATTCTCAGCAATACAATGATTCAAGTCAATCACAAAGGTCTCAGGATGAAAAGTGTTATGTGCTTCCAAATTAAGAATTGATATTGTCTCAATCTCTCTCTCTCAACCTCTTTCTCTCTCTCTCTCTCTCTCTCTCTCTCTGTCTCTGTCTCTCTCTGTATATATATATATACACACGTGTGTGTGTGTGTATACACACAAAACACAAACATACCTATGTATTTTTCTGCTTAACTTCCTTCCTTCCTTCATTCTTTCCTTCCTCCCTCCCTCTCTTCCTTCCTTCCTTCCTTGCTTCTTTCCTTCCTTCTTTTCTTTCTTCCATTCTTTATTCATTTCTTCCTTCTTTCCTTTATTTCATCCTTCCTTCTTTTCACATATATGATTTACATCAGATGGCTTATTAAAATTTTTTTTAAAGGGGCAGAGCCAAGATGGCAGGGAAGGCACATATGATTTTCTAAGATCCTCTCATGACCTCACTACTACGATTAAATTCAGCCTGAAAAATAGAGCTTGACTGGTAAAACCCTTAAAGATTAGAAGCACAACAACTCACCAGCCAAAGATAATCTGTAAGATTGCCAGGACAGGTTTGTTCTGAGGAGCTAGGAACTGACCAGTGCAGTCAGGGACAGAGGTGTCTGGGAGCAGTACAGGGGCTGCGGGGGGGAGGGGGGGGTGACCTCTGCGGCTAGAGACAACTCTCCCATTGGCTAACTGCACTGCCTTGATTACAAAGCAGTAAACAGGCAGAGAATTTAAAGCCTAAAACAGAGGGTACTCTAAAAAATGCCAGAACCTAACAAGATTTGGCTATTAAACCTCAAACCGTTAGTGACTCAAGCAGATCTGTAACACAGCCCTGCAGCCACATTCTACAGTTCAGGTCTTTTGTGGGGGCAGGTACAAATCTGCACGGCAGGGGAGCACAGTCCAGGGCAGCCTCTAATCTGCAGAGTGAGGGGCTTGGCCTGGGGCAATAGAATTTTAGTAGCTGACTGTGCTTCCTGGGGCAGAGCCACTTCCAGTCCCTGCAGGGCCATTCACTGCTCAGCCGCTAATACCCACAGCCCCAGGGCAGGCTTCAGCTTGGGGTAGTGAAACTCTCACTGCTCAGCATCTAGCACCAGGGCAGTCAGTATCCCACACAGAGGGGGTTTTTTGCAGGGCACTTTCCCAACTCAGCCCTGCAGGCCTGAGTTACTTCTGGGTGGGGAACTCTTTCCCAAAGCACTCCAGTACCTCACTGCTTTTTGTAGCCAGCTGGTAGGACAGCTACCAGTCCATACACCTTTCACTGCTCTGCAGAGGAAGCTGGTAACCACCTGGCCCTGAAGGCAGACCGTAAAGGCTTTAAACAAATGAGTTAAAAAATCAAAAGGAGGATTGATAGTTTCTATACAGATCTGGAAAATAGATCTAGGAGAGAGAACCTGAGGATCATTGGACTACCTGAAAATTATTATGAAAAAAGAGCCTAGATACTATTTTACAGGAAATCATCAAAGAGAACTGCCCAGAAGTAATAGAACCGAAAGGTAAAATAGGCGTTGAAAGAATTCATTGAACACCTTCTGAAAAAGACCCTAAAATAAAAACTCCAAGGAATATTCTGGCCCAATTTCAGAACTATCAGACTAAAGAAAACATATTATAAGCAGCCAGGAAAAAACAATTCAAATACCGAAGATCACTCAAGATCTGGCTGCCTCAACATTAAAGGATCGAAGGGCCTGGAATCTGATATTCTGAAAGGCAAAAGAACTTGGAATGCAGCCAAGAATAAACTACCCAGTTAATCTGAGCATTTTCTTCCATGGAAGAAGATGGACATTTAATGAAACAGAGGAATTCCATTTGTTTCTAAGGAAAAAGCCAGAATTAAACAAAAATTGTGATCTCTAACCAAAGGACTCAAGAGAAGCAGAAAAAAGTAAAAGGAACTCTTGAGAATTGTATTTCTGTTGTGGATATACAAAAAAATCATGTATAAGTTGATTTTATTGATATAAAAAAAGTGAAGTAGAAATGGAAAGGGGATAGTGTCAGAAAAAGAGAATAGGGGAGATAAAAAGAGGGAAACTACATGTGACGATGAGGCAAAGGAAACCTATCATACCTGAGGGAACTTAGAGAGGAGGAGGAACATTGTTTGAATCTTACTCTCAGCAGAATTGGCTAAAAGAGAAAATAATTGACATATTTGTTTTACAGAGAATCTTCACTCATCTCATTAAAAATGGGAGAGAAAAAGGGAAAAGGAAAAAGAGTAATAAGGGAAGAATACAAAAAAGGGGAAAGGATTCAAAGGGAGGGGGAAGGATCCTGAAGAGGGAGAGCTGCATGACACAAGTGGGGCCCATAAGTTTACTATTAGGGAAGAGGGTAAGAGGGGAAAGAAAAAGAAAAGCACAATCCGAGGATATTGTGATGGCAGGAAATACAGAATTAGTCATTTTAACCGTAAATGTGAATGGGATGAACTGTCCCATAAAGTGGAGGCAGATAGCACACTGGATCAAAAGTCAGAACGTTAAATATGTTGTTTACAGGAAACACATTTAAAACAGGGAGATACATACAAAGTAAAGGTAAAAGGCTGGAGCAAAAAAGTGCCCTTCTTTATCTCTTTTAATTAGATCAATTTTTGCTTTTCCTTGATCTGAGATAAGGATGACTACCCCTGCTTTTTTTACTTCACCTGAAGCATAGGAAGGGCACTATATCTTGCTAAAAGGTAGCATAGATAATGAAGCAATATCAATATTAAACATATATACACCAAGTGGTGTAGCATCTAAATTCTTAAAAGAGAAACTAAGAGAGCTGCTAGAAGAAATAGAGAGCAAAACTATAATAGTAGGAGATCTCAATCTTGCACTCTCAGAATTAGATAAATCAAACCACAAAATAAATAAGAAAGAAGTCAAAGAGGTAAATAGAATACTAGAAAAGTTAGATATGATAGATCTCTGGAGAAAATGTAATGGAGACAGAAAGGAATACACTTTCTTTTCAGCAGTTCATGGAACCTATACAAAAATTGACCATATATTAGGACATAAAAACCTCAAACTCAAATGCAGTAAGGCAGAAATAGTAAATGCATCCTTTTCAGATCATGATGCAATGAAAATTACACTCAATAAAAAGCCAGGGGAAAAATAGACCAAAAAAAACAAAAAAAAACAAAAAAAAAAACAAAAAAACCCTGGAAACTAAATAATCTCATACTAAAGAATGATTGGGTGAAACAGCAAATCATAGACATAATTAATAACTTCACCCAAGAAAATGACAATAGAGACATCATACCAAAATATATGGGATGCAGCCAAAGCGGTAATAAGGGGAAATTTCATATCTCTAGAGGCCTACTTGCATAAAATAGAGAAAGAGAAGATCAATGAATTGTGCTTGCAGATAAAAATGCTAGAAAAGGAACAAATTAAAAACCCCCAGTCAAACACTAAACTTGAAATTCTAAAAATAAAAGGAGAGATCAAAAAAATTGAAAATAAAAAAAAACTTTTGAATTAATAAAACTAAGAGTTGGTTCTATGAAAAAACCAACAAAATAGACAAAACATTAGTAAATCTGATTAAAAAAAGGAAAGAGGAAAATCAAATTGTTAGTCTTAAAAATGAAAAGGGAGAACTCGCAATTAATGAAGAGGAAATTAGAGCAATAATTAGGAATTACTTTGCCCAACTTGATGCCAATAAATTCGACAACTTAAATGAAATGGAAGAATACCTTCAAAAATACAGCTTTCCCAGATTAACAGAAGAAGAAATAAATAGACTAAACAGTCCCATTTTAGAAAAAGAAATAGAACAAGCTATTAATGAACTCCCTAAGAAAAAATCCCCAGGACCAGATGGATTTACATGTGAATTCTACCAAACATTTAAAGAACAATTAACTCCAATGCTATATAAACTATTTGAAAAATTAGGGACTGAAGGAGTCCTATCAAATTCCTTTTATGATACAGACATGGTACTGATACCTAAACTTACCTGGGTAGGTTGAAAACAGAGAAAGAAAAGTATAGACCAATCTCCCTAATGAATATTGATGCTAAAATCTTAATAAAATATTAGCAAAAAGATTACAGAAAATCATCCACTATGACAAAGTAGGATTTATACCAGGAATGCAGGGCTGGTTCAATATTAGGAAAACTATTAGCATAATCGACTAAATCAATAACCAAACAAAAACCAAATGATCATCTCAATAGATGCAGAAAAAGCATTTGATAAAATCCAACATCCGTTCCTAGTAAAAACACTTGAGAGTATAGGAATAAATGGACATTTCCTTAAAATAGTCAGGAGCATATATTTAAAACCGTCAGTAAGCATCATATGCAATGGGGAAAAACTGGAATCTTTCCCAGTAAGATCAGGAGTGAAACAAGGTTGCCCTCTATCACCATTATTATTCAATATTGTATTAGAAATGCTAGCCTCAGCAAGAAGAATTGAGATTAAAGTAATTAGAATAGGTAATGAGGAAACCAAACTATCAGTCTTTGCTGATGATATGATGGTATACTTAGAGAACCCCAGAGATTCTAGTAAAAAGCTATTAGAAATAATTCATAACTTTAGCAAACTTGCAGGATACAAAATACATCCACATAAATCCTCAGCATTTTTATACATCACCAACAAAATCCACCAGCAAGAGATACAAAGAGACATTCCATTCAAAATAACTGTCAATAGTATAAAATATTTGGGAATCTCTCTACCAAAGGAAAGTCAGGAATTATATGAGCAAAATTACAAAAAAAACTTTCCACACAAATAAAGTCAGACTTAAATAATTGGGAAAATATTAAGTGCTCTTTGATAGGCCAAGAGAATATGATAAAGATGACAATACTCCCTAAACCAACCTATTTATTTAGTGCTATACCAATCAGACTCCTAAGAAAATATTTTAATGATCTAGAAAACATAACAACAAAATTCATATGGAAGAACAAAAGAGCAAGAATCTCAAAGGAATTAATGAAAAAAAAAATCAAAAGAAGGTGGCCTACCTGTATCTGATCTAAAACTATATTATAAAGCAGAAGTCACCAAAACCATTTGGTATTAGCTAAGAAATAGATTAGCTGATCAGTGCGATAGGTTAGGTTCACAAGACAAAATAGTCAATTGTAGCAATCTAGTGTTTGACAAACCCAAAGATCTCAACTTTTGGGATACAAATTCATTATTTGACAAAAACTGATGGGAAAACTGGAAATTAGTATTGCAGAAATTAGGCATGGACCCACACTTAACACTCTATACCAAGATAAGATCAAAATGGGTCCATGTCCTAGGAATAAAGAACGAGATTATAAATAAATTAGAGGAACATAGGATAGTTTACCTCTCAGACTTGTGGAGGAGGAGAAAATTTGTAACAAAAGATGAACTAGAGATCATTACTGATCACAAAATAGAAAATTTTGATCATATCAAATTTTAAAAAGTCTTTGTACAAACAAAACTAATGCAAACAAGATTAGAAGGGAAGCAACTAAGTGGGAAAACATTTTGACAGTTAAATGTTCTGATAAAGGCCTCATTTCCCAAATATATAGAGAATTGACTCTAATTTATAAGAAAACAAGCCATTCTTCAATTGATAATGGTGAAAGGATGTGAACAGATAATTTTCAGATGATGAAATTGAAACTATTACCATTCATATGAAAGTGTTCCAAATCACTATTGATCAGAGAAATGCAAATTAAAGACAACTCTGAGATACCACTACACACCTGTCAGATTGGCAAAGATGACAGGAAAAAATAATGATGAATGTTGGAGGGGATGCGGGAAAACTGGGATATTGATGCATTGTTGGTGGAGTTGTAAATGAACCATTCTGGAGAGCAATCTGGAACTCTGCCCAAAAGATTATCAAACTCTGATCCAGCTGTGTTACTACTGTGCTTATATCCCAAAGAGATACTAACAAAAGGAATATGACCTGTTTGTGCCAAAATGTTTGTGGCGCCTTGTTTGTAGTGGCCAGAAATGGAAACTGAGTGGATGCCCATCAATTGGAGAATGGTTGTATAAATTGTGTGATATGAATGTTATGGAATATTATTGTTCTGTAAAAAATGACCAGCAGGATGAATACAGCGAGTCTTGGAGAGACTTACATGAACTGATGCTAAGTGAAATGAGCAGAACTAGGAGATCATTATACACTTCAATGATAATGCAAGAGGATGTATTCTGATGGAAGTGGATTTCCTTGACAAAGAGAAGATCTAACTTAGTTTCAATTGATCAATGCTGGACAGAAGCAGCTACACCCAAAGAAAGAACACTGGGAAATGAATGTAAACTGTTTGCATTTTTGTTTTTCTTCCCAGGTTATTTTTACCTTTCTGAATCCAACTCTTCCTGTGCAACAAGAAAACTGTTTGGTTTTGCACACATATCTAGGACAAACTGTGATATATTTAACATGTATAGGGCTGTCTGCCATCTTGGGGAGGGAGTAGAAGGAGGGAGGGTAAAAGTCGGAACAGAAGTGAGTGCAAGGGATAATGTTGTAAAAAAAAAAATTACCCAGGCAAGGGTTCTGTCAATAAAATGTTATAATTATTTTTTAAAAAGAATCATAATTTCTAAGAATAAAAAAAAAGTGTGAAATGTCAAAAAAAAAGAGAGATGTTAGAAAAAAAAAACTTTTGTACATGCCAATATTTTTCATTAATGTATATCTACATGAATATCATATTTACATTAAATGCTCAAAGCATAGAACTATGTGACATTGATCAAATTAAAGCACTTCCTGTGCCTCAGTTTCCTTGCCTGCAAAATTAGGGATTTGTTCTTGATGGCTCTCTGGGACTAAATTCATCATTAATCAACCAATCAACAAGGCTTTATGAAGTATCCACTATGTGCCAGGCACTCTGCTAGGTACTGGGGATACAAAGAATGAAGTAATTCTTCTCTTCAAGAGGTTAGATTGAAATGAAGGAGGTAGCAAATATATTTATTAGTATGAACAGAATAATAAGTCTTAAGAGAATATATATATAATATATATATATATATATATATATATATATATACAAAATAGATATGATACTATAAATTAAAACTTCTACCCAGAAGCCATGGAGCTTTGTTATATTGATATGTATTTTAACTTCTTCAAAAGAAGCAGCATATTGTTTGTATTATCTACAGATTCATATTTAGTCTATTTTCTGTGATAGTTATGACTACTGATAGCAGCTATGCCAATGGATCCCTTTTCTCTGAGAGGGTAAATGCTTCAATTTCCTAAGTTAGTAAGGGAACCAAGAAAATTGAAAGGAACATGGGAATATATCTACTTTCTCCTTTTCTTAATATAATTTAATCCATTGTACATTTATTAATTCCCCATAATGCAAAGGTATAATATATTAAGATGTAAAATGACACAGTCTCTGTCATCAAGCAATTTATAGTCTACTAGGAGGAAAAAAAGTTGTATCTATAAGGTTGAGGATTTTATACCTGAGAGAGTTGAAAATCAAATCCCACACAAACTACAAATAATCTAAGAATTGCTTTATTTTTAAATTGAGAAAATATTTTAACTATTTTTAACTGAATTTGTAAATAAGGCAATTTTTATATAAATATCAAATAAATCAATTAGTAAAAAAGCTTTCTGTCATACTCCCTTTGTAGGGTTAATATAAGAGACATTTTAAGAGCCAGACTAAAGTAATAGTATTAGCCTATACAGAATAAATAGTAGCAATTCCAATATGTGGAATTGTTACCCTTACCTTGGTCAAAGGGCTTGTTTGTATTCCAGTTCCTGAAATAATCATCCTATAAAGGAGAAAAATAGAAAGCAAATACAAGATTTACAAAGGCTTATGATATTATGTCTTATTCTTTAAGAATAATTTCACCCCACATCTCCCAAACAAATATAAAATTTTAAGTTTAGACATTCTCCTTCAAAATGGGTTTTGGCACAATGAAAAAAAATGGTTATTTTACAAAAGTTTATTTTCCAAACTTTTAAAAAATAAATTGGTTCAGCTACCATGGAGATACTAAAGACAAAGGTATGAATCAATTTGTCTGCAAGAAGGATATACTTTACAAATCTATTTTTATCACAAATCCTATTTTAGGCATATTTGTTATTTCTCCTCTTAAGCATGCCCAACCTGATGCACATTAGGGTCTTTTTCAGATATTTTTGATAGCTACTGTATTTGCAATAGACATTTAGTTGTCAAAAAATGATACGTCATTCTCTCCTATTAATTTGCATCAATGCACCCAATTATTTCAAATTATCATCTATACCTCCTTATACAACAGTTTATTTATGACACTGTTTTCTTTTAATTTTATTTGCCTTTATGTAGCTCAATTATCCAACTTTATTAGATCTTTGTTGAATTCATCTAAGTCCCTAAATACACTTTTAGTAAAATAGCTTTGGTAAAATTAGAACAGGTTTTGCTTCTTGTGTAAATGATTCCATTTTCTAGATCATGAATAAATGTAACTCATTGAAAAAAAATTCAGAACAGTGATTAATGCAGTGTCAAATTGTGATTCCTAAGGAATGATTCCTCTCAGAAAAAAAGGTAGTAAGACTATAAAAGCAAAATAAGGAATACATTTTCAGACATTGCTATTATGTTGGTATGTTTTCTTTCTTAGTAAGGAATGGATCTAGTGGGACAGGAATCAGGAGTAAATTATTGGGTATTAATAGTGAGTCAAAAACAAGATAGTAATACAACATTTATTTTAAAACAATATGAATAAATAAATACATTTGGCCAAAGGACATTTGCATAAGTTTTCTGGTTATTTTTAATAGAGAATTTCCCTCTCTGGACTTCAGAGCTTTAATTTGCAAAATAAGAGGAATGGATTAGATGATTTCTTAGGTATTTTCCAGCTCTAATAATTGATGTTGATGTTCCCCTTTATTCTTTTTTTGCTACATTGCAAGATTGACAGGAAGCTTCATTGAAATATAGATATCAGAGCACAAAAGAGATTCCCACGTTAAAGACAGCATTTTAGTGACAAGTATTCCATGCACCCCTGAGGAAAAAATGTATTCCATTGAAAAACCGTTCAAGTGACATGATAAGTTCAGGGTTTTGCCTTGATTGCATTACAACAATCTGATTGCATTAAAGCATTCAAAAGTGTATCATGGATAGACAAGAACATATCTATATATTATGAATGAACAAGTCACCATCATTTTATTCAGATCAGTGCTATCTTATTTTCACAGGCAATTTCCAAGAAAACAGGGGCTGATTCCACTCACTTTCTGCATTAAGCCTCATACAGATGCTTACAAAATGATTTTTGAACATAAGAGCATCAATGAAAAATATGTTTAAGTAAATGAGAATCCACTTTCTCTGAGCCATCATGCTCTCTGAAATTACATTTTCTTTAGGAAATGAAATGTATGAAGATTTTTTTTGTATTCTCTTTTTCTCTATCCCGTTTATGTGTAATTGTGAGTAGACTACACAAAAATGTCCATTCGAAATATCCCTCATTCCTCTGGCCCCCGTCCACTTCTGGCTTTAGAAAGTTCTAGTTGTGTAAAATTCAGAATATAGTAATATCCAAATTGATTTTGTTTGAGCAAACTTGACAGCAAAGTGTGTGGAGCCAAGATGTTGGAGAGGACACACACATGTATCTAAGCTCTCCTTTACTCTCAGAGACTACTTTTTATGAAATAGCTTTGGAATTAGTGTTTGACTGTCAAAACCCATGAATATTGGGAGTACAATATATTACCAACAGAAGATAATCTCGAAACTCACCAGAAAAGATCTGTTTTTGCTCATGAGTGGGGATGTTTAGTCCAGGTGCAGATTCGGGCAAGTAGGCAGTAAGAGCACAGAAAACAACTCACATTGAGAAGACTAGAAAGGGGTGGGGTGTAGTCTCAGCCAGCAGAAAATGTGCAGGGAGAACTTTACTACAATGTCAACTGCTCTGCTCTGGCAGCAAGCAAGAGAAACTATAAACACAGCGGGTAAAGACGCCAAAATGCTAGCATTGATCTGAATCTGGCCACACCCACCCAGCACCAGGAGGGACTCAGCATTATCTCACCATGCAACTGCTGATCACAGTTCAGATGCTAACCACAATGAAGATGCTAATCTCAGTGCAGATGCTGATCCCAGCACAGTCATTGCCATTCTACTACTGCTTCACTGTTACTTCCTGTTGTCTGTAGAGGAAGTTTGGTAACACCACGCTGTCTGAAAAGCAAACTGGTTTTTTTTTTTCAAAAATGAATAAAAAGGCAAAGCGGGTTCTAATTATAGATAGCTTCTATACTGAAAGAGAGCAGACTTCAAATCCTGAGAAGACTAAAAGCAGAATGACTCCAAATGAAGCCCCAAATGGTAATATAATATGGTCCCCATTCACACAAGGCTCTCATAAAAGAAATTAAAAAGGATCTTTAAAAAAGAGCAAGAAGAAAAATGGGAAAAGGAAAGGGAAGCTTTGCAAGAGGGATAAAGAAATCAACTTCCTGAAAACTGAATTAGTAAATTGGGAAAAGAAAATAAGCTCCCTAAAAAACACAATGGAAAAAAAATTCCATATAATAAAACAACTCATTCAAAAATTCAATTGCCAAGACAGCAGAGAGGACACACACTTCACTTTGAGCTCCCCTTCTACCCTCACTACTGAATACAAAATTCAACCTCTGAAATAGTGCTTGACTGGTAAAATACATGAATATTGGGAGTACAACATATTACCAGCAGAAGATAATCTGGAAGATCACCAGAAAAGGTCTGTCTTGATTGGGCAGGAGGAGGCCCAGTGCAGACAGGGAGGCAGAACACAGAGGCTAGTGCATACTGAGCAAGCCAGGGGCGGAGTGCGGTCCCAGCTTTTTAGGGAAGACTCTACGACAGGTTGACTACGCTGTTTTGGCTGCAAAAATATGGATCAGCAGAGAAGTTACACAAACTCAAAAGGCAGAGTGTACCCCAAAGTGCCAGAGTTTCATAGGATATGGCCAAATCCACCCAGCACCGGGAGTGACTCAGCACTATTGCAGAACTGCCACTCATCCAGGGCAGACACTCTTCTGCAGTGCAGCAGCACTTCACAGCTTGTTTGCAGGACAGCACTGTCAATCTGTCTCTGTTCTGTAGAGGAAGCTGGGAACCTCCTTGACCTAAAGGCAGACCCCCAAGGGGTTTTTTTTTTTAATGAGTAAAAAAGTAAAGTGTGCTCTAATTATAGATAGCTGCTGTACTAAAGAGAACAGATTTCCAATCCTGAAAATACTCCAGACAAAATCCGAAAGAGAGATATAACCTGATCCTCACCACACAATGTTCTCCTAGAAGAAATTTAAAATGATCTTTAAAAAAGAGCTAGAAGAAAAATGGGGAAAGGAAAGAGAAACTCTGCAAGAGAGTATAGAAAAGACATCTAATTTATTGAAAGAAAAATTTGAAAAAGAAAACAACTCCCTGAATTGTGACATGGAAAAGGTAAAGAATGACAAGGTAAACAGAATTTGTGAATTGGAAAAAATAAAGAACTCCCAGGAAAATAGGATTTGTGAATTGGAAAAAGAAAATAACTCATTAAAAAATTATGAAATGGGAAAAAAAAATCCATAGACCAAAACAACTCATTTAAAAACTCAATTGGATATAAAAAAAGAAGTTAAAAAAAGCAAATGAAGAAAAAAAAACTAATTAAAAATCAGAACTGCTCAAATAGAAATAAATGATTCATTCAGACATCAGGAATCAGTCAAGCAAAATCAAAAAAAATAGAAAAAAGTTAAATATCTATTTGGAAAAACAACAGACTTGGAAAATAGATCTAGGAGAAATAATCTAAGGTTATTGGGCTCCCTGAAAACCATGATGAAAAAAAGAGCCTAGACATGATTTTTTCAGGAAATCATCAAAGAGAACTACTCAAATGTAATAGAATCAGAAGGTAAAATAGGCATTGAAAGAATTCATTGAACACCTTTCTGAAAGAGACCCCTAAATAAAAACTCCAAGGAATATTGTGGCTAAATTTCAGAACTATCAGACTAAGGAAATAAATGTTACAAGTAGCTAGAAAATAAAGAAAAAACAATTCAAATAACAAGGAGCCACAATAAAAATCACTCAGGATCTAGCTGTTTCAACATTAAAGTGCCTAAAGACCTGGAATCTGATATTCTGAAAAGCAAAAGAACTTGGAATGCAGCCAAGAAAAACTACCCAGCTAAACTGAGCATTTTCTTCCTTGGACAAAGATGAACATTCAATGAAACAGGTGAATTACATTTATTCCTAATGAAAAAATCAGAGCTAAACAAAAAATTTGACCTCCAAATATAGGACTCCAGAGAAGCATAAAAAGATCAAAAAGAACCCTTGAGAACTGTATTTCTGTGATGGACATAGAGAAATAGCACACGTATAATTAGATTTTGTTTTAATATAAAAAAAGGAATTAAAAATGGAATGGGGATAGTATCAAAAAAGAGAAAAGTGGAGTTAAAAAGAGGAAAATTACATCTCAGAAAAAGACAAAGGAAACCTATCATATCTGATGGAATTAAGGGAAGGGGAGGAACATGATGTGATTTTTATTCTTATCAGATTTGACTCAAAGAGAAAATATTAGACATATTGGTTTACAGAGAAACTTCTCTCACCTCATTAAAAAGTGGGAGAGGAAAAAGGAAAAGGAAAAGAATAGGCTGAATAGAAGGAAATATAGAAATAAAGGAAAGGCATAAGAAAGGGGGAAGGACTCAAAGGGAGAGGAAGGGATTCTAAAAAGGGAGAGCTGTGTTAGGCAAGTGGTGCTTACAAGTTTAATACTGGGTTCTGACTTTTGATCCAGTCTGCTATCCACTTCCACTTTATGGGAGAGTTCATCCCATTCACATTTATGGTTAAAATGACTAATTCTGTATTTCCTGCCATCCTAATATCCCCAGATTATGCTTTTCTTTTTCTTGCCCTGCTTCCCTCCTTCCCTAGTATTAAACTTATTAGTCCCCTTTGTGTCATGCAGCTCTCCCTCTTTAGGATCCCTCCCTCCTCCCTTTAAATCCCTTCCCCTTTCTTGTACTCTTCCCTTATTACTCTTTTTCCTTTTCCCTTTTCCTTTCCCACTTTTTAATGAGATGAGAGAAGATTCTCTGTAAAACAAATATGTTAATTATTTCCTCTTTGAGCCAACTCTGATGAGAATAGGATTCACACAATGTTCCTTCCCCTAAGTTCCCTCAGCTATGATAGGTTTCCTTTACCTCATCGTCGCATATAGTTTCCCTCTTTTTATCTCTCCTTTTCCCTTTTTCTAACACTATCCCCTTTCCATTTCTACTTCCCTTTTTTGTGTTATATTGGTAAAATCAGATTATACATATGGTTTTTATGTATATCCACAACAGAAATACAGTTCTCAAGAGTTCATTTTACCTTTTTCTACTTCTCTTGAGTCCTGTGGTTGGAGGTCAAATTTTTTGTTTAAGTCTGACTTTTTCCTTAGAAACAAATGGAATTCCTCTGTTTCATTAAATGTCCTTCTTCCATGAAAAAAAAAAAAAGCTCAGCTTAGCTGGGTAGTTTATTCGTGCCTGCATTCCAAGTTCTTTTGCCTTTTGGAATATCAGATTCCAGGCCTTTCACTTCTTTAATGTTGAGGCAGCCAGATTTTGAGTGACTCTTATTGTGGCATCTCGATATTTGAATTGTTTTTTTTCCTGGCTGCTTATAATATTTTTTCTTTAGTCTGAAAATTCTGAAATTTGGCCACAATATTCCTTGGAGTCTTTATTTTAGGATCTTTTTCAGAAGGTGTTCGATGAATTCTTTCAAAGCCCATTTTCCCTTCTGGTTCTATAACTTCTGGGCAGTTCTTTTTGATGATTCCTGTAAAATAGTATCTAGGCTCTTTTTTTCATCATAATTTTCGGGTAGTCCAATGATCCTCAGGGTAGCTCTCCTAGATCTATTTTCCAGATCTATTGTTTTTCCAAGTATTTGACATTTTTTTCCAATATTTCATTTTTTTGGTTTTGCTTGACTGATTCTTGATGTCTCAATGAATCAGTCATTTCTATTTGTTCAGTTCTAATTTTTAGTGAGTTATTTTCTTCATTAGCATTTTTTACTTCTTTTTGTATATGTTCAATTGAGCGAGTTGTTTTGCTCTATGGAATTTTTTTTCCATTTCACTAATTTTTTTTTTTTAGTGAGTTATTTTCTTTTTCCAATTCACAAATTCTGTGTCCCTGCACTTCTTGGGAGTTTTTTACCTTTTCCAATTCGTATTTCAGGAAGTTGTTGTTCTCTTACATAGCTTCTTTTTCCTTTTCCCATTTTTCTTCTAGTTCTCTTTTAAGGTTTTTAATGGTCTCTTTTAGGAGAGTCTTTTGTGTTGGGGACTAACAATTGTCTGGAGACTGCCTGCTATTAGTCTCTTCAGGGTTGAAAAGCTGCTTTCTTTCTGTATAGAAACTATCAATCATCCTTTTGATTTTTTTACTCATTTGTTTAAAGCCTTTAGGGTCTGCCTTCAGGGCCAGGTGGTTACCAGCTTCCTCTGCAGAGCAGTGAAAGGTGTATGGACTGGTAGCTGTCCTACCAGCTGGCTACAAAAAGCAGTGAGGTACTGGAGTGCTTTGGGAAAGAGTTCCCCACCCAGAAGTAACTCAGGCCTGCAGGGCTGAGCTGGGAAAGTGCCCTGCAAAAAACCCCCTCTGTGTGGGATGATGACTGCCCTGGGGCAGTGAGAGTTTCATTACCCCAAGCCAAATCCCACCTGGGGCTGTGGGTATTAGCAGTTGAGCAGTGAATGGCCTTGCAGGGACTGGAAGTATCTCTGCCCCAGGAAGCACAGTCTGCTGGGTCTATTGCCCCAGGCTGAGCCCCTCTCTGTGCAGAGTAGAGGTTTCTCTGGGCTGTGTTCCTCTGCAGTGCAGATTTGTAACTGCCCCCCACACTCCCTTCCCTGAACTGCAGGATGTGGCTGCAGGGCTGTGTTAAGGGTCTGCCTGGGTCACTTCGGGGTTTGAGTGGTTACAGCCAGATCTTGTTAGGGTCTGGCAGTTTTTAGAGTACCCTCTGTTTTAGGATTTAATTTCTCTGCCAGTTTACTGCTTTGTAATCAAGGCAGAGCAGTTAGCCTATAGCAGTCGTCTCTATAACTTCTCTAGCCACAGAGATCACCCTCACCCCTGTTCTGCTCAAGTCACTAGTCTCTTGCTACCTACGCTAGTCTGTTCCTGGCCCCTCAGGACAAACATTTCCTGGTGATCTTCCAGATTATCTTCTGCTAGTACGTTGTGTGCTTCTAATCTTCATGAATTTAAACAGTGAAGAGCTATTTTTGAGGCTGAATTAAATAGTTGGTTGAGGGGATGAGAGGAGCTTACAAAGTCTTGTGTGCCTTCTCTGCCATCTTGAATAAGTGCAAGGGATAATGTAAAAAATTACCCAGGCATGAGTTCTGTCAATAAAAAGTTATATGTAAAAAAATAAAATATTAAGAAAATTATTCATTACAGGGAAAAGCAGGATTCTTTTGAGCTTTATTGTAGATGATGAAATTACTGACAAACAAGAAAAATCAACAACTACTTTTTTCCTCTCAAGTTTCTTTTTTTTAATTATAGCTTTTTATTGATAGAACATATGCATGAGTAATTTTTCAACATTGACCCTTGCAAACACTTCTGATCCAACTTTTCCCTTCCTTCCCTCTCTCCCCTAGATGACAGGCAGTCTCAAACATGTTAAAAATGTTAAAGTATATCTTAAATATAATATATGTGTACATATTTATATAGTTCTCTTGTTGCGCAAGAAAAAATTGGATTTACAAAGGCAAAAATAAGCTGGAAAGAAACACAAAAATGCAAACAGCCAACAACAGAAAGAGCATAAATTCTATGTTGTGGTCCACACTCCTTTTCCAGTGTTCTTTTACTGGATGTAGGTTCTGTTCATCACTGATCAATTGGAATTGAACTGGATCTTCTCACTGCTGAAGATAGCCACTTTGGGATATAAGCCCCGTAGTTGCAATGCTGGATCAAAAGATATGAAGTTTGATAACGTTTTGGGCATAATTCCAAATTGCTCTCCAGAATGGTTTGATCTATTCACAACTCCACCAACGATACATGTGTCCCAGTTTTCCCACATCCCCTCCAACATTCATCATTATTTTTTCCTGTCATCTTAGTCAATCTGACAGGTATGTAGTGATATCTCAGAGTTGTCTTAATTTGCATTTCTCTGAGCAATAGTGATTTGGAACACTTTCATGTGATTGGAAATAGTTTCAATTTTATCATGTGAAAATTGTCTGTTCATATCCTTTGACCATTTATCAATTGGAGAATGGCTTGATTTCTTATAAATTGGAGTCAATTCTCTATATATTTGGGAAATGTGGCCTTTATCAGAACCTTTAACTGTGAAGATGTTTTCCCAGTTTGTTGCTTCCCTTCTAATCTTGTTTGCATTAGTTTTGTTTGCAAAAAAGGCTTTTTAATTTGATATAATCAAAATTTTCTATTTTGTGATCAATAATGATCTCTAGTTCATCTTTGGTCATAAATTCCTTCCTCCTTTACAAGTCTGAGAGATAAACTATCCTATATTCCTCTAATTTATTTATAAACTCATTCTTCATGCCTAAATCATGGACCCATTTTCATCTTATCTTGGTGTACAGTGTTAAGTGTGGGTCCATTCCTAATTTCAGCCATACTAATTTTCCAGTTTTCCCAGCAGTTTTTGTCAAATAATGAATTTTTATCCCCAAAATTGGAATCTTTGAGTTTGTCAAACACTAGATTGCCACAGTTATTGACTATTTTGTTTTGTGAATCTAATTCCACTGATCAACTAATCTATTTCTTAGCCAATACCAAATGATTTTGGTGACAGCTGCTTTATAATATAATGTTAGATCAAGCACAGCTAAGCCACCTTCATTTGATTTGTTTTTCATTAATTCCCTGTTCTTGACCTTTTGTTCTTCCATATGAATTTTGTTGTTACACTCTTTGCCTTTTTTTAATTAAATTAATTTATTTGATTTTTGATACATTTTAAGTTTCAAATTTTCAAACTTACTCTCTTTTTCTCCCTGCTCTACACTAAATCAAGAGTTGACACTACTCTATAAATATATTTAAAACCATACTATGTTCTTTCTACTTATCAGTTTTTTCTTTGGCAGTGACTAGCACCCGTTTTAGTAAATCCCTCATATTTGATTTAAGTATTTCTAATATTTAGAATAACTTGATTTATAATTATTTTAAAACTATATTTCTGTTATTCTATACAAAATTCTCTTGGTTCTGCTCATTTCACTCTTCATTAGTTTATTCAACTCTTATATCTCTCTAAAATCAACCAATTTATCATTTCTCATAGGCATGATCCATCTTTCTATTTCTTAGCCAATACCAGAGAGTTTTAATAATTTCTATCTTATAATATAGTTCAAAGTCAGATAGCGCTAAACTTCATTTCCTTACATTTTTCATTAATTCCTTTGATATTCTTGACCTTTTTGTTTTTTCAAATGAATTTTATAATTTTTTTGTATCCTATTTATTTTCAATAAAATAATTTTTGGGAGAATTTAATTGGGATTAGTTTAGGTAGAATCGCCATTTTTACTATACTAGCTCTGTTCACCAATGAACAAGTAATATTTTCCCTCTTATTTACATCTGAATAAATTATTTTATTATTACTTATAAATAAATAAATAAATTTTAATTGCATGAAAAGTATTTTTAAATTATGTTCATGTAGTTCCTGGCCCTTGTCCTTAACCATAATTTAGATTTAGAATGTTCATTGTAACATGAGTGATTTCATTCATCAACAAATAAATCCCTTCTACCATGAAAAATTGTGGGTTTTTTTCCTACTAAAAATAAGTACATTTTTCTTTGCAAAAGTGGAAGACTATGGATGTGGAACACTATATATAAATTTGGCTTTGGTTTATGTATTGGTTTATTTTAATGAATTGTTTCTCCCCTCCCCTCCTTTTTGTTCTTTTTTTAAAAGAAATTATTCTCTGGGAAAGAAGAAAAGGGGTTATGTTAGGAAATAAAGATGACATGAAAAGAAAAATATCAATACATTTTTAAATATACACTTCTAAATAATTCATTAAAATGAATTTTTTTTGTCTCCTTTGCATTTATATCCTATGCAGTTACCTACTTTAACTCTAGTTTGAGTTTTATCTTCTCCTTAACTGATGACTGGACACTCAGTTTCAACAAGTCTAAAATGATGCATTCCTGGATGGGAGATATGACTTTAATTTTCCTCTAAATTCAATAACTGATTTTAGCACAAAACTATAATCTTCTGTGCTACTTATTTACCTATTATTTGTTTTTCTGAATTCTCACCATTAGCAGAAACAGAAATATCATCCATAGGTTAGTGGACACTACTTTGACTAAATGCTTTCAATTCCCTCCTTTAAGATATGTTATTAAAATCAGTATTCTCAAGGATACACTCCAAAAAAAAAAAACTTGTAGTTGTCTTATAGTTTACCTGAATTTTATGGTGAGATTTTTCAATTTGCATAATTCAAAATCATTCTTTAGACATTTCTTTCTAGTTTAGATAACTAAGTCCCTTCAAACTGAAAAGATCATAAATGCTAAGGAAATTATGTAGATAAAACATTTTGTAAACCTTAAAGTATACATAAATGTCAACATTTTAACTACTGCTGATTGAGTGAAAAATGTAACTTCTCCTCCTGCCCTGAAATGGTAGCAGTTCTACTCAAATTTTTGCCAAGGCTTAAGCTGCTTCAGCTTCAGATAGCTTTGGAGCAAACTATGAACAAAAGGAGGAGAAGGAGAACAAAATGAAAAATACTTTTAAAATCTAACTACTTTGTTCCCAATTATGAATATTATGATGCAATTTATAACATACCTTTGGATGCTATCAGATTAAAGAAGTTTAGCTCAAACAGAACAAATAATTTCTCACTCATACATATTTTAGTGAAGCTGTCTGAACCCTGAAGTTTTATCTGAAGATTGCTCAAGATGGTACAAATTGCTCTTGGTATCTCAGTCTAGAAAATAAATACTAATCTTATTTAACATGGCCAGGAATAAGTAGTGCAGATAGCTAAGCAGGTATAAAAGCCCTCTGAGCTATTACCTAACCCTAATATCTGAAACATGAATTTGGAAACCTAATCTGCAAATTTCCATTGGCAAATTCTTAACTATTTGAAAGGCTTATTTCATACAAAGTCAGATCCTGCTCTAAAAAAAATCTAGGACAGGTTAATTTACAGTGCAATTTTTTACATTAAAGAAAGTCATGAAATTTTTAAAATGAGACACTATATATGCTCTGGAAATTCTCTGGAATTAAAAAAAAAAAAACTTCTGGACATCTCCCAGTACATTCAAAGAATATGTTGATAGACCAGTTAGACGAAGGACTGAAGGGGAAAAACAGAATCAAAAGAACAAAGCATAGTTTCTCAGAATTTAAAGGCACTTCAGAAGCCATCTTGTCCAACCCATGCCTGACTAGGAATCACCCCTACAACGCTTCTGAAAAAAGAAGTGAAAACACCATAAAAAGAAGGTGGTCACACTCTCCCTGATATCTCAGGAAGTGAGATGAAAACACCAAAGGAAATGGGAAATCAAATCAGATTAGCGGCTTTCTCAAGGGGCTCACTTGAAACAGGTATACATAAATCCATCAATATGGGAGGCATTACACGTAATTACATAAATTACATAAGCATATAGCAATATAACACAGGCTAGTAGTGATATAACAAATAACATGAATCAACATGAGAATAATCCAAAAGGAATCTATTGTCCATTAGTTTGTGTGCCAGGAATCCAATAATTCCTGCAAGCTTTGAAGTACTGCAATAGTCTCATCAATAATTTTTCATCTCAAGGAATCCAATGATTCCTGCTGGTTTTCAAGTCCTTGAAACAGTCCCATCTTGTGTTAGGGAATCCAATGATTCCTGAAGATTTTAAAGTTCTTTTAACAGTCTCATTGTCAGCCATGCTCTTTCAGTGTCAGATGTTTCTTAAATCTTCTCCTTTGTTTTGAGATTTTTCTCCTTTTCTGTCTCTCTCCAGGTGGTCATTGCCACGCATCTGTTTCCTTCTCCATCTGTTTCCTTCTCTATCTGTAGGAACACAAACAAACCTACTCTCCCAGGCAGTTAACCTGTCTAATTCCCTTCTATTTACCATTTTTGGGATTTCTCATCATCATATGGCCAACAAATGGCCATCTAGCCTTTTAAGAAAAACTTCCATTGAGGTACAGGATCCAGCACCATTAGAGGACACCAATACCATTATTGTACATCTCTAATTGTTAGGAAGCTTCTCATTGAATAAAGGCAAAATCTTCCTCTGAAAAGCTACTTCAGATGTTTTTTAGTTCTATCCTCAAATAAAATAAATCGAATAAAAATAAGTTGTATCCCTTTTTTGCATGGCATTTTAAAAAAGTATTTGAAGTCTACAAGAGAAAATTTCCTACTGCCCAGGAATCATGATCATGACCCAGGCAAATTTCTCTCCAGCTTCTCCAATAGCAGATTTAGACTCAAGGCAGCTGCATCTTCACTTCACAGATGGAATTTTTACTCTACCAAAGCTAATGTGTAGAGGTTGGAGATCTTCCTCCACCAATTCCTGTCAATTGATTTGGTCTTTTAAATTTTAATTTGAAGATTAACACTAAGCAGTGCTATTTCTAGGCTCCAGTTACATCTCTACAATGGTATCATTCTTATGGTTTCTTTAAATCATTAGTCTGCACTAATCCCATTACCACCTTCCTGGGTCCTCCTCTAACCACACTTAGTTGGACACCCAATTAGAAATATTTCTTCAATCCTTGTCTTGACTAAACTGACACAACTACTTGGGCCTCTCGAGAGCACAGCTATGATATCCACAATTCACTCCTGCTTAATTTCATATTCAATGTCACAGTTATAACACTAAGAATAAGTATTGAGTTTTGAACTAAGAGTTATAGACCGGTGATGCTGAAAGAGACTTAGAGAGAGTGGAACAATTGATTGATAATTTAACATAGTGACTAGAATGCTGGGTTTAGGGTAAGAAAGATTTAGGTTCAAATATTGCCTCAGTTTTTTTTACTTCTGACAAATGATTTAATCTGAACTTCAGTTTTCTCATCTGTAAAATGGAGATAATAATAGTACCTATCTATATCAAATAGTTGCTGTGAGGGCAAATTAAATTATTGTTATGAATTATAAGCTTCTATCATTATCATCATCATCTCTTTTAATTTTAAAAATGAGGAAACTAGGATCAAAGGGGTCCTAGAGTTAATAAATGACAGAAGGGCTGAGACTTCAATGTTAGTATAGCTAAGCTTGAACATGTCTGCCTTTCTTCAAGTAGAGGACTAATTATTAAGGAAGACTAAGAAATTTGCAACATCTTGGCTATGATGAGGAAGGGAAGGAAAAAATCATTTATTAAGCACTTACAATATGCCAGGAACTACAACTAAGCACTTTACAAATATTATTTTATTTGATCCTCACAAAAACTCTGGAAGGTAGATGCCATTATTATTCCTATTTTACAGTTGAGGAAACTAAAGTAAATAGAGATTGATATCCTGGAAAATTGGGAAGATGATGGGACACAGAAAAGTTGGAAAGTAGAGAGTTTATTGAATTGTTGAGCTGTTTTAGACTTTCTGAGTTTGAGATGCCTATGGAACATCTAGTGAGATTCTAAAATGCAGTTGCTAATACTAAACATATTGATGCTCAAAAGAGAGACTTTGGTTGGATTAAAAAAAAATCTACAAATCATCTGCATAAAGATGATAATTGAATGCCTGAGAATTGATGAAATTAAAACAATCAAGAATAAAGACTGAGGAAAAGGTCATTTGATTTGATTATTAAGAGATCATTGATAAGAACAGAGAAAGAGACAGAGACAGAGAGAGAAATAAAAAAGAGACAGAGAGGAGAGAGAGAGAAAGGGAAAGAGAGAAAGGATAGAGAGGAGAGAGAGAAGTTTCAACTGAATGTTGAGGTCAGAAAACAATTTGAAGAGAATTTGAAAGATGTCAAATGTGCAGTTCACAGTACAAGGCAGATAAAATATAATTGGAAAATATTTATCAAAATAAACAGATTTACTAAGAGTTTGTCTATTTTGTTGGTTTTTTAATAGGACCAACTCTTAGTTTTATTAATTAATTCAATAGTTTTTTTTACTTTCAATTTTATTGATCTCTCCTTTTATTTTTAGAATTTCAAGTTAAGTGTTTGACTGGGGGGTTTTATTTGTTCCTTTTTTAGCATTTTTAGTTGCAAGCCCAATTTATTGACCTTCTCTTTCTCTATTTTATACAAATAGGCCTCTAGAGATATGAAATTTCCCCTTATTACCGCTTTGGCTGCATCCCATACATTTTGGTATGATGTCTCATTATTATCGTTCTCTTGGGTGAAGTTATTAATTATGTCTATGATTTGCTGTTTCACCCAATCATTCTTTAGTATGAGATTATTTAGTTTCCAATTATTTTTTGGTCCACTTTCCCCTGGCTTTTTGTTGAATGTAATTTTCATTGCATCGTGGTCTGAAAAGGATGCATTTACTATTTCTGCCTTATTGCATTTGAGTTTGAGGTTTTTATGTCTTATTATATGGTCAAATTTTGTATAGGTTTCATGAACTGCTGAAAAGAAACTGTACTCCTTTCTGTTCCCATAACATTTTCTTCAGAGATCTATCATATCTCACTTTTCTAGTATTCTATTTACCTCTTTGACTTCTTTCTTATTTATTTTGTGGTTTGATTTATCTAATTCTGAGAGTGGAAGGTTGAGATCTCCCACTATTATAGTTTTGCTGTCTATTTCTTCTTGCAGCTCTCTTAATTTCTCTTTTAAGAATTTAGATGCTACACCACTTGGTGCATATATATTTAATAGTGTTATTGCTTCATTATACATGCTTCCCTTTAGCAAGATATAGTGCCCTTCCTTATCTCTTTTAATTAGATCAATTTTTGCTTTAGCTTGATCTGAGATCAGGATGGCTACCTCTGCTTTTTTTACTTCACCTGAAGCTTAGTAGATGTTGCTCCAACCTTTTACCTTTAACCTGCATGTATCTCCCTGCTTCAGGTGTGTTTCCTGTAAACAACATATTGTAGGATTCAAAATAAACAAATATACAATAATACATAGCTAATATTACATTATAATACTAACCCTATGTAATACAAATAGGGAACCTTATATATGGAATTAGTGTTCCCCATTTCTTTTTGAGTTTGACATCTCTGGTTTAGATGTAAGAGAAAAGAAAGTTGAGGCATTGGAGAAAGACCATTTTCTCATGAAGTTTAATCATGATTGGAAGAAGAAATATAAGATGATAGTTAGCAATGATCATTAGACGAGGTAATAGTTTTATAATGGTGGGGAATACACATATATGTTTTATAAATAGTAGGAAGGAAGCAATGAAAAGAAAGCAATTGAAAAATGTAAAATGGGGATAATAGTAAAGCAATCTGATATTGAAAATCAGAAAGCTTATGGGATCAATGAATCTGGCTTTGGCAAAGAGAGGGGCCACCTTTCTGTCAGACATGAGTAAAGAAAGAGATAATGGGGCAAAATATCTCAGTGATATCAGAAGAGAGAGAAGGGAGAAGGGAGAAGGGAGAACTCCCAGCAAATACTATCAATTTTCATATACTATAGTAAAATATAGATCAGGTCTTCAACTGAGATGAATGGAAGGAGAAGATATGGAAAGTTTGAAGAGAGATGATAAAATTTAGAATAATCTCTGTAAAGACTAGGGTAATAAAGAAATTAGCAGGAGGATTTCAGAAAGGCCTGGAAAGACTTACATGAACTGATGCTGAGTGAAATGAGCAGGACCAGGACATCATTATATACTTCAACAAAAATATTATATGATTATCAATTCTGAAGACATGGCTCTCTTCAACAATGAGATGAACCAAATCAGTTCCATTTGTTCAATAATGAATAGAACCAGTTACACCCAGCAAAAGAACTCTGGGAAATGAATGTGAACCACTACTAGAATTCTCAATCCCTCTGTTTTTGTCCACTTGCATTTTTGATTTCCTTCTCAGGTTAATTTACATTATTTCAAAGTCCAATTTTTTTTTTTGTGCAGCAAAATAACTGTATGGATAGATACACATGTATTTATTTAATATATATTTTAATATATATAACATATATTGGTCTACCTACCATCTGAGGGAGGGTGTAGGGGGAAGGAGGGAAAAAGTTGGAACAGAAGGTTTTGCAAGGGTCAATGCTGAAAAATTACCCATGCATATATTTTGTAAATAAAAAGGTATAATAAAAAAGAAATTAAAGAGGGATAGAATTATTGCCTTTCTGCAGTAAAGTAGTCTTTACTGTAATGTAGATATAAAAAATAACATATTTGTAGTGGACCTAGTCAGCATAGTTTTGTGATTTCCTATAGCTCTATTCAGCAAGGTATGAGTAGGAGCAAAGTAAAAGAATAGTGAGAGCAATCCAGGTCTGTGACTTGGCAAAGCATGATCGGGTGAAAGGCCAAGGAATCAGGGGGCAAGGGATTCTAGAATAGAGGAACTAAGATGTCAAAATGGGAACACTTATCCCCCTATCTTTTTGAAGAAAGGAGAATGCAACCATTGATTATTGGTGATGTCTTAGGAAAGGACTTAGGAATGAAGAGAAGAAAAGGAATAGAGTTTGAAGTCATAAGGCACACAGGAAAAAATGACTTGATCAGATAAAATAATTTTGGAGTTCCTGAACATGAAAAGGAAACACATGAGTTACCATTTTTGATATTCAGAATCTGAAATACCAATGAAACATCTAGAGAAATTCTAAAGGTCAAGAGTATCCATGTATAGCTAAGGTTTGATGAAAGATCAGGTCATGAAAGCTAAGGAGACTGAGAAATGATTTGTTGGATTGTTTGAGAGAGTTTCAGTATCATTGGGATAACTGAAAAAAAAATGGGAATGGTTAACCTAAAGAGTAGTCTTCAGAGACATGATTGCTGTTTTTAAGTATTTGAAGATCTTTCTTCAGGAAAAAGACACAGATTTATTATTCTTGGTCCAAAGAACAGCACTAAAATCAATGGGTAAAAGTTATAAAGTAACACATTTATGCTTGAATAAAGAAAAATCTTCCTAATAATCGAAACTGTTTTAAAGTGGAATAGAATATCTTTGGAGATTCAGGTTCCTGTTCATTGGTAATCGTCAAACAAAGATATTTATTGAGTATTCATAATTTTAAAATGGATTCTTGTTTAGATATAAATTAAACTAAATATGCTATGAATACCTTCCAAATTCTAGTTTCTTTGAAAGGGGCTTGAACTCAGATCTTCTGACTCTAATTCCAACTTTCAACTATATCATTCTGTCTCTTTCATATTTATGAAACTTACATTTCAATTTATGACTTCTATTTTTAAGTACTTTAACTTCCCATATCTATTACTAGTACCTATTCATATGTATGCATAAGCATGTGTGTGTATATCAGGGATGGAAAGGTGAATGAGGGCATGTATATGTTTAAACAAGATCTGTAGTTTAATGGGTAGGGAGAACTTCTGATTAAGAAATAACCTCTCAATGGAAAACTATACTATACATTTTACAATCTTGAAGAATTTTTCAGTATGGAAAAGCCAATCACAAAGCCAAAATATGTTTCTGTAAGAGCTTAACCTCAAATCTTTCTAACTTCAAGTGCAGGCCTCTGTTATCTACATTGTCTCTTGTATTTGTATATATGAATTCAATTTAATTTTTAAATGTAATATATACATATATAGAGAGAATTTATGTATAACTAGAGATAAATACCAATGAATCTATACATGTATGTGTTATTCAAATGTACAGGTGTCCACAAATAAAATTATCTAGGTATATATGACAACATGATATAATATTGATTCTAGAATTTTTAAAAAAATTCACCTAAAATGTTAATTCTTTACTTCCTAGTTATATATAGCTTCAAACAAGTCATTTAAATTATCTTAGCCTAGTATTTTTTTCCTTCATTTCAGGGAGTTAGATCACTAAGATTCTTTCAAATTCTAACATTTTATGATTTTAGGTTTATAACTAAAGATAATCAGCTTATTTCATTTGGATATATATTACACATACACATATATACATGAGTCTATAATACATGTAAACACACAGATATCTACATGCTAAAAACAAAATAGATTCTTTGATAAATGAGACTGCCATTTAGTTTAAAATCCTAGAGGCTATAGACAAAATGATTTAGAAAATTACAATGTTCATGGCCCTGCTCTTTCAATAAATAATCTACCAGTAAAACTCAGATAAATAACTGACAATCATACTTCTACTATAAATAATAAGAAAACATAAACCAGTAAATGGACTGTTTCTATGCATTTGATAAATTGCATTCCCTGAATAGACCAATGCAAAACAAATGTGTGCAGTTGTGGCTCAATAAGCTAAAACAAATATTTACCACTGAGGGTTAGGGTGTAGAATAAAATTTACATTTTATCTGGCAAATATTTTACTGCTATAAATACAATTTAAAAGTCAGGAACCTACCTCAACTTCCTGAATAGGAAAGCATTATAAATGGAAAAAATAAAAGAATGATATCAAACAATATTAAAAAGGAGAACATTTTCCAAAATTTCATCAAAATTTTAAATGTGCAATAATGAGGTAATTAAGATCATAGCCTCTATTTTTTTTTCTTTTTAGATTGCTATCTTTATATGATTAAGATAAAATTATATCAGTTATCCTCTAGCCCAGTGCAAAGATAAAGTTAAGATTTGAGCCACTGTTTGTAGGACAGCATTGTGACACCAAGAATCAAGACATGTATCAGTGTAAAAACCATTCCCAGTATTCAAATTAATGTAACAACTAATTTTGATTCGACTGAAAACATATTTTCATATTTTCTCCAGAAATAATGGATGTGGAATGCACATATAGTCAGCCATGGTTAACATATCAATTCATTTTGCTTGACCATCTCTTTCTGTTACCAAGAAGTGTGTGATTGGTATGTTTGCTTTATATTATAAATGAGAGTAGTCAAAGATATATAGGTAGAAATATAAACATGTATTTTTTAAAAATCAATTTAAAAAATTCTTCCCAGATATAAACATACACACACACATACACACACACACACACACACACACACACACACACACACACATAAATGCCACAATTTCCATATAGCATCCCCCTAATTTTTCCAGGGGGAAATGATAGAGATCATTTCTCTAACTATACACTCTCTAACACATATGTCCCTGCAGAACTTTGCCATTAATTCTTGTAATCAAGTTGTTTGCACCTTTACTTTATATCATTTTCTAAACTGCAACCTTGATGAGGGCAGGAATGTATCATATTCATCTTTTTATCCACTGCAATGCCCCTTCCATCTCTCAAAAATATACAAGATCATGGTACATAGGGAGTTTAGCATATATTTCATTTAAATTTGATTATGAAGGATTAGATACTGTAGAAAATGCTTTTGAGAGATAATATATTGCTCTCAGGGGCTCTCAAGGAGTTGTGAGAACAATTAAATGACAAAAATGCTAGCTTCACAAGGACGAAGACAAAATCTTCTACCTGTTTTCCATCCCATAGGTACCTAGCCCAAGACTTCTATTAGGTGCTTTCATACTTACTTCAGTTAAACTGAATTTTATTGAACTAGATAAATATTTTGGGAACATTTTGGAAAGGAAGAGCATAGCAAAAAATAGTAAATATAATTGGGAATAACAGAGAGAAAAATGGCTTAACTGACCAAAATAGGAAAAAATCAGTTCATAAAAAATTCAGGAAAAGGAGCTCAGGAGTAATTTATTTTTATTATTGTTAATTGTACCTCAAGCACCATTCTTCCCCGTAACAGTTTTAGAGACTTGTTCTTTAATAAACTTTTCAGAATAGACAATTGAGGCCATTGGGGCATAAATGTCTTAATTTCTGTTCAGTACCCTCAGAACATCCAAGGAAATCTTGAATATACTTCAGGAATACTAACCTCAGGCTTAAAATCTTTGTGACATTTGGTTTTTTTCCCTTTTTTTCTTTTTCATTATGGATTTCTGGAAAGAAGACAGCATTAGTAGATTTAAGCATTATTGGAAATGAACTATGTTGGAGAGGATGTGTGGAGAGTTAGGGAGGAGAATTGAATGCTTAATAGTTGTGTGACTTTCCTCTTAAATAGTTGTGTGACTTGGGGCAATCCAACAATTATATAACTACTGTGTGTGAATGACACTATATTGATTATTAGGAATGTATAAGAGAGAATAAGATAATGTCCTTACTCTTAGTGTGTCCTTTTCCTTTCTGGGCCTTACTTCCTCCATTTATAAAAGAGTAAATGATCTTTAAAGTTCTTTTAATTCTAATATTCCAGGATTTCAAAATTTTGGGGTAGGGGAGTTGTCTTTGAGACAATCTCCCAACAAACAAGACTCAGGATCCATAAGCATTGACCACTGCATTGAATACTTGCAAGGCAAAGGGATTGAGACTGGACAAGAGGGAATGGAGAAAGCATCTAGATTAAATGCATTTTAGGTTAAATTAAATTGTATTCAAACCTTCAAGAATATCTTGCTCAAAGAACTGACACCCTTGAATATTTGTCTTCAATATTGTCAGCCATAAGGTGATGGACATATTCTTGAGAATCCTAGTTTCATTTTATTCTTAAGGGACTGATGACAATTTATTTCTAGAGGCATGAAGATGGTTGAAACAGGCATTAGTACGTGCTTACAGCTTGGTCAAACATAGAAGAAGCCAATGTCCTGGGCCTTGCAATTTGGGTCCTGGCCAGTCATCTTGACTTTTTTCTTGCTATTGGACGTCAATGACTTAGGAAGAAAGAGTGAGGTGGAAAATTTTTATGCATTATGCCTAACAAATCCAAGTCACTTGATGTCATTGATTCTCTTAGAAAATAAAGGATAAACAACAATTGTCATCTAAATTTCCCTCTTCTATTAATTTCAGTACTTGCTTTCTGATTCCTCAGCCTCCTCAAATCTCCTGTGTTCAGTTTATCTTTGGATAATTCCCGTAAACCTCTCTGTTGATTTTGCCTGAAAAATTTTCTCAGGTGTATCTCTGTTTAGTTCTTATTTCCTCTCTTTCTTTTCTCTTCACATCTTGAAAAGTTATCAGCTTTTCATTTTCTCCTCTTGCTCTTCTCTTTTCAGATCCTGAATATTTCTCCAAAGCTTACTTTTTGTGGTGAGGCCTGATGAGATAGGCTGGACAATTTTATAAATCCTAAATTGAGAGCCAGAAGTGATTTTAAATAATCTAGATCAATGAAATCTTTTTATAGAAGGAAAAAACTTAGACCCAGTCATGGGAAACAAGTGGGCCAGAGCCACATGACTATTGAGGGGCAGATTCAGGGTTCAAATGTAGGTCTATGCATTACAAATTTACACATGAGAGGAAAAGCCTTCCAAAATAGCACAAAATGAAAACTTTATTCTTCGCTGGCTCGAAGTATATTATTCTTTGTCACTATTTCTATTATAGCTCTACTATAGTCTATTTATACTATATTTATCTGTGTGTATCATAATTACTGAAGTTCTTAGTTATATTTATACATTTATTAAGCATGCATTTAATACTATGCCTATTATGTGCCAGGCACTTACTGAAGTTCTTAGTTATATTTATACATTTATTAAGCATGCATTTAATACTATGCCTATTACGTGCCAGGCACTATCAGATGATATGTTTCAATCTGAGCCACTCTAATTATATTCTCAATGTATATTAATCTGGCATTAGCTGGTAATCTGTCCTAGTAAGAGGAAGTGCCACATCTATATTCATTCATTCTTCTATTCATTTGTCATGTCTAAAAAAGGACTTTGACCTCAGACAGCTTATATACTTTGGGGGGGAGGTCTGGGAAACACAATGAACATAGGTAAGCACATAATATATAATTAATATTTGAATGAATGAAAATCCAGATGATGCTCTCTTGTATTTATGTCTTATATACCATTTGAAACTGACTGAAAGTGTCCATGAAAGCACAAAGAACACTGTTAGAGCTCACTATGCTATTGTAATAATAAATAATCATTTTTAATGTCCAAGAATAAAAAAAAACATTTTCCCTTTACTCATCATTCTTAAAAAAGATATTTATTTTCTGAGAAAAAATATATCTCCAAATGGCTTTATAATGAATTGCAACTATTATTATAGGTTTTTCTTTCTTCTATTACAATGAAGAAGATTTATGTTACTAGATACATTTAGCTGAAAAAGATTTATGAACAATTTTCTCTGGTGCAGAAAAGAGACAGTATTGTTAATAAACAGGAGAGGACTGTATTACTTTAGTTGGTTGGCATTAATAATTAGTTTATATTTTCCCAGGTTCCATCATTCAGAAATAATTGTTACATAGAAGAAAAATGAAGGGACCAGAAGGAGGAAACATAATGATCAAAATCAAATTTGCATTTAATTTTAGTTAAATTGGGCTCAAGTTTATGTCTGCCTGCTTACCTCAATGAGTATTTAAGAACTTCACAATAACCACCCCCCTCACCACCAACCTTTCCCCCCTCATACAATTATGCTGGATTTGAGCTTTTGCATCTCAGGGAAAAAGCCATTGAGACTTTGATTTAAAGATACAAGTACTGCAAATTGGCAATGTGGTGTTTGTGTAAAATATAATTTGGCATGTCTTCAAATTGAACCCACTCAACTCATCTTCTTAACATACATTAATCAGACTAGTAAAATATCTTATCCTCCAAGCCTTCAGGATGTCTTTTAAGAGGCTGAGCCTTCTGCATTCTTCTCTCTTCCTCCCACTCTCCTTCCTTCCTTCCTTCCTTCCTTCCTTCCTATTGTGTGTGGGTCATTTAGGACTGAAGAAGGAAAATGATGGACTTCATAGTTGTGACAATGATGTTGAAAAAAATAATAGAAGTTTTCCATTGCTTTCAGTATTCTAGTTAAACCTCATAATCAGGGTTTGTATACAATCATCTCTCTTCTTTTGTCCTTATCTTTAAGTCCGAGGACCCCTCCAACTTGTCAGGTTCTTCACCTGCTGGAAATCAGGTCTTACCTCTAATGGTCTTTAATGGGCATCTTGACATGGTAGTGTGTTCAACAAAGGGAGTCACAAGCCAGGAGAGATAAGATTTGTAGGCGCTTTATTAATGCATGTTCAAGTAAGAGATCACAGTTTTTCTCCTCTTACTCTGTCTGTCCCCTTCCTTTAAACCTACATCAATCAAGATGTTGCAAAAGTCTACACCAACAATCTGAGGTAAGCAAGATGAAACTTGTGTAACCTACAGAGGAAGTTCCTGAGCCCTTGTCTGGGAACAAAGGCAATTATTGGAACTACTGAAGCATGGAACACAAGGAAGCTTATCTCCGAGGCCAGATCAGTCTCATAATGTTTGTTCCTTGTGACCCAGTAAGCCCCTAACACCACTGAAGTGGAGTGTTTGGTTGTATAAATACCTGCCGTTGGTATTTCCTAGAACCTGAAGTATATTTAGGAGAAGGTTAGACATGGTTGGATGTAAGTAGCCTTTGTAGGAAGTACTTAAATATATTTTTCTTTTGCATTTTTGCCACCTTCAATGAGCTATGAAGCTACTCTGTGTTAGCTACCTATTTCTATGAATGAGGGTAGTTGTGTAGATTTAGATAAGAGATTTCTGACACAGGTATGGAGTATAGTTATAAGCCATCATAATTATTTTTCTTTTTTTTATATAACTTTTTATTGACAGAACCCATGCCTGGGTAATTTTTTACAACATTATCGCTTGCACTCACTTCTGTTCTGACCTTTTTCCTCTCTCACTCTACCCCCTCCCCAAGATGGCAAGGAGTCCTATACATGTTAAATATGTCATAGTATATCCTAGATACAAATATATGTGTGAGGAACCAAACAGTTCTCTTATTGCACAAAAAGAATTGGATTCAGAAGGTAAAAAAAAATCCGGGAAGAAAAACAAAGATGCAAACAGTTTACATTCATTTCCCAGGGTTCTTTTGTTTGGTGTATCTGCTTCTGTCCCAGCACTGATCAATTGAAACTGAGTTAGGTCTCTTTGTCAAAGAAATCCTCTTCCATCAGAATACATCTTCATACAGTATCATTGTTGAAGTATATAATGATCTCCTGATTCTGCTCGTTTCACTTAGCATCAGTTCAGGTAAGTCTCTCCAAGCCTTTCTGTATTCATCCTGCTAGTCATTTCTTACAGAACAATAATATTCCATAACATTCATATACCACAATTTACCCAACCATTGATGGGCATCATTCATTTTCCAGTTTCTAGCCACTATAAACAGGGCTGCCACAAATATTTTGGCACATACAGGTCCCTTTCCCTTCTATAGTATGTCTGGGATATAAGCCCAGTAGTAGCACTGCACAGGTTAGTAACTTTTGGGGCGCAGTTCCAGATTACTCTCCAGCATGGTTGGATTCATTCACAACTCCACCAAAAATGAAATGCATCAATGTCTCAGTTTTCCCACATCCCCTCCAACATTCATCATTATTTTTTCCTGTCATCTTAGCCAATCTGATAGGTGTGTAGTGGTATCTCAGAGTTGTCTTAATTTGCATTTCTCTGATCAATAGTGATTTGGAACACCCTGTCATATGAGTAAAAATAGTTTCAATTTCATCATCTGAAAGTTGTTCATATTCTTTGACCATTTATCAATTGGAGAATGGATTGATTTCTTATAAATTAGGGTCAATTCTCTATATATTTTGGAAATGAGCCCTTTATCAGAACCTTTAACTGTGAAAATGTTTTTCCAGTTTATTGTTTCCCTCTAATGTTTTTCCAGTTTGGTGCTTCCCTTCTAATCTTGTTTGCATTAGTTTTGTTTGTACAAAGGCTTTTTAATTTGATATAATCAAAATTTTCTATTTTGTTATCAGTAATGATCTCTAGTTCTTTTTTGGTCACAAATTCATTTCTCCTCCACAAGTCTGAGAGGTAAACTATTCTATGTTCCTATAATTTATTTATAATATCTTTCTTTATGCCTAAATCATGGACACATTTTGATCTTATCTTGGTATACGGTGTTAAGTATGAGTCCATGACTAATTTCTGCCATACTAATTTCCAGTTTTCCCAGCAGTTTTTGTCAAATAATGAATTCTTATCCCAAGAGTTGGGATCTTTAGGTTTGTCAAACACTAGATTGCTATAGTTATTGACTATTTTGTCTTGTGAACCTACCCTATTCCATTGATCAACTAATCTATTTCTTAGCCAATACCAAATGGTTTTAGTGGCTGCTGCTTTATAATATACTTTTAGATTAGGTACAGCTAGGCGACCTTCATTTGATTTTTTTTTCATTAATTCCCATTAGATTCTCTATCTTTTTTTCTTCCATGTGAATTTTGTTGTTATTTTTCTAGATCATTAAAACAGTTTCTTGGGAGTATGATTCATATAGCACTGAATAAATAGATTAGTTTCGGGAGTATTGTCATCTTTAATATATTTGCTCAGCTTACTTAAGAGAACTTAACATTTTTTCCAATTATTTAAATCTGATATTTGTGTAGAAAGTGTTTTGTAATTTTGCTCATATAATTTCTGACTTTTGTTTGGTAGATAGATTCCCAAATATTTTATGTTATCGAGGGTTATGTTGATTGGAATTTCTCTTTGTATCTCTTGCTGTTGGATTTTGTTGGTGATGTATAAAAATGCTGAGGATTTATGTGGTGTATTTTGTATCCTGCAACTTTAACATAACTTTAGCAAAGTTATGAATTATTTCTAATAGCTTTTTAATAGAATCTCTGGGGTTCTCTAAGTATACCATCATATCATCTAGAAAGAGTGATAGTTTGGTTTCCTCATTACCTACTCTAATTCCTTTAATCCCTTTCTCAACTCTTATTGCCGAGGCTAGCATTTCTAATACAAAATTGTTCCAGTTTTTCCCCATTGCATATGATGCTTACTGACAATTTTAAATATATGCTCCTGACTTAAGGAAAGGTCCATTTATTCCTATCCTCTCAAGTGTTTTTATTAGGAATGGATGTTGGATTTTATCAAATGTTTTTTCTGCACTATTGAGATGATCATATGGTGATTGTTAATGAGATTATTGATATAGTCAATTATGCTAATAGTTTTCTTAATATTGAACCATTCTGGTTCCTGGTATAAATCCTACTTGGTCATAGTGTATTATCCCAGGATGATTTTCTGTAATCTTTTTGCCCATATTTTATTAAGATTTTGGCATCAATATTCATTAGAGAGACTGGTCTATAATTTTCTTTCTCTGCTTTTAACCTACCTGGTTTAGATATCAGTAACATGTCTGTGTCATAAAAGGAATTTGGCAGGACTCCTTCGATCCATATTTTTTTCAAATAGTTTATATAACATTGGAGTTAATTGTTCTTTAAATGTTTAGTAGAATTCACATGTAAATCTACCTGGTCCTGGGGTTTTTTTCTTAGGGAATTGGTTAATAGCTTGTTCTATTTCTTTTTCTAAAATGGGACTATTTAGTCTATTTACTTCTTCTGTTAATCTGGACAAGCTATATTTTTGAAGGTATTCTTCCATGTCATTTAAGTTGTCAAATTTATTGGCATCAAGTTGGGCAAAGTAGCTCCTGATTATTGCTCTAATTTCCTCTTCGTTAGTGGCGAGTTCTCCCTTTTCATTTTTAAGACTAACAATTTGATTTTCCTCTTTCCTTTTTTAAATAAGATTTATTAAGGTTGTCTATTTTGTTGTTTTTTTCATAGAATCAACTCTTAGTGTTGCTAATTAATTCAATAGGTTTTTTTACTTTCAATTTTATTGATCTCTCCTTTTATTTTTAGAATTTCAAGTTAAGTGTTTGACTGGGGGTTTTTAATTTGTTCCTTTTCTAGCACTTTTAGTTGTAAGCCCAATTCATTGACCTTCTCTTTCTCTATTTTATGCAAGTAGGCCTCTAGAGATATGGAATTTCCCCTTATTACCGCTTTGGCTGCATCCCATACATTTTGGTATGACGTCTCATTATTGTCATTTTCTTGGGTGAAGTTATTAATTCTGTCTATGATTTGCTGTTTCACCCAATCATTCTTTAGTATGAGATTATTTAGTTTCCAATTATTTTTTGGTCTATTTTCCCCTGGCTTTCTATTGAATGTAATTTTCATTGCATCATGGTCTGAAAAGGATGCATTTACTATTTCTGCCTTATTGCATTTGAGTTTGAGGTTTTTATGTCTTAATATATGGTCAATTTTTGTATAGGTTCCATGAACTGCTGAAAAGAAAGTGTACTCCTTTCTGTCTCCATTACATTTTCTTCAGAGATCTATCATATCTAACTTTTCTAGTATTCTATTTACTTCTTTGACTTCTTTCTTATTTATTTTGTGGTTTGATTTATCTAATTCTAAGAGTGCTAGGTTGAGATCTCCCACTATTATAGTTTTGCTATCTATTTCTTCTTGCAGCACTCTTAATTTTTCTTTTAAGAATTTAGATGCTACACCACTTGGTACATATATGTTTAATATTGATATTGCTTCATTATTTATGCTAACCTTTAGCAAAGTATAGAGCCCTTTTTTTGTTTTGTTTTTTAGAGAGCGATTTTCTTTTTCCAGTTCACTAACACTCTATCTTTAAATGAGTGAGATGACATCGACTCTCTTGCCAAGCTTCCCTTTCCATTTCCTATTTTTCTGCTAGCTCTCTTGTGAGAGCTTTTTAAATTTCTTCTATGAGACTCTTGTGTGTTGAGAACCAGATCATATCCCCTTTTGGGGATTCATCGGGAGACAGTCTGTTTTTAGTTTCCTCGGGTTTAAAGTCTTTTCTATTCATATAGAAGCTATCAATGGTTAGGGTCCCTTTACATTTTTTGCTCATTTTGTCAAAGAAGAATCAAAGCAGACAGCTAGCAAAAAAACCAAATGCAGTCTGTTTTGTTTTGTTTTGTTTTGGGGGGGGAGAGGGCAGGGCTGGATGGTATTACTAAGCTTCCTTTACAGACTACAGAAGGCAGCAGCAAGACACTAGCACAACATGAATGGCTGTGCTACATGTGCGCTCTGAGACTCTGAGACTCTGAAAGCATGCTGAGAACTGCTGGCCTCTGCAAGTGGGTGTGGCCAGGTCCTGAGAGATGCTAACTTTTTGGAGTTATACTCTTCACATCCTGTGTTTTTAGCTTTTCTGCTTGTCTACTGGCTTTCTGCCAGGGTAAAGTAGCCAATACTGCAGTAAAGTTCTCCCCATAGAGACAGCTGAGATCACAACCCACCTCCCTAGGTCTGCTCAATGTGAGCTGCCTACTGTGCTCTCACTGCCGCTGCTTGCCCTCAGCCTATGCCCAGTCTAACCATGCCTGCCCACGAGCAAAAACAGACCTTTTCTGGCGAATCTCAAGGATGTCTTCTGTTGGTAATTATTGGGGGGGCTTTTTTTCAGTCAAGCACTAATTCCGAGGCTTGTCATGAAATAAATTCTGAGAGAAAACAGGGAGCTTAAATAGATGTGGGTGTCCTCTCTGCCATATTTGTGGAAAGTCTCCCCTAGACACTATTTTACAGGAAATCATCAAAGGGAACTGCCAAGAGGTAATAGAATCAGAAGGTAAAATAAGCATTGAAAAAATTCATCAAACGCATTCTGAAAGAGACCCCAAAATAAAAACTCCAAGGAATATTGGGGCTAAATTTCAGAACTATTAGAGTAAGGAAAAATATTACAAGCATCCAGAAAAAAACCAATTCAAATATCAAGGATCCACAATAAGGATCACTCAGGATCTCACAGCTTCCACATTAAGGGATCAAAAGGCCTGGAATATGATATTCCATAAAGCAAAAGAATTTGAAATGCAGCCAAGAATGAACTATCCAGCAAAGCTGAGCATTTTCTTCAAGGGAAGAAGGTGGACATTCAGTGAAACAGGTGAATTCCATTTATTCCTAATGAAAAAACAAGAACTAAACAAAAAATTTGACATCCAAATATAGGACTCAAGAGAAACATAAAAGATAAAAAGACCTCTTGAGAACTGTATTTCTGTTACAGGCACACATAAAGAATGTGTGTATAATTTAATTTTACTGTTATGATATAAAAAAGGGAAGTAGAAGTGGAAAGGGTATTGTTTCAGAAAAAGGGAAAAGGAGAGATAAAAAAGAGGGAAATTACATCCCATGAAGAGGCAAAGGAAACCTATGGTATCTGAGGGAATTAAGGGAAGGGGAGAACATTGTGTGAATCTTACTTTCACCAGATTTGTCTCAAAAAAAAATATTAGACATATCTGGTGTACAGAGAAATTTCTCTCACCTCATGAAAAAGTGGGAGAGGAAAAGAGAAAAAGAAAAGAGTAGGCTAAAAAGAAGGGAATACAGAAAAATAAGGGAAAGGTATAAGAAAAAGGGAGGGACTCGAAGAGGGTGGGAGGGATTCTAAAGGGGGAGAGCTGCATGAGGCACATGGTGACCATAAGTTTAATACTAGGGAGGAGGGTAAGGGGAAAAAGGAAAAGAAAAGTATAATCTGGGGAATAATAAGATGGCAGAAAATACAGAATTAGTAGTTTTAATCATAGATGAACTCTCCCATAAAGCAGAGGCAGATAGCAGACTGATCAAAAGCCAGAGTCCTGCAATATATTGTGTGCAGGAAACACATTTAAAGTAGGGAGATACATACAGAATAAAGGCAAAAGGTGGAGCAGAATCTATTATGCTTCAGTCAAAGTCACAAAAGCAGGGATAGCCATCCTTAATCTCAGATCAAGCAAAAGCAAAAATAGATCTAATTTAAAAAGATAAGGAAGGGTAGGATAGACAATAAAGCAATATCAATAGTAAACATATATGCAACAAATGCATATATGTAGCATCTAATCATATATAGCATTTAACTTCCTAAAGGAGAAGTTAAGAAAGTTGCAAGAAAAAATAGACAGCAAAACTATACAAGTGGGAGATCTCTACCTTGCACTCTTAGAGAATCACATAATTCAAACCACAAAATAAATAAGAAAGAAGTTAAAGAAGTAAATAGAATAATAAAAAAAATAGGTATGATAATTCTTTGGAGAAAACCGAATGAGTATACTTCCTTTTCAGCAGTTCATGGAACCTATACAAAAATTGACTATATATTAGGACATAATCAAAATCAAATGAAAAAAGGCAGAACTAGTAAATGCATTCTTTTCAGATCATGATGCAATAAAAATTACATTCAATAAAAAGTTGGGGTAAATAGAACAAAAAGTAATTGGAAATTAAATAATCTCATCCTAAAGAATGAATGGGTAAAACATCAAATTACAGGTACAATTAATAATTTCACTCAAGAGGATGACAAAAATGAGGCAACATACTACAATTTGTGGTATGCAGCCAAAGCGGCAATAAGAGGAAATTTTATATCATTAGAAGCTTACTTGAATAAAATAGAGAAAGAAAAGGACAATGAATTGGGCTTGCACCTTAAAAAGCTAGAAAAAGAGCAAATTAAAACCCCCCAATTAAATACTAAACTTGAAATTCTAAAATTAAAAGGAGAAATTAATACAATTGAAAGTAAAAAAAAACTATTGAATTAATAAATACAACTAAAAGATGGTTTTTATGAAAAAAAAAAACAAAATAGGTAAACTTTTAGCAAATTTGATTAGAAAGGGGAAAAAGGAAAATCAAATTGTTAGTCTTAAAAATAAAAAGAGAGAACTTTCCACTAATGAAGAAGAAATTACAGCAATAATTAGGAGTTACTTTGCCCAACTTTATGCCAATAAATTTGAGAACCTAAGTGAAATGGATGACTACCTCCAAAAATATAGACTTCCCAGATTAATAGAGGAGGAAGTAATTGCTTAAATAGTCCCATTTCAGAAAAAGAAATAGAACAAGTTATTAATCAACTCCCTAAGAAAAAAATCCCTAGAACCAGATGGATTTACATGTGAATTCTACCAAATAGTTAAAGAACAATTAACTCCAAAGCTATATAATCTATTTGAAAAAACAGGGAATGAAGGACTCCTACTAAATTTCTTTATGAGACAGACATGGTACTGATACCTAAACTAGGTAGGTTGAAAACAGAGAAAGAAAATTATAGACCAATCTCCCTAATGAATATTGATGCAAAAATCTTAAATAAAATATTAGCAAAAAGGCTACAGAATATCATCCCCATGATAATATACCACACAAAGTAGGATTTATATTAGGAATGCACAGCTGGTTCAATATTAGGAAAACTTTTTGCATAATTGACTATATCAATGACCAAATTAACAAAAACCATATGATAATCTCAGTTGGTTCACAAAAAGCATTTGGTAAAATCTAACATCCATTCCTAGTAAAACACTTGAGAGTACAGGAATAAATGGACTTTTCCTTAAAATAGTAGCATCTGTTAAAAACAATCAGTAAGCATCATATGTAATGGGGATAAAATGGATCCATTCCCAATAAGATGAAGAAAGAAACAAAGTTGCCCACTTTACCATTCCTATTCATTATTGTATTAGAGATGCTAGCTTCACCAAAAAGAGTTAAGAAAGAGATTAAAGGAATTAGAGGAGGTAATGAAGAAACCAAATTATCACTCTTTGCACATGATATGATGGTATACTTAGAAAACCCCAGAGATTCTATTAAAAAGCTATTAGAAATAATCCACACCTTTAGCAAAGTTGCACGATACAAAATAAACCCACAAAAATCATCAGCATTCTTATATATCACTAACAAAATCCAACAGTTAGAGATAAAAATAGAAATTCCATTTTAATTAATAGCCAATAGTATAAAATATTTAGGAATTTATCTAGCAAGGGAAAGTCAGGAGCAAAACTACAAAACACTTTCTACACAAAGTCAGATTTAAGCAATTGGAAAAATAGTAAGTACTCTTAGGTCAAGCAAATATAATAAAGATAAAAATACTCCCTAAACTTATCTACTTATTTAGTGCTATACCAATCAGACTTCCCCAAAACTATTTTAATGACCTAGAAAAAAATAACAACAAAATTCATCTGGAAGAACAAAAAGACAAGACATCAAGGGAACTAATGAAAAAAAAAATCAAATGAAGGTGGCCTAGCTGTACCTGATGTAAAACTATATTATAAAGCAGTGGTCACCAAAACCGTTTGGTATTGGCTAAGAAATAGATCAGTTGATCAGTGGAATAGGTTAGGTTCACTGGACAAAATAGTTAATAACTATAGCAATCTAGTGTTTGACAAACCCAAAAATAAGAATGGGATAAGAATTCACTGTTTGACCTATGGGAATTATTATTCCTATGGGAATATTGGAAATTCATATGGCAGGCACTAGGCATTGACCTACACTTAACACCACAATTCAAGATAAGGTCCAAATGGGTTCATGACCTAGGCATAAAGAATGAGATTATAAATAAAGTAGAAAAATATAGGATAGTTTGTTTATCAGACCTATGGAGGAGGAAGGAATTTGTGACCAAAGAAGAACTAGAGATCATTATTGATCACAAAATAGAAAATTTTGATTATATCCAAATAAAAAGCTTTGTATAAACAAAACAAATGCAGACAAGATTAGAAGGGAAGCAATAAACTGGGAAAACATTTTTAAAGTCAAAAGTTCTGATAAAGGCCTCATTTCCTAAATATATATAGAAGTGATTCTAATTTATGAGAAATCAAGCCATTCCAGCCCTCTTTGTAGTGGCCAGAAACTGGAAACTGAGTAGATGCCCATCAATTGGAGAATGGCTGAATAAATTGTGGTATATGAATATTATGGAATATTATTGTTTGGTAAGAAATGACCAACAGGATGATTTCAGAAAGGCCTGGAGAGACTTACACGAACTCATGCTGAGTGAAATGAACAGGACCAGGAGATCATTATATACTTCAACAACAATACTATATGATGATCAATTCTGATGGACCTGGCCATCTTCAGCAATGAGATGAACCAAATCAGTTCCAAGGGAGCAGTAATGAACTGATCCAGTTACACCCAGCAAAAAAACTCTGGGAGATGACTAAGAACCATTACATAGAATTCCCAATCCTTCTATTTTTGTCCACCTGTATTTTTGATTTCCTTCACAGGCTAATTGTACACTATTTCAGAGTCCGATTCTCTTTGTACAGCAAAATAACAGTTTGGACATGTATACTTATTTTGTATTTAATTTATACTTTAATATATTTAACATGTACTGGTCATCTTGCCATCTAGGTGAGTGGGGGGAAAGAGCAGAAAAATTGAAACAAAATGTTTGGCAATTGTTAATGCTGTAAAATTACCCATCCATATAACTTCTAAATAAAAAGCCATAATAATAATAATAATATAATAATAATAATAATAATAATAAAAAGAAATCAAGCCATTCTCCAATTGATAAATGGTCAAAGCATATGAAGAGACAATTTTCAGATGAAGAAATTGAAACTATTTTTAGCCATATGAAAAGATGCTTCAAAACATTATTAATCAGAAAAATGCAAATTAAGACAACTCCGAGATACCATTATACACCTTTCAGATTGGCTAGGGTGAAAGGAAAAGATAATGCTGAATGTTGGAGGGGATGTGGGAAAACTGGGACACTGGTGCATTGTTGGTGGAATGGTGAATGAATCCAACCATTCTGGAGAGCAATTTGGAACCATGCTCAAAAAGTTATCAAGCTGTACACACCCTTTTAGCTACCAGTGTTACTACTGGGCTTATACCCAAAGAGATCTTAAAGAGGGGAAAGGAACCTCTATGTGCAATAATGTTTGTGGCAGCCCTTATTGTAGGGGCTAGAATCTGTTAAATGAATGGATGCCCATCAACTGGAGAATGTTTGAATAAGTTGTGGTATATATGAATGTTGTGGAATATTATTGTTCTGTAAGAAATGACCAGTAGGAGGATTTCAGAAAGGTCTGGAGAGACTTACATGAACTGATGCTAAGTGAAATGAGCAGAACCAGGACATCATTATATACTTCAACAACAATACCATATGATGATCAATTCTGATGGATATGGCTCTCTTCAACAATGAGATGAACGAAATCAGTTCCATTTGTTCAATAATGAAGAGAACCAGCTACACTCAGCAAAAGAACTATGGGAAATGAGTATGAACCACAACATAGCATTTTCATTCCTCTGTTTTTGTCCACTTGTATTTTTTATTTCTTTCTCATGTTATTTTTATCTTATATCTAAGTCTGATTTTTCTTGTGCAGCAAAATAACTATGGATATGTATACATATATTGTATTTAACATATACTTTAACATATTTAACATGTATGGGTCTACCTGCCATCTAGGGGTAAGGGTGGGGGGGAAGGAGGGGAAAGTTGGAAAAGAAGGTTTTGCAAGGGTCACTGAAAAATTACCCCTGCATATATCTTGTAAATAAAAAGCTATAATAAAAAAAATTTAACGAGCCCAACAAATTAGTCTAATCTCAAGTGGTCCAGGAAGGAGGCAAGTCACTCATGAAGGCAATATAGAATTAATATGAATATTTTGCAGGCTCCCTCATAAAACATAATTTTGATAACATACTTGTTGGAATCTTTACAAACTGTAAAGTCCTTAGAATTGATAGAGACAATAATTATCTAATTTAGCATGGTTCAGTATGATTGATCTGATCCTACAAGGAGATATTATTGGTCAGAAGAAACAAGGTACTAAGTGGAAATGAGAAACAATGCTTATGTTCACACCTTTACTCATTGGAGTTCACACATTTGGGAGGGTTTAGTATAAGATATCCAGGGCCAGAGAGCACTCTGAGAGAAACCCATAATCCCATTCTCTCAGAGATCATATATAAGAAACAGACAGAGGCTCTCTTGGAGAGTTCAGCTGAATTAGACTGAGAGGGGAGCGTTAAGTGAGTTCAGCCAGAAGCCCTCTCTTGGATGCAAGAAAAATTCATTACAACTTTTACCTTGGTGCTGGTTGGAGGCTGAAGAAAGCAGAAACAGAAGCAAAGGACAAAGCTGCAAGAGCTCTTAGAACCAAGAAGAAAGATAGGCCTCTAAGAAAAACTTACTGGGCTATTTTGGAGGAAGCAAAAAAAGATGTGAACTTTTAATACCTGGCTGCATTTGGGTTATTATTGATTTTAACTGAAACTAAGGCTGCCTCCAGAAAACCTCCCGAGAAACCTGCTCCCAGAGAGAACCATTATTATTTTAAAGGAAACACCACACATACCCTTGAGAAAAATGTATGGTCTTTCATTTTTCATTGATTCCAAAAACATTTATTTAGTATCCACCACTTCACCAAAATCCTATTCCAGTACCTCATTGTGGAGAGGCCACAGAATCATAGATATGAAGTCATAAAGCACTCAATATTCTCATTTCATAAAAGATAAAAAATTTAAAATATCCAAAGCCATTTTGGTAAATTGCAGAGAGCTGAAATTGATCTTAAATTCTCAAAACTATACTAGTGGGGTTCCAACTCTTTCAAGTTCTTTTCAAGCCAGAAAGGCTTTGAGCATGGTCTCTATAATGTGTATTGTTTGAAGAGCAAACTATTTAAATTAAAATCATTTCATGACTGTGTTGTCTGTAAAAAGATAATTTGGGAGAACTATAGTTTCTCATAAAGCTCAACTTCCAAGACAAGCAGCAGAAATCTACACAAATGGAGGGAGTACAGCACCAGAAAAAGTTTTCTAAGAGTACTTGATAATGGAGAAAATGCACAGAAGTATGTAACATGGACTATACTATCAGGGATGGAATTTGTGGTACAGAATGGGAGATAAGATGGCTAGACTCTGTGACTAAAACATTCAGTTAGATCTATGATCTCATGAATTTAGATGTTAGGTAAAAGGAAACAGAATAGATAGGGATGGAAAGATGCATTGAAGCCAGATAAAAAAGAACCTTAAATTCCATGCTGAGGTTAGGAAATCATTTTGTTTTTAATCAAAATATATACAGAAAGCATCCCTAGAAGATTATTCATATTGAAGGATTTTTTTCCCCTATTTGATTTGTTTGTAGTAAAGAGTAACCTGAGCTCCTTCAAGCAAAATGCAATTCCCCCAGACATAGCTCAACCTGCTGGTTTCCTTCTTTTCAGTCTTGGTGGATTGTCTCTGTACCAATTATATGAATTAACTCGGGGTTCTTAAGCTAGGTTCAATAAATTTGACTTTTTATTTTGATCATAGTGTTTCAATGTAATTTATTTCCTGGTAAACTGAGTTATTCCATTTTATGTTGTTAAAGTATTATTCTGAGAAGTGGTCCACAGGTTCCATTAGATTGGAAAAGGAGTTCATGACTTTGAGGCGTTAAAAATCCCTGACCTGATTCAATGGACTGGTCACCAAATTTCATGTCATAATCTGGACAATAGTTACTTTTCTGCTGTTTAGAGTTTCTTGTATGAATTGCTGGTTATCTTTATTTTTGTTTAAATAAACATGGAGAAGATCCTATAATGCTCTGCAGCTTATTAATCACCTGACAAAAGGTTCATCTGAAAGACATCATTATTTAAAAGGAATCCCTCTTTGTATCTGAGGCAAAATATCATCTTTGAAAAAATCAAAAACTTTTCTTGAGCATTCATCTTTCTGTTTCACGCCTTGTTTGACAATCAAAGGCATCATTAAATGGAGTTGTTTCTATAATTTTATTGTCAAAGAACACTGGCTGCTCCTAGCATATGTGTAAGAGACTTCTTGCTGAAGAAGAACTTAAAATTTCATTTTGTTCCTCCAAGTCAAATGGGTTTTTTTTGGTAATTACAAAAATAATGTGTACATCAGAAGCTTAATGCTTATTTTTAAAATGTGTTCTGTAGTAACAAAGCATTTGTGAAAGGTTTTCTGTCTTCTTTGGCAGCATTGAATAATGGATAGGGTCCTGGGCATCAGGAAGTCATGAATTCAAATCCCACTTTTAACAATTAGTAGTTATATGCTCCTAGGTCAGTCATCCAACCTTTGTGTAGCTTAGTTTCCTCATAGGTAAAATGAGAAAGTTGTGCTTGATGGCCTGTTATGTTCCCTTAATTCTAAATCAATAATTATACTTTCAGCATGATATCTCCAAAGCATATGTAAAACATTACCACGAAGATCTTATAATGATGAAAAGCAGAATATGGGTCAATAGTCTATTGATGTTCTCTATTGTTTTTAGGTTATTAATACCAGCCATTATTTCCCCCCCCACTTTTTTTGGTATCTTTCATTCCCAAGATATCTTGTAAAATAACCTTTTAATCCTTTTGAAATCATATTAGTCCTCAGACAGTAGAGTATCCAAGACTACATTATTCAAAGCCGCTCCAATTCTATAGAACCTGCCAGAGATCAATTTTTGTTGTAATTCATTCATTGTAATTATACCTGACTCTTTGTGACCCTATTTGGGGTTTCCTTTGCAGAGAAATTAGAGTGACTTGTTTTAGAGGGCCACAAATAGTGGGGAACTCTGGGAAAGGTGTACTTGAAACAAGAATACTTACAGCAGGGTATTTACTCAGTGTGATTGATGAGATAATGGTTTCTACTTCACATATATTTAGTGTGATATAAATAATGATGTAATCAGACTGAACTATTTAAGGGCTGAGAAGACTGGAGACAAGAGCTTGAGCTCCATTTCAGACTCAGACTCTGACACAGACAGAAGAGACATAGACGAGGACTTAGACACAGAAGATGGAGACAGAAAAAGAGATCCTCCTGGTGGCTCTCCTGCCCTCATCACTCCTCTACCTAAGACCAAGTCCCATCCAAAGATCCTGCAGAGATCTAGTCTGGACATTTCAATTTGGCGCCCATTGTGGGGCACTAGACGTGGGGTCCTAGACATGACACTCTGGATGTAAGGACCTACACTTATTATTATTATTGTGTCTGATTGACACAATTGTAAGCTCAGTGGAAAAGTCCCTGTGATCCAGAAATACGGTGAGTGCAAAAATACACAAGTGGGAAACTTCGATAAGGGTTAAACTAGTTACTTTCATTTTTCAGGGGAAATGGGGCAAAAACTAAGAAAAGATCCTCCCCCCCACCCCGAGGGCAGTGTGTAGCATGCATAGTTAGGATAATAAAGAAGGAAAGTTTGTTATTAACTTTGGAACTAGATCCTAGGACACTTAAATATATTAGAGAGCACATTTCCTTGGTTCTCTATGGAAGAAAAATTAGAGTCAGATATGTGGAAAATAGTGAGAGAGCAACTAATTGAATATTATGAAACTATGGGTCCTGATTCAATTCCTGAGGAAACTTTTCTTATGTACAATATAATACAATTGCTTTAATGAAACCCACAAGTTCTAAAAAAAAGGAAAAAAAAATTAATGTGGATAGCCAGACAAGGAAGTATGAGGAGAAAGAGGAGGAGGGGAGTGGTACTGACAAAGCAGCTGTAAGGCATGGAGAGTTGGACAAGAAAGGAATTAAGTACCTTAAGGAGAGTGCTGATGAGCTTAAAGAGTGCAGTACTTCTCACTTTCACCACTCAGTTTCACTTCTGCCTACTCAGCAGTGCCTATGCAACAGTTTTGTCCACCCCCTATGACACAGTGGCCCTTAACAAGTGAAAAAATTCAGGTCTTATTAGATATAGTACAGGAGCAACTTGACCAAGGACACTTACAACCTTTTCTAAGTCCTTGGAATTCCCCTGTATTTGTTGGAAAATGGAGGATGTCTATTGATTTAAGAAAAGTAAATGAATAATTTTCATTTATTCATGGAAACTATGGGAACTCTTCAGCCTGGATTTCCATTTCCTACTCAATTGCCTAGACAATGGCCTTTATGGGTTATAGACATTAAGGATTATTTCTATTATATCCCTCTAGATAAGGAGGATATGAAAAGATTTGTCTTTTCAGTGCTCAGTGTGAACTTATCTGAGCCTTCAGGGAAGGAAAAATAGCCCTACTATGTCACAAATGCATGTTGCTGCTGCTCTTACTCCAGTAAGAAAAGCATTTCCAAAGGTTATGTTGTTACATTACATGGATGATATCTTGGAGTATGCACCTGAGGAGCAAATGTTAGAAGCATGTCTACAAAGGAGCACAGAAACATGAAGGAACTACAAATTGCACATAGCTCCAGAAAACATTCAGACATGCTCCTTTTCAATATTTAGGGTATGAAGTATATCCCAAGGTGCTTACAGCACAATTTTTTTTAAGAACAGAGAAATTGAATATCTTAACTAACTTTTAGAAATTGATAGAAGATATCCAATGTATGTGTTGAGTGTTAGGCTTAACTACCTGTCAATTAAATGATATTTTGAGGGGAGCCACCAAGCCAGCTTACAAAAGAAGCTCAAGACACTGAGACAAATTGAACTGGTTTTACTTAATGTGGTTGAAAGAGTCACTCAAAAACCCTTGGAAATATCAGTTTTTGCTACAAAAGAGGCACCCACAGCAGTTCTTCACCAAGGAGATATTGTGATAGAGTGGATGAACTTCCCAACACAAACAGAACGAACCCTTACTCCTTACCCAGTGCTTGTGGCTAGAATTTTATTAAAGACCATTAAGCAAGCAGTAAAATTATCTGGGATAAGACCTGACAAGATATACACCTTTTATACTAATGGACAAGTTGATGTATGCTGTAAAACCAACCCAGCAAATTTTATTAGCCACAGCTCCAAATTTTACACACGGGTCTCCATTAAAGATATCCTGGCTATTACATAATTGGCAACCTTTGAAGAAAAGGTTTCTAAAGTTCCTCATGAAGGACCAACTATCTTCACAGATGCATCTAAACATAACATTTGTGCTGTATATTGACTTTACTATAAAGAGAATAAGTAGTCAGAACTCCTTTTCAGTCCACTCAGGAGAATGAATTGTATGCAATCATTCTAGCTTTTACTTACTATACAGAAGATATAAATATAATATCTGATTCAGCCTACTCAGTAAGTGTGGAACAAAGAATTGCCACAGCCCAAATAAAATTTGTAGCTTCTAATATATATCAGTTCTTTAAGGGACTTCAAGAGCAAGTGAGAAAGCAGATGGGTAAGATTTATATCTTGCATGTCCAGTCTCATAGCTGACTTCCAGGTCCTATTTTTTATGGAAATTCAAAGGCAGATAGCCTTCTAACCATGTTAGCCAATACTAGTTTATTTCAGGCAGCCCAAGAATCTCATTCTAAATATCATTAGGCTGCTCAAGCTTTATGTTTGCCATTTGGGATAACAAAAGAGAAAGCCAGGAGAATAGTAAAAGGCTGTACAGCTTGCCTTCCTTTCCATGCTTCTATGCTCCCTCCAGGGAAGAACCCTTGTGGTTTGAGACCCAATGAAATTTGGCAAATGGATGTGACCCATCATAAACTTTTGGTCATCTTTTATCCATGTTGTAGTAGACACCTTTTCATAATTTACTAGCCTTAGCAGTATGGCTAACAGCTAACATTACTGCCGGCCACCTCTTAATTCATCTTATTGATTCAGCTGCCCTGGCACTCATATCTATTATGCAATACCCACAGCAAAAGGGACTATCCAAATAGTCACTGAATTCCTTATACAAGCTTTTGCAAATATGGGTATGCCACAAGCAATAAAAACAGATAATGGACCTGTATATACCTCTAAACACTTTGCACATTTTTGTGCACAGTATCAGATTTTACACACCACCAGCATAACTTTTAATCCTCAAGGACAGGAAATAGTAGAGAGAAGAAACCAAGACATCAAGAATTTCCTCCAAAAACAAAGGAAAGAGGTAGCCACAGGAAACCCTAGAGAACTTCTAAATTTAGCTCTTTACACTATTAATTTTTTGATTTTTGATAAAACTGCACTGGCTCTGGCAGACAGGTTTTATAACCCACCAAAAGTGCAGTGTCCAGTATGAGCAGCAATACTATCTTTAGATAATCACCAGGTGATGTGGAGAGATCCAGAAAGTGGTGAATGGAAGGGACCAGATAGGTTAACTGCTTGGGGGAGAGGTTTTGCTTGTATTTCTATAGATGGAGAAGGAATTAGATGGGTGCCAATAAGCCATAATCGCCTTGTCCAATCAGAGAGAGAGACTGAAAAAGAGAAGACTCCTGAAACAAAGGAAAAGACCCATGAAATATCAGATGCTTCCATCTCTGACTATATATGTCAATGAACAACAGAAATTGTTAATGAGACTGTTGCAGGAATCATTGGATTCCCTGACTCATGAAGTAATGAACAATACAAACGATTGGTTTTGGACTATCTCTAGGACTTCTGGACATGTAAAATCCCTTAGGTTGATTCATGTTGTTTGTTACATCACTACTAGACTGTGTTTTATTACTATGTGATTGTGTAATACCTCTAATGCTGATGGATTTATGTATACCTGTTTCAATTAAGACCCTTCATTGCAGAGGAAACCTGCTAACAATTCTGGTTTGGTGGTTCTCACCTTTCTGAGAAGTCAGGGAGGGCATGATCACCCCCCCTTTTTTGGTATTTTCACCTCCCTTCCTGAGAAGTCAGGGAGAACATCATCACTGGGTTTTGTTTTTTGTTTGTTTTGTTTTTTGTTTTGGGTTTTTTTTTTTTTTTGGTATTTTCACCTGTATTCCTGAGAAGTCAGACTGGCAGCCTGGCAGACTGCTGAGGGATACTGGGTTAGATTATGACAGACGCAGACCATGTAAGAGACAATAAAGACTTTGCACTCTATTCTAGTCCATTCTCATTGTGTCTATCCTGCTGAGACCAAGGCCCTTCTGGAGGACCTCCAGAAAGCTAGTCTGGACATTACATTTTGGTGCCTGAATGTGGACATAAGGATTTACACTGACACAATTGTGATTTCAGTGGAGAAATCCCTGTGACCCGGAAATAGGATCAGTACAAAAATAGACAAGCAGGAAACTTTGGTAAGGACTAAACTAGTGTTTCAACTGAAATGGGACAAATGCTTAGAAAAGAACATTCCCCATCCCAATGGAAGTGTGTAGAATGCATAGGTAAGCTAATAAAAAAACAAGGTTTGATTATAACTTGGGAGCAGATCTTTGGATTCTTAGATACCTTGGTTCTCTAAGGAAGAAAAATTAGAGTCAGATAAGTGGAAACTAATAGGAGAGCAACTAATTGAATATCACAATGATAATGGTCCTGATTCAATTCCTAAGGAAACCTTCTATATATACAACATAATACAGTTAGCTTTAAAGAATCTCACAAGTTCTAACAAAGCAGCTGAAAAGCATGGAGAATTGGACAAGAACAGTGCTGCCTAACTTAAGAGGTGTGGTGCTTCTCACTTTCACAGCTCAGTTACACCTGAGCAGACGCCATTAGGACATTTCCCATCGCTTGACTTTCCTCCCTCAATTTCACCCTCTTGGGTAGAGGGAGGAGGAGGGAGAAGGGCAGTTGACACTATCAGTATGCAGGAGCTTTGTCCACCCCCTATGACACCATTACAAAGGACACTAATTAAAGCTAAAGAGGAAGGGCAAGATACATCTGGTTTAAGAATAGAAACGTGTCCTGTGATTGAAGAGTTTGACTCTTCAGGTCAAGAAAAAAGAAAATACACTCTGTTTAATCTAGAAATTATCAAAGTTCTGAAAAAGGCTTGCACTCTTTATGGATCTACATTATTTTATGTTAAGATGTTTTAGAGAATTTGGCTTTTGAATTTTTAACCCCTAATGATTAGAAACCTATAGCAAGGACAAGTTTAGAACCTGGACAAAACTTATGGCTTTCTGAGTATAGTGAACTCTGTACAATACAAGCCCAATGAAATAGGCAACTTAGAATTAATACACCAGTCACCTTTGATCAACTAGCAGATTTGGGTATTTATGCAGATACTGTAGCACAGATTAATTACCCTATACCAGGATATGAACAAATTGCTGTTGCTATCAAAGCATGGTGCACCTTCACATGAAGACAAGATAGAGGGGAAGCCTTCACGAAAATAGCTCAAGGTCCAAATTAACCCTTTGCTGATTTCGTGGGATATCTGCAGACAGCTGTCATATGAATTATTTGTGAAAATGCAACAGAAATTATGAAAGACAACTTGTTAAGGAAAATTCTAATGAGGTTGGCAGAAGAATTATACTAGGACTACACAAGAAGCTCCCAATCTAACAGGGAAGACTATTAAGCAAATTAACATGTACAAATAAGCTAAATACAGGAAAAAATATGAAATAATTTTAAAAGGGAAGTTTCTAAAATAAATGGAGTTGAGGAATATTTCCTATAGAAGGTGGGATTTTAATTGGAACTTGAAGGATTCTAGAGAAGTCAGGAGGCAAAGTTGAAGAGGTGTCACATTCCAGGAAGGGAGGACAGTCAATCACTTGCTCATAGCCAAGAGAATAGAGAGTCTTATTCAAGGAACAAAAAGGCCAGTATTACTACACCATAATTGCATTCATCTCTGTTTGACTCCTTACAGCTTCTCTAAGAATAAATGCTCCAGACTTTCTTTTTCTCCTCAAATCTCCAATTCCACTTCCACTAATATGCTCACTTTTCCTCACCATTGACTTGTTAAGAAGACTGAAATCATACACTAGTATGACAGTTGGAGAATGGCTGAATAAGTTATTGCATGTGAATGTTATGGAATATTATTGTTCTTTAAGAAATAACCAACAGGATTAGAATAGACCTGGAGAGACTTACATGTTCTGATGCTAAGTGAAGTGAGCAGAACCAGAAGATCATTGTACACAGCAATAGCAAGATTATTTGATGATCAATTTAGATGGATGTAGCTCTTTTCAACAATGTGGTGATTCAGGCCGGTTCCAATGGTCTTATGATGAAGAGAGCCATCTGCACCCAGAAAGAGGAATGTGGGACTATGTGGATCACCACATAGTATTTTCACCTTTTTTTGTTTGCTTGTGTTTTGTTTTCTTTCTCATTTTTCCTTTTTTTTCTGATTTTTCTTGTGCAATTGATAATTATGGAAATATGTATAGAGGAATTATACATGTCTAACATATTGGATTACTTGCTATCTGAGGAGGGAGTGTGGGGAAGGCATGGAAAAAATTTGGAACATAATGTTTTTCAGGGGGAATATAAAGATGCACTGGCTCTGACAGACAGGTTTTATAACCTACCAGAAGGGCAGTGTCCAGTGCCCTTTAGATAATTGCCAGGTGATGTGGAGCAATCCAGAAAGTGGTGAATGGAAGGGACCAGATAGATTAACTCCTTGGGGGAGAGGGTTTGCTTGTATCTCTACAGATGGAGAAAGAATCAGATGAGTGTCAATAAACCCTATTCACCTTGTCCATTGGAAAAAGATGGAGAAGACTTTTGATACAAGGGAAAAGACCCAAGAAACCCAAGTTTGCCATTTCCTTCTCCAGTTCATTTTACAGATGAGAAAACTAAGATAACTCTGTTGGGTTAAGTGACTTGCCCAGGCTCACACAAAAGTGTCTAGGATGGATTTGAATTCAGATCTTCCTGACTTCACACCTGGCTTTCTCTTCACTGTGTCACTTAGCTGCATGAGCTCAATTATCAAAAGTGTATCCTAAAGAACTTGGGGTCATCTCTCTACTAGGAAAAAAAATCATATATTTAAACCTAGAAGATAATCCAACTCTTTCATTTTAGAGATAAGAAAACTGAAGTCAAGAAAGGCTAAATAAGCTAGTAAACAGCTGAGTCAGAAGTCTAACTCTAACTTTAAATACAAATTTGTCCCCAAATAATTAAAACTACAACAGTGGATATTAGGTGAACAACTCTGTACTACACTACAGTAGGCAAGGAGCAATGTACTTTTTCCTGGGAACAAGCATCTGAAAAGCCCTATTTTAGCTAATTTACCCTTTGTTTAGCACAGCACTATTTATACTTTGAGGGCCAGTGCAGGTAGCTCAGTGAATAGGGCACTAGGCCCAGAGTCAGGGAAACCTCAGTTCAAATCTAGCCTCATACATTTATTTGCCAGCTTTGTCATCCTGGGCAGGTAACCTAATCTCTGCCTGCCTCAATTTCCTCCAACTGCAAAATTAAAATAATAACACTCACCTCACAGGTTGTTGTGCATTTGGTTGTGCACTAAACTACACTCTAGGCCTTGCCAGGGAATGTCACCAAGTGGATTAGTGGATTGAAAAATTTTCTACCTCCTGATTTTAATGCAGAAACTTCAAGTAAATATCTTTCGCCTGGCACAAGCATCAATAAATCCCACTTTAGGGGCTCGCCTCTGGAATGCTCCTGGACACATCCTGACATTTTACTATCCAAATAAATCATCCCCAAGAGATAGGTTAAAAGTGACATTCAAAACCAAGTAGCATTTCACCATCTGGTAATACACTCTTGACTGCAGAGTTAGAATTTCATAAGCTCTGGTGATTGCAAAGCTTTGGCTAGTGGAACTTCTCTACAGTGATATCTTTTTTTCATGTTTTAAAATTTTAATTGATCTTTTGTTTTTTTATCACTTTTCTTTTCAAATATATCCTTCCCTCAAGACATACCAGCAAACCATTCCTTGTAACAAAGAAGAAAAAAAAAAAAAAAAGAAAAAAGCAGTTCAGCAAAACATGCCAACACTTCAGCCAAAACACACTGAGTCTGACAGTTTTCCACACCCAAAGTTCTCATTCTCTTTCTACAAAGGAGGGGGAAAGGGATTTTTTTTAAAAAGCACTTTAATTTTTTATACTCCAATACAGGTTTAAGACAAAATTCACCCCTATTCCTCTGAAGATGATTTCTTTGCAGGGTCAATTTTGTTAATGTGATAAGAACTAATTAAGGGGGCAAAAGAATGAGGATGGAAAGTACATTGGCATTCTCAAAAACAAAACCGGCAATTGCAATATGCCCACCCTTTAGTCTGGTAAGCCCAAGTAAACTAATTGAACTTCTTCAGCTAATAGGGACTTTTATCTGTAGTAAAAAAGTAACTAAAAGCATGTCAGAGTGCCAGGAGTGAAAACCACAGAATCACTTTAACTAAGTCTGTGAATTCTTGTCAGAAAAAAATAAAAATTTTAAATCAATTAATTAGATTAGAGGGAAAATGAGGATCCTTCACATTATAACAACTGTTAGGATGAAGACCTAGAACTAGAGAAGACCTAGAGGTTGTCAAGTCCAACCCTTTCCTTTTACAAATGAGCAAATAGAGGAGATCCATGAAGAATAAATGAGTTTGCAGGTGAATTTGATCACAGGTCTTTTGACTCCCAAGCTGGTATTATTTTCACTATATCAAGAGTTCTTCACTTTAGTATTTATTAAGATAGGTCATTAACAACATGGCTGGGAAACATGGGAGAGAAAGACCAAAAAGTTAAATATTGAAGTTTTGCATATCTTTTATCCAGAAAACAATCCGTTTTTGCAGGGACTAGTCTTTGTTCACAAATTGTTCCTGCCCATGCCCTTTCCTTTTGCCTAATATTCCTTCTTTTGCCCCTTTTCTGGAATCTTCTATACTAGGAGCATTTTATATAAGAAATTTCCATCTCCCTGCTTTCTAGCTAAATGGTGTCTTTGTGATGTCAGAGATAGGCAGACAATTAGATGTGCCTGAGAGACCATGGTTTCTCCATGTGTTTTGTAAACACCCTGTCCCTAAGCTGCCTTTAGAAGTTTTTTTTTTTTTTGTGCTTGGTTGCTGCTCCTGCTACTACCATTATTACTACTGCTACTACAACTAGTGCTACTACTATTACCATCATCAATACTATTACCACAACCACCATTACTATTACTTCTACAGTTATGCTTGAGAGCTCACCAATGCGCTTCTCATTAACAAATAGCAATCTACTTATTAAAAATTAATAATAATTACTAATAATAAATAATCAATGTCTGTTCAGCATATCTCTCTCTTCCTGACTAATCTAGTTTACTACTAGACAATATCCAATGACATAGTCAAGGAGAGAAAATGTCCCATCTCTTTCCTTGACCTAAGAGACCTCCATCTTTTCCTTCCACTTCTTGGCTTTTATTATCAAACCTGGAATCCTCATCTTCCAAAGTAAATCTCTTACACTGATGAACTGGTTAATTCATCAGCTGATACAAAAGGACATGTATTAAGTCAGATGCCTTTCATCTAATGATTGAAATCCTATAATCTTCTTGTATTGGGTAAGGACTTATTCACAGATTAAGGAATGGGGGTTATAGGAAAATTCTTCAATGGCTACTACTTCATAATTTCATTTTGGTCTGTATCTCAATCAGTTGAGGAGGGGAATTGAACTTCTTTATATTGATTATAACCTGTCTTCTAAAAATACAACAATTGAAAGGGATTAAAAACTACCCCTTACATATTCAATTTCAAGAAAACCCAAGAAAATCTCTTAGAATACTTGAGAGACACTTTCTGTTGAATTCCTGAGAAAAAAATTTTGAAGGCTATACAAAATGGGCCAAAAAGAGCAGCTTACAATCTGTATTGTTAGGAAGAATACCAATACTGGTTATATCATAGATCCATTAAAATATTGTAGTATGCAAGAGGATTGAAATCCCAACTCTGCTATTTACCGCCTGTGATTTCACTCCTCTGAACTTCATCTGTCGAATGAGTGCAGTGGATGGTGCATTGGACCTGGAGTCAGATTGGCCTCAGATACTACCTGTGTGACCCTGGGCAAGTCACATAACTCTGCCTCAATTTCCTCATCTATAAAATGAGCTATAGAAGGAACTCATAAACCCAGTTATCTGTCAAAAAAAAATTTCTAATGGGGTCACAAAGAATCCTATGCAACTTAAATAACTATAACAAAATCTCTTTAGATTTTTTTCTTTTAAAAAAGGCATGTTGCCATGGATAGAAAGCTAGCCTCAAAACCAGAAAGGTCAAGAAACAGTAGTTTTGTCTCTGACCCAGAGTGTCTATATACCATTTTTAGTGTTCTAAGCAACTTTCTAAATACACTATAAATTTCAAGGGGAAAGTACCAGTTCTATCTCACTCAGAAGTTCCCTACACCAAGGAAATTCCAGATCCAGTCCCTATCATCTATTTTATTCCTGAAAAAAAGTTTATCCTAAAATTTAGTTTTAAAACTTAGCTAGAGTTAACAATCCAAATGACTTTTCACATATCATCTTCTTTATTTCAAAATACCCATATGGATATTCCCCTTTCATGTATATAATCTTCCTTAGCTCTTAAGGCCAAAAAAAATAAAATAAATTCATCATTGATGGTCAACTTTCCAATTATGAATTAGTCTCTGTGTATTTAGATAATTTGGTCACATATGATCTTTGGGGTCTTTACTTAGTTTTTGCATCTTGATATAGGAACTAACAGGACTAACTATGTCCTTCAAGCAACTAGGTTCGTGTTAATGGTATTATAAAGCATTTGAGGAAGCCTTAAGATCAGCGATATTTCTCAAAAATATCCAAGAAGTCACAACTTACATAGGCAAATTTGGATTACAGCAATAGCTTTCTAGCTGTTCTCCCTGGATCAAGTCTCTCTAGACCAATCCATCCTCCGCTCAGATGATAAAATAAATTCCCCAATAAACTCCAATTATTACTTATAAACTCCAAGACCAATTACAAAATCCTGTTTGGCATTTAAAGCCTTTCACAATCTGCTCCCTTTCTGCCAAGGGCAGGAGGGTGGAAGAGAAAATTTTCTACATTATCTTGCAATATATTGTTGGAGAAATCCTCCAAATACTTAGTGGTCTAATAGTAGAAAGTCTCCAACTGTAATGTTCTGACTAGCTTTCTGAAGGTCTTCGGAATGGGCCTCGGTTTCAGTACAACAATCACCACATGAATAGTCAGGAATAAAGTCCAAAGTCTTTATTATGTCCTTCACAGTCTGTCTTCTTTGCCTGGGGCCAGGCTAGCTTTCTAGGGGACCTAAAGATGGGCCTGTGTCTCAGTGGAGAAATGCAGAAGGCAGGCAAAACACTAGGATGGTGGGAGATGGAATGTCTGTGACTGTTATATCCTCAGAACCCTATTACAATTACATCAGTTGTAGAACTATTACATCACCATGTTAAGTACTAAGTATATGTAAACTAGATAACCATTGTCTCATCAATTCCACTGAGTTAACACCTTGTTGTAAGAATCCTTGTTTCAAGTACATTTCTCCAGAGTTCTGGCCCATTACATCTAATGACCACTGAAGAAGTAAAATGTATCAAACTATGTAAGAACAGTAAAGCAGACAGTGCCATCTACCTTATAACAATTATTTGTCATCCTTGGAAAAGAGACACCTGAAGTTTTGTCTAAATGAAGTCCTTTAATAATTGTGTAAGTATTTGGTCACCTCTTTTTGTTGCTTTTGTTTTTGTTTTTGTTTTTGTTTTTGTTTTTTTTGTTCTTGAACAAGGAATGTTTTCTTATTCTAATAGGACCTGCCAGCTACATAATAAACATTCCTAAAAAAAAACCTTTCCCTTAGCTGATTTTCCTTTCTTCTATCCCCATCTTCTATGAAATACATTCCTTCTACAAAGAGGTCTCATTCCCATCAATTGAAAGAATTCCCCTTGCCAGTCTCTTTCCAGTTTTCTCATACTTTATCCCCTTCTAAACACTCTAGAGTCTAGCAACATTGGCCAACAAATAACACTGTTCTATCCCCTCACCTCTATCTCCCAGCTTGCCTGAATTTCTTTAAAACTGAGCCCAAATCAATCTTCTGAAGGAAACCTTCCTCAGTCCTTCAGGTTGCTAGTCCTTAACTTCTAAAATAACCTTCCATTTTTAAAGTATGTATTTTAAATATACATAGTTTTTGCACGTTTTATATTTTACTAGAATGTGTGCTCTTTTGAGAGCAAGGACTGTATTTTTACCTCTGTTATATCCTCAGTGCACAGCAGAGTGCCTGCCACCTAACAAATGGTTAATGACAGTAGCTGACTGTATTCTGACTCTTCAGATGAAAAGAGTAAAATGATGTGAAAACATCATGTGAAAACAGTGAAAAGATGTTAAAATACTGAACACAAACACAACTCATAGGAGGGAAGGGTAACTGATTAGAACTATATCCTTGAGGGTTTTTGGAAAAAAAGCTCTAGATTGAGAATCAAGAACCTTAAAACAATTACCATCTCTATCATTTACTATGTATTTGACTTCCTAAAGTTCCTTTCAACACTAAATCTGAGATCTTATTATCTATAGCCCTTCTTCAGGAGACTACAACAGGATTTTATATATATATATATATATATATATATTATATATATATATATATATATATAGAGAGAGAGAGAGAGAGAGAGAGAGAGAGAGAGAGAGAGAGAGAGTTATCTTTTAGCAATCCCAAGTTCATTTTCTTCTTACAGGCACTCTAAGACATTTAGAGCAGTACAATAATGCTGGATGTCTATATAGTAAAGGAATGAATCATTGAAATATCAAGGAGGATGCTTTTAACATAATGAAGATTATTTCTTTTCTCAGATAAATCTGAGCCCTTAAGGTATAATAGTAATTATAATAATAACAACAACAATGATAATAATATAACTAGCACTTCTATAATCCTTTTTAGAAAGTACTTTACAAAAACAAGGCAGAAGGCTTAATATGGATTCTTGAAGTAAAGTAAAAAAGAAAAGACTTTTTCTGGAATGTCAGTAGTGTTGTATCTTAAATTTTTTGTCCTTCCAAATGATATTCAAATTATAGGATGGTGTTATGAGTCAAAAGGATTATACAAGTTCCCAGAGTTTCTTCTTAGGGACTCACAAGAAGAGGGAAAATAATTATGTGATTGATTATTCTAGCCTGTTCTTAGATCTTTATGCCTTTTCTATACTTTTTGTGCAGTATAACAAGTCATTCCATTTCTGATATGCACTGTATTTATGTAAGAGTTGAACTCTGAGAAAGTGATTACATTCAGAAGTTCCTAGAAGAAACTGAATTTGAACAAGATAAACCAAAGACAGAGACTTTGGGGAACCATCTCCAAGATTAAAACCAGTCCATTTAAGTCCTGAATTCAAGGTTCTAGACTTCACATTACATGTCTCTTACAATAAACAAATGTGTAAGCTTAGATTCACAGAAATGCCTTCTTGTTTATATACATATATAATATGTATAGAAGAGCCAATGGTTGTTTTAGTCCAAATTATCATTTCTATTTTAATGTTTGCAATCTTTTTCTAGTTTTTCTTATCAGTGGAATGAAGTAATCCAACTGTAAATTTAAATTTCTTCAAAAAATGACCATGGGTAGAAGTACCTAAATAGAACTACCATGTCATCTGGGTTTAGGAACTGATATTGTGCATTGATTTATCCAATATTAGAAGAGGTTCTCCCTGAGAGGCCATTTGGAATAATTGTTTTTGAGAACTCAACAAGTGAGGAGCATTCATCATCAGAGCAGCAATATGCATTTGATGAGATCACCTGTTCAGTATCATATTTCCATGGCAAAAGGAAGAATAAACACAAAATCTATAGCAATGCTTTGCAACAGTTTGGTGACATACATTCACATTCCCCAGTTATACCAAGGAGAAATCTTCCCCTTCAGCCCTCAAGAATTATCATGCAATTACAATTGATTTTCTCCAAATGTATGTAGCCAACATAATTTTCATAAGCTGAGCCTGGAATCAGGAAAACCTGAGTTCAAATCCAGTCCCAAACACTTACTAGGTATGTGACCCTGAGAAAGTCCCTTAATACTGTTTGCCTCAGTTTCCTCATCTATAAAATGATCTAGAGAAGGAAATGGCAAGACACTCCAAAACCTCTGCCAAAAAAAACCCAAATTGAATCACCAAGAGTCAGACACAACTGAACAATAGTCCCTTCTAACTCTGTCATTTAAAAAAATTGAACCAAGGTTTAGCAGCTAGGAGATCTGTGTCCCCTGTTAATAATATGCAAATAACTTCTCATCTCCCCAGCCCAATGCAACAAACATTTATAAAGTGCCTCCTATGTGTAGGTTACTGTCAGTTTCTAGAAGGAAAAACTTTAAAAATAAATTTAAAAGATCCTGGTTTCAAGAAACTTGTATTCTACTGAAAAATTATAGGCTCAAAGATTTGAAGTTGGAAGGACCTTTATAGGTCAACTAATCCAACTATCTCATTTTAGTGACTTATCTCAGGTATGTAACAACTAAGTCCTCCACTTCCCAAATCAGAATTCCTTATACATAGCACACTGTTCTATCTCCAAAAGCAGTATGTAAAACAAATGAATATATTCGTGATTATTTAATAGAGAGAAACATTAACAACCAGGATATCAGGAAAAGTTTTTGAGAGGACAAAGCTGTAATAAGAAATTTCAGTTGAGAAAGGGGAAAGGAGAAATGAAGAAGGGTGAATATTATCGGTTTGCTCATTCCTGCATGTTATGGAAGTAAACTGAAGACTAAGGTCAGGAGACCTGAAGATCCTGAGATATTGTGAAGTCAATGTTTGAAAAGGTAGAGGCTGAGTTGGAGAACATCATGATGAAATAGATACCAAACTTATTGGTGAAGAAAGAATTTGAACTAGCAACAAAGGTGAGTACAAAATAGAGGGAACTTTAGAGGAGTGTGTTTAAGTAATGGAGAAGAAATATGCGAAAGTAGTACTAAGCAGCAAGAAGTTTGCCATTTCTTGCTCTTGACTATCTGATAAGGTATGTAAGAAAAGAAACATCCAGCATTGAACAGGGTACAAAGAGATAAAATGTACAAAGGAAATAATATATATTAGGATTCGGTGAATATTAGAAAATGGTAGGAATCTCTTAGAAGAGATTTAGAAGGAAGGAGAATTTTTTAAAACAATACAGAAGGGGAAAAAAGCAAAAAAAAAAAAACTCTCAAAACATAGGCTTTAGAAAGAGCAAGGACTAAATTAATGTAACTAGGGGAAAGATGAGCAGCACACCATGATTCTGCCACTGCTTTGAAGAATTATGGTTGTTCAGTGTGATTCATATCTTGAGGCACATCAGAGGAAGTCTACTCAAGGAAAAAGGTACCCAGGACAGTGGCATGATGGCTGTAAAATTCCAGGGCAAAGTTCTGAGATAGAGGTAGAGGGACTGTATTTCAGACCAAATGGACAGATGGACTGCACTTAAGAGATTGAACAACAAATTAGTAAGTCAGATTGTAATGGGCCAGAATTCTGGAGAAATGTACTTGAAAGAAGGATTCTTACAAGGTGTTAACTCAGTGGAATTGATAAGACAATAGTTATCTAATTTTACATGTACTTAGTACTTAATATAGTTCTACAAGATTGACACCTATTCTACAAGATTGACACCTACGATGATGCAATTATAATAGAGCATATAAGAACCAACAAGGACTGGATGAGAGACATTCCATCTTTGATCAGGCTCCTGGTGGCTCTCCTTCATTTCTCCACTGAAATCAAGTCCCATCTGAAGCCCCTCCAAAAAGCTAGCCAAGTCCCAAGTGAAGGAGTCAGACTGTGAAGGAGATAATAAAGAATTTGGACTTTATCCCTGGATTTTCTTGTGGTTATTACTCTGCTGAAATGAAAGCTGGTCCAAGGACCTCCAGAAAGCTAACCAGAACATTACATAAGATAATGAAGATTTAATTCCTCATCTATAAAGTAAAGGAATTAGACTAGATGCTGGCAAACGTTTTCTCTGTTACTTCATCCTGAGACTCCTATGGTCTACCTTATCAGCTCTAAAATTTTATAGTACTATAATGTGAGCATTCAAAGCAGCTTTTTTCTGCCCCAGGAAAGCAAAATAAATCACATCTAGGATAAGTGGCACAAAGTTTGCAATTTGGGAGGAGCGAGACCATAGGACCATCACCCTAAAGGGGGGGGGGGAGAAAGAGAGAGAGAGAGATTGAGAGACAGAGACAGAGAGACAGAAAAAAAGAGAGACAGATAGACAGACAGACATTGGAACACTGTCCCTATGGAGAGAAACCCTAACACATGGTGAGGTCTGTTGTTAGAGATAACACCATGGGATAGGTGCTTTTTCACATTTATCATTCTTATCAATTAGATGCTAAGACTTGTTAATCTCTGCTAAAGGGAAACAAGCACTCTCAGTGTCTTCTAAATGTGGCACCATAGAATAAAGCTCCTTTGTACCACCCTTAGTGAAGGCTTTGATGTTTAAATAATCCTACTCAGATTTAAAGGAAACCAAGTAATCTTATCTCTAATAGTTTGGAATTTTTGGTTCTTCTTAAAACAGAATTTCATGGTACATTAAAAGAAGCCTGAACATGTATTCAGTTGAAATTATGACATGTACTAGTTTAATGTGTCAATATATTTAAATTACATTGGTAAAGAAAACAAGATCAAATTAACAATACAGAAGGGTCCAGAATTAGAAAACAAAGAAAGAAAAAAAAAAAAAACCTCTCAAAACATAGGGTTTAGAAAGATCAAGGGCTAAGTTAATAGAAGTAGAGAGGAAGGATGAACAGCACACAATAACTCTGCCACTAATTAAGCCCTAGGCTCTCCCATTTACTAGCTATATAAACTTGGGCAAATCACTGAACTACTATAAGCCTCAATTTCTACATTTGTAAAATGAAGGGGTTAAACTACTTGTCTTTATGGTCTCTTTCATTTTATGATACTATGATCCCATTTTAAAATAATTCGGGACATGGAATAAATCAGATTTATTAATAGGAAGTCACAAATGTACTCTCAAAAAAGAAACTTTTGATTAAGGGAATATAACTACTATCCAGTAGAAACTCTTAATGTTCTACTTTAATGAAAGTATAAAATAATGTAATTAGCATAAAAATCATTTATCCTTTTATAGTATTTCCCAGTTCCTGAAAATATGCCACTCTCATATTATCTAAACATCCCTTCTGAAATCCTCTTTACATAGAAAGGACCAGTGTAAAATGGTACAATGAAAAGAGAGCTGGATTCAAAATTAGAGGAAGTTAGGTTAAAATTCTAGCCCTTCCAGTTATTACCTGTGTAATCTTAAGTGAAGCACTTCACTTCTCTGTGACTCAATTTCTGACTTTCTAAAAGCAAGGGGTTGGATGACATGATTTCTAAGGACTCTTCCAGTTATCAATCCCAGAATCTTGCATAGGCTCCAAGGGAGCTCTTTTGCCAACTACTTTCAATTCCAAAGTAGTAGGATCCAAATGAATAAGTTTTTGCCCACAAAGTCAACCTTCTCAAGTCCAGCCCCAAACTGGACATGTCATATAGTCTTGGTAACTGAAATTTCTGAAGCTTTTCATTAGTTGATAGATTGCTATATTAAAATTCAATCATTTCAGGAAGTTCCTTTTTAAAAGATACTTTAGATATTTCTCATTTTAAAAACTCTTGTCAGTCCCTTAAGGCAATAGTCTCAATATCCAAAACTCCATTCTCTTCATTTTCAAGGTAGCTAATATAATGAGATTGAAAGAATTTTACAATGAAAGACTGGTGGCTACTGGGGACACAAGATTGGGAAGTTTTTGCAGGAAGAGGAAGAAAGGAAAATTCCAACATATCATAGACTTCTTGATAAAAGGCAGCTTTCAACAGTCTCAGGTATAGTTACTTGAAAAAAAATGCCAATGACAAAAGTTGTCTGTTGTTTCACTTAGGCTACTCCTCAATGGACTTTTCATTTGTGATTTTCTTGGTAAAGATACTAAAATAGTTTGCCACTTTCTTCTCTGGTCCATTTTACAGATAAGGAAATGAAGGCAAACAGTGTTAAGTGATTTGCCCAAAATCACATAGCTATTACGTGTCTGAGGCTGGATTTGAATTTAAGTCCTCCAGACTCGACCTTATCTACTATGCCATCTACTTGACCCAAAGCTCTGGTTAAGTTATTAACTGAGCTAGAGTCAGGTAAGGAGATAATGCTATTGTAGTAGAAAGAATGCTAAAGTTGGAGTCAGAAGACCTGAGTTTAAATCCTGGTTCTATCATATGACCTTTCACCTCTCTTAGCTTCAGTTTCTTCACGTGTAAATTGAAGGATATTTGATTAGGTAAATTCTTAAGTTCTCTCTTCTAAATTTATGATTATATGAATGCTCAGCAATTCAGTTGGAGCACACTTCTTTAGAGGCTATAGCAAAAGGAGGTATAGGCAGGCAAGTGAGTGGAGATAAAGGCAAGATAAAAAAAGACTGAATATACAACATTGCATTCAGAGTCCTGGCATTCAGCATTTCTATCAAAACACAAATGTGACCCGGGATATGTTTTATGAACAATGAGTGGACTCTACCACAAGCAAGAGAAAGAAACTTGCTCATTTAAGATATTCAAGTCAAGGGACCCACAGCTAGCTAGTTGCTTGGTCTTCATCCAATCTCTTAAAAATATGCTATATGAGCAGCCCTCTTTGTAGTGGCAAGGAAGTGGAAATTGAATGGAAGAATGGGGAATAGCTAAATAAGTTATTGTTAACCAATGTATTGGAATATTATTGCTCTATAAGAAATAATGAGCAAGCTGATTTCAGATAAGAAAATACTTATAGAAACTCATTCTATATTATTGTTCTGTAAGGAATGACCAGCAGGATGAATACAGAGAGGACTGGCGAGACTTACATGAAGTAATGCTAAGTGAAACGAGCAGAACCAGGAGATCATTATATACCTCAACAACAATACTGTTTGAGGATATATTCTGATGGAAGTGGATCTCTTCGATAAAGAGAGTTAACTCAGATCAAAGATGGACAGAAGCAGCTACACCCAAAGAAAGAACACTGGGAAATGAATATAAACTGCTTGCATTTCTGTTTTTCTTCCCAGGTTATTTCTACCTTCTGAATTCAATTCTCCCTGTGCAACAAGAAAACTGTTCAGTTTTGCACACATATATTGTATCTAGGATATACTGTAACCTATTCAACATGTAAAGGACTGCTTGCCATCTAGGGGAGGGGGTGGAGGGAGGGAGAGGAAAAATCGGAATAGAAGTGAATGCAAGGGATAATGCTGTAAAAAAAATTACCCTGGCATGGGTTCTATCAATAAAAAGTTATTTTAAAAAAAAAGAAACTCATTCTATTGTACACAATAATAACAAGATTATGTGATGATCAATTATGACAGACTTGGCTCTTTTCCACAATGAGGTGACTCAAGACAATTCCAATAGACTTGTGATGGAAAATGCCATCTACATCCAGAGAGAGAATTATGAAGACTGAATGTTGATCAAAGTATAGTATTTTCACCTTTTTGCTGTTGTTTGCTTGTTGTTGTTTTTTTCTCATGCTTTTTTCCTCTTTTGTTCTCATTTATTTTGTACAGCATGAAGACTATGGAACTAGTTTCAGAAAAATTGTAAATGCTTAACCTATATTGTATTGCTTGCTGTCTTGGGGAGAGTAGAGGAGTAGAAAAGGGAAAAAATTTGGAACATGTTTTTGTAAATATGAATGTTGAAAACTATCTTTGCATTTATTTGGAAAAATAAAGTATTATTTAAAAATATACTTCATGAACCTTAATCTGGTCCCTCAGAACTTCTCAAAATCATTTTTATGTTGTATAATGTTGATATATAAGGGTGACAATTCATTAGATAATATCTAAATTGCAATCTGACATTTGATACACTTGTTCATTTAACACAATTATTCAGTATTCTCAGGCCTGCAAGCATTTTTTATTTCATTTACCTGGAAGTAATTTGTACAGAGGTGATCTCATTCCAGAGAAGTTTACCTGTATATGTCTTACTCATTACAAATTCCAGCAGCTCTACATTTAATGAATAAGATTTTTCAAAAGTGTTTTTGCAAACCCTATGGACACCAATGATAGAATTCAAAATTGACTAAAAATCATGGGAAATTCAGAAATAAATCTAAGGCATCTGTGTTCTGTGTCAAAGCACATTCCCTCACATTTACTATTGTATAGTTCCCTTTCAGGAATTTTTTGTCCATCCTCACTCTTATCTAAATGTCACTTTGCCACTTGATTCTGAGAAATCCTCCTTCTTGCTCTCTGCCTTTGTTCTTTGGTTAGGTCTACTTATTAAACTCCCCTCTTCTTTATTGTGTTCATCAGCCACATAGTTGTACACACACCAGGGATTACCAAAAGAAGTATGTAAATAAGATCTTTTATAACTGAGAAGCATGTTACTCTTTGTAGATTTCCCAGGTAAGCAACCATTTGCTTGACTTATTTTGATTTCTCATCATAGAGGAAGGAACTTGGCACTTAATTTTGGAGAAAGATTTCTTAGTACTCTATCCCTACACAAAACATTACTCTCTACTTTCAAATTTTATTAGTACTATAGAAACTTTCACTTGTGATTTTGAAGGTATTCTTAACCTCATCCAAAGTCCTATTTGGCTGCCTCTATATCCTGTAGAGGCAACTCTGAAATTTTCAAAGTCTATGCTAGAAAAGCACAATCTCTAGTGGATCCTTCTCAGAGAGTCAAAATTTACTTATGAGTCTGGTGATGTTTATTGGTTAAGGAGAAATCTGTTTAGGAAGGGACATATTCATTACCAGGATGGTTTATTGATTATAAATTTTCTGGACATAAAAACTCTCAAAGATTATAAGTGACATCATCTTAATCAAAAAACGTTTTACCAACACTTAAAATATATGATCCTTTAAGGCTTAAAATAAATTTTTTACCTTATATATTAATATTAGTGATGTCACTAGTCATACATAAAGACATCAAAGATACAATAGGCTCTCATATACCAAAATATTTATAATGGTACTTTTTTACATAATAAAAAAATGAAAATTACATAGAGAGGAGAGTGTCAAGTCAGAAGAAGCCATGAGTTGGAGTTGAGCTAGAGCCAGGAGAGAATTACTTCAGAAGGCAAGAGAGACAGATTCATCTTTGTGCTGGCTAGAGGCTGAAGAAAGCAGAGGCAGAGACTGAAGGACAAACTTTTGGATTTGGAGACATTCAGAGGAAGCTCTTGGAACCAAGCAGACAGATAGGCCTCTAAGAATCTAGCTATCCGGGCCCAAGGAAAGAGACAAGACTTGGAAGGAGAAATAAACATTTGTATTTTTACCAGCTGGCTGCATTTGGGGTAATTATTGATCTGAACTGAAACTAAAGCTGCCTCCAGAAAATCTCGTCGCGATCCAGATCCACTAAGAAAATCATAGATCACAAGAATTTATTAATTATGTTTACTTTTACTAATAAGTCATAGAATAATTCAAAATAAATGCACTAAATGAAATAATCCAGTAAGAAGAATATAACAAAACATTTCCTTCGGAAATATGGCATATACTCTCCCACAAATAAATATACCCTAAAATTAGTAGGAAAATTAATAGGAAAAAAACAAGGTTTCATGCATGGAGGACCATATTGATAGGTCATCCTCAGGTCATAGCCATGCATAGAAAAGTAATGAAAGCTTCTGACACTATAAGGCTACTAAAGTCTTCTGATATTTGTATCTTTTTCCTTCTTTTGGTTATGCCAAAGTACTGGCTATTCCTGCGATCTATATTGTGGATCAGATTCTCTTGTGGCCATAGACTACATTTCAAATAGACAGGCAGATAGCCCTCTGGCAAATTTACTCTTGTTCACAAAAGTGTGTAAAGTGAGATCTTTGAAAATCCATTTCCTACTGGATGAGTGTCTCCCACAATCAAAGAAAGATAATCAGGATGGTAGAGAGAATTTGAGTCCATGCCATGAGAATTGACTGAAGAAGCCAGGGTTATTTAGCCTGGTGAAAAGTAGACTCAAGAGGACATATCTGTCTTCAAGTATTTGAAAGATTATTATGGGGGAAAAAGTTAAGATTTTTTCTGGTTTCCCTCTGAAAATAGAACCAGGAGGAATTGATAGAAGAAATAAAGAGACTAATTCAGAAAAACTTCTTAACAATTAGAGCTAAGTGGAAGGGGACATACCTACACTATGCTGCTTCCACTCTGGCCATTGACCTTATCTGCTCCCTACTCATACTCCACCTCAGGATTCTAGGTTCTGATGAGAGAGCTTCTGCCTTATCTTGCCTAGAATCAGGCTTCCATGCCACACTACATCATATTGTCTCTCATGCATATATATTTTTCAGTCCTCCTTTTATGCATTGTCTTTCTCCATTAAAAATCTATCTACCTACCTATGTATATATCAGAAATCTTTAGGTAGAAGCTCAATAACCATATGTAGGAATTCTATTTTGGGTGGTTATAGAAGTTGCTCTAAAATTCTGTAATTCTATTATTCTGTGAAGCAACCCAAAGTGACTATCTTACTAAAATGGAATCAAATAGTGTCAACTTTGCATACAACCAAAAGCACTTTCTCTTCAAAAGTTTTTCAAAATATGAAACCTGAACAATTTTTCCTTCAGACAAAAATAGTAACAATCAAGGAGAAAAAATTCTCTTAACTTATGCTAACCCTGAAACACGTATGAATATCCTATAGGACATCCAATTTATTCTAAAAATGTGCCCCATTGGTAACCTTTCTAAAATCACAGAATCATAGAATTGGAACCAAAAGCCACCTTAAAAATATAAAATCATCTAATCAAACTCTTCATTTTGTAGATAAGGAAAACTGAAGCCTAAAGAAGTAAATACCTTGATGCAGCTAAGTGGTGCAGTAGTTAAGAGCACCAGCATTGAAGTCAGGAAGACCTCCCCTTTTCACACATACAATCACATATGCATTCACAGCATTCACACATAGGAAAGGTTAATAGTCATTTAATGTAACTGTGTCAGTTACAAGTTACTTAACACTTCCTAGCTGTGTGACCCTGGGCAAGTCACTTAAACCCAATTGCCTCAGCAAAAAAAATTTTTAAAAAATTAAAAAGTAAGTGACTTTCAGCAGTTACTAAAACCATCTGGTATTGGCTAAGAAATAGACTAGTCTGATCAATGGAATAGGTTAGTTTCAAAGGACAAAACAGCCAATAACTTTAATACACCAAGATAAGGTCAAAATGGGTTCATGACCTAGGCATAAAGAATAAGATTATAAATAAATTGGAAGAGCATAGGATAGTTTACCTCTCAGACCTGTGGAAGAGGGAGGAATTTATGACCAAAGAAGAACTAGAGATCACTATTGACCACAAAATAGAAAATTTTGATTATATCAAATTGAAAAGCTTTTGTACAAACAAAACAAATGCAGACAAGATTAGAAGGGAAACAATAAACTGGGAAAATATTTTTACAGTCAAAGGTTCTGATAAAGGCCTCATTTCCAAAATATATAGAGAACTGACTCTAATTTATAAGAAATCAAGCCATTCTCCAATTGATAAATGGTCAAAGGATATGAACAGACAATTCTCAGATGAAGAAATTGAAACTATTTATAGCCATATGAAAATATGCTCCAAATCATTGTTAATCAGAGAAATGCAAATTAAGACAACTCTGAGATACTACTACACACCTGTCAGATTGGCAAGAATGACAGGGAAAGACAATGCGGAATGTTGGAGGGGATGTGGGAAAACAGGGACACTGATACATTGTTGGTGGAATTATGAACACATCCAGCCATTCAGGAGAGCAATTTGGAACTATGCTCAAAAAGTTATCAAACTGCTCAGGCGGGGCAGAGCCAAGATGGCAGAGCAGGCACACACGACTCTCTAAGCTCCTCTCATTACCCTCATAACCAACTATTTAATCCAGCCTCAAAAATAAGTCTTCACTGCTTAAATTCATGAAGATAAGAAGCACTACAACTTACCAGCCGATCAGGAAGCTCGCCAGGAAAGGTTTGTCCTGAGGGGCCAGGAACAGACTAGCACAGGCAGGGAGAGGCTAGTGTCCTGAGCAGACCAGGGGCAGGGGTGATCCCTGTGGCTAGAGAAGTTATAGGGACCACTCTGCTATAGGCTAACTGCTCGGCTTTGACTACAAAGCAGTAAACTAGCAGAGAAGTTAAAGCCTAAAACAGAGGGTCCTCTAAAAAACGCCAGAACCTAACGAGATCTGGCTGTAACCCCTCAAACCCAGAAGTGACTCAGGCAGACTTTACCGCAGCCCTGTGGCCACATCCCTCAGTTCGGGGCTTTTGCAGGGGCAGTTACTAATCTGCACGGCAAGGGGGCACAGCCTGGGCAGCCTCTAATCGGCACAGTGGGGAGCTCGTCCTGGGTCAATAGAACCCCCCCAGCTGACTGCTCTTCCCGGGCAGACACTTCCCGTCCCTGTAAATCCATTCACTGCACAGCTGCTAATACCCATAGCCCCAGGGCAGGGTTTGGCTTAGGGCAGTAAAACTCTACTGCTAAGTGTCTAGCCCCAGGGCAATCGTTATCTCACACAGCTGAGGTTCTTTGAAAGGCACTTTCCCAGCCCGGCCCTGCAGGCCGGAGTTACTTTCGGGTGGGGAACTCATTCCCAGAGCACTCAAGTACCTCACTGCGGTGGGCAGGACAGCTACCCATCCATATACCTTTCACTGCTCTGCAGAGGAAGCTGGTAACCTCCTGGCTCTGAAGGCAGACCTTACAGGCTTTAACAAAATGAGTAAAAAAATCAAAAGAACGATTGATAGTTTCTACACAGAAAGAGAACAGCTTTTCAACCCTGAAGAGACTAATAGCAGACAGTCTCCAGACAATTGTTGGTCTCCAATACAAAAGGCTCTCCTAGAAGAGACTATTAAAAACCTTAAAAGAGAGCTAGAAGAGAAATGGGGAAAGACACATAACTCACTAAAAGAAAAATTTGAATGTGAATTGGAAAAGGTAAAAAACAGAGTTTGCGAATTGGAAAAAGAAAATGACTCACTAAAAAAAAAAAAAAAAAATTAGTGCAATGGAAAAAAATTCCATAGAGCAAAACAACTCAATTGGACATATACAAAAAGAAGTAAAAAAAGCTAATGAAGAAAATAACTCACTAAAAATCAGAACTGAACAAATAGAAATGACTGATTCATTGAGACATCAAGAATCAGTCAAGCAAAACCAAAAAAAATGAAAGAGTGGGGAAAAAATGTCAAATATTTATTTGGAAAAACAACAGACCTGGAAAATAGATCTAGGAGAGATAACCTAAGGATCATCGGACTGCCAGAAAATTATGATGAAAAAAAAGCCTATTTTACAGGAAATCATCAAAGAGAACTGCCCAGAAGTAATAGAACCGGAAGGGAAAATAGGCGTTGAAAGAATTCATCGAACACCTTCTGAAAAAGACCCTAAAATAAAGATTCCAAGGAATATTGTGGCCAAACTTCAGAATTTCCAGACTAAAGAAAAAATTTTACAAGCAGCCAGGAAAAAACAGTTCAAATACCGAGATGCAACAATAAGGGTCACGCAAGATCTGGCTGCCTCAACATTAAAGGATCGAAGGGCCTGGAATCAGATATTCCGAAAGGCAAAAGAACTTGGAATGCAGCCAAGAAAAAACTATCCAGCTAAGCTGAGTATTTTTTTCCCACAGAAGAAGATGGACATTTAATGAAATAGAGGAATTACATCTGTTTCTAAGGAAAAAACCAGACTTAAACAAAAAATTTGATCTTCAACAACGGGAATCAAGAGAAGTAGAAAAAGGTAAAAGGAACTCTTGAGAACTGTATTTCTGTTGTGAATATACATAAAAACCATATGTATAATTTGATTTTACCGATATAACATAAAAAAGGGAAGTAGAAATGGAAAGGGAATAGCGTCAGAAAAAGGGAAGAAGGGAGATAAAAAGAGGGAAACTACATGCGACAATTAGGCAAAGGAAACCTATCATACATGAGGGAACTTAGAGAGGGGGAGGAACATTGTGTGAATCCTACTCTCATCAGAGTTGGCTCAAAGAGGAAACAATTGACATATTTGTTTTACACAGATTCTTCTCTCACTTCATTAAAAAGTGGGAGAGGAAAAGGGAGAAGGAAAAAGAGTAATAAGGGAAGGGTACAAGAAAGGGGAAGGGATTCAAAGGGAGGAGGGAAAGATATTAAAGAGGGAGAGCTGTGCGACGTTAGTGGGACCAATAGGGAAGAAGGGAAGGAGGGCAAGAAAAAGAAAACTATAATCTGGGGATATTAGGATGGCAGAAAATGCAGAATTGGTTATTTTAACCGCAAATGTGAATGGGATGAACTCTCCCATAAAGAGGAGGCAGATAGCAGACTGGATCAAAAGTCAGAACCCTACAATCTGTTGTTTACAGGAAACACATTTAAAACAGGGAGATACATACAGACTAAAGGTAAAAGGCTGGAGCAGAATCTATTATGCTTCAGGTAAAGTCAAAAAAGCAGGGGTAGCCATCCTTATCTCAGATCAAGCAAAAGCAAAGATTGATCTAATTAAAAGAGATAAGGAAGGAAACTATATCTTGCTTAAGGGTACTATAGACAATGAAGCAATATCAGTATTAAACATATATGCACCAAGTGGTATAGCATCTAACTTTCTTAAAGAGAAGTTAAGAGAGTTGCAAGAAGAAATAGACAGCAAAACTATAATAGTGGGAGATCTCAATCTTGCACTCTCAGATTTAGATAAATCAAATCACAAAACAAATAAGAAAGAAATTAAAGAGGTAAATAGAATATTAGAAAAATTAGGTATGATAGATCTCTGGAGAAAACTGAATCGTGACAGAAAGGAGTACACTTTCTTCTCAGCAGTTCATGGAACCTACACAAAAATTGACCATATATTAGGACATAAAGACCTCAAAATTAAATGCAGGAAGGCAGAAATAGTAAATGCTTTCTTTTCAGACCACAATGCAATAAAAACTACATTCAACAAAAAGTTAGGTGTAAATAGACCAAAAAGTAATTGGAAACTAAATAATCTCATCTTAAAGAATGATTGGGTGAAACAGCAAATTATAGACACAATTAATAATTTCACTCAAGATAATGACAACGATGAGACATCATATCAAAATTTATGGGATGCAGCCAAAGCAGTAAGAAGGGGAAATTTTATATCCTTAGAGGCTTACTTGAATAAAATAGAAAAAGGGAAGATCAATTAATTGAGCCTGGAACTTAAAAAGTTAGAAAAAGACCAAATTAAAAACCCCCAATCAATTACTAAACTTGAAATTCTAAAATTAAAAGGAGAAATTAATAATATAGAAAGTAAAAAAACTATTGAACTAATAAATAAAACTAAGAGTTGTTTTTATGAAAAAACCAATAAAATTGATAAACCTTTGGTAAATCTGATTAGAAAAAGGAAAGAGGGAAATCAAATTAGCAGCCTTAAAAATGAAACAGGAGAACTTACCATTGATGAAGAGGAAATTAAAGAAATAATAAAGGGTTACCTTGCCCAACTTTATGCCAATAAATTTGATAACCTAAGCGAAATGGATGACTACCTCCAAAAATATAGGCTTCCCAGATTATCAGAGGAGGAAGTAAATTGCTTAAATAGTCCCATTTCAGAAAAAGAAATAGAACAAGCTATTAATCAACTCCCTAAAAAAAAATCCCCGGGACCAGATGGATTTACATGTGAATTCTACCAAACATTCAAAGAACAATTAGCCCCAATACTTTATAAACTATTTGAAAAAATAGGGAAAGAAGGAGTCCTACCAAACTCCTTTTATGACACAGACATGGTTCTGATACCTAAACCAGGTAGGTTGAAAACAGAGAAAGAAAATTATAGACCAATCTCCCTAATGAATATTGATGCTAAAATCTTAAATAAAATATTAGCAAAAAGACTACAGAAAATCATCCCCAGGATAATACATCATGATCAAGTAGGATTTATACCAGGAATGCAGGGCTGGTTCAATATTAGGAAAACTATCAATATAATTGGCCATATTAATAATCAAATTAACAAAAACCATATGATCATCTCAATAGATGCAGAAAAAGCATTTGATAAAATCCAACATCCATTCCTATTAAAAACTCTTGAGAGCATAGGAATAAATGGACTTTTCCTTAAAATAATCAGTAGCATCTATTTAAAACCAGCAGTAAGCATTATATGTAACGGGGACAAACTGCAACCATTCCCAATAAGATCAGGAGTAAAACAAGGTTGCCCACTATCACCATTACTATTTAATATTGTATTAGAAATGCTAGCTTTGGCAATAAGAGTTGAGAAAGAGATTAAAGGAATAAGAATAGGCAATGAGGAAACCAAATTATCACTCTTTGCTGATGATATGATGGTATACTTAGAAAACCCCAGAGATTCTACCAAAATGTTATTAGAAACAATCTACACCTTCAGCAAAGTTGCAGGATATAAAATAAACCCACATAAGTCATCAGCATTCTTATATATCACTAACAAAACCCAACAGTTAGAGTTAGAAAAAGAAATTCCATTTAAAGTAACTACTGATTGTATAAAATATTTAGGAATCTATCTGCCAAGGGAAAATCAGAAACTTTATGAGCAAAACTACAAAACACTTTCCACACAAATTAAGTCTGATCTAACCAACTGGAAAAATATTAAATGCTCTTGGATTGGGTGAGCAAATATAATAAAGATGACAATACTACCTAAATTAACCTACTTATTTAGTGCTATACCAATCAGATTCCCAAAAAAACTACTTTGATGAATTAGAAAAAATAACAACAAAGTTCATATGAAAAAACAAAAGGTCAAGAATTTCAAGAGAATTAAAGAAAAAAAATCAAATGAAGGTGGCCTAGCTGTACCAGATCTAAAATTATATTATAAAGCAGCAGTTACTAAAACCATCTGGTATTGGCTAAGAAATAGACTAGTTGATCAATGGAATAGGTTACGTTCAAAGGACAAAACAGCCAATAACTTTAATAATATAGTGTTTGACAAACCCAAAGACACCAGTTTCTGGGATAAGAATGCATTATTTGACAAAAATTGCTGGGAAAATTGGAAATCAGCATGGCAGAAACTAGGCATTGACCCACACTTAACACCGTACACCAAGATAAGATCAAAATGGGTTCATGATCTAGGCCTAAAGAATGAGATGATAAATAAATTGGAAGAGCATAGGATAGTTTACCTCTCAGACCTGTGGAAGAGGGAGGAATTTATGACCAAAGAAGAACTAGAGATCACTATTGACCACAACATAGAAAATTTTGATTATATCAAATTGAAAAGTTTTTGTACAAACAAAACAAATGCAGACAAGATTAGAAGGGAAACAATAAACTGGGAAAACATTTTTACAATCAAAGGTTCTGATAAAGGCCTCATTTCCAAAATATATAGAGAATTGACTCTAATCTATAAGAAATCAAACCATTCTCCAATTGATAAATAGTCAAAGGATATGAACAGATAATTCTCAGATGAAGAAATTGAAACTATTTATAGACATATGAAAATATGCTCCAAATCATTATTAATCAGAGAAATGCAAATTAAGACAACTCTGAGATACCACTACACACCTGTCAGATTGGCTAGAATGAAAGGGAAAGATAATGGGGAATGTTGGAGGGGATGTGGGAAAACAGGGACACTGATACATTGTTGGTGGAACTGAGAACACATCCAGCCATTCAGGAGACCAATTTGGAACTATGCTCAAAAAGTTATCAAACTGTGCATACCCTTTGATCCAGCAGTGTTTCTACTGGGCTTATACCCCAAACAGATACTAAAGAAAGGAAAGGGACCTGTATGTGCCAAAATGTTTCTGGCAGCCCTGTTTGTAGTGACTAGAAGCTGGAAAATGAAAGGATGTCCATCAATTGGAGAATGATTGGGTAATTGTGGTACATGAATATTATTGAATATTATTGTTCTGTAAGGAATGACCAGCAGAATGAATACAGAGAGGATAAGAGAGACTTACATGAATTGATGCTAAGTGAAATGAGCAGAACCAAGAGATCATTATATACTTCAACAACAATACTGTGTGAGGATGTATTCTGATGGAAGTGGATTTCTTTGAAGAGAGACCTAACTCAGTTTCAATTGATCAATGCTGGACAGAACTCTGGGAAATGAATGTAAACTGTTTCCATCTTTGTTTTTCTTCCCAGGCTTTTTTTACCTTTTGAATCCAATTCTTCCTGTGCAACAAGAGAACTGTTCAGTTCTACACACATATATTTGTATCTAGGATATACCGTAACATATTTAACTTGTATAGGATTCCTTGCCATCTTGGGGAGGGGGTAGAGCAAGAGAGAGAAAAGGTCGGAACAGAAGTGAGTGCAAGGGATAATGTAAAAAATTACCCAGGCAGGGGTTCTGTCAATAAAAAGTTATAATTATTTTAAAAAAGAAAGAAAGAAAGAAAGAACTCTAGAAGATGTCTATGAACCAATCTCTCTATTTTTGTCTGCCTGCATTTTTTATTTCCTTCACAGGCTAATTGTACACTATTTCAAAGTCCAATTCTTTTTTACAGCAAAATAACTATATGGACATGTGTGTGTGTATATATATATATATACACACACATATGTGTATATATAGTTTTTGACTTGTACACACATTTAACATGTATTGGTCAACCTGCCATCCAAGGGAGGGGTTGGGGGAAAGGAGGGGAAAACTTGGAGGAAAAGGTTTTGCAACTGTCAATGCTGAAAAATTACCCATGCATATATCTTGTAAATTAAAAGCTATATAATAATTATTTAAAAAAAACAAACAAACAAAAAAAAACTTCAAACCCAAAGTAGTGCTAAGGCCAAATTCATGACGTTAGATGCTTGGGAAATATAGGACTTAGAAGAAAGTTTTCTTGATTATGAATTTTGGTATGCATTTACTTTGGATTCTGTGGATGTGACAAACTTGTTCTATATGCCATGGCTTCTTAGTTTATGCTGGCAAAAGAATAGAAGACACCTAGACAAGAGCTGGGTACAAAATAAAATCTGATATGCCGAGGGAACCCTGAGTGCTACACACCATTTTTCCTAGAATCAATATCTATTTGTCCTAAATTAATTGTTAAAATATGCAAAAATAACAACATGAAAATATGCAAAAATAAAAAAGAATGAGATTATAAATATATTAGAAGAACATAGGATACTTACCTCTCAGACCTGTGGAGGAGGAAGGAATTTGTGACCAAATAACAACTAGAGATCATTATTAATCACAAAATAGGCAATTTTGATTACATGAAGTTAAAAATGTTTTATACAAACAAAACTAATACCGACAAGATTAGAAGGGAGGCAATAAACTGTGAAAACATTTTTACAGTCAAAGTTCTGATAAAGGCTTCATTTCTAAAATATATAGAGAATTGATTCAAATTTATAAGAAAGCAAGCCATTCTCCATTTGATAAATGGTCTGATAATTGTCAGACAAAAAAATTGGAACTATTTCTAGTCATATGAAAAAGTGCATGCAAATTAAAACAACTCTAAAACACCTCTCCAATTGGGTAAGATAACAGGAAAAGATAACTAATATTGGAGGGGATGTGGCAAAATTGGGACATATACATTGTTGGGGGAACTATGAATGGAGCCAAACATTCTGGAGAGCAATTTGGAATTATGTTCAAAATGTTATTTGATAACATTATTCATATGCTTTGACCCAGAAGTGTTACTACTGGGCTACTGGGTTTATATGTCAAAGAGATCTTAAAGAAGGGAAAGGGTTTTGCACATGTGCAAAAATGTTTGTGGCAGCGCTTTTTTATAATGGCTAGAAACTGAAAACTGAATGGATGCCCATCAATTGGAGAATGGCTGAATAAATTATGGTATATGAATGTTATGGGATATTATTGTTGTGTTACAAATGACCACTAGGATGATTTGAGAGAGGGCAGTAGAGACTTGAACTGATGACAAGTGAAATGAGCGGAACCAGGAGATAATTATATATGGCAACAACAAGACTATACAATGATCAGTTCTAATGGACATGGCTCTCTTCAACAATGAGATGATTCAAACCAGATCCAATTGTTCAGTAATGAAGAGAGCCATCAACACCCAGAAAGAGGACTGTGGGAACTGAGTGTGGACCACAATAACATTTTCACTCTCCGTTATTGTTTTTTGTTTTCCTTCTCAGCTCTTTTCTTTCTTGATCTGATTTTTCTTGTGCAGGAAGATAACTGTATAAATATGGATACATATATTGGATTTAACATATATTTTAACATATTTAACATATATTAAACTACCTGCCATCTAAGGGAGGGGTTGGGGTGATGAAGGGGAAAATGTGGAACAGAAGGTTTTGCAATTTGAAATTTCTTGAATTTCAACATTCAATTTCACCATTGAAAGATTATTCATGCATATGCATGACTTTAATTGAAAGAAAGCACACTTGGAAGGAAAACTGAAATATAGCTTTAAAAATTTAAAGATGGAAAAAACCTTCAAAGTGATTTAGTATCATTTCTTCATTTTATAGTAAAGACATGGAGTTCCAGAGAGATTAAGTAACTTCTCTAATATAACACAGGTACTAAATGGCAGAATTAGGATTTAAAGCCAGTTTCTCTGGCTCTATATATAGCACACTCAGATTATTATATTTTACAACATAGATGATTTGCAATTTGAAAGGCACTATTTTACACTTTGGAGATAATTTCCTCTCATTGAAACATCTATTTTATACTTTGGAGATAAAAAATATATTTTTTAAAACCATTTGTTTTATTATCATTTTCCTCTCATTGAAACATTTTTCAAACACATTTATTGCTCATTAAAAGTAAGGGACTGACAGCTCTGAAGGGCCAGGTCTGACTAATATTCACCAAATGGCCTCTTGAAAGACAGTAGTAATGGAATTGTTATACAAGTAATGGTTTTCTATGCTTTTCTACAAGTAGTTGCTTCTCAAATGGAAAAAAATATATATCACTCAGGATGAGTAAAAGAAGAATGAAAACATAGGAGCTTTTAAAGTTGGAACTTATTATTATTATTGAATGATGAAGTTAGAATAGAACTTTTCAAATCATTCAGTCCAACTCCTTTATTTGGGACTTTCATACTCCTTATGAATTGCTTCTGTCTATACCAGTTAATAGAAGTTGAAAAATAAAATGGATTCCACAGGTTGTGACTGGCAGTTTTTATCATTCTATTGCATTTATACTCCAAAATGAACCCAGACAACAGTATAGTAATTGACACTATGGAAGTAATTTTTGTGATCTGGTTCAAGGCATGAGGCAGTTAAATGGTGCAATGGATAAGAGTTCTGGGTCTGGAGATAGGAAAACTCATCTTCCTGAGTTCAAGCGTGGCTTTAGACACCTTCTAACTGTGATCCTAGGCAATTTAAATAATCCTTTTTGCTTTAATTTCCTCCTCTGCAAAATGAGCTGGAGAAGGAAATGGTAAACCACTCTAGGATCTTTGCCAAGTAAATTCCAATTGGGATCATCAAAAGTCAGGTATGGTTGAAAATCAACTGACCAAGAACCTGAAGGCATATGAAGTTTCTCAATGGCTTTGAGTATAAAATAACAAATAACTATAGATGACAAACCTCAGTAGTAAGGTCCCATGAATTCTCTTCTGAGGCAATAGGAAATTTGATATTATTCCTCAAATTTCAAATTTTAAAAATATTTGTAGGTATTTTGCTATCAATCAAATAAAATGTATATGCAAACATTTACAAAAGATTTACTATGAATTTGAACTGGATTTGGAATTGTAGGGAATACAAAGAAAGGTGAGACAAGGTCTCTGTCCTGAAAATACCTATACTATTGATGGGAAGATAAAGCAAATCTATGAAACAGTTATAGATAGTAATAACTGAATTTGCAAATTACATTTTATACATATTGGCTTTATAACCCCGACTGGCTAAGTTACTTAACTTCTTAAGGTCCCAAGAAACTTTTCACACTTATTGATATAAACAAGTCACTTATCTACTTTGCTAACTTCTCTTACAGATACCAATCCTATTAGCAAAATCTTATTTCAGATTTGGATTATATGTGAGAAAATTGAGAAAAAGAGATTATTTCCCTTGGAAATTATTGTCCAAAAAATGAGTAGAATGAGTCATTATATTAATACATTAGAGTAAGGTTTATAGATATAGACCTGAAGGAAATTTGAAGACCACCAAGGACAAACCCCTCATTTTGCAAGAGACTGAGTCCCAAAGAAGTTGTCTCTTTGTGAAGTTACATAAAGGTAAGATTTAAATCAGGACTTCTTGATTCTAAGTTCATTGGGTTCAAATAACAGCTCTATTACATTTTTAAAAAATTAATAATAGCTTTTTATTTCCAAATACATGCAAAGATAGTTTTCAACATTCACCCTTGCAAAACTTTGTATTCCAAATTTTTCTCTTTCACTTTCCCTCATTCCTCTCCACACAGCAAGTAATCCAATCTCAAACATTTTTTTTAATTTTCCCTGAAAAAAAAGAACAAGGATATGTTTGCTTCTTAAGCTTTGAGATGTTTGGTGGTCTGCTGTGAACTTAGCTCAAATCTTGAGGAGAAGCAGAGAATTTCCCTTGCTCTTGGTTTATTCTGAAGGTCTGTTTGGCAGATGATGGAATCATCAATCTAGCCCAGAAAAAAAGAGTGACTTACTATTCTGCATGTAAATTTTCCTTCATCAGCCCTTAGCATTGTTACTGTCAAACCAATATCTCCAAATTCAACCAAATATTATATGCAGTTGAAATATGACACTATCAGGAAAATGTGAACATGAATAATTGAGTCCCTATTAAACATGCATATATCTTGTAATAAATCTCAAATTAGCATGTGCCAAGATCTTGTTAAACCTGCTAATACAGAAATATTCTTAAATAAATTGGGATTATAATTCAGAGCTTATCAGGTGATTCAGTCTCTTCTCTCTGCTCAGAATTTTAATGCAGGGATTATTTAAATTTAAAAATACTCATCATTTTACTGGAGTTATACTCATTGTAAAATTTGACAAATAATTTATCTGAGGATTAACTAATATTATTTTACATTTATATTAAACTTCATGTTACCTAAAGAAGCATTTTTTAAAAATCTGATGGATCCACATAGCTTCAATTTTTAAAACATAGTTTGTATACCTAGCGAATTAATTTAATTCATTCAACACTACTGATATTATGCTTTGGTCTTTGACATGTTCCTGGCGAGAGGGGAGGTACTGCAATGCATCAATGCCCAGAGAAGGCATATAATAGAAACATATTATCCAACCTTAAAAATCTCCTTAGAAAATCAAGGGAGCCAAGATGGTGGAGAGGACATATGCTTCATTATGAGCTCCACTCTATCCTCACTTACGAATTACCTAATTCAGCCTCAGAAATAGTGCTTGACTGGTAAAATCCACAAATATTGGGAGTACAACAAATTACCAGCCAACAATAACTTGGAAGATTGCCAGAGAAGGTCTGTGTTGATTGGGCAAGAGAAGGCCAGCTTAGGCAGGAAGGCAGAATATGGAGGCTAGCTCATGCTGAGTGGACTGGGGGCATGGCGTGGTCTCCATAGGTGGAGAATTTGCAGAGAGCACTCTACCACAGGTTAGCTGCTCTGCTTTGGTTGCAAAGCAGTAGTTCAGTAAAGAAGTTACCCAAAAGCCAAAGATAGAGTGTACTCCCAAAGACCAGAATTTAACAGGACCTGGCCACACCCACCCAGCAATCACAGTGCAGTTGCCTAACAGCTGTTCTGCTCAGTGGGGCTCTGCCCAGGGTAGTGACACTTCCTCTGTGGGGGTCTTCCCAGGGCAGTCAAACTTCCATCACAGCAGGGGCAACAGTACTCCCAAGAAAGTAGGATTTGTCCATTGGAAAAGACAAAGAGGGACTTCTGGCAAAGTTGGCAGAGAGGAGGCACACAGCTGCATAAGCTCCACGTTTTCTCTCAGAATCCATTTCATTACAAGCCTCTGAATTAATGCTTGACTGAAAAAAAAACCCACAAATAGTTACCAAGAGAAGACAGCCCTGAAATTTGCCAAGAAAGGTCTGTTTTTGTTCGAGGGCAGGGAAGGTTTTAGATCTGGCACAGGCTGAGGGCAAGCAGTGGCAGCGAGAACACAGGAGCAGCTCACAGCCAAGCAGACCAGAGGCGGTGGGGTGTGATTTCAGCCATCTCTGCAGGGGGAGCTTTGCTACAGGATTGGATATTTTGCTCTGGCAGAAAGTCAATAGCCCAGCAGAGAAGCTAAAAACACTGAGGGTGAAAAATACAACCCCGAACAGCTGGAGTATCTCGGGACCTGGCCACCCCTCCCCCATAGTGTCTCAGCATGCTCCCGGAGTCTCAGAGTGCAGGTGCAGCACAGTCCTGCTAGTGCCTCACTACTGTCCCCGCAGTCTGTAGAGGAAGCTCGGTAACACCACCCAGCCCCTCCCCCAGAAAAAAGCAGACTCCATTTAGGATTTTTTTCTTTTTTTTCATTGCTAGTTTGTCTTTGATTCTTTTCTGACAAAATGAGCAAAAAATTGAAAAGGACCTTAATCCTTGACAACTTCTATACGGATAGAGAGCAGACTCTAAATCCTGAATAGACTAAAAACAGACAGTCTCCAGGTGAATCCCCAAAGGAGGAGATCATCTGTTCCTCAGCACAGATGAATCTCATAGAAGAAATTAAAAAGGCTCTCACAAGAGAGCTAGAAGAAAAATGTATAAAGAATACATGTATACCTTGTTCTAGAAACTAGATGTGGAAAGGACATTGTACCAGAAAAAGGGTAAAGTGGGGGTACTACATCTCATGAAGAGGCAAAGGAAACCTATTAAGTCTGAGAGAAAGAATGGAGGGAGTAAATATAGTGGGTATCTTACTGCCTTCATAATTGTCTTTAACAAAAAAAATTTAGACATATACAATTTATGGTGAAACTTCTCCCAGCTCATTGAAAAGTGAGAAGAGAAAAGTGAAAAGGGAGGGAATAAGCTAAGTGGAAGGAAATATGGAAACTTGGAGGGAAAGGGAAAAGATAGGGGGAGGAACTCTAAGGCTGAGGGAGGGATACTAAAAAGGGAGGGCTATGAGAAGCCAGTGGTGCTCACAAGCTTAATATTGGGAAGAGGGATAAGGGGGAAAAGAAGGGAGAAAAGCATTAACAGGGATTAACAAGATGGCAAATAATATAGAATTGGTAATTTTAGCCATAAATGTGAATGGGGTAAACTCCCCCATAAAGAGGAAGCAGTTAGCAGAATGGATTAAAAGCCAGAATTCTACAATATGTTGTTTACAGGAAACACACCTTAAGCAGAGAGATACATGCAGAGTAAAGGTAAAAGGTTGGAGCAAAATCTACTATGCTTCAGGTGAAGTTAAAAAAGCAGGGGTAGCCATCCTGATCTCAGATCAAGCTAAAGCAAAAATTGATCCAATTAAAAGAAATAAGGAAGGGCACTATATCTTGCTAAAAGGTAGCATAGATAATGAAGCAATATCAATATTAAACATATATACACCAAGTGGTGTAGCATCTAAATTCTTAAAAGAGAAATTAAGAGAGCTACAAGAAGAAATAGACAGCAAAACTATAATAGTGGGAGATCTCAACCTTGCACTCTCAGAATTAGATAAATCAAACCACAAAATAAATAAGAAAGAAGTCAAAGAGGTAAATAGAATACTAGAAAGTTAGATATGATAGATCTCTGGAGAAAATGTAATGGAGACAGAAAGGAGTACACTTTCTTTTCAGCAGTTCATGGAACCTATATAAAAATTGACCTTATATTAGGACATAAAAACCTCAAACTCAAATGCAGTAAGGCAGAAATAGTAAATGCATCCTTTTCAGACCACGATGCAGTGAAAATTATATTCAACAAAAAGCCAGGGGAAAGTACACCAAAAAATAATTGGAAACCCAAAAAATAATTGGAAACTAAATAATCTCAAACTAAAGAATGATTGGGTGAAACAGCAAATCATAGACATAAATTAATAACTTCACCGAAGAAAACGATAATAATGAGACATCATACCAAAATGTATGGGATGCAGCCAAAGCGGTAATAAGGGGAAATTTCATATCTCTAGAGGCCTATTTGTATAAAATAGAGAAAGAGAAGGTCAATGAATTGGGCTTGCAACTAAAAATGCTAGAAAAGGAACAAATTAAAAACCCCCAGTCAAACACTAAACTTGAAATTCTAAAAATAAAAGGAGAGATCAATAAAATTGAAAGTAAAGAAACTATTGAATTAATTAATAAAACTAAGAGTTGGTTCTATGAAAAAACCAACAAAATAGACAAACACTTAGTAAATCTGACTAAAAAAAGGAAAGAGGAAAATCAAATTGTTAGTCTTAGAAATGAAAAGGGAGAACTCACCACTAACAAAGAGGAAATTAGAGCAATAATTAGGAATTATTTTGCTGAACTTTATGCCAATAAATTCGACAACTTAAATGAAATAGAAGAATATCTCCAAAATATAGCTTGCCAAACTAACAGAAGAAGAAATAAATATCCTAAACAATCCCATTTCAGAAAAAGAAATAGAACAAGCTATTAACCAATTCCATAAGAAAAAATCCCCAGGACCAGATGGATTTACATGTGAATTCTACCAAACATTTAAAGAACAATTAACTCCAATGCTAAATAAACTATTTGAAAAAATAGGGATTGAAGGAGTCCTGCCAAACTCCTTTTATGACACAGGCATGGTACTGATACCTAAACCAGGTAGGTTGAAAACAGAGAAAGAAAATTATAGTCCAATCTCCATAATGAATATTGATGCTAAAATCTTAAATAAAATATTAGCAAAAATATTACAGAAAATCATCCCCAGGATAATACACTATGACCAAGTAGGATTTATACCAGGGATGCAGGGCTAGTTCAATATTAGCAAAACTATTAGCATAATCGACTACATCAATAACCAAACAAACAAAAACCATATGATCATCTCAATAGATGCAGAAAAAGCATTTGATAAAATTCAACATCCATTCCTAATAAAAACACTTGAGAGCATAGGAATAAGTGGACTTTTCCTTAAAATAGTCAGGAGCATATATTTAAAACCATCAGTAAGCATCATATGCAATGGGGAAAAACTGGAATCTTTCCCAGTAAGATCTGGAGTGAAGCAAGGTTGCCCAATATCACCATTATTATTCAATATCGTATTAGAAACACTAGACTTTGCAATAAGAGTCGAGAAAGAGATTAAAGGAATTAGAGTAGGAAATGAAGAAGCCAAACTATCACTCTTTGCAAATGATATGATGGTATACCTAGAGAACCCCAGAGATTCTACTAAAAAGCTATTAGAAATAATTCACAATTTTAGCAAAGTAGCTGGATACAAAATAAATCCCCATAAATCCTCAGCATTTTTATACATCACCAACAAAATCCAACAGCAAGAGATACAAAGAGAAATTCCATTCAGAATAACTGTTGATAGCATAAAATATTTGGGAATCTATCTACCAAAGGAAAGTCAGGAATTATATGAACAAAATTACAAAAAAGTTTCCACACAAATAAAGTCAGACTTAAATAATTGGAAAAATATTAAGTGCTCTTGGATAGGCCGAGCGAATATAATAAAGATGACAATACTCTCTAAACTAATCTTTTTATTTAGTGCTATACCAATCAGACTTCCAAGAAAATATTTTAATGATCTAGAAAAAATAACAACAAAATTCATATGGAACAATAAAAAGTCGAGCATCTCAAGGGAATTAATGGAAAAAAAAATCAAATGAAGGTGGCTTGGCTGTACCTGATCTAAAATTATATTATAAAGCAGCAGTCACCATTTGGTATTGGCTAAGAAATAGATTAGTTGATCAGTGGAAAAGGTTAGATTCACAAGACAGAATAGTCAACTAGAGCTATCTAGTGTTTGACAAACCCAAAGATCCTAACTTTTGGGATAAGAATTCATTATTTGACAAAAACTGCTGGGATAACTGGAAATTAGTATGGCAGAAATTAGACATGGACCCACACTTAACACCATATACCAAGATAAGATCAAAATGGGTCCATGACCGAGGCATAAAGAACGAGATTATAAATAAATTAGAGGAACATAGGATAGTTTATCTCTCAGACTTGTGGAGGAGAAAGAAATTTGTGACCAAAGATGAACTAGAGACTATTACCGATCACAAAATAGAAAATTTTGATTATATCATATTAAAAAGGCTTTGTACAAACAAAAACTAATGCAAACAAGATTAGAAGGGAAGCAACAAACTGGGAAAACATCTTCACAGTTAAAGGTTCTGATAAAGGCCTCATTTCCAAAATATATAGAGAACTGACTCAAATTTATAAGAAATCAAGGCATTCTTCAATTGATAAATGGTCAAAGGATATGAACAGACAATTTTCAGATGATGAAATTGAAACTATTACCACTCATATGAAAGAGTGTTTCAAATAATTATTGATCAGAGAAATGCAAATTAAGACAACTCTGAGGTACCACTACACACCTGTCAGATTGGCTAAGATGACAGGAAAAAATAATGATGAATGTTGGAGGGGATGCGGGAAAACAGGGACACTGATGCATTGTTGTTGGAACTGTGAACGAATCCAACCATTCTGGAGAGCAATCTGGAATTATGCCCAAAAAGTTATCAACCTGTGCATACCCTTCGATCCAACAGTGTTACTTTTGGGCTTATATTCCCAAGAAATATTAAAGAAGGGAAAGGGATCTGTATGTGCCAAAATGTTTGTGGCAGCCCTGTTTGTAGTGACTAGAAACTGGAAATTGAATGGATGCCCATCAATTGGAGAATGGCTGGGTAAATTGTGGTATATGAATGTTATGGAACATTGTTGTTCTGTAAAAAATGACCACCACGATGAATACAGAGAGGCTTGGAGAGACTTACATGAACTGATACTAAGTGAAATGAGCAGAAACAAGAGATCATAATACACTTCAACAACGATACTGTATGAGGATGTCTTCCGATGGAAGTGGATTTCTGTGACAAAGAGACCTAATTCTGTTTCAATTGATAAATAATGGACAGAAGCAGCTACACCCAAAGAAAGAACACTAGGAATTGAATGTAAACTATTTGCCTTTTTGTTTTTCTTCCCGGGTTATTTTAACCTTTTGAATCCAATTCTCCCTGTGCAACAAGAGAACTGTTTGGTTCTGTAAACATATATTGTATCTAGCATATACTGCAACATATTTAACATATATAGGACTGCTTGCCATCTAGGGGAAGGGGTGGAGGAAGGGAGGGGAAAAATCAGAACAGAAGGGAATGCAAGGGATAATGTTGTTAAAAAAATTACCCTGGCATGGGTTCTGTCAATAAAAAGTTATTATAAAATAAAATTAAATTAAATTAAATAAAAAAGCTAGAGAACTTCAAGAAGAAGGCAAAAAAAAAAAAAGAAAGGGAAAGAAGTTGTGACAGGGTAAAAAGTGAAATATAAGAAAAATCACTTTAGCTTGAGTAGAGAATAGATTTAGTAAGAAAGAGATTTGAGGCAGCAGGACGACCAATTAAAAAATTCAACAATGCAAGCAAAATCAGTTCCTACGTGATTCTTCTTGAATTTTGCATTTTATATTTTGCCAATTTAAGTGTATATTTAAAATGTTTAACATTTAAAATGTTATTGTTTTGCTGTCATTAACAAAGAAATAAAAGCAACGTACTATAAAAATAAAAATAAAAAAAGACAATGAATTCACAAGAAAGTAGGATTTCTGAATTGAAAAAAGAAAATAATTCATTAAAAAAAATTAGTGAAATGGAAAAAAATTCCATAAGGCAAAACAACTCATTTAAAAATTCAATTGCACATATACAAAAAGAAGTAAAACAAGCTAATGAAGAAAATAACTCATTAAAAATCAGAACTGAACAAATAGAAATTAATGATTCATTAAGACATCAAGAATCAGTCAAGCAAAACCAAAAAAATGAAAAGTAGAAAAAATGTTAAATATCTACTTGGAAAAACAAGAGACCTGGAAAATAGATCTAGGAGAGATAATCTGAGGATTATTTGACTTCCTGAAAATTATGATGAAAAAAAGAGCTTAGATACTATTTTATAGGAAATCAGCAAAGAGAACTGCCCAGATGTCATAGAATCATAAGGTAAAATAAGCATTGAAAGAATTCATTGAACACTATCTGAAAAAGACTCTAAAATAAAACCTCCTAGGAATATTGTGGCTAAATTTCAGAACTATCAGAGTAAGGAAAAAATATTGCAAGCAGCCAGAAAAAAGCAATTCAAATACCGAGGTGTTGCAATAAGGATCACATTAACAAACACCATATGATCATCCCAACAGATGCAGAAAAAGCATTTGATAAAATCCAACATCCATTCCTTTTAAAAAACACTTGAGAGGATAGGAAGAAATGGACTTTTCCTTTAAAAAAATCAGTAGCATCTATTTAAAATTATCAGTAAGCATCATATGTAATGGGGACAAATGCAACCATTCCCAATAAAATCAGGAGTGAAACAAGGTTGCCCATAATCACCATTACTATTCATTATTGTTTTAGAAATGGTAGCTTTGGCAATGAGTCGAGAAAGAGATTAAAAGAATTAGTAGGTAATGAGGAAACCAAATTATTACTCTTTGCTGATGAAATGATGGTATACTTAGAGAACCCCAGAGATTCTACTAAAAAACTATTAGAAATAATCCACACCTTTAGCAAAGTTGCAGAATACAAAATAAACCCAAATAAGTCATCAGCATTCTTATACATCACTAACAAAATCAAACAGAGAAATTCCATTAAAGTAACTACTGATAGTATAAAATATTTAGGAATCTATCTGTCAAGGGAAAATGAGGAACTATTTGAGCAAAACTACAAAACACTTTGCATACAAATAAAGTCAGATCTAACCAATTGGAAAAATGTTAAGTGCTCTTGGATAGGTTGAGCAAATATAATAAAGATGACAATACCACCTAAACTAATCTATTTATTTAGTCCTATACCATTCAGACTCCCAAAAAACTATTTTAATGACCTAGAAAAAATAACAACAAAGTTCATATGTGTAATGGGCTGAGGCTTGAGTTGATGCACTGAGGTCCCAAGCACATGAGGCTAAATAGTAATTGGACCATACTCTATTAATATATATGCTTGGAGAAAGAATGGCCCCGCCCACTCTTTGTGCAAGTCCTGATGTGTTGTATTGGAAATGATGATTTTGGTGGGTGGAGGCAGGCGAGTGGAAAGGGAAGCAGAAAGAGAGACTGCTGGCTGGCGTCTTCACACAGCTGCTTGCATTGCTATCACGACCGTCCTTCACCTCCAATCCCCCTCTGCTAGCTGGCTTCCTGATTGCCCATATTGCTATTGCAATCCTTCTTCACCTCTTCACTTCAATAAAGATTGAAGATTTTTACCTTAATCTGAATTCCTGACTCTGGCTGATTTTATATACATGGTCATCACACATATGGAAAAACAAAAAAAGCTCAAGAATTTCAAGGGAATTAATGGGAAAAAAATCAAATGAAGGTGGCTGAGCTGTACCAGATCTAAAATTATACTATAAAGCAGCAGTTACCAAAATCATTCCATATTGGCTAAGAAATAGACTATTCAGGGGTCCTCAAACTATGGCCAGCGGGCCAGACGCAGCAGTTGAGGATGATTATCTCCCTCACCCACGGCTATGAAGTTTCTTTATTTAAAGGCCCACAAAACAAAGTTTTTGTTTTTACCATAGTCCAGCCCTCTAACAGTATGAGGGACAGTGAACTAACCCTCTATTTAAAAAGTTCGAGGATCCCTGGCTAGTTGATCAGTGGAATAGGTTAGGTTCAAAGGACAAAAAATAACTTTAATAACATAATAATAATAAAGGACAAACCCAAAGACCCCAGTTTCGGGGATAAGAACTCACTGTTTGGCAAAAATTGGAAATCAGTGTGCCAGAAACTAGGCCTTGACCCACACTTAACACCGTACACCAACATAAGGTCAAAATGGGTTCATGACCTAGACATAAAGAATGAGATAAATAAATTAGAACATAGGATAGTTTACTTCTTAGATCTGTGGAAGAGGAAGGAATTTATGACCAATTTATGACCAACGAAGAACTAGAGATCATTATTGATCACAAAATAGAAAATTTTGATTATATCAAATTGTAAAGTTTTTGTACAAACAAAACTAATGTAGACAAGATTAGAAAGGAAGCAATAAACTGGGAAAACATTTTTACACACAAAGGTTATGATAAAGGCTTCATTTCTAAAATATATAAAGAAGTGACTCTAATTTATAAGAAATCAAGCCATTCTCCAATTGAAAAAAGGTGAAAGGATATGAACAGACAATTCTCAGATGAAGAAATATTTCTATTTTTAGCCATATGAAAAAATGCTCCAAGTCATTATTAATCAGAGAAATGCAAATTAAGACAACTCTGAGATACCACTACATATCTGTCAGATTGGCTAGAATGATAGGGAAAGATAATGCGGAAAATTGGATGGGATATGGGAAAGCTGGGACACTGATACATTGTTGGTGGAATTATGAATACACCCAGCCATTCTGGAGAGCAATTTGGAACTATGCTCAAAATGTTATCACACCGTGCATACCCTTTAATCCAGCAGTGTTACTACTGGGCTTATATCCCAAAGAGATTTTAAAGAAGGGAAAGGGACCTGTATGTGCAAGAATATTTGTGGCAACCCACTTTGTAGTGGCCAGAAACTGGAAACTGAGTGGATGCCCATCAATTGGAGAATGCCTGAATAAATTGTGCTCTGTGAATATTATAAAATATTATTGTTCTGTAAGAAATGACCAGCAGGATGATTTCAGAGAGGCCTGGAGAGTCTTACATGAACTGATGCTGAGTGAAATGAGCAGGATCAGGAGATCATTGTACCTCAACAACAACACCAGATGATGATCAATTCTGATGGGCGTGGCCATCTTCAGCAATGAGATGAAGCAAATTAGTTCCAAATAGAGCAGTAATGAGTTAAACCAGTTACACTCAGCAAAAGAACTCTGGGAGATGACTATGAAGTACTACATAGAATTCCCAATCCCTCTATTTTTGTCCGCCTGCATTTTTGATTTACTTCAGAGGTTAATTGTACACTATTCCAAAATCCAATTCTTTTTGTACAACAAAATAACTGTAAGGATATGTATACATATATTGTATTTAACCTATGTTTTGACTTGTTTAACATGTATTGTTCATCCTGCCATCTGGGGGAGAGGGTAGGGGGAAGGAAGAGATAAATTGTAACAAAGAGTTTTGCAACTGTCAATGCTGAAAAATTACCCATGCATACATCTTGTAAATAAAAAGCTATAATAATAACAATACTAATAAAAGAATCAGCCAAGCAAAACCATAAAATGAAAAATAGAAAAAATGTTAAATATCTACTTGGAAAAACAACAGGCCTGGTAAATAGATCTAGGACAGATCATCTGAGGATTATTGGATTGCCTGAAAATTATGATGAAAAAAAGAGCCTAGACACTATTTTACAGGAAATCATCAAAGAGAATGGCCCAGATATTATAGAATCAGAAGGTAAAATTGGCATTGAAAAAATCCGGTTCATCTCATTGCTGAGGATGTCCGTTTCCATCACAATTGGTCATCATATAGTATTGTTGTTGAAGTTTATAATGATCTCCTGGCCCTGCTCGTTTTAGTGCCTAAGTCATATTGATATGACATATTCATTCTTTAAAGATCAATCTGGTTTATCTGATAAATCCAGGATTTAGAAAGCACAGAAAGAAAAGCACATGATCATCTCTAAACGAGCCTGAGAAAACCTTATTTGGCCAGCCAAAAATAAAATCTTAATTGGTTAACCTGGAACAAGAGATCCTTCCATAGTGAAGTATCCCAAACACCTGCATTTGGTGGAAAAAATGGTCCCCTAAAATTTGTGAGGCCAGAGTCCTGAAAGTAAATAGTAACTAATCTGGCCACAAGTCAGTTTTGTTTAGAATCTGTAATTTGAGGACAAGCTTATACTGTTTCTATTTTTTTTAACCTATTAAAATACAATTAAAGACTGAGATAAAAACATTATTAACTCATTCAGAGAACTGCATTTTTTTTTTGTGAGGATGCAATGGACAAAATGCTGAACAAATATGAGTCATTTCGAATCCTTTTTTCAGAAAATTAGTATTTCTATTATCTGGGCAATTGACTTATTCTCTTTCACAATCATTTTCCTCCTACGAAAAAGATGTCTCATAGGTTGAAGTGAAATAATGTTTGTTAGGTGCATTGAAAACCTAATGGCATCATATACATCAGTTATTTATTATTATTATTATTTTTATAGATGAATTCTGCACCAAAAAATGAGAAGAAAAGTGGATATATATATAAAAATCACTTCTGGTATATAATTTTAAAGTAAAAGATAGAGACATTTCCTACTCTGGTTGAGGAAGTTAAAACTAGTAGAATCAGAGACCAAGAGAAGCTTTATTTTATTCCCAGTGATGTATTCTTCCTCCCACCCATTTCAGTCACATGTGCTTTTGCCTGACATGAATTATATGAGAGTCAGAGCTTCACGAGAGGACATGAATCCTGTAAGATAGACTTGCCTGTAAGATAGACAATATAGATGTCCAACAATGATAAACCATGTGAAATATGAATGCCTTCTCTTTCTGCAGAGATCAATAGAGTAAGAGACTCTTTTAAAGCTTTTACTTTTCTATCATATGAAGAAGATTCCTTTAGCCATGTTGACAAAAAGAAACTACATCATTTTTGAGTTATTTATAGGCAAAGCAGTTGTAAACATCAAACTGAGGATTTAATTCACTACAAGAGAGAAACTGGTTAGGAAAAAGCTGTTTCTTTTTTTCTGTATTTATACTAGTGCAAAGAAAGAAAGATAATTTTGAATCCCATTCATGTGTGAAGGTATCTTAATGGCTCTTATTTTCTCTACCTTTTGCTTTACCTCAGAGTTTTCTTTCAAAAATGGACAATACAAGTCGAGCTCTTCTGATTTGAAAGATAACCTTCATAATGAAAATCAATAGTTGAAGACAGACTGGAGCAATAGTTCTGGCCTTAAGAGGAGGTCTTTTAAACAAATTCAATGGAATGCTGACAAGGATACCTCATTATTTCTTTGTCATTAATGTTAACAGGTTTTAACCACTCTCTTACCAGCAGTGTTGGCTTTAAAAAGAAAAACTTTCTACTCTGAAGCAATGTGGTGCAATAGACAAAGACCCTGTAAAGAGATTGAGGAATTGCATTTTAGCTCCAGCTTTGCCATTTACTACCTAATGACCTTGAACAAATCATTTTAAGCATCATTTTCTCCAACTCAGTTCAACAAATATATGCAATCTTGCATACAAGGCAAATGGAAGAACTACAAAGCCCCCAAAATAAAAAATACTTACCCCCAAGGAACTTGCATTCTGTGGGGTAAGAAGAACAGAGGGAAAAACATATAACATGTATATGGAGAAGGATATACAAAGGAATTTTATGAAAGAACTGACGTCTGGAAGACCAGGAAAGTAAATAAAAAAGCTATACAAAATGATTTTGGAAGAAAACTAATAACTGAGAAGATCAAGAAAGGAGTTATAGAAGAAATAGCACCTTGTTTGTAAAATGGAGGGGATTGCTCTAGCTGACCTTCTAGCTCATGGGGATTTAAATTATTCCACTTTTCTCTTTGAAGAGCTGCCGCACAGACTCAAAACTAGATTTCCCAAAATATTCCAAAGAACAATTTACAGTGCCATGAAGAACTTTCAAGCACCCCAATAATTTTTAATTAGAATTTATTGTTGAGGTTCACTTTTAATAAGAGTATCTATACAATTCTGAGAATGAGCTAATAAACACAGATCCTCCAATACTTAGTATAACTTCAATAAGCTATATTTGGAGTCATCTGATAGCATATCACATGGGCAGAGAAATGTCAGCCTAAATTTTTCATACATGAAAAGGCACTTGCTCTCAAATTCCTGTAGTTTTCACATAGTAGAGAGGAGTCTTAGAAGTCATTATCTAGGGATAGGATAGCTTTGAGCAAGGACATTTTTTGCAGTGTTAACTTACTCAACTAATGTTCATACACCCAGTCTTTGCTGGGAAGAGTTCACTACTTTCTAAGGAAACCCATTTCATTTTTGGACAGCTTTTATTGTCAAGTACTCTTTCCTTACATAAAGTTGTAAACTGCCTTCCTAACACTTTTACCTACCTAGTAGTCCCCATTCTGCCTGTAAAGCCAAACAGGACAAAATGAATCTCTCTTCTAAATTATAGTCCTTTAAAATCTTAAACACAGTTACAACATCACCCGCCTAAATCTTCTCTGTACCAGGATGATCATTCTAGATTCCTTTAAACCATGATCATTTATTTCAGCTCCAGCCTCTTAACTCTCCTAGTTGCCCTCTCATAGAAATACTGTTTTTTTATGGCCTTCCTAAAATGAGGAATACTGAACTCCAGATGCAACTAGAATGCTATGACTGTTGTGGGCTTGTCTCAATGCAGTCGAGAATACTATTTGCATTTTGAAAAGTGCAGTATAACACTTCATCTTAAGTCTGAAATCCACCAAAATCTCAAATTTTTGGCATGAAGTGTTATCTAGTTAAACCTTACTCATCTTGTATAAATAAAGTTTGATAAATTAATCAATAAACATGTATTTAATAATCACTATATATCAAGAATTTTGCTAACTTTTGCTTAAGGAAAAAAAAAGAGAAAAATCATTGTCTTCAAAGAGCTTATACTCTAATGTATTAATTCAATCAATTATTTCAGAATATAGAAAATTTTGTGGTTCCTAATTTTGTCGTTCTATATGTTAAGTATTCCCTCTAGCTCCATGTTATCTTATAATTCATTCCTTCATCCAAGTAATTTAAAAATGTCAACACAAGTTAAAACAAATTTTTCTGATAATCCAGTAGAGTATTCCCAACAAATTGACATCAGTTCAAGGGACTGTACTCATGGAGGAAAACTAGATACTCTATTATATCCTTATCTTTTTTTTTCATGGATAGGTTAGGGGGAGAAGAAATCATTATCAGAGTTAAGTGGCCAGGATCACACTGCTGATAAGTATCTGAGGTCATACTTGAATTCCTATCCTCCTGACTCCAAGGCCAGAAATCTATGCATATCCTTACTTATCTTGGGTTTCCACTACCTTTTAGCCATTTTTGCTCCATCTTTTCCTACTCAAAAACATTCTCTCTGTCAGAGAAAACAAGCAAAATCAGAATTAAGCTGTTTTCTCCCTCAAACAATACTATAATCTTATCTACCAACAGTCCTATTCTTTGTTTAGTCTTCCTTTTCTCTCCCAAATAGGCAAAAACAAAAATGACTTCTTTTTGTTGTCTTTTGTATTCATCTTTAGTCTCAATTTACTGTGACGTAGTGTGGTCGGCAATATTCTTATATCTGTGTTACTCTTTTGTAGCATGTCGTTACGAATGTAAACTGTTTGCATTTTTGTTTTTCTTCCCAGGTTATTTTTACCTTCTGAATCCAATTCTTACTGTGCAACAAGACAACTGTTTGGTTCTACATACATAGATTATATCTAGGATATACTGTGACATATTTAACATATATGGGACTGCTTGCCACCTGGGGGAGGGGGTGGAGAGAGGGAGGGGAAAAGTCGGAACAGAAGTGTGTGCAAGGGATAATGTTATAATTATTTTAAAAAATAAATAAATAATAAGAAAGGTAGAAAATAGATAATTCTACTGGATATGCTGACTATTTCAAGAACTAAAATTTTATGATGGGCTCTAAGCAGAGATTATTATTATTTTTGGATTTAACATATTTTTTAATATGTTTAACCTATATTGGATTACTTGCCATGTAGGAAAGAGGATGGGGGATGGGGATAAATTTGAAACACAAGGTTTTGCAAGGGTCATTGTTGAAAAATTATCCATGTATATATTTTGAAAATAAAAAACTTTAATAAAATTTTTTTAAAAAATAATTTTCTTGAAGCTGAATAGAAGAAAACAATGTGAACTTTATGGATCACTCTATAGCTGCATAGATTTAAAGGATATCATTATTATGACAGCATTTTTACAAATTCATATTTTCACCAAATGCTGGAGATGAGGGAAAGGTTTGGAGGAGAAAGATAATTTGCCTCACTGGTAGTATTCACCTAAACTTGTTTCATTACAACTGAAGAGTTTCTCTAAGGAAACATTCATATCACTGATTCCTATGCTACTCCTCACTGTTCTTCAAAGCAGGGGAGAATTTATGAATCTATATTATTTCTAGTCCAACTTTGCTCTCCATAGAAACAAATATCCATCTGGTTACATTATTATTACTAAAGTTCCTTTAGTTTTATTAATTATCTTTATTAACGTGATACTATTTGGAATTCATTATAGCCATATGGGTATCTCTAGAAAAGGTTCTTTTTCTATCCCTTCCCTCAATCAATGCCAGCCTCTTATCTGTCATGCATGCTATTCAAAGGAAAAAAGGAATGAAATGGAAGTCCAATTCTCCAGCCTCTTCTCCCACAGTAAAAGTGATTGCCAATGATTTTATGTGGGTAACCCACAAATTCAAATCACCTCTGAGAACTTCCTTCATTAAAACTTCCACTATATAATCCAACAATTACTCCAAATATAGTATCCTCTCCTATTTCTCCCTAAAAGGTCCCATGCAAAACTGATTGAAATAATAAAACATCTCCTTATTAACAATGAAAATAAAGGGGAGGAGGGAGTGGCAGTGAATCAGGGGAAGAACTGACGTTGTTATTCTTTTTTAAGAACAGCACCATGCCCAATCAAATGATTTTTGAGGGAACCTCAGAATCCAAAAAAAATCTGACAAAAATTAAGCAGAGATTATTGATAAAACATATAATCTATCAACACAAATGCTTAAATTTAAAGCCAAATCTCCTATATCATATCTCACAAGTAAATCCATAATACTAACTGGTATTGCTCTTCTGCAGCTTCTCATGCCATGGCTAATATTAAATCAGAAAGGTCGACTTCCGGTTAAGATGGCGGAGAGGAGGAACACAGCTGTGTAAGCTCCACGCTTTCTCTCACTATCCATTTCATTACAAGCCTCTGAATTAATGCTTGACTGAATAAAAACCCACAAATAATTACCAAGAGAAGCCATCCTTGAGATTCGCCAAGAAAGGTCTGTCTTTACTGGAGGGCTGGGAAGGTTTTAGATCGGGCGCAGGCAGCGGGCAGTGGCAGTGAGAGTACGGGAGCAGACTGGAGAGGGGGTGGGAGAGCTTCGCTACAGGATTAGATACTTTGCTCCGGCAGCAAGTCAGCAGCCCAGCAGATAAGCTAAAAACACCGGGGTTGAAGAATACAACCCCAAACAGCTGGAGTCTCTTGGGACCTGGCCGTCCTCCCCCTTCCCCCCCCCCCCAACAGTGACTCAGCACGCTTTGGGATCTCAGAGGACAGGCGCAGCACGACTCGATAACATACCCAGCCCCTCCCCCAAAGAAAGACTCCAGTTTTTTCTGTTTTTCTTTGGTAGTTTGTCTTTGATTATTAGACAGAATGAGCAAGAAACTGAAGAGGACTTTAACCCTTGACAGCTTCTATACAGATAGAGAGTAGACTCTAAATCCTGAGGAGACTAAAAACAGACTGTCTCCAGGTGAATCCCCAAAGGAGGAGATCATCTGTTCCTCAGCACAGATGAACCTCATAGAAGTAATTAAAAAGGCTCTCACAAGGGAGCTAGAAGAAAAATGGGAAAAGCAGAGTGAGGCTTGGCAAAAGGAGAGGGAAGCTTGGGAAAAGGAGAGGGAGGCTTGGCAAAAGAGCCTGGAGAAGTCAGTTAAAGAGAGAGTGGATAAAGAAGTAAAATCCTTGAAAAATAGGATTGGTGAACTGGAAAACAAAATTGGCGAAATGGAAAAAAATTCCACAGAACAAAAGAACTCAATGGGACAATTAGAAAAAGATTTTTTAAAAGTAAGTGAAGAAAATACTTCACTGAAAATCAGAATTGAATAATTGGAATTGAATGACTCAAGGAGACAAGAAGAATCAGTCAAGCAAATCCAAAAAAATCAAACAATGGAAAAGAATGTGAAATACCTTCTGGGGAAGACAACAGACTGGAAAACAGATCCAGGAGAGACAATCTGAGAATCATTGGACTTCCAGAAAAACATGATTAAAAAAAAGAGCCTGGACACTATTTTCCAGGAAATTATCAAAGAGAACTGCCCAGAAGTCATAGGAACAGAGGAAAAAATAAACATTGAAAGGATTCATGGATCACCCACTGAAAGGGATTCTAAAATCAAAACACCAAGGAATATAGTGGCCAAATGCCAGAACCCTCAGATGAAGGAAAAAATATTGCAAGCTGCTAGAAAAACCCAATTCAAGTATCAAGGAGCCACAATAAGGATGACCCAGGATCTGGCAGCATCCACATTAAAAGATCGAAGGGCCTGGAATATGATATTCCGAAAGGCTAAGGAACTTGGTATGCAACCAAAAATAACTTACCCAGCGAGAATGAGCATCTTTTTCCAGGGAAGAAGATGGACATTCAACAAAGTAAGCGAATTTCATCTATTTCTGATGAAAAAGCCAGAACTTAACAAAAAGTTTGATCTACAAATATAAAATTCAAGAGAAATCTAAAAAGGTAAAGATTAATCTTGGGAACTATATTTTGACTATATAGATGTATAAAGAATACATGTATACCTTGTTCTAGAAATTGATGTGGAAAGGACATTGTACCAGAAAAAGGGTAAAGTGGGGGTAGTACATCTCATGAAGAGGCATAGGAAACCTATTATATCTGAGAGAAAGAATGGAGGGGGATGAATATAGTGGGTATCTTACTGCCTTCAGAATTGGTTTTAAGTGAAAAATCTTAAGACATATTCAATCTATGGTGAAACTTCTCGCACCTCATTGAAAAGTGAGAAGGGAAAAGTGAAAAGGGAAGGAATAAGCTAAGAGGAAGGGAATACGGAAACTGGGAGGGAAAGGGGTAAGATAGGGGGAGAAACTCTAAGGTGGGGGGAGGGATACTAAAAAGGGAAGGCTGTGAGAAGCAAGTGGTGCTCACAAGCTTAATACTGGAAAGGGGGGAAAGGGGAAAGAAGGGAGAAAAGCATAAACTGGGGTTAACAAGATGGCAAGTAATACAGAATTGGTCATTCTAACCATAAATGTGAATGGGGTAAACTCCCCCATAAAGAGGAAGCGGTTAGCAAAATGGATTAAAAGCCAGAATCCTACAATATGTTGTTTACAGGAAACACACCTGAAGCGGGGAGATACATGCAGGTTAAAGGTAAAAGGTTGGAGCAAAATCTACTATGCTTCAAGTGAAGTCAAAAAAGCAGGGGTAGCCATCCTGATCTCAGATCAAGCTAAAGCAAAAATTGATCTAATTAAAAGAGATAAGGAAGGGCACTATATCTTGCTAAAGGGTAGCATGGATAATGAAGCACTATCTATATTAAACAGATATGCACCAAGTGGTGTAGCATCTAAATTCTTAAAAGAGAAATTAAGAGAGCTGCAAGAAGAAATAGACAGTAAAACTATAATAGTGGGAGATCTTAACCTTGCACTCTCAGAATTAGATAAATCGAACCACAAAATAAATAAGAAAGAAGTCAAAGAGAAATCTAAAAAGGTAAAGATTAATCTTGGGAACTATATTTTGACTATATAGATATATAAAGAATACATGTATACCTTGTTCTAGAAATTGATGTGGAAAGGACATTGTACCAGAAAAAGGGTAAAGCGGGGATAGTACATCTCATGAAGAGGCATAGGAAACCTATTATATCTGAGAGAAAGAATGGAGGGGGATGAATATAGTGGGCATCTTACTGCCTTCAGAATTGGCTTTAAGTGAAAAATCTTAAGACATATTCAATCTATGGTGAAACTTCTCCCACCTCATTGAAAAGTGAGAAGGGAAAAGTGAAAAGGGAAGGAATAAGCTAAGAGGAAGGGAATACGGAAACTGGGAGGGAAAGGGGTAAGATAGGAGGAGGAACTCTAAGGCGGGAGGAGGGATACTAAAAAGGGAAGGCTGTGAGAAGCAAGTGGTGCTCACAAGGTTAATACTGGAAAGGGGGGAAAGGGGAAAGAAGGGAGAAAAGCATAAACAGGGGTTAACAAGATGGCAAGTAATACAGAATTGGTCATTCTAACCATAAACGTGAACGGGGTAAACTCCCCCATAAAGAGGAAGCGGTTAGCAGAATGGATTAAAAGCCAGAATCCTACAATATGTTGTTTACAGGAAACACACCTGAAGCGGGGAGATACATGCAGGTTAAAGGTAAAAGGTTGGAGCAAAATCTACTATGCTTCAGTGAAGTCAAAAAAGCAGGGGTAGCCATCCTGATCTCAGATCAAGCTAAAGCAAAAATTGATCTAATTAAAAGAGATAAGGAAGGGCACTATATCTTGCTAAAGGGTAGCATGGATAATGAAGCACTATCTATATTAAACATATATGCACCAAGTGGGGTAGCATCTAAATTCTTAAAAGAGAAACTAAGAGAGCTGCAAGAAGAAATAGACAGTAAAACTATCATAGTGGGAGATCTTAACCTTGCACTCTCAGAATTAGATAAATCAAACCACAAAATAAATAAGAAAGAAGTCAAAGAGTTAAATAGAATACTAGAAAAGTGAGATATGATAGATCTTTGGAGAAAATGTAATGGAGACAGAAAGGAATACACTTTCTTTTCAGCAGTTCATGGAACCTATACAAAAATTGACCATATATTAGGACATAAAAACCTCAAACTCAAATGCAGTAAGGCAGAAATAGTAAATGCATCCTTTTCAGACCACGATGCAATGAAAATTACATTCAACAAAAAACCAGGGGAAGTAGACCAAAAAATAATTGGAAACTAAATAATCTCATACTAAAGAATGATTGGGTGAAACAGCAAATCATAGACATAATTAATAACTTCACCCAAGAAAACGATAATAATGAGACATCATACCAAAATGTATGGGATGCAGCCAAAGTGGTAATAAGGGGAAATTTCATATCTCTAGAGGCCTATTTGTATAAAATAGAAAAAGAGAAGGTCAATGAATTGGGTTTGCAATTAAAAATGCTAGAAAAGGAACAAATTAAAAAACCCCCAGTCAAACACTAAACTTGAAATTCTAAAAATAAAAGGTGAGATCAATAAAATTGAAAGTAAAAAAACTATTGAATTGATTAATAAAACTAAGAGTTGGTTCTATGAAAAAACCAACAAAATAGACAAACCCTTAGTAAATCTGATTAAAAAAAGGAAAGAGGAAAATCAAATTGTTAGTCTTAAAAATGAAAAGGGAGAACTCACCACTAACGAAGAGGAAATTAGAGCAATAATTAGGAGTTACTTTGCCCAACTTTATGCCAATAAATTCAGCAACTGAAATGAAATAGAAAAATACCTCCAAAAATATAGCTTGCCCAAACTAACAGAGGAAGAAGTAAATATCCTAAACAGTCCCATCTCAGAAAAAGAAATAGCACAAACTATCAATCAACTCCCTAAGAAAAAATCCCCAGGACCAGATGGATTTACATGTGAATTCTACCAAACATTTAAAGAACAATTAACTCCAATGTTATATAAACTATTTGAAAAAATAGGGATTGAAGGAGTCCTACCAAACTCCTTTTATGACACAGACATGGTACTGATACCTAAACCAGGTAGGCTGAAAACAGAGAAAGAAAATTATAGACCAATCTCCCTAATGAATATTGATGCTAAAATCTTAAATAAAATATTAGCAAAAAGATTACAGAAAATCGTCACCAGGATAATACACTCTGACCAAGTAGGATTTATACCAGGAATGCAGGGCTGGTTCAATATTAGGAAAACTATTAGCATAATTGACTATATCAATAACCAAACAAACAAAAACCATATGATCATCTCAATAGATGCAGAAAAAGCATTTGATAAAATCCAACAGCCATTCCTAATAAAAACACTTGAGAGCATAGGAATAAATGGACTTTTCCTTAAAATAGTCAGGAGCATATATTTAAAACCATCAGTAAGCATCATATGCAATGGGGAAAAACTGGAACCTTTCCCAGTAAGATCTGGAGTGAAGCAAGGTTGCCCACTATCACCATTATTATTTAATATTGTATTAGAAACACTAGCCTCGGCAATAAGAGTCGAGAAAGATATTAAAGGAATTAGAGTAGGCAATGAGGAAACCAAACTATCACTCTTTGCAGATGATATGATGGTATACCTAGAGAACCCCAGAGATTCTACTAAAAAGCTATTGGAAATAATTCATAATTTTAGCAAAGTAGCTGGCTACAAAATAAATCCCCATAAATCCTCAGCATTTTTATACATCACCAACAAAACCCAACAGCAAGAGATACAAAGAAAAATTCCATTCAGAATAACTGTTGATACCATAAAATATTTGGGAATCTATCTACCAAAGGAAAGTCAGGAATTATATGAGCAAAATTATAAAAAAAGTCTCCACATAAATAAAGTCAGACTTAAATAATTGGAAAAATATTAAGTGCTCTTGGATCGGCCGAGCGAACATAATAAAGATGACAATACTCCCTAAACTAATCTATTTATTTAGTGCTATACCAATCAGACTTCCAAGAAAATATTTTATTGATCTAGAAAAAATAACAACAAAATTCATATGGAACAATAAAAAGTCGAGAATCTCAAGGGAATTAATGAAAAAAAAATCAAATGAAGGTGGCCTAGCTGTACCTGATCTAAAATTATATTATAAAGCAGCAGTCACCAAAACCATTTGGTATTGGCTAAGAAATAGATTAGTGGATCAGTGGAAAAGGCTAGGTTCACAAGACAGAATAGTCAACTATAGCAATCTAGTGTTTGACAAACCCAAAGCCCCTAACTTTTGGGAAAAGAATTCATTATTTGATAAAAACTGCTGGGATAATTGGAAATTAGTATGGCAGAAATTAGGCATGGACCCACACTTAACACCATATACCAAGATAAGATCAAAATGGGTCTATGACCTAGGCATAAAGAACGAGATTATAAATAAATTAGAGGAACATAGAATAGTTTATCTCTCAGACTTGTGGAGGAGAAAGAAATTTGTGACCAAAGATGAACTAGAGACCATTACTGATCACAAAATAGAAAATTTTGATTACATCAAATTAAAAAGCCTTTGTACAAATAAAACTAATGCAAACAAGATTAGAAGGGAAGCAACAAACTGGGAAAACATTTTCACAGTTAAAGGTTCTGATAAAGGCCTCATTTCCAAAATATATAGAGAACTGACTCAAATTTATAAGAAATCAAGCCATTCTCCAATTGATAAATGGTCAAAGGATATGAACAGACAATTTTCAGAGGATGAAATTGAAACTATTACCACTCATATGAAAGAGTGTTCCAAATCATTATTGATCAGAGAAATGCAAATTAAGACAACTCTGAGATACCACTACACACCTGTCAGATTGGCTAAGATGACCGGAAAAAATAATGATGAATGTTGGAGGGGATGCGGGAAAACTGGGACACTAATGCATTGTTGGTGGAGTTGTGAACGAATCCAACCATTCTGGAGAGCAATCTGGAATTATGCCCAAAAAATTATCAAATTGTGCATACTCTTTGATCCAGCAGTGTTTCTATTGGGCTTATATCCCAAAGAAATACTAAAGAAGGGAAAGGGACCTATATGTGCCAAAATGTTTGTAGCAGCCCTGTTTGTAGTGGCTAGAAACTGGAAAATGAATGGATGCCCATCAATTGGAGAATGGCTGGGTAAGTTGTGGTATATGAATGTTATGGAATATTATTGTTCTGTAAGAAATGACCAGCAGGATGAATACAGAGAGGACTGGTGAGACTTACATGAACTGATGCTAAGTGAAATGAGCAGAACCAGGAGATCGTTATACACTTCGACAACGATATTGTATGAGGACATATTTTGATGGAAGTGGATTTCTTTGACAAAGAGACCTGAGTTTCAATTGATAAATGATGGACAAAAGCAGCTACACCCAAAGAAAGAACACTGGGAAACGAATGTGAACTATCTGCATTTTTGTTTTTCTTCCCGGGTTATTTATACCTTCTGAATCCAATTCTCCCTATGCAACAAGAGAACTGTTCGGTTCTGCAAACATATATTGTATCTAGGATATACTGCAACATATCCAACATATAAAGGACTGCTTGCCATCTAGGGGAGGGGGTGGAGGGAGGGAGGGAAAAAAAAATCGGAACAGAAACGAGTGTCAATATAAAGTAATTATTAAATAAAAATAAAATAAAAATAAAAATAAAAATAAATAAAATAAATAAATAAATAAATAAATCCTATGAGTTCAAATGCAAAATGAAAAAAGCAAAGACATTCATAGCCATGGTTAGGAAGTGAAGGGAAGAATAAGACCAAGAAAAGGACATGGGACAGTAGTGGTCTAAGAGGAGAGATAAGGATAGAACAAGGAAAATATAACCCAAGGAAACAGGTGGCTAAATGTGGTGTTCTCTTCTTTTATATAATATATGTTCTCTCATATAATAATATGTTCTCTCTGGGAGCAGGTTTCTTGGGGGAGGTTTTCTGGAGGCAGCCTTAGTTTCAGTTCTATGTAATAATCACTCCAAACGCAGCCAGGGGATAAAAGTTCAAACAATTATTTTCTCCTTCCCTGATTCCAAGAGCTCTTGCAGCTTGTCCTTTGCCTCTGCTTTCTTCAGCCTCCAGAAAGCACAAAGGTAGAAGATGGAAGGAATCTGACTCCACCTCCAAGAGTGGGCTTGTGGGTTTCCTCCCAGAGTGCACTTTAGCCCTAAGAGCTTCTTGCTTATATGAGCTCTCTGAGGGTGTGAACACAAGCATTGTTTCTATCAGTTCCATTTAGTACCTTGTTTCGGACTTCCGGGGGCGGACCCAAGATGGCGGAGCAGGCACACACGACTCTCTAAGCTCCTCTCATTACCCTCATAACCAACTATTTAATTCAGCCTCAAAAATATCTCTTCACTGCTAAAATTCATGAAGATTAGAAGCAATACAACTTACCAGCTGAAGTCAATCTGGAAGATCGCCAGGAAAGGTTTGTCCTGAGGTGCCAGGAACAGCCTAGTGCAGGCAGTGAGAGACTAGCGTCCTGAGCAGACTAGGGGCAGGGGTAATCTTTGTGGCTAGAGAAATTATAGGGACCACTCTGCTATAGGCTAACTGCTCTACCTTGACTACAAAGCAGTAAACTGGCAGAGAAATTAAAGCCTAAAACAGAGGGTACTCTAAAAAATGCCAGAACTTAACGAGATCTGACTGTAACCATTCAAACCCGGAAGTGACTCAGGCAGACGTTAACGCAGCCCTACAACCATATCCCCCAGTTTGGGGCTTTTGTGGGGGACAGTTACAAATCTGCACAGCAGTGGCAGCCTCTAATCGGCACAGTAGGGGGCGCAGCCTGGGGCAATAGAACTTCCCCAGTAGACTGTGCTTCCAGGGCAGACACTTCCTGTCCCTGCAAATCCATTCACTGCTCAGCTGCTAATACCCACAATGCCAGGGCAGGATTTGGTTTGGGATAGTGAAACTCTCACTGCTCAGCATCTCACCCCAGGGCAGTCGTTATCTCACACAGCCTGGGTTCTTTGCAGGGCACTTTCCCAGCTCAGCTTTGCAGGCCTGAGTTACTCCCGGGTGGGAAACTCTTTCCCAGAGCACTCCAGTACCTTGCCACTTTTTGTAGCTGGCTGGCAGGATAGCTACAGGTCCATACATCTTTCACTGCTCTGCAGAGGAAGCTGGTAACCTCCTGGCTCTGAAGGCAGACCCTACAGGCTTTAACAAAATGAGTAAAAAAATCAAAAGAACAATTAATAGTTTCTATACAGAAAGAGAACAGCTTTTCTACCCTGAAGAAACTAATAGCAGACAGTCTCCAGACAATTATTGGTCCCCAATACAAAAGGCTCTCCTAGAAGAGACTATTAAAAATCTTAAAAGAGAGCTAGAAGAGAAATGGGGAAAGGAAAGAGAAGCTATGCAAGAGAGTAAAGAAAAGGCACATAACTCACTAAAAGAAAAATTTGATAAAGTGGAAAAAGAAAACAACTTCCTGAAATGTGAATTGGAAAAGGTAAAAAAACTCCCAAGAAGTGCAGGGAAACAGAATTTGTGAATTGGAAAAAGAAAATAGCTCACTTAAAAAAAAAAAAAAAATTAGTGAAATCGAAAAAAATTCCATAGAGCAAAACAACTCAATTGGACATATACAAAAAGAAGTAAAAAAAGCTAATGAAGAAAATAACACACTAAAAATCAGAACTGAACAAATAGAAATGACTGATTCATTGAGACATCAAGAATCAGTCAAGCAAAATCAAAAAAATGAAAGATTGGAAAATAATGTCAAATATTTACTTGGAAGAACAACAGACCTGGAAAATAGATCTAGGAGAAATAACCTGAGGATCATTGGACTACCCAAAAATTATGATGAAAAAAAGAGCCTAGATACTATTTTACAGGAAATCATCAAAGAGAACTGCCCAGAAGTAATAGAACCAGAAGGTAAAATAGGCATTGAAAGAATTCATACAACACCTTCTGAAAAAGACCCTAAAACAAAGACTCCGAGGAATGTTGTGGCCAAACTACAGAATTTTCAGACTAAAGAAAAAAATTTTACAAGCAGCCAGGAAAAAACAGTTCAAATACCGAGATGCCACAATAAGGGTCACACAAGATCTGGCTTCCTTCAATATTAAAGGATCGAAGGGCCTAGAATCAGATATTCTGAAAGGTAAAAGAGCTTGGAATGCAGCCAAGAATAAACTACCCAGCTAAGCTGAGTATTATTTTCCATGGAAGAAGATGGACATTTAATAAAACAGAGGATTTCTATTTGTTTCTAAGGAAAAAAACAAACTTAAACAAAAAAATTTGATCTCCAACAACAGGATTTAAGAGAAGTAGAAGAAGGTAAAAGGAACTTTTGAGAACTGTATTTCTGTTGTGGATATACATAAAAACCACATGTATAATTTGATTTTATTGATATAAAAAAGGAAGTAGAAATGGAAAGGGGATAGTGTCAGAAAAAGGGAAAAGGTGAGATAAAAAGAGAGAAACTATATGCGATGATGAGGCAAAGGAAACCTATCATATCTGAGGGAACTTAGAGAGGAGGAGGAACATTGTGTGAATCCTACTCTCATAAGAGTTGGCTCAAAGAGGAAATAATTGACATATTTGTTTTACAGAGATTCTTCTTTCACTTCATTAAAAAGTGGGAGAGGAAAAGGGAAAAGGAAAAAGAGTAATAAGGGAAGGGTACAAGAAAGGGGAAGGGATTCAAAGGGAAGAGGGAGGGATACTAAAGAGGGAGAGCTGCGTAATGCAAGTGGGACCAATAAGTTTAATACTAGGGAAGAAGGGAAGGAGGGCAAGAAAAAGAAAAGTATAATTTGGGGATATTAGGATGGCAGGAAATACAGAATTAGTCATTTTAACCATAAATGTGAATGGGATGAACTCTTCCATAAAGAGGAGGCAGATAGCAGACTTGATCAAAAGTCAGAACCCTACAATATGTTGTTTACAGGAAACACATTTAAAACAGGGAGATACATACAGAGTAAAGGTAAAAGGCTGGAGCAGAATCTATTATGCTTCAGGTGAAGTCAAAAAAGCAGGGGTAGCCATCCTTATCTCAGATCAAGCAAAAGAAAAAATTGATCTAATCAAAAGAGATAAGGAAGGAAACTATATCTTGCTAAAGGGTACTATAGACAATGAAGCAATATCAGTATTAAACATATATGCACCAAGTGGTATAGCATCTAAATTCCTTAAAGAGAAGTTAAGAGAGTTGCGAGAAGAAATAGACAGCAAAACTGTAGTAGTGGGAGATCTGAATCTTTCACTCTCAGATTTACATAAATCAAATCACAAAATAAATAAGAAAGAAATTAAAGAGGTAAATAGAATTTTAGAAAAATTAGGTATGATAGATCTCTGGAGAAAACTGAATGGTGACAGAAAGGAGTATACTTTCTTCTCAGCAGTTCATGGAACCAACACAAAAGTTGACCATATATTAGGACATAAAGAGCTCAAAATTAAATGCAGGAAGGCAGAAATAGTAAACGCTTTCTTTTCAGATCACAATGCAATAAAAACTACATTCAACAAAAAGTTAAGGGTAAATAGACCAAAAAGTAATTGGAAACTAAATAATCTCATCTTAAAGAATGATTGGGTGAAACAGCAAATTATAGACACAATTAATAAATTCACTCAAGATAATGACAACAGTGAGACATCATGCCAAAATTTATGGGATGTAGCCAAAGCAGTGATAAGGGGAAATTTTATATCCTTAGAGGTTTTCTTGAATAAAATAGAGAAAGAGAAAATCAATGAATTGGGCTTGCAACTTACAAAGCTAGAAAAAGACCAAATTAAAAAGCCCCAATCAAATACTACATTTGAAGTTCTAAAATTAAAAGGAGAAATGAATAATATTGCAAGAAAAAAAGTATAGAACTAATAAATAAAACTAAGAGTTGGTTTTATGAAAAAAAACAATAAAATTGATAAAGTAAATCTGTTCAGAAAAAAGGAGAGAGGGAAATCAAATTAGTAGTCTTAAAAATGAAAAGGGAGAACTTTCCACCAATGAAGAGGAAATTAAAGAAATAATAAGGGGTTACTTTGCCCAACTTTATGCCAATAAATTTGATAACCTGAAATGGATGACTACCTCCAAAAATATAAGAGGAGGAAGTAAATTGCTTAAATAGTCCCATTTCAGAAAAAGAAATAGAACAAGCTATTAATCAACTCCCTAAAAAAAAATCCCCAGAACCAGATGGATTTACATGTGAATTCTACCAAACATTCAAAGAACAATTAGCCCCAATGCTATAAAAACTATTTGAAAAAATAGGGAATGAAGGAGGACTACCAAATTCCTTTTAAGACACAGACATGGTACTGATACCTAAACCAGGTAGGTTGAAAACAGAGAAAGAAAATTATAGACCAATCTCCCTAATGAATATTGATGCTAAAATCTTAAATAAGATATTAGCAAAAAGACTCTAGAAAATCATCCCCAGGATAATACACTACAATCAAGTATGATTTATACAAGGAATGCAGGGCTAGTTCAATATTAGGAAAACTATCAGTATAATTGGCCACATTAATAATCAAATTAACAAAACCCATATGATCATCTCAATAGATGCAGAAAAAGCATTTGACAAAATCCAACATCCATTCCTATTAAAAACTCTTGAGAGTATAGGAATAAATGGACTTTTCCTTAAAATAATCAGGAGCATCTATTTAAAACCAGCAGTAAGCATCCTATGTAACAGGGACAAACTGCAACCATTCCCAATAAGATCAGAAGTGAAACAAGGTTGCCCATTATCACCGTTACCTATTTAATATTGTATTAGAAATGCTACCTTTGGCAATAAGAGTTGAGAAAGAGATTAAAGAAATAAGAATAGGCAATGAGGAAACCAAATTATCACTCTTTGCTGATGATATGATGGTATACTTAGAGAACCCCTGAGACACTACTAAAAAGTTATTAGAAACAATCCATACCTTTAGCAAAGTTGCAGGATACAAAATAAACCCATATAAGTCATCAGCATTCTTATACATCACTAACAAAACCCAACAGTTAGAGTTACAAAGATAAATTCCATTTAAAGTAATTGTCCTTATTGTATAAATATTGTATTGATTGTATACTGATTGTATAAAATATTTACTAATCTATCTGTCAAGGGAAAATCAGAAACTTTTTGAGCAAAACTACAAAACACTTTCCACACAAATTAAGTCTGATCTAACCAACTGGAAAAATATTAAATGCTCTTGGATTGGGTGAGCAAATATAATAAAGATGACCATATTATCTAAACTAATCTATTTATTTAGCACTATACCAATCAGACCCCAAAAAAACTATTTTGATGACCTGGAAAAAATAACAACAAAGTTCATATGGAAAAACAAAAGGTCAAGAATTTCAAGGGAATTAATGGGAAAAAAATCAAATGAAGGTGGCCTAGCTGTATCAGATCTAAAATTATATTATAAAGCAGCAGCTACTAAAACCATCTGGTATTGGCTAAGAAATAGACTAGTTGATCAATGGAATAGGTTAGGTTCAAAGGACAAAACAGCCAATAACTTTAATAATCTAGTTTTTGACAAACCCAAAGACCCCAGTTTTTGGGATAAGAATGCAGTATTTGACAAAAATTATTGGGAAAATTGGAAATTAGTATGGCAGAAATTAGGCATTGACCCACACTTAATACCATACACCAAGATAAGATCAAAATGGGTTCTTGACCTAGGCATAAAGAATGAGATTATAAATAAATTGGAAGAGCATAGGATAGTTTACCTCTCAGACCTGTGGAAGAGGGAGGAATTTATGACCAAAGAAGAACTAGAGATCACTATTGACCACAAAATAGAAAATTTTGTTTATATCAAATTGAAAAGTTTTTGTACAAACAAAACAAATGAAGACAAGATTAGAAGGGAAACAGTAAACTGGGAAAACATTTTTATAGTCAAAGTTTCTGAAAAAGGCCTCATTTCCAAAATATATAGGGAATTGACTCTAATTTATAAGAAATCAAGCCATTCTCCAATTGATAAATGGTCAAAGATATGAACCGACAATTCTCAGATGAAGAAATTTAAACTACTTATAGTCATATGAAAATATGCTCCAAATCATTATTAATCAGAGAAATACAAATTAAGACAACTCTGAGATACCACTACACACCTGTCAGATTGGCTAGAATGACAGAGAAAGACAATGCGGAATGTTGAAGGGGATGTGGGAAAACAGGGACACCGATACATTGTTGATGGAATTGTGAACACAGCCAGCCATTCTGGAGAGCAATTTGGTACTATGCTCAAAAAGTTATCAAAGTGTGCATACCCTTTGATCCAGCAGTGTTTCTACTGGGTTTATACCCCAAAGAGATACTAAAGAAGGGAAAGGTACTTCCATGTGCCAAAATGTTTGTGGCAGCCCTGTTTGTAGTGGCTAGAAGCTGGAAAATGAATGGATGCCCATCAATTGGAACATGGTTGAGTAAATTGTGGTATATGAATGTTATGGAATATTATTATTCTGTAAGGAATGACCAGCAGGATGAATAGAGGACAGGAGAGACTTACATGAACTGATGCTAAGTGAAATGAGCAAGACCAGGACATCATTATATACCTCAACAACAATACTGTTTGAGGATGTATTCTGATGGAAGTGGATCTCTTCGATAAAGAGAGCTAATTCAGTTTCAATTGATAAAGGATGGACACAAGCAGCTACACTCAAAGACAGAACACTGGGAAATGAATATAAACTGCTTGCATTTCTGTTTTTCTTCTCCGGTTATATATACCTTCTGAATCCAATTCTCCCTGTACAACAAGAGAACCGTTCGGTTCTGCACACATATATTGTATCTAGGATATACTGTAACCTATTTAACATATAAAGGACTGCTTACCTTCTGGGGGAGAGGGTAGAGGGAGGAAGGGGAAAAATCGGAACAGAAGTGAGTGCAAGGGATAATGCTGTAAAAAATTACCCTGGCATGGGTTTTGTCAATAAAAAGTTTTAAAAAAAAGAAAAAAGAAGAATGTAAAAAAAAAAAAAAGAATATGTTGTACAAAAACTATAACAGCCAATCAACATTAAGAATTTGTTTGATTTCCTTAGTTTCTTCACCAAGTGACCAATAAATTATAGTTCTAGTGGTTTGCTGAAGACTCAAAAGAGTTAGATGGTTTGTTGATAGCTACACAGAAAGCCTATAGGTTATTTACAAAATATTTGCTGATTTTAATATCAAAGGATTTAGGGCTAAAACAGACCTGAAATCCCATCTATTTCAATTCCCTCTCTTTACTGAAGTCAAAGACAACTGAATGACCTCTCCAAAGTCACATAAAGGTATTGCGAACGATTTGTAATGCCATTTCTTGTGATGCCAAATGCTCTAAAATCCATCTTGCATAGCTCCCTACTGAGCAGCAAAATAAGGTACCAGAATTCCATAAATATTGCCCAGGCAGAAGCACTTGATTTACAGCAAAAAATGGAAAATTTCACTTTTTTTTTATCAGTTTTATCAATTTATCAATCAAGCAGCTACCCTATTCCCTAGTCTCAGGATAAGTACTGCCCTCCAAAGTTTATATTCTCCATTAGATGAAGCAGCTAGAGACAATACACATTAATACATGATCCAGAATAGGGTGATATTGTGCAAACTGCTGCAGCTATCAGAATTCAGAGAAATGGATCATTAAAATTTATAGTTCTACATATGAAAAAAGTATCATCTTGTTAGAAATAATTGATACAGCCTGAACTATACAGCAGCATATTATTGAAGGAAGAGAAATAATCCCATTTATCCAGGGGCTGTCAGGTCTTTGGGGGAAACAAATATTTTTAATGTTATCCAAGTCCACAGGGAAATACAAGCTCAAACACAGCTCTTCTGATTCACAGTGCAGCCAGTTTACTGTGACTGGAGATAAATACATAACATCTCATACAAAAAACCCTCTGCTGAACTGGAAAATGAATGGATGTCCATCAATTGGAGAATGGTTGGGTAAATTGTGGTATATGAATGTTATGGAATATTATTGTTCTGTAAGAAATGACCAGCAGGTACCAGATCTAAAATTATATTATAAAGCAGTAGTTACCAAAACCATTTGGTATTGGCTAAGAAATAGACCAACTCATCAGTAGAATAGGTTAGGTACAAAGACAAAACAGTCAATAACTTTAATACTCTAGTGTTTGACAAACCCAAAGACCCCAAATTTTGGGATAAATTGCTGGGAAAATTGGAAACTAGTATGGCAGAAACTAGGCATTGACACACTTAACACCATACACCATACACCAAGATAAGGTCAAAATGGGTTCGTGATCTAGGCATAAAGAACGAGATTATAAATAAATTAGAGGAATATAGGATAGTTTACCTCTCAGATATATAGAAGAAGAAGGAATTTATGACTAAAGAAGAACTAGAGATTATTACTGATCACAAAATAGAAAATTTTGATTATATCAAATTGAAAAGGTTTTGTACAACAAACCTAATGCAGACAAGATTAGAAGGGAAGCAATAAATTGGGAACATTTTTCCAGTGAAAGATTCTGATAAAGGACTCATTTCCAAAATATATAGAGAATTGACTCTAATTTATAAGAAATCAAGCCATTCTCCGATTGATAAATGATCAAAGGATAAGAACAGACAATTCTCAGATGAAGAAATTGAAACTATTTCTAGCCATATGAAAAGATGCTCCAAGTCACTATTAATCAGAGAAATGCAAATTAAGACAACTCTGAGATACCACTACACACTTGTCAGTTTGGCTAGAATGACAGGGAAAGATAATGCAGAATGTTGGAGGGGATGTGGGAAAACAGGGACACTGATACATTGTTGGTGGAATTGTGAATACATCCAGCCATTCTGAATAGCAATTTGGAACTATGCTCAAAAAGTTATCAAACTGATAACATACCCTTTGATCCAGCAGTGTTACTACTGGGCTTGTATCCCAAAGAGATTTTAAAGAAGGGAAAGTGTCCTGTATGTGCAAGAATGTTTGTGGCAGCCCTCTTTGTAGTGGCCAGAAAGTGGAAACTGGGTGGATGCCCATCAATTGGAGAATGGTTAAATAAATTGTGCTATATGAATATTATGTAATATTATTGTTTGGTAAGAAATGACCAACAGGATGATTTTAGAAAGGCCTGGCGAGACTTACATGAATTGATGCTGAGTGAAATGAGCAGGACCAGGAGATCATTATACACTTCAATAACAATACTATATGATGATCAATTCTGATGGACCTGACCATCTCCAACAATGAGATGAATCAAATCAGTTCCAGTGGAGCAGGAATGAATTGAACCAGCTACACCCAGTGAAAGAACTCTGGGAGATGACTAAGAAACATTACATAGAATTCCCAATCCCTGTATTTTTGTCTGCCTACATTTTCGATTTCCTTCACAGACTAATTGGACACTATTTCAGAGTCCAGTTCTTTTTGTACAGCAAAATAACTTTGTACATGTATACTATTTTGTATTTAATTTATACTTTAACATTTTTAACATGTATTGGTCAACCTGCCATCTGGGAGAGGGGGTGTAGGGAAGGAGGGGAAAAATTGGAACAAAAGGTTTGGCATTTGTCAATGCTGTAAAATTACCCATGCATATAACTTGTAAATAAAAAGCTAAAATAAAAAAAAAAGAGAGAGAGATAGACTATGAAGTTTCTCTGCTCGGTACAGAGAAAATATTTGTCAAATGAATACCAAACACATATCAATTTTTGCCCGTATTATTACTTCAGCCTTCTAACTAACTCATGGCCCTTGCTCAAAGTCAAAAGAATTTTGAGAGGCATTGTGGTCCAGCATACAGGTGTCAGACATAGCTCATGAGCCATAGGTAGCCCACAAAACTCCCCAGTGTTACCTGAACCATGTTAAATTGTAATTTGGGAAATATTTAACAAAATAAATGAAAATATAATAAAACATAGGTAATATATATTTTAAAACTTAATCCATAAATATACCCCACAGGGATTCTTATATATGGATTAATATTTCTATTTAAGCTTAATTCCGTTGGTCTAGTGGATAGTAGATTCAAATTCAACTTCAAATGCTGGCTGCAAGTATGTGTGTGTGTGTGTGTGTGTGTGTGTGTGTGTGTGTGTGTGTGTGTGTGTTTGTGCTTAACTGTGCCTCAGTTTCCTCATCTATAAAATGAGGGGATTCAACAGCCTCTGAAATCCCTTAAAGATTTATATCCATGATATTAGGAATTTTGTCTGACAGCAGAAATAGCCAGTCCTCATCACATTATGGAAGGGGACCTTTTTAGCAGAGGATCCTGACTTAAAGACCACCTCTGAAACTTATTTTTTGTGCAACTTTGAGCAAGTCACTTATATCCCCCTATGCCTCAGTTTCCTCAACTGTAAAATGAAAAGATCTGGGAGATTGTTCTAGTTCTTGTTCTTCTTTTATTTTAGTTTTCAACATTTGTTTTTATAAAGCTTTGTATTCCAAATTTTTTTCCTTTCCTCCCTTATCTCCCCCATCTCCAAGAAAGAAAGCAATTTGATATATGTTAAACATGTGCAATCTTTGAAACACATTTTCATATTTGTCATGTTGTGCAAGAAAAATCAGAGCAAAAGGGAAACAAAAACTATGAGAAAGAAAAAACAAAAAAAGGTAAAAATACTAATGTTCTCATCCATTTTCAGTCTCCATAGTTCTTTCTCTGAATGCAGATTGCATTTTCTATCCTAAGTCTATTAATACACATGTAGAGAAGAACCCAGTTCTTCTTTTGATCATCACATAATCTTATTGTTACTATATACAATTATATATTCTCTTGGTTCTGTTAATTTCACTTAACATCAGTTCACATAAGGTCTTTTCTGTAATCAGCCTGTTCATCATTTCTTATAGAATAATAATATTTCATTACATTCACAAACTATAACTTAGTCAGCCATTCCCCAACTCTTGGGCATCCACTCAATTTCCAGTTCCTGTAAAAGTTTTTTCCTGTTTTATTATCTTTTTGGGATATAAGCTCAGTAGTAATCCTAGTGGATCAATGGGCATGCACAATTTGATAGCCTTTTGGGCATATGTGTCCACAGGTCTTACTAGATCTGAGGCCAGAAAGAGCCTTGATAAAGCATTATAGAGATGCTTTTTCATTATTACTATTATTATCCTTTTCAAAAGAATTACAAGATTTCTCAATGTGTTTCTCTAGCCCAAACCACTAAGATAGAAATGAGCTCACAGAGAACCATGTCTTTTACAGAATTGCAGGATTCACAACTAGGAAAGACCTTATAAGTCATCCAGCCCAGTCTCCTCATTTTACAAGTAAGGAGACCCAGAAATTTAAGCACTTTGCCCAAAGCTACACAGAGGTAGGATTTGACCCTCAGGTCTTTTGACTTCCAATCCAGCACTCTTTCCACAGCAATACATTGTCCCCTTAAAGAATTTTACTGCTCTAGAATTCCTTTAGTCTATGATTTGGCTACAAATCTGAGAGCTAAGCACCACCAACATACCTTCTCTACAGAAACATAGTTTTATTCTTTCAAGGATAAGAAAAAAAGAATAAGAGCATATTTAATATAAGAATGGCTTTAGGACATGTCAGCCCTGCGGTCTTAAATAACAGTTTTGTTGAAATAATTGTTTCTATCGATGGCCATCTAGTAAAGAGGGTTTAAGATAGTGGGTTCATTAAGGAGAGTTAAGATCACAAAATTATTTAAGTTGCCTTATACCTGTTTATTCAAAATGATTTTCTGCTACTCTAGATTACAAGCTAAATTTAAGCTTAGAGATTAATGACTGATCTGCTAAATTCTACCAAGTCCCTTGTCACTGCCTCAGTGGAACCTCTTTTTTTATCAATAAGCCACACTTGCCCTTGAAACACATTACAGCTGAGATACTGAGAGCAAATGAGAAATTTAGACTCCTTGCAGCCTCTCCAGATCGACTATTGCTGAGATGGACAAATCCTGCACAGCCTGTGAGATGAGGAATGAATCCCAGCCACTTCATATGACCTCAGTAGAATTACAAATGTAGATCTCTTATAAGCAAGTCCCATGCTTCTAACTTTGAGCCTTTAAAGGTAATTATGTGGAGTTAAACATCAGAGCCTTTTGAATGTGTGCAAAAGGAGCATGCCATTCATATTTGGTCTAATCAAAAGGAAGATTTTCATAAAACCAGTTTATCAATGGAGGGAAGATGAGTCTTGATCTATCACTCCCACAGCAAGAAGAATTCCAAAAAGCTGCTTCCAGATTCAAATTGAAGCTGAAGCCCAGAGGGACCTGTGAACAGATTTCCAGTTTCACAAAAAAAAAAAAAAAAAAAAAAAAAAAAATTAAGGATTAATTTAGCAACCAGACAACTTTTGATTATCTGGACAGAAGCAAGAGTATGGATAATTCAAAACAAAATAGGTCATTTTTCCTCTCACATGTTGCCTTCATTATTATTTTTTGGTTGTTTTAAGTGGTGTCTGACATTTTATGACTCTATCCTTCTGGGAAAAGATACTAAATTAGTTTGCCATTTTTTCTTGATCTCATTTTACAGCTGAGGAAACTGAGACAAACAGGATTAAGTGACTTGCCCAGGATAGTAAGTATCTGAGGCCAGATTTGAACCCAAGAAGATGAGTCTTCCTAGTCTCAGTCCTGGAACTCTGTTTACTATGTAACATAGCTGTCCCTTCTTTCCTTAGGTTTTGTTTAGACTGATGGCAAAGGAATTCTTTTGGCCTCTCTAAATGCCCCTCTTCTAGGTATAGTGGAAAGATGGCTGGATTTGGATTTACATAATTTGTATTCAAATTCTGTCTGTCCTACTTATGATATATCCTGGTGTTGGTCAAGTCATTCCCAACTCAAGATATCCTACTTTCTTCATCCCACAATTCTAAGGCCAATCAGAATGAAGTCATCTAACGTTTAGTAGCAACTCCTTTTGCCTTCTCTGTAGAAGACAAAAATACCATGTTACACATATTTATATTATACTCTTGTACCATATTTGGCAACTTCCTGAGTAGGAAAAAAGCCCACTGATTTACACAATTCTTGCTTGACTAGATGACATGTGAGCTGTAAGAACCAGAGTTCCTTTAACCAAACAAATAATGCTTGTGTGTATTGGTATCTAGTATGAGGCTCTGGATCCATCTCCAATGTAGACTTAATTTCAATTACATTACTTCAGTTTTTTTTTTGTTTTTTTTTTTTTTGTGAAACCAGAAAGGTTAGCTCTAGTTATTTATTGTCTGTTCCAAACGTCTGATATGATTAATCATGCTTGATAGCAGTTACATCTATTTCATATCTCTCTCAACTAGACTATAAAATATAAAGACTAGGGGACATGTCTTAGACTTTCTGTATCCTACACTAGTCTTCACATATAATGGTTCATATTTATATAAATGTTACACAGACCATCATCTCCACAAAGACAAGGACTGTTTTCAATTTTTTCTTTGTGTTTCTATCATATAACCACTACATAGAAGGTATTTAATAAATTTTGATTCAATTGATTTATATAGAATTTTATAGTAGCCACTATTTTTGCCTTATCTAGAAGAATCAAAAATTCCATGTTACACATATTTATAATATACCCATGTACATTGCACCATGTCTGGCATACCTGAATGGGGGGAAAGTCCACTAATTTATACAACTTTTATAATATTAGAAGATACCTGGGTTGTAAGGACCAGTAACTTAAAGATTTATAAAGCACTTTCTTTGATTCAATACTGTAAGGAAAGTACTCTAAGGACTATCCCCATTTTACAGATAAGGAAACTAAGATTCAGAGATACTAAGTGAATTGCCCACAAATGATTAGCTAGAAATTGGTAGAATTAATACTCAGACCCAGATCTGATTTATAATCCATAAACTCATAATCTACAAATCCTTCTTTGTCTCTATTCACTATTTTTTTTTATAGATGCTCAATGATCAATATGACAAAACAAAAAAAAATGGCTAAGAAAATTAGTAGTAGCCTTCAAATGCAAAAATGCAAAGCATGATTATTATTGTTGTATTATATTATAATCTCACAGTGTATAGAGAGTTTAGTCTGGAGTCAAGAAATCCAGAGTTCAATTGAGCCTCAGCCCCTGACTAGCTATGTGAATTTAGGCAAGTTACTTCACCTTTATTTGCCTCAGTTTCCTCAATTGTAAAATGAGGATAATAATAGCACCTCCCTCCCATGCTTGTTAGAAGGATCAAAGGAGATAATAATTGTAAAGCATCTTTAGCACTGTGCCTAACACATAATATGGGCCATGTAAGTGTTTTCAATGTTCAGCTATTTTTCACTTGTGTCCAATTTTCCATGACCCCATTTGGAGTTTTCTTGGCAAAGATACTGAAGTGGCTTGACTTTTCCTTCCTAAGCTCAATTTACAGATAAGGAAATTGAGGCAAACAAGGTTAAATGATTTGCCCAGGGTCATGCGGCTAGCCTTTAAGGTCAAATTTGAACTCAAGAAGAGGTGCCTTCCTAACCCCAGGCTCAGCACTCCATCCACTCTTCCACCTAACTTTAGACCCTATATAAGTGTTAGCTATCATCATCATTATTCTTATTCTTATTATTCCTAAACATTTTTCTTGGAGTTCAGATTTTTTTAAAAAAAGTACTAGAATAGTTTAAAGGCTTGGATTTTATTCCTGTTTTGAAAAAAAAATCTATTCAAAGCATTTATGAAGCACCTACTACATGCACTGCTCTTTAATTAAAAAAAATTAGATTAGTGATGTCAAACTTAAATAAAAGCAGGCACATAAGGGTCCCTGAAGGCAGCATATTGACAGTTTTAAAATACAATTTTGCCTATGTTTTATTGTATTTTTATTTATTTTGCTGCATATTTCCCATTTACATTTCAATCTAAATTCCTTGGACTACAGCAGACCTTGTATATGGCTCTCATTTCAGTACTTTCAGAAATTACCTTAATTCTCAAAGTTCTTTCCTGGGGAAGAAAACTATTCTTTTTTTAAAAACAAAATACTAAAACACAGTGTGCCTCAACTTTGAATTTCTAGATTTTTTAAGGATGGAAATCTGAAAATAACACAAAAATCCACTGTCTTCTTCATTCCTAAGAAATGATCTGGGGTTTAGGAGAAAATAAAGCAAAGCTAAAGACAAAATAAGGAAGTTTTTCAGGCCAAATTTAGCACTAGGAACATTTTTACCAGGGGCAAATTACAGGGATGGTTAAGCAACCCAAAAGTCCAGAACTCACATATTAGAAGAATTGAAGACTCTTACAAGATCACAGTATCTATTTACTATGTAGTCATGGTAGTTTATATTGAGATGGCACTCAAAAGTTGACACTCTATGAGATAGATAATGAAAAAATTATTATTCTCTTCTGACAGATATGGAAACTGAAGTTTAACAAGATAAAGTGAAGTATCCAAGGTTTCACAACTAGAAAATCAAAGAGCTAGAATTCAAGCCAACGTTTTCTAGTTTGAAACTCAGTCTTTTTCCCACTATACCAACCTGCAATTAAGAATGTTTTTGAAAGGTTTTCTTTTTTAAAAATTTCCCTAAACCTTTGGCTATTTATCCTTTCTTCATTTTTTTTTTGATCTTCAATAAACCAACCATCTTTTATAAGTTCCTCCTTAACTTCATTTCAGTAAATACATGCAAAATGAGCAATTTAGATCTTAATGCAATGTCTACCCACCCAAAGGCAGATTTAGGATGCTCACCCAGACTACTAATCCAAAGGCTAATCTGATTTTGAATCCCAACTGTGCTACTTTACTTGACCTTGGAAAAATCATTTACCTTTTCTGTCCCTTAGTGTTCTCTTTAAGAACGAGTACCTATACTATATGACTTCTAAGTTCCTTTACAGCTCTGTGAGCTATGATTTTATATTTTCTGTGACAGAAGAAGAAATGACCCACTAGGATTAACATTTGAAGTGCAGCCCACACATAATTGGGGTTATCATTCCTCTTGAGAAATTTTATTCCATGAAAATCTCATCTATGTTGAAACAGATGAAAGTTCCTCATTGAATTTGGCAATTTATGATCACTAAACACATTGAGTAGTTTTAGCCAAAGATCCTCTGAAAAAAGACATTGAAGAATAAGATTTGAGGTTGGGTGTGTGACTGGTACCAAATACTCAAGCCAAAAAATGGAAAAAGGAATTTGGAAAACTTAGGTATTAAACTGGCTTTAGGATGCCATGAGGGATGCCCTTTGGTTTGAAAGTGACAATTGAGGTAAAAACACTTCTTTCTTTCTTCTCTCCCACTCTCTTTATTCCCTTCTCTCTCCCTCTTCCTTCCCTCCTTTCCCCTCCTTTCCTCCCTCCCCCCTCTCTGTCTCTCTCTGTCTCTGTTTTTGTTTCTCTCTCTCTCTCTCTCTCTCTCTCTCTCTCTCTCTCTCTTTCTCTCTCTCTCTGTCTCTGTCTCTTTCTCTCTCTGTCTCTCTCTCTCCCTCTCCTCCCCCTTCTCTGTCTCCCCAAAATCTGGTCATGTGGAAGATGTGAGATATATGTATCGCTATATGTCTTATACATGGAGAAGTCTGATATTACCAAGGCAAGGGAGCTTTTTTTAAGAATTCCTAATAACTTGAATTACCAAATCAATTCAATGTCTCTTAAGTTTGTCAGGCCCTAATATTAAGCAATACAAAATTCCCCACTATCACCTATCCATTCCACAACATAACGTTAACAATATCAGGAATATGGTCTTCCCATTTAGGAAGGATTCAGCAATTACAACCTGGCCAAAAAGAAAATCACTAAAAAGAATAAACTGCATAAAGAGCACAGAATCAATGAGAAGCTGGTTGGACAGCGTGCCTTCCACACCCTTAAGACAGATTGACAGGTGAGCAGTCATCACAGTTCTAACAATCTGTCCTTCTCACAGAATAAGTAAATTTCTTACATCCCAATATACAAATGTTATCTTTGTTCATTTCTTCTTATATCATAGGGATCACCAATTTAATGTATCCTCCTTTGTTCTAATTACAAGTCATCCCACCCAAGTACTTTTTCACGCACGAGAATAATGGGATCCTGGTTTTGAGGTGACCCTTCACCCTCCCTTTTGGCCTTTTTCAGTAAAATCAAAGATATGAACTGCTGCTTCATATGAACTGCTGCAGTTCTTGCTATAGGAGGATGGAAGCTCTTGACTTCCTAGTGACAGATTATGTTTCCAATCTCCATGGGAATTGGTCTCCCCTGAACATACCTTGACACCTGGTTTACTATATAAAGGAAGAGGACTCACACTCCCTGAAGAACCAACAGCAGTCTTCTGATATTATAACCTATGTAATAGGCATTATATATCACTCTCAATGAATGAAACCTTTTTTCTACTGCTTTCCAAAATGATCCATCAATATCAGAAGATTGAGCTTGTTACAGACACATACTAGGAAGCCCAGCTGCTCTTCAATTTTTGTTATTATTTTAAGGCATCCTCTCTCATCAGTCCAATCATCCCTTTGCTACCCCAATAGAGGTCTGGACAACTGATATCTAGAGGAATATACCTAAAAAAGTTCTTTCCAAAGTTACCCTCCACCAAAAATGTAGTCACTGAATGTCTCCTGGCCCACTATTGCCACCAGTACCAAGGGCCCTGGGTGTGAGACAATTTTATCTGTGAGGATTAATCCACAACAAACCCACAATTCGGCAAAATACCCCAACCACACTATCCCCAATAAACACATATCTTCAGATCAATTTATTCATCTTATCCTATATCTCTCTATTCTCCCCTTCCCACCAGAAAGGAGATATCCCTTCATTCCCCAGTATCTCTGGCTAGAGTATGACACTCACATCGCGGAATCTGTTCCAATACTTGTCCCTGTCGTACTGGGAGACAGTGCTCAGCCATTTGTCACTGTCCAGGAAATTGCCATTGTTGTGGCGGGTGAGCAGCTCTGCGTGCTGGCTGTCCACTTGTAGGAAACACCAAGCGAGGATCACCATGATGCCAGGCATCTGCAGAGCAAAGGGGGTTGCAGGACAGATCAGGGTACCTTGGGGTGAGATGGGGCACAAGATCGGCATGCCTGTCCCTGACAATTTATCAAATGTGAAGTGTGGGGGAGGGGGCAAATGCTTTATTAAGGGATACAGACCTTGTTTTCAGTAATCTGCCTGTTTGCATGTTTGGGGATGTCCCATCACAGACAACATAGGCTTCTGTGTTGGAAGAGAGGTTATGTAGAAGTGCAGATTGGGGAAACAGTCTACCTTAAGGTAGCAGTCAGACTAGACTGCAGAGTATACTGGAGTTTAGCGGGGGATTGGAGGGGGGTGTCTGTCACAGCCGCTGCGCTTCTAGATGCTCCTATACTTAGCAGCTGGAGCGCGGCTAGAAAGGTAGAGCCTCCTTACAGCAGCTTTCTCCATCGGCCCCAGGTGATGTTTGCCTAGTATTACAAGCCTGATCCTTTCCCAGAAAGCTCCCCTCCACCTTACCTATCCTCGGCCAGGAGGGGCTCAGAAAGAAACCAGGTAAGCCAAATTGCGTTATCTGGTCTCTCCAGGGAGCGAAGCTAAGGTGCAAGAACTAAGGGCACATACCTTGGGAGGCAGTCCGTAGTGGGGCGGGACTCCCTGCTTCTTGGCTGCAACTGCTCCACAGATTATGGCTTCAGCAGCTACGGTTCCAGTCCCAGGTCCGATTCTGGCTCTGGTTCTTATGTTTGCGATCTCGTTCTGTAGCTGGTGCCCCCGCTCTTTCGTTCCGCGCCTGTTCACTGCACTCCCTCCCTCTGCTTTGTGAGGCCAGCCAGGATCTAGTATCAGTCTCCTTAGTACTGCACAGACAACTAGAAGCGACTTCTAATGCCCCCTGGCGGGCGCTTCCAAACAACCCTTTTTGGTCCTGGCTCCCTGCTCCCGGTTCCCCCTAACTCCTTTCTCCAGTTTAAGGGCTCAGATTCAGCGCCGTCAGCGCCACAATGACCACAGTCTCCCGAAGTCTGCCAGGCTGCAAAGGGGATGGAGAAGTGGCCCTGCACATGCTCAGATGGGCCGCTTAGACCTGGGGCTCAAGAGACAAACAGTGTTTAAAGGAAAAACGAGTGTTGCCAATTGGGAGGTAGGAAGGACAGGAGAGGAAAACACACAAGAAAAATAGGGTAGAGGTACAGTACACTTACTCAAATGATCACAATAACGTAGTGATCCATATACTCACACACATTGTCCATTGACACACACACCTGACTAGGCAATGTCTTTGGGGCCAGGAAAAATGGATTTCTCACCGCCAAGACATTCTAATCGACCTTGTTCTACAGATGCTTATACTAGGTAACTGGATATTTATCACTTGATCTGTGAGTAGAAAATCTGTGTTCCAGACTGAATTGTATTTCTTAATCAAGATACATTTGACCTGTCTTCATTTCAATGTCTCAGATGCTTGACCTGGAAAATGAGAGTAAGAAAATTTATACCAACTACCTTAGATTTGCTTTCCCAAGGGACTGAAATAATGAGTGTAAAATAAAACAATAATATATAAGTGTGAGCTATTATTGTATTAATAAACTTAGAGTATCTGATTTAGAGGACACTAGGAAACTGTTTCTGTAGTTGTTTCTGGGAGATTGGTGATAATGATTAAGGGACATACCTTGAAAAGGCTGTGGAGCATGTGTGGATATTTTATCAGTAATCTAAGCACATGGTTGGGAAGAGCTTTTCCTTCCATTGGCTGTGTATACAGAATTATAGGTATCTTCAGAAAGACCTGGGTCATTTTCCACAGTCTCTCATATATTGCCATTTTGGAAAGTTCATGGTATCCTGTAAGAAACTGTTATAAGGGGGAAATTCTTAAAATTCTTTTATAGCTCCCTAGAAATGGACCATTCCTGGCTTTTTTTTTTTTTTTTTTTCATTTTTTGGCCTTCAACCACAAGAGAACAAGGCTTAAAAATCTGGAAGGTAGAATCCAAATCTAGTGTTGCAACCATAGGCTCCAAGAAACACCATCCTAGCAATAGATGAAACATTTAGCAATGATTTTGATTTTGGTTATGAACTTGGTGGACTTATTGCTATGTAGGATCTGAGCTAAATCATGAGTCTAATCTTCCAGCTTTCAGATCTAAATAGAAAAGGAAAGATTATGTCCCAAAATGTCAGAATAAATGTTTGTACATTTGTTCTTCCTAAATCTTTGAAGAAAATGTCCCTGTGTAAAAGCTAATCAGTGTCAAATTGTTCAATACAACCAGTAATTGACTTTTTCAAATGGGGGATACAGCTAGTAGGGTCTCTAACCAATGGCGGTAGAGAAAAAACAGCCCACCAAACCTTTCAGGGTAATCTGAAGCCCTAAAGAGAAGTGTTACCTGTATAATCCTGGACAAAAGAACCAAAGACTACACAGTCTTTGCAAATGGCCAGTACAAAATCTGACCCAATCCCATCTTTTATATTTCTACACTAAAAGATTATATTTGCAAATAAATAGCACTTTTATTTCTGAGAGATCTTTTCTCAGACAAGTAAATTGGATTCATTGTCTACAATTCCTCCCTCAACATCCATGGAGTATGGAGGCAACTAGAAACAAACTCACACCAGAAAGTGTGAATGTCCTCTAATCCTAGTTCTTCATTTTCTTTTCTTTTTTTTTATTAAAGCTTTTATTTACAAAGAATATGCATAGGTAATCCTTCCAATATTGACCCTTGCATAACCTTTTGTTGAAAATTTTCTCCTCACAATGATATTGTATGAGGATGTATTCTGATGGAAGTGGACTTCTTTGACAAAGAGACCTAATTGAGTTTCAATTGATAAATGATGGACAGAAGCAGCTACACCCAAAGAAAGAACACTGGGAAACGAATGTGAACTATCTGCATCTTTGTTTTTCTTCCCGGGTTATTTTTACCTTCTGAATCCAATTCTCCCTGTGCAACAAGAGAACTGTTCAGTTCTGCAAACATATATTGTATCTAGGATACACTGCAACATATCCATACTGCTTGCCATCTAGGGGAGGGGGTGGAGAGAGGGAGGGGAAAAATCGGAACAGGAACGAGTGCAAGGGATAATGTTGTAAAAAAAAATTACCCTGGCATGGATTCTGTCAATATAAAGTTATTATTAAATAAAATAAAATAAAATATTAAAAAAAAAAAGAAAGAAAATTTTCTCCTCCTTCCCCTCACCTTCTCCCCTAGCTGGCAGGTAATCCAATACATGTTAAATATGCTTAAATATATGTTAAATCCAATATATGCATACATATTTATACAATTATCTTGTTGCACAGGAAAAATTAGATCAAGATGGAAGAAAAGGAAAAACTGAGAAAGAAAACAAAATGGAAGCAAATAAAAACAGAGATAGTAAGAATGCTATGTTGTGTTCCACATTCTGTTCCCATGGTTCTCTCTCTCTCTCTCTGGGTGTAGTTGGCTCTCTTCATCACTGCATGAGGGGAACTGGTTTGAACCATCTCATTGTTGAAGAGAGCTATATCCATCAGAACTGATCGTCATATAGTCTTCTTGTTGCCATGTATAATGATCTCCTGGTTCTGCTCATTTCACTTTGCATCACTTCATGTAGGTCTCTCTAAGCCTCTCTGAAATCATCCTGCTGGTCATTTCTTACAAAACATTAGTAATCCATAGCATTCATATACCATAATTTATTCAGCCTTTCTCCAATTGATGGCCATCCACTCAGTTTCCAGTTTCTTGCCACTACAAAGAGGGCTGCCACAAACATTTTGGCATATGTGGGTCCCTTTCTCTCCTTTAAGATCTCTTTGGGATATAATCCCAGTAGAAACAGTACTGGATCAAAGGGTATATACAGTTTGATAACTCTTTGAGTATAGTTCCAAACTGCTCTCCAGAACAGTTGGATTCGTTCACAATTCCACCAACAATATATCAGTGTCCCAGTTTTCCCACATATCCTCCAACATTTATCATTATATTTTCCTGTCATTTTAGCCAATCTGACAGGTATATAGTGGTATCCCAAAGTTGTCTTAATTTTCATTTTTCTGATCAATAATGATTTGGAGCACCTTTTCATATGATTACAAATAGTTTCAATTTCTTCATCTGAAAATTGTCTGCTTGTTTTCGTTGACAATATATCAATTGGAGAATGGCTTGAACTATTATAAATTTGAGTCAATTTTTTAAATAACTTTTTATTGATAGAACGCATGCCAGGGTAATTTTTTACAGCATTATCCCTTGCATTCACTTCTGTTCCGATTTTTCCCCTCCCTCCCTCCACCCCTTCCCCCAGATGGCAAGCAGTCCTTTACATGTTGCATGGGTTGCAGTATATCCTAGATACAATATATGTGTGCAGAACCGAACAGTTTTCTTGTTGCACAGGGAGAATTGAATTCAGAAGGTATAAATAACCTGGGAAGAAAAACAAAAAATGCAAGCAGTTTATATTCATTTCCCAGTGTTCTTTCTCTGGGTGTAGCCGGGCTGGGAAAGTGCCTTTCAAAGAACCTCAGCTATGTGAGATAAAGACTGCCCTGGGGCTAGACACTTAGCAGTGAGAGTTTCACTGCCCCAAGCCAAACCCTGCCCTGGGGCTGTGGGTATTAGCAGCTGAGCAGTGAATGGATTTGCAGGGACCGGAAGTGTCTGCCCGGGAAGCATAGTCAGCTGGGGAGGTTCTATTGGCCCAGCCTGAACCCCCCACTCTGCCGATTAGAGGCTGCCCAGGCTGTGCCCCACTGCCGTGCAGATTAGTAACTGTCCCCGCAAAAGCCCCGAACTGTGGGATGTGGCCGCAGGGCTGCGGTAAAGTCTGCCTGAGTCACTTCCGGGTTTGAGGGGTTACAGCCAGATCTCATTAGGTTCTGGCGTTTTTTTTAGAGGACCCTCTGTTTTAGGCTTTAACTTCTCTGCCAGCTTACTGTTTTGTAATCAAGGCAGAGTAGTTAGCCTATAGCAGAGTGGCTCCTATAACTTCTCTAGCCACAGAGATCACTCCCGCCCCTGGTCTGCTCAGGACGCTAGCCTCTCGCTGCCTGTGCTAGTCTGTTCCTGGCCCCTCAGGACAAACCTTTCCTGGCGAGCTTCCGGATCGGCTGGTAAGTTGTAGTGCTTCTTATCTTCATGAATTTAAGCAGTGAAGAGTTATTTTTGAGGCTGGATTAAATAGTTGGTTATGAGGGTAATGAGAGGAGCTTAGAGAGTCGTGTGTGCCTGCTCCGCCATCTTGGCTCCGTCAATTTTCTACATATGTTAGAAATGAGGCCTTTATCAGATCCTTTGGATGCAAAAATGTTTTTTCCAGTTTATTGCTTCCCTTCTAATCTTGTCTGCATTAGTTTTGTTTGTACAAAAACCTTTTAACTTAATATAGTCAAAATGATCTATTTTATGATCAATAATGATCTCTAGTTCTTGTTTGGTCACAAATGCCTTCCTCCTCCACAGGTCTGAGAGGTAAACTATCCTATATTCTTCTAATTTATTTATAGTATCATTCTTTATGTCTAGATCATGAACCCATTTTGACGTTATCTTAGTATATGATGTTAGATCTAGGTCTGTGTCTATTTTCTGTCATGCTAGTTTCCAATTTTCTCAGCAGTTTTTGTCAAATAGTGAATTCTTATCCCACAAGGTGGGGTCTTTGGGTTTCTTGAATACTAGATTGTTATAGTCATTGGCTATTTTGTTCTGTGAACCTAACCTATTCCACTGATCAACTATTTCTTAGCCAATACCAAATAGTTTTGATGACCAGGGCTTTATAATATAGTTTTAGATCTGGCACAGCTAGGCCACTTTTATTTGCTTTTCTCTTCATTAATTCCTTTGAAATTCTTGATCTTTTGTTCTTCCAGATGAATTTTGTTGTTATTTTTTCTAGGTCAGTAAAATGGTTTCTTGAGAGTTTGATTGGTATAGCACTAAATAAATAGATTAATTTAGGAAGTATTGCCATCTTTATTATATTCACTTGACCTATCCACCAACACTTAACATTCTTTTCAATTGCTTAAATCTGACTTTATTTATGTGGAAAGTGTTCTGTAGTTTTGCTCATATAGTTACTGACTTTCTCTTGGTGGATAAATCCCCAAATATATTATATTATCAAAAGCTATTTTAAATGGAATTTCTCTTTGTATCTCTTGCTGTTGGATTTTGTTAGTGATGTATAAGAATGTTGGTGATTTATGTGGATTTATTTTGTATCCTGCAAATTTGCTAAAGTTGTAGATTATTTATGGCTTTTTAGTTGATTCTCTGGGGTTCTCTAAGTATGCAAAGAATGATAATTTGGTTTCCTCATTACCTACGCTAATTCCTTTAATCTCTTTTTCTTTTCTTGTTGCTAAGGCTAGCATTTCTAATACAATATTGAATAGCAATGGTGATAGTAAGCAAGCTTGTTCCACCCCTGATCTTTTTGGGAATGATTCTAATTTATCCTCATTACATATGATGCTTGCTGATGATTTTAAATAGATGCTACTGACTATTTTAAGGAAAAGTCCATATATTCCTATACTAGCTTTTCATTTTCAAAGAAGAATATTGAGACTTGGGAAATGACTGGTTCAATGAGTAAAGCCTTGATGCTCCTGTGTTGGAAACTAGAGACTAAGTACTCTTTTAGTAAAGCTGTGCTTATGGTATACCTATCTAGAGTAAGTAAAGCATCCTCTCATGTGGAGTCAATTGTAAGGATTATCCAAAATACACATGCATATACACACATATGAATGCATATGTGTGTATATATGTGTACGCACACATATGTGCATATATTTCTATGTATGTAAATATCTAGCTATAATTTTACAAACATTACATATATGTTATATATTTTACATCTGATATACATCTCATAATTATACATATACATAGCTGATATGTCATTATCAGTGGTAATGACCACTGATACTTGCACATACACATCATATGTCTACATATATATGCAGATATATGTATATGTATGTATAAATGGAGTGGCAAATGTTAATGAGAGGGGGAGTAAATTTTCCTTCCTAATTATGTTTTTCTTAGCTAAAATGGACTATTTTCCTTGACCAGAATCTGGGAGAAGATCACCATAGAGCTCATATAATGCCAGGCTAAAATGAAATGTTGGCTTTGCATAGTCCCCAAGGAAATTTTTAGAGTTGGCTATCTTTTCCTATAAAAGGAATTTCTGCAGTTCCATTCTGGAGTTGAGCTTATACCCAGCTGATAGAACCTGCTCATAATCCCAAACCCTATATTAGGATACTACATCCCTTGAATATATATATTTTTTAATTGTTCCCATGAGCTTTGCATATATTCTGTTCAAATGAAATGTGTACAAATGCATACCTTTAGGTATAAGTCTGTAGGAGTTCATCACAGAATCCTAAATATCAGAGGCTGAAAAATTCTTAGAGACTGACAAGCCCAAACTCTATCATATTACAATGAATCAATAAGTATTTATTAAGTGTTTTCCAGGCACTGAAGTAAGAACAGGGTTTAGAGAAAAGTAAAAACAATCTCTGCCTTCAAGAAGTTCACTTTCTAATGATGGAGACAATATGGAAGATTGCTTACCCAGGTTCACATATGAAATTAATGGCCTGGCTAGGAGTTTTTTATCTGCCAAGTTGAGCCAAAATCATACTCTGAGGTTTTCCTGTGGCAAATGAGAAGTCTGTGAGGTTTCTGTTCTCAAGCCTAGCGACCATGATTTTCTAGGAACATGAAACGGAACTTGGGATAAGGAACAGGGAAAATAGAAAGGAAGAAAAGATAGAAGAAGCTTAGAATTATGAGGAGAATCTAATCCTCTACTTATTTTTCTTTTTTTAGGGATAACAGTGACTCCCAATCTATGTAAGAATTTAAAAACAAGAAGAAAAAATGAAGGAATAATAAGGCTGGGGACAGCACCTGTATCTTCTCTGTAATTTATAGCCTTAGAAAGTCACCTAGAACACTAAAGAGTAAATGAATTATTCTAGATCTCACTGCCAATGTGTGTCAAATGTGAGACTTCAACCCAATCTTAAGATCCATCACCAGCAACAATAGCACAACCACTACCATTTAAATCATATTTTATGCTTTGTGAAACATTTATCCTATTTGATCATCTATTCCTAGCCCCTGTTTTTTAAATAAGCTCATACCCAAACAATGATGCAGAGGAATAAAGAAAATTTATTATATAGCTCTTCATTCACATTCTGGCATACTCCTGATAGCCAGAGAAAGGAAGAAAGGTCTCCAGAACAGTGGAGTCTCACTAGTGAATTTATGAAGCAGCATAGACAAGAATTGCACAAAATGGACAGGGAAATAATAGGTTATAGTTATCCTATATAGGTGATATTATATAGATTGATTTATCCTATATAGGTTCTATCTCATACATTTGCAAATTGAATGTTGACAGCCTTATTTGTCTTACTGTCTAACCTCTCTTAGCTAACTCCTTCTTATCATTGTATTCCTTGGATGGCTAATGTTTATCCCCAGTTTCAGTGGCAGTCCACTTACCCTTTTTCCAAGTTCCCTTTTATAGACTAAGTTATAACCTAAAAAACAGGATATTTCTTTCTACAAATTTTACTGTAGAAGGTGGATTCTGGAGTTTCTCCAGATGGTTATCTTTTGCTGCACTTGTTCAAGGCTCAGACCCAATCTATTGTGCTCTCCTCCTCTCTCTCCTTAGCCCCCAACACTGTTTCTCTCCTTCTCCAGACTCTGCCTCTCAGGAAAAGGAGATAGGAAGATAGATGTCATTAAGCCATACATGTCATCAAACCAGTCGTTAGCTGGGGTCAGATGAATAGAAAGAAAGGAGAAAGAGAAAGGATGATGCTAGGTTTATAAGCTTATATGAAACACGTATGAGCTAAAATTATTAGTGTGCCTTGAGGCTATATTTCTGAATTTTTTTTTTTTTGGTCACTACAAAACTCAAATAATTCCTTATTTCAACATAGTTCCTATTTTCAAAAAGCTCTATGTATTTTATTTTCCAATTTAATGAATCCCTATAAACATGATTCCTGAGTAATTACTATGATCTCCATTTTAGTTTGAGAGAAAACACAGAGAAATTCAGTTATTTTCTGAAGGCCGCGCAACAAGAAAGTCTCTCTGACTTTCATGAGAATGAAACCTAGTTTTTAGCTCTCAATTGGATGGTCCTGGAAAAAAAAAAAAAAAAAACTAGTACTTTTTAATAGTAGTTTTTATAGTAGTTTACCCAAGTAAAAGAGTATTTCCTCACTAAGATCCTCCAGAACAACAAAGAGTCAGAAAGAACATAAGACTTGTAGTTCCTAGCCTAGCTCAGAGATTTGGCAAGTGGTACAAACTGGGAGTAGACTTTAGAGTGCATGGATTCAAATCTTGCTTCTGCTGCTTGCTAACAGTATGGCTTTGACCAAGTGAAGTTCACTTGTTTGATTTTCAATTTCCTCTTCTGAAAAATTAGAAAATTGTATTTTATGATCTTTGAAGTCCCTTCCAGGTCTAAATCCTATGTTTATTTGTCCTTTCTTAAACTATATATAGTACTTTTATATAGACACTTCACTATTTCCTGTATCTCTGCTAGCTCTCTCTTAAGGCAGTGTGAATTTTTTTATATGAGAATATTTTTATATGGTGAGTCTGGTTTGCTGATAGAAATAGAAATAGAGGAAAAATTAGTACAAAAATGGTTCATACTAGCAAATGAATTCTTTTTTCTTTTTTTTTATTATAGCTTTTTATTTACAAGATATATGCATGGGTAATTTTTCAGCATTGATCTTGCAAAATCTTCTGTTCCAATTTTTCCCCTTCTTCCCCCCACCCTTTCCCCCAGATGGCAGGTAGGCCAATACATGTTAAATATGTTAAAATATATGTTAAATACAATATATGTATACATATCCATAGAGTTATTTTAGCAAATGAATTCTTTTTGAGGATATTATCCTAGTTGCTTTGAACCTAGAATAGAGCACAGACTTCTGGGTGAGATCTATAGTCACTCAAAATAGTTTGAGGTAACTAATAAGGAAAAACTAAGTAGATGAAAAATATTCATCATTCAAACTATGATATGCAGTTAGATAGGCAATTTACTGAGTTTCTGACTCATCCATCCATCCATATATATGCATATATTTTATATGTGTGTAAAATATATGCATATATATATATAAAATATATGCATACATATGGATTCTCTTTAACTACATATTATATAGTGTGAAGAGTAAACATTCTTCAACCACTAGGATTCACATATATATGCATATATACATACACACTCATACATACACACATATAAAATTTAGGGAACTAGATTTTTGGTTCCATTGGTAAAAAGGAGCCCTTATTGAGGAACTTCCTCTATCAATTCAGAACTTTATCTTCTCTGTAACTCATATTCATAGCTATTTGAGAGGTAAAGTAATTTACCCGAGGTGACAAGGTATGAACTCAAATCTTCACTGACTAGAAGGCTAGTTCTCTAACCACCAATGCTGAAATTAGTCTCCCTTCAAAACAATGAAAAGTATATGATGGATTTGAGGACCACAAAGTCTTACAAATAACAAATTATGAGGAAGTTGGAATCAAGCATGTCATCAAAGACATATAAACAAAAACAAAATAGTTATGAGATGAGAGAAAGAAAGAAATTATTGGAGAGTGAATAAATAAATTGATGAATGTGCTTCACTGATATCCTCTTGATGTCAAAAGAAAGCATGAAACCCTCCAAAAGAACTATTGAATGAGTCCCTTGCAGCAAATCTAAAGGAGAATATGGACAAAAGTCCCACATTGGCAAAAATTGTAAATAGGTTGCAATATACATCACTGAAGGAAATACCCACATCAACAAGCTATTATATGAACAAATCTAAGAACCAACCCCAGAGAAGAGATGGCAAATGATAAGTACATTGTCATGTGTGTTAGCGACTGGTTGCACCAATTTACCTGGTAACATATAAAAATATGTTGATTACTATATGTGTATATGTATTACATATATATGTGTATATATATTCCATATAAGTATACACCCATATGTATGTATGTATAAAATAGCTAGGTTTACTTCATCACCCTGCATTTCCTGTGGCAATGTCCCTCTCCCCCTCACAGATTCACAAAGACCAGAGGCCTTTGTGGGGTATTGATTGGGGTGATAATAATTTTCAAAAAGGACAGCCACTCAGAGAAATGAAAAGAATAAGCATAACTATTACATCACAATGTACATATGACCTTTAGCAGAAGCAACTTTAGTTTTTCCCCCTTCAAATTCCAGGTTGTCTTAAGTAATAGAAACAAAAAAGGACTGCAGGTTTGAGATAGCCTCTGGGCATCAGACCTAAACAGAGTCACCTTAGGTCATTCTACTGTCTAAGGCTGGGTCATATACAAAAGACACGCTGCTTTGAGAGAGAGAGACCTGAGATGCAGGAGATAGTAGAGATGTTAGAAGCAAACAAGAAAACCAGATGACAGCATGTGGTTTGTCCTTGAAAAATTGTAAATAGAATGAGGATTCTATGCAATCCCAGGACCATTTACCTACCTGATTATCCCAGACATAAAAAATGGTCACACTAGAGGATAGAGGATGAGAGCTTTCATCCCACTATGAGTTGCTTTCTACTCTTCACTCCCTTGAAACTATATAGTCAAGCAAAGCTTGGCAAAAATCCTCTGGATATGCTTGCCTGTGTGATGACAGCAGGAACCAGTGCACAAAAGAGAAGGGGGAAAGCTCTGTATTTCTCACCACTCTATATAGCCTTATAGCCTTTCTTTGATAACTTTGTTTTCCAGGATTGTTTGGATAGCTCCTTCTCAAAAAAGGTTTGGTTGAGTGAGAAATGGAATTATTTAGAGGGGACTTTACTTTTTAAAGATTAAAGTATAGGAAAAGGTTAATTTTTTTTCATATAATTTTGATGACCAGGAGTGTTCTTGGAGGAAAGGGGAGCCTTTGTCTTATCTAGTGTTGATTTTAAGTCCCTGTGAAGGTGTCTTTAACCATTCCCCATGGAACAACAACAAAGTACCTATTTTCCAAGAAGGAGGAGGAGAAGATGGTGGAGAAAGAGAAAGTGCAGGATGAGAAGAAGGGAAGAGGGAGGTAGAAAAGGAGAGGGAGGGAAAGAAAAGGGGAGAAGGAGGGGAAGGGAAGGAGGAAGAAAAGAGGGAGTGGAGGAAAAAGAAGGGAGGAGGATGGCAGGGGATGATAACAAGAGGGGAGAAAAGAAACTGAGAGAAATGAAAACATTTTCTTTTAAAAGAAGAAAAAACTTTGACCCTGCTGAGCTAAGCCAAATTTGAGTTTATCCTTCAATTATGTTTTATGCCTATAAAGAAAGAGAATACATATACATGTAAAAAAAGTACCTGGACCTAGAGTCAAGAGACTTGTTATTTATTTATTTTGTTCTAATGGACAAGTCAATTTACCCATTCTGAGTCTCAATTTCAGTATCCAACAAATAGAGAACTTAATATTTATACCACACTATCCCTTTGATATCATGTGGTGTGTGTGTGTGTGTGTGTGTGTGTGTGTGTGTGTGTGTGTGTATGTGTGTGTGTGTGCTTGTGGAGAGAGAGAGAGAGAGAGACAGAGACAGAGAGAGAGAGAGAGAGAGAGAGAATCTACAAACTTTAGTCTACCAAAGTAAAAGAGTATTTCCTCACTAATATCCTCCAGAACAACAAAGAGTCAGAAAGAACATAAGACTTGTAGTTCCTAGCCTAGCTCAGAGACTTGGCACAAACTGGGAGTAGGCTTTAGAGTGCATGAATTCAAATCTTGCCTCTGCTACTTGCTACCAGTATGACTTTGACCTAGTGAAGTTCACTTGTTTGATTTTCAGTTTCCTCTTCTGAAAAATTAGAAAATTGTATTTTATGATCTTTGAAATCCCTTCCAGGTCTAAATCCTATGTTCATTTGTCCTTTCTTAAACTACATGGAGCAATGGAAAGAATGCTGGACTAAACAAAAGGAGATTTTTATTCTTGTTCTTATCTTTATAACCTTAAACAAATTCCTTCCCTTTTCCCTCATTTATGAAAGAAACAAGTTAAACTAGAAATTTTCTATAGTTCATTTGAGCTCTAAGATTATATGATAACCCTTGTATCAAACATTTCCTCTTAATTTAAAGGGCCCATCTACATCTACTTCTAAACTTCTCTAGATTGTTTTAGTGAAATCTAGGAGTGTTAGTATGTGACACTCCAAGGTGGAAGTAGAGTTTTTCTTTAAAGCAAAACTCCTTAAGCTGTAAATTGTGACCCCATTTAGAGTCATGTAACTGAATGTGGGGTGTCATGAAAAACTTGGCAACAGTAAAAGGTATAACTATTCTTCCAAGATTTTAATTCTTCATGTAAAAATAAATAAGCACATCCATCCCATTAGAATTCAAATTTGCTTTCATTTTTAATAAGTGGTAAAATTAAATGTATGCTAAATAATTATTTTTAAATAAATTTCTTATGATTTACTATCTGTAAATGTTTGATTTGCATACATATTTTATATGTCTATATACCTCAGGTCACACAAAAATTTTTCAGGCAAAAGTGCAATGTGAATCTCAGGGGGAAATATCATTAACCTTTGAAAAGTTAAAAAAGGTCTCAGAGATATAGTGACAATTGTAGTGCTTGGTAAGAGATGTGTAGAAATTCAACAGGCAAATAAATAGTGTTAAAGAGATTCGGGATACATAGAGTTCATGGCTGAGGTAGTCTGGAAAAGCAAGGTAGAATAAGTTGTGGAGGATCTTAACACTCATGCATAATATGAATTCTGCACCAATTACATAATAGACAGACATGGAAGTTGTTTGAGCAGAGTGATATATGCATCTTTTCATAAGGGAAATTTGTATAGCAGTATGAAGGATAAATGAGTAAGGGAAAGCAAAAATGAATCATCATTGACTCTTAGAATTAAATTCTACTTGGTTATGATAAGTAAAATTTATTTGGTATATTCCTCTTTCCTCTTGGCTAATATTTTACTAAATTTTTACATCTATATTAATTACTGAGATTAGTTTACACTTTTCTTTTCCAATGCTATCTCCACCTGCTTTAAAATCCAGACTATTTGTTTGATAAAACAAACTGGATATCATGTTATCTACTTCCATATTTAGAAATAATCAGTATAATAATGTGTTGTAAACTGAAAAAAAATTATCCATTAAGTCATTTAGCTTAAATGGTTTATGGGAGGGACTGTTAATTAATGACTTGCTTTATTTCTGCTTCTGAAACTTACCTATTCCTTATTGTATCCATTTTTGTAATTTTATTTTTAATATCTATTCATTTAACCATGTCTCTAATTTATCACCAAAGAACTATGTTGCAAATATTCAATTTATCTGTAACTTTATTTTTAATAAAACACAGACTGTCAGATCTGGCAGATCCTAAGAGATCATTTAATCCAATCTTCTCTTTATACAGATGGATAAACTAAAATAAATTAATTTGTTAAAAGCCATATAGCAGAGTGTTTTGGAAGCATATCCAAGCTGGGAGATACATAGCTTCTCTCATGCTTCACATTACCCTAGCATTGATGAAATATACCCATGACCTTGTAATGAAGAATGACTTTTTGAATAAATACCACCTGGACTAAGCAAAACTGAAGTTGCTGCCACCCACCCTCCTTATAAATCATAAACCTCACACGGAAGCAGATATCTTGATTCTAATAGAAATTCTAACTCATGGGAAGAAAATTTCAGAGCCATACATCACATTCCAAGGATTTGAAACTGATAAGTGCACAGAGATCATGCAAAACAGTTATAACCATATGCATGGTATCTGACAAAGGGAGGAGACGCAATCAAGCAATTTAGCAACCCATCTTTTCATAATGATTAATTATGAGCCATCTCATTTTTGCTGTTCAATTATGTCCAATTTTTTCATTACTTCATGAATCATACCGTCCATGGGATTTTCTTATCCCAATTTTATATTGGAGTGGGTTGCCATTTTCTTCTCCAGTAGATTAAAACAAACAGTGATTAAGTGACTTGCCTAGGATTACACAGCAAGTGTGACCTCAGGTCTTTGAACTCAAGTCTTCCTGACTCTAGATACAGTATTGTAGCTGTCCCATCTGTAATTGCTAAATTCTTTCTATCTCTGTGTATTCTTCAATAAAGCTTATGACAATAATCCAATCATGAGTTGGCTTCTGCTGGGTTATGGGACCCTGCTGAGAGGGAGTACCGAGGCCACCTCGACCTTTGATGCACAATAAGTTTACTTCCACGTTGCAAAAAGGCCCTTATTGAGCAAGGAGCAATGACTTGTGATCATGGGAACAGGTTTCCAAGGGTCACAGCTAGTGCTCATGAGCAGAGATTCCTTGACAAGGCCTCTTGCCTGTGAGTGGGTTGCTAAATTGCTTGATTGGCTCTTCTCCCTTTGTCGGATACCATGCATATGCAAAGCCCACAAACTGCTTCTCTGAATGGGGATTGGGGATTGCCTACTGTTCATGCACTGATCACCCTTGCAAAAATGTATATCAACAAGGCTGTATGGCATAATAAACTGGAGATCTTTTCACACTCTATGAGTCTACCACCTCATTCATCTTGCCTCTGAGAACAAAGGGCTCTATGCTATGAGCACTTAGGCTACAACAACTGGCACTGAGGAACAGGGACAGGAAGCTGTGGAAGTACTGTTACATAGTCAAGACAACCTTTACAGGGAGAACCCGCCATTTCTGGACCAGGCAGAGTGTGGCAGAGATAGTTAAGTAATCTAATAGGGCAAAAAATAAGCACCCTATTTCCTTCAGACAGGGAAATATATGTCAGGACTATATGTAAATGTATAAAAGAGCAAGTGTGCACAGTTCAATTAGGAGACATTAGGAAATTCCTGGACATTGCTTATAAAGTTTCTCCACGGTTACCTAAGGAGGGCTGTTAGAATTGTGATAGATGAATTGTTTATCATAAGTCACCACTTACGATAAGCAATGCTTAGGAGAAATACAAAAAAGCCATTTTACTATGTATAATCTTATTAAGCAAAGTCTGAAATCAGAACCAGAAAAGAAGGTCAGGAATTTACAATTAGAGCACAGAAAGGACCATCTCTTAGCAGTAGATGTCCCTCTCCTGACCCTGAGAAAGATGATTTTGAATGACCTCCCCACCACTACCTTCAGTCCCGCCTTATTTTTGTGTGTATCCAGACTTACAGCCTTTCAAAGGCTCTCCTAATGTAAAAAACAAAATAACAACTGAAGAAAAGCAGGATCAGAAATATAAAACAAAGACCACAATGGCATTTAGTGGACAAAAAACTGGTAATCAGTTATATTCTTTATCTTCACTTCAAAAAGTTTTGCAGCTGTTCATGGAACCTATTCAAAAATTGACCATATATTAGGACATAAAAACCTCAAAATTAAATGCAAGAAGGCATAAATAGTAAATGCTTTCTTTTCAGATCATGATGCAATAAAAATTACATTCAACCAAAAGTTAGGGGTAAATAGACCAAAAAGTAATGGGAAATTAAACAATCTCATCTTAAAGAATGATAGGGCAAAACAGCAAATTATAGACACAATGAATAATTTCACTCAAGATAATGACAACAATGAGACATCATACCAAAATTTGTGGGATGCAGCCAAAGCAGTAATAAGAGGAAATTTTATATCCTTAGAGGCTTACTTGAATAAAATAGAGAAAGAAAAGATCAATGCATTGGGCTTGGAACTAAAAAAGCTAGAAAAAGACCAAATTAAAACCCCCCAATGAAATACTAAATTTGAAATTCTAAAATTAAAAGGAGAAATTAATAATATTGAAAGTAAAAAACTATTGAACTTATAAATAAAACTAAGAGTTGGTTATATGAAAAAAACAATAAAATAGATAAGCCTTTGGTAAATCTGATTAGAAAAAGGAGGGAGGAAAATCAAATTAATATTCTTAAAAATGAAAAGGGAGAACTTTCCACCAATGAAGAGGAAATTAGAGAAATAAGGAGTTACTTTACCCTACTTTATGCCAATAAATTTGCTAAACTAAGTTAAATGGATGACTACCTCCAAAAACATAGGCTTCCCAGATTAACAGAGGAGGAAGTAAATTGCTTGAATAGTCCCATTTCAGAAAAAGAAATAGAACAAGCTATTAATCAACTCTCTAAGAAAAAATCCCCAGGATCAGATGGATTTACATGTGAATTCTACCAAACATTTAAAGAACAATTAGGTGCAATGCTATATAAATTATTTGATAAAATAGGGAATGAATGAGCCTATCAAATTCCTTTTATGACACAGACATGGTACTGATACCTAAACCAGGTAGGTTGAAAACAGAGAAAGAAAATTATAGACCAAATAAGATATTATCAAAAAGACTACAGAAAATCATCCCCAGGATAATACACTATGATCAAGTAGGATTTATACCAGGAATGCAGGGCTGGTTCAATATTAGGAAAACTATTAGTATAATTGGCCATATTAATAACCAAATTAACAAAAACAATATGATAATCTCAATAGATGCAGAAAAAGCATTTGATAAAATCCAACATCCATTCCTATTAAAAACACTTGAGAGTATAGGAATAAATGGACTTTTCCTTAAAATAATCAGTAGCATCTATTTAAAACCATCAGTAAGCATCATATGTAATGGGGGGAAAACTGCAACCATTCCCAGTAAGATCAGGAGTAAAACAAGGTTGCCCACTATCACCATTACTATTCAATATTTTATTAGAAATGCTAGCTTTGGCAATAAGAGTTGAGTTGAGAAAGAGATGAAAGGAATTAGAGTAGGCAATGAGGAAACCAAATTATCACTCTTTGCTGATGATATGATGGTATACTTAGAGAACCCCAGAGATTCTACTAAAAAGTTATTAGAAATAATCCACAACTTTAGCAAAGTTGCAGGATGCAAAATAAACCCACATAAATCATCAGCATTCTTACATATCACTAACAAAATCGAACAGAGTTACAAAGAGAAATTCCATGTAAAGTAACTACTGATAGTATAAAATACTTAGAAATCTATTTGCCAAGGGAAAATCAGAAACATTATGAACAAAACTACAAATTAAGTCTGATCTAACCAATTGGAAAAATACTAAATGCTCTTAGATAGGGCAAGCAAATATAATAAAGATGACAATACTAACTAAACTAATCTATTTGTTTAATGCTATACTAATCAGACTCCCAAAAAACTATTTTAATGACTTAGAAAAAAATAACAACAAAGTTCATATGGAAAAACAAAAGATCAAGAATTTCAAGGGAATTAATGAAAAAAAAAAATCAAATGAAGGTGACCTAACTGTACCAGATCTAAAATTATATTATAAAGCAGCAGTTACCAAAACCATTTGGTATTGGCTAAGGAATAGATTAGTTGATCAGTGGAATAGGTTAGGTTCAAAGGACAAAATAGTCAATAATTTTAATAATCTAGTGTTTGACAAACCCAGAGACCCCAGCTTTTGGGATAAGAACTTACTGTTTGACAAAAATTGCTGGGAAAGTTGGAAACTACTATGGCAGAAACTAGGCATCGACCCACACTTAACACCATACACCAAGATAGGTCAAAATGGGTTTATGACCCATATAATGAGATTATAAATAATTTAGAGGAACACAAGATAGTTTACCTCTCAGACCTGTTGGAAGAGGAAGGAATTTATGACCAAAGAAGAACTAGAGATCATTACTGATCACAAAATAGAAAATTTTGGTTATATAAAATTGAAAAGTTTTTATACAAACAAAACTAATGAAGGCAAGAATAGAAGGGAAGCAATAAACTAGGAAAATATTTTTACTGTCAAAGGTTCTGATAAAGGACTCATTTCCAAAATCTATAGAGAATTGACTCTAATAAATGGTCAAAAGATATGAACAGATAATTCTCAGATGAAGAAATTGAAACTATGAAAAGATGCTCCAAGTCATTATTAATCAGAGAAATACAAATTAAGACAACTCTGAGATACCACTACACACCTGTCAGATTGGCTAGAATGACAGGGAAAGATAATGGGGAATGTTGGAGGGGATGTGGGAAAACAGGGACACTAATACATTGTTGGTGGAATTGTGAATACATCCAGCCATTCTGGAGAGCAATTTGGAACGAGGCTCAAAAAGTTATCAAAGTGTGCATACCCTTTGATCCAGCAGTGTTACTACTGGGCTTATATCCCAAAGAGATCTTAAAGAAGGGAAAGGGGCCGGTATGTGCAAGAATATTTGTGGCAACCCACTTTATAGTGGCCAGAAACTGGAAACTGAGTAGATGCCCATCAACTGGAGAATGGCTGAATAAACTGTGGTATATGAATATTATGGAATATTATTGTTCAGTAAGAAATGATCAATAGGATGATTTCAGAAAGGCCTGGAGAGACTTACACAAACTGATGCTGAGTGAAACGAGCAGAGCCAGGAGATCATTATATACTTCAACAAAAATACTATATGATGATCAATTCTGATGGACGTGGCCCTCTTCAGTAATGAGATGAACCAAATCAGTTCCAACGGAGCAGTAATGAACTGAACCAGATACACCCAGCAAAAGAACTCTGGAAGATGACTAAGAACCACTACATTGAATTCCCAATCCCTATATTTTTGCCTGCCTGCATTTTGGATTTCCTTCACAGGCTAATTGTATAATATTTCAGAGTCCAATTCTTTTTGTACAGCAAAATAATGGTTTAGTCATGTTATTATGTATCTAATTTATACTTTATATTTAACATCTACTGGTCATCCCGCCATCTAGGGGAGGGGGGAGGGGGAAGGAGGGGAAAAATTGGAACAAAAGGTTTGGCAATTGGCAATGCTGTAAAATTACCCATACATATAACTTGTGAATAAAAAGCTATTTTAAAAAAGTTTTGCACCTAGCTAGAGATCAAGGAAAAGACATGGAGGGGGTGGGAAGAATTGTATCTTGATATAGAGGAGGATGACCCTTTTAACCCAGAACAGAGAAGGCACAGCCATGAACCACTTCCCTTTAAAGTTCTAATCCAGATCACGGACTCAGTTCATAAATATGGGCTCATAGCATCTTTTCTTATGTTACAACTTGAAACAATGTCACAGGCAATTTTGTGTCCCAATGATTGGAAAGTACTTGCAGGGACAGTGTTGACTCCAGTCCAGGCAGTATTCTGGATGACAAAATTTTTAGAACAGATTTAGTTGACTGCCACTCAAGTTGCTCCAGGAGCAAGTATGAAATTATATTTTGAGCAACTTAGCACCACTGGGGCTCAGACACAGGATATCAAATTCATTTTACTGAATAGACATAGCTCCTAATATTCCAATGTGCCAGAACAGAATGGAGTAGGATTCTTGTAGAAAAGGGTGAAAAGGAAAACTTTACCCAAATAAGACAAAAAATTGGGGAGCCCTTTACTGATTTTGTTGCTCGATTACAGAATGCTATAGCTAAGGCCATAGGAAATGTAAATGGTGTAGATAGGATATTAAAAGCTTTGTTTCGGAAGAATTGTAATGCAGATTGTTGCAGAGCAATGATTGGACTGAGAATAGATTGTACCATAGAAGAAATGATATGACAGAGTAGGTTCACAAGTATATCAAGTTGACTTGTGATTGCTGCTAACAAAGGGTCAAAAGGGAATTGTTATACTTGTGGTAAACCAGGACACTTTAAGAAAGACTGTCATTCCCAAAGAAAGAAAGAAGGTAATGGGGGTCAACCTAATACACCATGTCCAAAATGCAAAACAATGGGACATAGGGCTTCAAAATGCAGGAATCAGGGAAATGGAGTCAGAGGCCTCTAGGAGGCCCCAAAACCAACCTGGGGAATAATAGCTCAAGTAGGGACAGATATAAATCAGGAATAGAGGAACAGGTATGCAGCTTTAGATGCCAAGGGACACTCACAGTAATAAAACTCAGGAGCAATGATTATTACCACCTACCCCCTCATGCTGTTTGTGAAGTGCCCATTTAACAGCATCAAAGAGGAAAACAATTAAAAATTCTTGTTATAAATCCTCCACTATCCTGGTAACATTAGCTATCCTAGTAATACATGTATATGAAGAAGTGCCTATGTCCATAACTATGATTAATACTGACAATATTGAAACATATCTGAACTTACAGTTAAAACAGAAGATAATAATTGTGAATTAGTCCCACAGATGGATCTAAATTCAGAGGCTGTTATACAAACATTTTACAAAGGCTATCACACTCACTCTGCGGATACTGACCCTTACTTTAAATAAACAACAGTTTGAAGGATTAATAGATACTGGAGCTGACAGGAATGTGGTCTCTGCTTCTCATTGGTCTGTTATGGGCCAGAACTGTGACCTTGAAATAAGGATTCTTACAGGGTGCTAACTCAGTGGAATTGATAAAGACAATGGTTGTTTAGCATGGTGCTTAATACTTCTCTAGTTCAATACATGTACCTAAGTACTTAATATAGTTCTACAAGATTCACATCTATGATAAGAAAGCATATAAGCTTGGACAAACTCAGCCAGATGGCGAGGCCAGAGAAGACAGAGGATTGGAGGCAGAGAGATCCATTTCATCTTCATCAGCACCATGGCTGACCTGTCCTCCTGCATTTTCTCCAGTGAAACCAAGACTCCATTAGGCCTCTAAGAAAACTGCCCAGCCCCAGGCAAAGAGATAATAAAGGATTTAGACTTTAACACCTGACTGTTCTCGTGGTGATTACTGAACTGAAACAAAGGCTGCTCCCAAGATTCCCAGGGACCACCAGAAAACCAACCAGAGAATATTACAGTGGTCCCTTTAGTGGCCTATGACTTCAGTTAACAATAGAGTGTCAGGAATAGGAGGCAGTAAGAAGGCTACAGGAACCATTTTTTCCTTTAATAATAGATGGTTTACATATTAACTTATGGGGTAGGGATATATTATATCAATTGGGGATGAAAATTACCACAGATTTTTAGGAGGGGTCATTGCTGCTGCAGCTTCCACTGCTCCAAAAATGACTTGGACTACCAACACACCAGTATGGGTGGAGCAGTGGCCCCTGACCAAATGTTAATGGTATGTTAATAAAGCTACTAGCAAGATAAGGAAATATTACTCTGATGCAGTCATCCTCCATTAATGGAGGTCATTCACAGCCTCAGAATTTGGAGAAAATATTACAAATGATACAGAATTAAAACATTTAGGTTTGATAATATTATCAGAAAAAATTCAAAGATACCCCCTTTTAGTTATTTGGGTTTCACTCTTCAGCCTGGGGGTGTATATCAAAAACCACTTGAATTCCAAACTGATCAGGTACACACATTAAATCAGGTCCAAAAATTGATTGGGGACATTCAATGACTTAGGCCCTAAACTTGTATACCCAGCACTCTGATGTTTCATTTGTATAAAATGCTAGAGGGCAATCCTTGATTAGATTCTAACAGGACATGGAGTTCTGAAGCCCTTCACAACATAAAGCAGATAATACAAATAACAGCAAAAACAAGTACTCAGGAAATACTTCCACAAAAAAAGGTTACATGGCTCTATTATTTTAGCTCCTATATAACCCATAGGAGTTATACACCAAAGCCATGACATTTATGAATGGTTATATATCTCAAAGACAAAAAGGTCACTAGAACCATACTTAGACGTGACAGCTGAAATAGCAACCAAAAATAACTTACCCAGCTAGAATGAGCATCTTTTTCCAGGGAAGAAGATGGGCATTCAACGAAGTAAGCGAATTTCACCTATTTTTGATGAAAAAGCCAGAACTTAACAAAAAGTTTGATCTACAAATATAGAACTCAAGAGAAATCTAAAAAGGTAAAGATTAATCTTGGGAACTATATTTTGGCTATAAAGATGTATAAAGAATACATGTATACCTTGTTCTAGAAACTAGATGTGGAAAGGACATTGTACTAGAAAAAGGGTAAAGTGGGGGTATTACATCTCATGAAGAGGCAAAGGAAACCTATTATATCTGAGAGAAAGAATGGAGGGGGATGAATATAGTGGGTATCTTATTGCCTTCAGAATTGGATTTAAGAGAAAAATTTTAGACATATTCAATTTATGGTGAAACTTCTCCCACCTCATTGAAAAGTGAGAAGGGAAAAGTGAAAAGGGAAGGAATAAGCTAAGCGGAAGGGAATATGGAAACTGAGAGGGAAAGGGGTAAGATAGGGGGAGGAACTCTAAGGCGGGGAGAGGGATAATAAAAAGGGAGGACTGTGAGAAGCAAGTGGTGCTCACAAGCTTAATACTGGGAAGGGGGGTAATGGGGAAAGAAGGGAGAAAAGCATAAACAGGGGTTAACAAGATGGCAAGTAATACAGAATTGGTCATTTTAACCATAAATGTGAACGGGGTAAACTCCCCCATAAAGAGGAAGCGGTTAGCAGAATGAATTAAAAGCCAGAATCCTACAATATGTTGTTTACAGGAAACACACCTGAAGCAGGGAGATACATGCAGGTTAAAGGTAAAAGGTTGGAGCAAAATCTACTATGCTTCAGGTGAAGTCAAAAAAGCAGGGGTAGCCATCCTGATCTCAGATCAAGCTAAAGCAAAAATTGATCTAATTAAAAGAGATAAGGAAGGGCACTATATCTTGCTAAATGGCAGCATGGATAATGAAGTAATATCAATATTAAACATATATGCACCAAGTGGTGTAGCATCTAAATTCTTAAAAGAGAAATTAAGAGAGCTGCAAGAATAAATAGACAGCAAAACTATAATAGTGGAAGATCTCAACCTTGCACTCTCAGAATTAGATAAATCAAACCACAAAATAAATAAGAAAGCAGTCAAAGAGGTAAATAGAATACTAGAAAGTTAGATATGATAGATCTCTGGAGAAAATGTAATAGAGACAGAAAGGAGTACACTTTCTTTTCAGCAGTTCATGGAACCTATACAAAAATTGACCATATATTAGGACATAAAAACCTCAAACTCAAATGCGTAAGGCAGAAATAGTAAATACATCCTTTTCAGACCACGATGCAATGAAAATTACATTCAACAAAAAGCCAGGGGAAAGTACACCAAAAAATAATTGGAAACCCAAAAAATAATTGGAAACTAAATAATCTCATACTAAAGAATGATTGGGTGAAACAGCAAATCATAGACATAAATTAATAACTTCACCCAAGAAAATGATAATAATGAGACATCATACCAAAATGTATGGGATGCAGCCAAAGCGGTAATAAGGGGAAATTTCATATCTCTAGAGGCCTATTTGTATAAAATAGAGAAAGAGAAGGTCAATGAATTGGGCTTGCAACTAAAAATGTTAGAAAAGAAACAAATTAAAAACCCCCAGTCAAACACTAAACTTGAAATTCTAAAAATAAAAGGAGAGATCAATAAAATTGAAAGTAAAAAAAAAAAAACTATTGAATTAATTAATAAAACTAAGAGTTGGTTCTATGAAAAAACCAACAAAATAGACAAACCCTTAGTAAATCTGATTTAAAAAAGGAAAGAGGAAAATAAAATTGTTAGTCTTAAAAATGAAAAAGGAGAACTCGCCACTAGCGAAGAGGAAATTAGAGCAATAATTAGGAATTACTTTGCCCACTTTATGCCAATAAATTCGACAACTTAAATGAAATAGAAGAATACCTCCAAAAATATAGCTTGCCCAAACTAACAGAGGAAGAAGTAAATATCCTAAACAGTCCCATCTCAGAAAGAGAAATAGAACAAACTATCAATCAACTCTCTAAGAAAAAATCCCCAGGACCAGATGGATTTACATGTGAATTCTATCAAACATTTAAAGAACAATTAACTCCAATGCTAAATAAACTATTTGAAAAAATAGGGATTGAAGGAGTCCTACCAAACTCCTTTTATGACACAGACGTGGTACTGATATCTAAACCAGGTAGGCTGAAAACAGAGAAAGAAAATTATAGACCAATCTCCCTAATGAATATTGATGCTAAAATCTTAAATAAAATATTAGCAAAAAGATTACAGATGTTGCAGCTCAAGAAAGGATTTTTTATCCAAAAGATAAAAAGGGGGAATTGCTGAGTTATGGGACCCTGCTAAGAAGTACTGAGGCCACCTCAATTTTGATGCACAATAAGTTTTCTGCCCCATTGCAAAAATACCCTCATTGAGCAAGAAGCAATGATTTGTGATCATTGGAATGTGTGAACGAGGGTCACAACTAGTTGCTCATAAGCAAGGATGCTTTAACAGGGCCTCTCATTTATGAATAAGTTGCTAAGTTGCTGAATTGGCTCTCTTCCCACTGGCAGATACCATGCATATGCAAAGCTCACAAAGCTGCTTCTCTGAATGGTGACTGGGGATGTGCTGTGGTGTTCTCTTCTTTAAAATATAATGGTTCTCTCTGAGCAGGTTTCTTGGGGAGGTTTTCTGGAGGCAGCCTTAGTTTCGGTTTCAAGTAATAATCACCTCAAACACAACCAGCTGATAAAATGCAAACGTTTATTTTCTCCTTCCGAGTCTTGTCTCCTTTCCTGGGGCTGGGCAACTTTCTATAGAGACTTTCAGACCAGCTTTGGTCTCAGTGGGGGAAGTGCAGGAGGATAGCCATCATGGTGGTGTGAGATGAAGTGAATGAATCTGGTTCCACCTCTGAGAGTGGGCTTCTTCTGAACTGACTCACTTCACTAACTCAGCTCCTTTTTATGCTCTTTTAGAGGTGTGAACTCAAAGGTTGACTCCTCCTCTGAGAGAGTGGAATTGTGGGTTTCTGACTTGTGAATCTCATACTGAATACTGACTTGTGAATCTCCCAAAAGTGTGACCGCCAATGAGTACTTAAATACATTAGTGAGCTAGAGAATTTGCTAAGTATCATGCTAAATTAGGCAACTGACATATCACTTTGTAAGGATTCTAACATCCCCCGCTTTCTTTTGATTTAGAACATAAAGTGGTCATGACCTCCCTGACTTCTCAAAGGAGGTGAGAACCCCCCAAAAAAGGTGATCACACCTTCCCTGACTGCTCAAAAAAGAAGTGAAAACACCATAAAAAGAAGATGGTCACACCCTCCCTGACATCTCAGGAAGGGAGATGAAAACACCAAAGGAAATGGGAAATCAAATCAGAATAGCGGGTTTCTGAAGGGGCTCATTTGAAAAAGTTATACATAAATCCATCAATATGGGAGGCATTACACATAATTTACATAAGCACATAGCAATATAACACAGGTTAGTAGTGATGTAACAAATAAGATGAATCAATATACAGAATTATAAATGCCCATAAGTCCTAGAAATAGTCCCAAAGGAATCCATTGTCCATTAGTTCATGTGCCAGGAATCCTATAATTCCTGTAAGCTTTGAAATTCTGCAGTAGTCTCATCAACAATTTTTCATCTCAAGGAATCCAATGATTCCTACTAGTTTTTGTTCATCTTGTGTTAGTGAATCCAATAATTCCTGAAGATTTTAAAGTTCTTTTAATAGTCTCATTGTCAGCCATGCTCTTTCAGTGTCAGATGTTTCTTAAATCTTCTCCTTTGTTTTGAAGTTTTTCTGCTTTTCTGTTTCTCTCTGATGAACAAGGTGAATATGACTTGTTGGCACCCATGTGATTCCTTCTCCACCTGTGGAGATACAAGCAAACCCTCTTCCCTAGGCAGTTAATCTATGTAATTCCCTTCTATTTATCACTTTGGGGATTTCTCCTCATCATCTGGCAATTACATTGGAGCTGTTTGCACTGGACAGTGCCCTGTTGGGTTAAAAAGCCTGAATTCTCCCCAATTGTAATCTCTTCCTATCATATGATTACTTTTAGGCTGATTGATCACATCAGAATCCTGAACTTCTAAAGACTCTCTGGGTGTAACCTCAGCTGCCATCATGCCCCATCTGTCCTTTGATCGATACCTTGGAGCTGGGCCCTGCTTCTCATTTCTCTGAGTCAATCTACATTCAGAGGCACAATGAAAGCCTTGGCTGCATTTTGGACATAGGGTTTTGGGTTTTCTGTCACCCTGTTCTCTTATTCTATCTCTGTACCTATGCTGAGCTCTCAGATGTCCTATCTTTCCACACTGAAGACATTGATGAATTTCTCTAGAAATCCCTTGCCAAGAGGGACCCTGTCTTCCCATGTTCATCATAGTCTGGGCATAATAAGCATTTGTGCCCACTGTGGCACAGCATCTTATGATCTCCTCTAAAGGAGCATCTTTGTGTAGTTCCCATATAATTCTTTTGCAAACCTCATTGGAATTTTCCTTAGCCAAATGTCTAGTCATTATTTCTGTTGCTGCATTATCTCCAATGGTTCTTATTACTTATTATAGTTGTTTGCAAATGTCCCACAAAATCAGCAAAAGATTCATTGGGACATTGCTCTATTTTTGTGAAGGCTTTACATCCATCTTTCTGTCCAGGGAGAGAACTCCAAGCTTTTATTGCAGCCTTAGAAACTTGCTCATGCACTGTTATGGGATAATAAATCTGTTCTGAATTCTCTCCATACTGAACTTCACCAACTAGTTGCTCAAAGTGATTTGTCCAATAACTCCAGTTTGCCTGTTTCGTTGGGCTTAAAGCCTACATAATTCATGATATTCTGAAAGCCACAAGTTTTGTCCAGGTTCTAAACGTGTTCTTACTATGGATTTCCAATCATTTGGGATTAAGATTTTATAAGACAAATTATCTAGTAACATTTTAACATAAGAGTGCAACCCTTTTTTAACTCTTTATTTTTTTCCAAATTAAAAGGAGTATTATCTTCTCCCTTTTTGACCTGAAGAGTCAAGCTTTTCGATCACAGGGTATGCATTTCTAAAATCAGATGTATCTTCTCCTTCATTTTTTGACTTAATTAATGCTTTTTCTAATCTTGTCATAGGCTCCTTAATAGGTGGTTCTGATTGCATTACTGCTTTTCCCTCTCTTCCTTTTCCCTCCACCCATAAAGGGTTATTTGAGGGGTGAGGGTCATGAGATGTGGAATAACCTAATTTCTCCTGCTGTGAAGTATCACACTCAAAATTGTACTTAACTCCATTCTTATCTGATTCTTCCTCCTTTTCACCTAGTTTAGTTGGTACCTCCCCTTTCTGCACTTTCTTCTGTTTTTTCATTCTAACACTTAAATAATTTCTTATAGCCAGTTGTATTAAATTGTATGTATAAAGTATATTTTTGGAAATTGAGTTTGGATGAGAATTGTAGTATTCACCTAGTTGTTCTCCTACTAATTTGGATCCAATTCTTTTTTCCATAGAAAACCAAGGAGATGTGTACTGTACAGTTTTTAAAAGATCAACAATATGCTCCCAGGTTATAATTAAACCTTGATTTTTTATAATTTTGGCAATGGTCTCTAAACATTTTCCTTGAACAGAAACAGAAGTCTGTTTTCTAAACATCTGTCCCATCTTAGCTGAAATTCTACTTTAACTTTTTTAACAAAAATTTCTTTGTTTGTACTCACCCTAATTTCTGGGTTGAGGAGACTTTTCCACTAAATCAGGATCACAGGCTTTTCCTCTGAGATCAGAGTCCTATTAGCCCAACGTTGGGTGCCAAAATGTGGTGTTCTCTTCTTTTTTATAATATGATCATTCTCTCTGGGAGCAGGTTTCTTGGGGAGGTTTTGGCACCAAAATGTGGTGTTCTCTTCTTTAAAATATAATGGTTCTCTCTGAGCAGGTTTCTTGGGGAGGTTTTCTGGAGACAGCCTTAGTTTTGGTTTCGAGTAATAATCACCTCAAATATAGTCAGCTGATAAAATCCAAACATTTATTTTCTCCTTCCAAGTCTTATCTCTTTCCTTGGGCCCAGGTAGCTTTCTTAGAGGCCTGTTTTTCAGTGGAGAAGCAAAGGAGGAGAGCCTGCCACCACGGTGGTGTGAGATGGGATGAATGAATCTGGTTCCGCCTCCAAAAGTGGGCTTCTTCTGAACTATGACTGACTCACTGAAGCTCTTTTTATGCTTGGTGTAAAAGGCTGACTCCTCCTCTGAGAGTAGGATTATGGGATCTGAGAGTGGTATTATGGGTTTCTGATTTGTGAATCTCATATTGAATACTGACTTGTGAATCTCCCAAAAGTGTGAAGTCCAATGAGGACTGAAATATATTAGTGAGCTAGAGAATTTGCTAAATACCATGCTAAATTAGGCAACTGACATCACTTTGTAAGGATTCTAACAATGTGCTGATCACACTTACAAAAATGTATATCAACAAGGCTGTATGTATGCCATAATAAACTGGAGCTCTTTTCACACTCTGAGTCTCCTGCCTCAATCATCTAACTTATGAGATCAAAGAGCTAATATGCTATGAACTCTTAAAAAACGGCTGCAGTAGGCTTCCTTTTATCAATCTGTATGGAATTATTAGAACTAAAGCCCAAAAGCCAAATGTGGAGTAGTTCTCTTGAACTTAGTGCTCTTTCCACTACACCATACCTCCTACATGATTTCTTCAAATTTTCAGACTGCTAATTGTAGCAAATGTATCTCTGTTCCACAGTGTTATCTTCTTCTAAGATAGGACAAGATTAAATCTGTTTACATATGTGAGACCAGTCACCTCTTGGTGTTGCTAAAAGTTGTCAAATCTACATATTCTTAATTACAAAATTTGACCTCCCCACAGTGTGCTGTGACCCTTTATAGCATTGTTTAGCAAATTAAAGCAATGTGTATGGTCCACTGTCTAGGGAATACAGTACTACCTTTCTGCCTTTTCCTGATGTTCAGTCTTTTAAACATACACACACACACACACACACACAATCACAAAACACATTGTTGCAAGAGTACAAGCCTTAGAATCAGACTCATGATTCAAATCCCCATCATCACAATTGATTTCTCTATGCCCTTGAACACTTGTCTCTTACTTCTTAGGACTGTCCCTTTTCATCTATGGCCCTAGAAGGTTGGATGGCAAGGTCTTTAGTGTCCTTTTAACTCAAATGTCCCTGATCCAATTAATAAGTGAATATCATCATTTTAGGTACAAGGAAATGAGTCATACTCACAAAATTAAAGTGAATTGCCCACAGTAGTAGAGTAAGGCCCAGGACACCCAGAACAAGAACCTGGCCTTCTTGGTGCCTAATCTTGAACTCTCTAAAATCACAGAACTGGAAAGATCTTAAGAACTCACCTAGTCTAAACTCATTTTATAGATAAAGAAACTGAGTCTTAGAAAAGATTCATCTCATGATTGATTACACCTCTTAGTAACAAGCCAGGACTTGTTGCCAAGATAATATGTAAATGTTTTCTGGGGTATCGATGAAGCATTTTCAAGGACATCTAAAACAGAAAATCTATAGCTGAAAAGGACCTGAGAATCTGGACAAATTCCTAATTTTATATCAGAAGAAAGTACTTGCCCAGAGCTAGGTCTTCTGCACGCTAAGTGATAAGCAGTAACATGATATACTAAAGACAGTCAAATTAAAGGTCCACAGGTTACAAATGACTTCATATGAAATTAAGATACAATAAAGCAAAACTATGCATCATCCCCATTCACTATCCACCAGAATCTTGAATTTCACTTTCTTAGATGCTAGGTGGTAATAGGTGACCCTACATCATCTTTAAAGGAACCAGGTCTCTGTGCCACTCTTATGCCATCTCTACACTTTCTAGTTCCCCTTTATTTGTTCTATATCTCAGTTAGAATATAAGATCCTTGAGGGCAGGGACTACCTTGATTGTTTATATTTATATCCTCAGAATTTATCACAATGCCTGGCACATAGCAATATTTAATACACATTTTATTTTTTTTCCAATCTGTTATCTTAAATACATTTTTAATAATTATATCCATTTCCATTAAGAGTTGTTATTCCTTATTATTGTTCGGTAAGAAATGACCAGCAGGATGATTTCAGAAAGGTCTGGAGAGACTTACACAAACTGATGCTGAGTGAAATGAGCAAGGCCAGGAGATCATTATATACTTCAACAAAAATACTATGTGATGATCAATTCTGATGGACCTGGCCATCTTCAGCAATGAGATGAACCAAATCAGTTCCAATGGAGCAGTAATGAACTGAACCAGCTACACCCAGCAAAAGAACTCTGAGAAATAACTAAGAACCATTACATTGAATTCCCAATCCCTATATTTTTGCCTGCCTGCATTTTAGATTTCCTTCACAGACTATTTGTACAATATTTCAGAGTCCGATTTTTTTTGTACAGCAAAATAATGGTTTAGTCATGTATACTTATTGTGTATTTAATTTATACTTTAATATATTTAACATATACTGGTCATCCTGCCATCTAGGGGAGGGGGTGGGGGAAGGAGGGAAAAAATTGGAATAAAAAGTTTGGCAATTGTCAATGCTGTAAAATTACCCATGCATATAGCTTGTAAATAAAAAGCTATTTAAAAATAAATAAATTAAGAGTCCTAAAAAAATAAAAGTTGTTATTCCTTTCACCTAGAATGTAGGATGTAATATTTCTTTAAAAGCCCACATATCAGAAATGTTATAGACAGAGCTTCTTATTCACCATTTCTCCTGTATTATGTTAAGAAGCTATAGCTTCCTTCCCCAATAGTGCAGGCAGAGAGGAGAAATGAAGAAACTGCATTTGAACTCAAATCCTGTCATGAATTTCCTGAATATTCTAGACATACAAAGAATAGATAAAGGGGTCAGATATCAAACACCCACCTCTCCTTTCATTTTTCTCTACCCATCATCCCCATCCTCCATTGCCCCTTAACAACCTTCATGGGCTGTTTTACAGATGCTGTAGTCAAGCAGTAATAGATGAGGTGATCTGTCCAAAAATCCACCAGGAAATGTATTTCAGATCCTAATATTTGAGTCTTGTAGCTGCCAAGCACATTTGGATATGGATGATGTGGCTCATTTTAGTACCAGAGACAGGGAATGGGAGCCTGAAGCCCCTTGGCAAACACAAAAAGGGTGAGAGAGAGAGAGAGAGTGAATGGGCATATTGCCAAGTTATAAATCAACTGGCCTGCTTGTGCCAAGTTTCTCTGAAACTAAGATGCTTTTATAAAAATGATTTTTGTCCTCAGAATCTACAGCATGTGCTATGCACACAGTGGCAGGCATATCAAATGGAAATTAGAAGTAAGAAACTGAGTTTGTTCTATTTTTTTTTTCTTGAAATTGGTCCTGTCTACTTTCCTAACCCTTCCATTTTGTCTCTGTTTCCTTTAATGAAGATCTAGGTCGGGGGGAAAGGACTTGTCCCAGAGTTAACATAACAACCTTATCTCTGCATCTCTGGAATCACTTGTGTGCTAGTTTTACCACCTCCATCTCGAAATCAGACTCTATTCACTTCTCATATGAACTGTTTTAATAGCTTCTAAAATGATCTTCCCAAATCCTAAATCCCACTCACAAATCCATCTGTTATACCATTACAAATATTATTTCCCTAATGTATGAAACTGGCTTAATAAAAATCTCACTTTCAAATAAAAAAAAAATAGCTTCCTATCACTTACATGATAAAGGCATTCAAAATCTTGCATATTATGGCTCTAAACAACCTTTCCAGTTTTATTTCACTTTACTCGTCTTTGGATAGAAGATAATTCCATCCAAATTTTACTATCATCAATAACAGAACTTACAGAAATCATATGATTATCTCAATAAATTCAGAAAAAAGCATTTGGCATAATATTACCATTCCTAGTTAAAAGACTAGGGCATGGGGATAAATGGAATTTTCCTTTAAGTGATAAGTAACATTGGGGCAGGTAGGTGGCACAGTAGATAGAGGATCAGCCCTGAAGTCAGGAGGACCTGAGCTCAAATCTGGTCTCAGACACTTAGCACTTCCTAGCTGTGTGACCCTGGGCAAGTCACTTGACCCCAATTGCCTCAGCAAAAATAATTAAATAGAATAAAATAAAAATAAATGATAAGTATCATTTATCTAAAACCATCAGTCAGAATGATATGCAATGGGGATAAATCAGAAGCATTCTCAATAAGATCAGGGGTGAAAAAAGGTTGCCCATTATCACCACCATTATTCAATCTCAGAAAAAGATATTAAAGGAATCAAAGTAGATAATGAGGAAACAAAAATATTACTCTTTGCAGATGATATGATGATATATTTAGAGAATCCTAGAGAATTAACTAAAAATTACCAGAGATAATGAACAACTTTAGCAAAGTTGCAGGATATAAAATAATAATTATCCACATTTCTATATGCTATCAACAAAGCCCAGCATCAAGAGATAGAAAGAGAAATCCCATTTAAAATAATTGTAGACAAAATAAAATACTTGGGAGTCTACCAGATGTACAAATCCAGGAAATATATGAACACAATTACAAAACACTTCACTCAAAATAAAGTCAGATCTAAACAATTTGAAGAATATCAATTGCTCATGGGTAGACCAAGCTAACATAATAAAACTGATAATTCTACCTAAACTAATCTACTTATTCACAGCTGTACCAAACAAATCTCCAAGGAATAATTTTCTAGAGCTAGGGAAAACATTAACAAAATTCATATTGAAGAACAAAATCAACATAATTAATGTACCAGACCTAAAACTCTATTAGGAAACAGAATTCATCAAAAACATATGGTACTGGCTAAGAAATAGAGTGGTCTATCTAAATCTAAAAGTATATTATAAATTATAAGTACCAAAACCATTGTTACTGGTTAAGAAATAGAGTAGTGGATCAGCAGAATAGGTTAGGTACCCAAGATGCAATAGTCAATGACTATAGTAATCTAGTTGTTGATAAACCTCAAGACTCCAGCTTCTTGGATAAGAACTTATTATTTGACAAAAATTGCTGGGAAAATTGGAAAATAGTATGGCAGATATTACGCTTTGACCAATATCTAAATAGCTATACCAAGATAAAATTGAATGGGTTCATGATTTATACAAAAAAAAAGTGATATTAAAAGCAAAGAGAGAAAGAGATAGTCTACCTGTCAGATCTTTGAAGAAGGGAGAAATTTATGGTCAAAGAATAACTAAAGAACATTATGAAATGAAAAATGAATCATTTTGATTACATTAAATTTAGAAGATTTTCCACAAACAATGGCAACACAAGCCAAGATTAGAAAGGAAGCAAAAGCAGGGGGAAAATTTTACAGCCAGTGTTCCTCATAAAGGGGTCATTTCTAAAATAAATACTGAATTGACTTAAATTTATAAGAACACAAGTCATTCCCCAATTGATAAATGGTCAGAAAATAGGAACAGACAATTTTCAGATGAACAAAGTAATTTCTAGTAATATAAAAAAATGCTTTAAATCATTATTGATTAGAGAAATGTAAATTAAGACAATTCTGAGGTTCCACTTCCTACTTCTTAGATTAACTAAGATGACAGGAAAAGAATAAATGTTGGAAAGGATGTGGGAAAACTGGGACATTAATGCATGGTTTGATGGAGTTGTAAAATTGATTATCCATTCTGGAAAACAATCTGGAACTACCAAAGAGCTACAAAACTATGCATACACTTTGATCCATTCTCACTAAGGGGTCTGTATCCCAAAGAGATCATAAAAGAGGGAAAAGAACCCACATGTGCAAAAATATTTGTAGCACTCCTTTTTGCAGTGGCAAGGTACTGGAAACTGAGAAAATGCCCATCAATTGGAGAATGGCCGAATAAATTATATTATATGAATATAATGGAATATTATTCTGTAAGAAATGATAAGCAGGCTGATTTTAGAAATGCCTGGAAAGACTTAGATTAACTGATGTTGAGTGAACCAAGCAGAACCAAAAGAGCATTGTACATAGTAACAACAAGATTATATGATGACCATCTGTGATGCACTTGGCTCTTCTCTACAATGTGGCAATTCAAGGAAGTTCCAATAGATTTGGGATGGAAAATGCCATCTGTATCCAGAGAAAAAAACTATTGAGACTAAATATTGATCAAAACATAGTATTTTCACTTTTTATGTGTTTGTTTTATTTCTGATGAAATTTTCCTTTTTTGTCTGCTTTTTTTTCTTGTACAAGAAATACATATGAAAAATACGTTCAAAAGAATCACAAATATTTAAATTATGTCAAATTACTTGTCTTGAGTAGAGAAGAGGTGAGAAAGGGAGAAAATTTAGAACACAAAGTCTTTACAAAAATAACTATTGATAACCATCTTTATCTATATTTGCAAAAATAAAATACTATAAATTTTTTTAAATAAAATTAATTATATTTCACCATAAAAACAAACAAACAAATTTGACTGTCTACTGATCTCATCCTGTAATCTCTTGCTAGTGTATGCATTCAGGAATGTACAAGTCTGAGACTGGTGGACAGAGGAGAAAGACTTACATGAACTGATGCTGAATGAAATAACCAGAACCAAGAGAACACTGTGGACAGTTACAGCAACCCTGTGCAGTGATCAACTATGACAGGCTTTGTTCTTCTCAGCAATACAGTGATTCAAGACAATTCCAATAGACTAATAATGGTAAATGAAAGCCACAACCAGAGAAAGAACTATGGAATCTGAATGCAGATCAATGCATACTATTTTCATTTTATTTTTGCTTGTTTTTTTTATCATTTTTTTTCTTTAGTTCTGATTTTTCTTCGATAGCATGACTAGTATGGAAATATGTTTTAAATGACTGTACTATGTATAACCTTTATCAGATTGTTTTCTGTCTTGGGGAAGGGGAAACAAAGGGAAGAAAGGAGAAAAAAATTTGGAATTCAAAATCTTTAAAAATGAATACTTAAAATTTTCTTTACATGTAATTGAAAAAAAAAGTGCTATCAAGTGGAAGGTAAAAGAGGTAAGTGAGAAGAGGAACAATCAATGGAGATGTCAATTCAAGTATACATGCTACAACAACTCACACTCTAGGAACACATCAGGCTATTTCCATTTCTTAACTGTATTCTTAGTCATAGACCTCTTTGAAGCCCAAATTAGGTATCACCTCCCCATGAAATTCCTAGTCCTCCAGAGTATTTTGTTTGAACATTTTTTTGTCCTTATATAATCTACATGAGTAGTATCAAATCCAAACATAACCTGATTCTTGCTGGCAGCATATTGACTGAGAAAATCACAAATTAACTTTATGCTGGACTATAGTTTTAATTTTATGAAGCATTTGCAAGTTACATTTTATTCTGTCTACAGTCAGAATGTTGGTGATATTGGTGATATACCTGTTCTACATTATATTATATTAATCTTTCTACATGTTGTAGATACTTAAGGTCAGGGATTTGAAGGATTTTTCTTAAGCTCCTTGAGATCAGAGAGACTCCATTCCAAAATCATGTCTGAGTAAAGCTTCACCTGGACATATTTAGTCGTAAGAAGAGGATGGCAGCACAGATGACATGAGTTCAAATCCATACTCAGGCATTTGCTAGTTTTATCACTTTGGAGCAAGTTATTTAACTCAGTTTGCTTCCATTTCTTCAACTGTAAAATGGGAATATCATTAGCCACCAGCTCCCAGAGTTGTTGTGAGGATCAAATGAGAGAATAATTTTAAAGTGCTATGTAAATACTAGTAGCTATTATAGTCATTATCATCTATTGTAGGGAGGGAATATGGTGATAGAAAGGACAGTCTGGGTTATTTTTTTTTATTAAAACTTTTTATTTACAAAACATATGCATGGGTAATTTTTCAACATTGACTCCTGCAAAACCTTTTGTTCCAAATTTTTTCCTCCTTCTCCCCATCCCATCCCCTAGCTAGCAGGTAGTCCAATGCATGTTAAATAAGTTAAAATATATGTTAAATCCAATATATGTATACAAATTTATACAATTATCTTGCTGTACAAGAAAAATCAGATGAAGAGAAAAGAAAAACTGAGAAAGAAAAATTTTAAGCAAAGAATGAGAATACTCTGTTGTGGTACACACTCAATTCCCATGGTCCTCTTTCTGGGTATAGATGGCTCTCTTCTTCACTGAACAAGGGGCATTGGTTTGAATCATCTCATTGAAGAGAGCCACATCCTTCAGAATTGATCGTTGCATATTTTTGTTGTTGCCATGTATAATGATTTCCTGGTTCTGCTCATTTCACTTAGCATCAGTTCATGTAAGTCTCTCCAGGCCTGTTGAAATGGTCCTGGTGGTCATTTCTTACAGAAAATGTAATATTCCATAACATTCATATACCATAACATATTCAGCCATTTTCCACTTGAAGGGCATCTACTCAATTTTCAGTTTTTTACCACTACGGCTGCCACAAATATTTTTATACATGTGGGTTCCTTTCCCATGTTTTAAGATCTCTTTGGGATATAGTCCCACTAAAAGCACTGCTGGATCAAAGGATATACACAGTTCGATAACTTTTTGAGCATAGTTCCAAATTGCTCTCTAGAATGGTTGGATCCTTGCACAGTTCAACCAACAATGTATCAGTATCCCAGTTTTCCCACATCCCCTCCAACATACGTCATTATTGTTCCCTGTCATCTTAGCCAATTTGAAAGATGTGCAGTGGTATCTCAGAGTTATCTTAATTTGCATTTCTCTGATCAATAGTTATTTGGAGCACCTTTTCATATGACTACAAATAGTTTTAATTTCTTCATCTGAAAATTGTTTGTTTCCTTTGACAATATATCAATTGGAGAATGGCTTGATTCCTTATAAATTTGAGTCAATTCTCTATATATGAGGCCTTTATCAGATACTTTGGATATAAAAATGTTTTCCCAGTTTATTGCTTTCCTTATTATCTTGTCTGCATTAGTTTTGTTTGTACAAAACCTTTTTAACTGAATATAATAAAAATTATCTATTTTGTAATTAATAATGATCTCTAGTTCTTCTTTGATCCCAAATTCCTTCCTCCTCCACAGATCTGAGAGGTAAACTATTCTATGTTCTTCTATTTGTTTATAATATCATTCTTTATGTCTAGATCCTATGATGTTAGGTGTGGGTCAATTCTTGGTTTCTGCCACACTAGTTTTCAATTTTCCCGGCAGTTTTTGTCAAACACTGAATTCTTAACCCAAAAGCTGGGGTCTTTGGGTTTGTCAAATACTAGATTGCTATAGTCATTGACTGTTTTGTTCTGTGACCCTAATCTGTTCTACTGATCAACTGCTCTATTTCTTAGCCAGTACCAAATGGTTTTGATGACCACTGCTTTATAGTATAGTTTTAGATCTGGTACAGCTAGGCCACTTTCATTTGCTTTTCTTTTTCCATTAATTCCCTTGAAATTCTCGACCTTTTGTTCTTCCAGATGAATTTTGTTGTTATTTTTTCTAGGTCAGTAAAATAGTTTCTTGGGAGTTTGATTGGTATAGCACTAAATAAATAGATTAGTTTAGGTACTATTGTCATTTTTATTATATTTGCTCACTCTATCCTAGAGCACTTGATATTTTTCCAATTGCTTAGATTGGACTTGGTTATTGACATAGTCAATTATGCTAATAGTTATCATAATATTGAACCAACCCTACATTCCTGGTATAAATCCTACTTGGTCATGGTGTATTATTCTGGGGATGATTATTTGTAATCTCTTTGCTAATATTTTATTTAAGGTTTTTACATCTGTATTCACGAGGGAGATTGGTCTATGATTTTCTTTCTCAGTTTTCTTCCTACCTGGTTTAGGTATCAGTACTATGTCTGTGTCATAAAAGGAATTTGGTAGGAGTCCTTTGTTCTCTATTTTTACAAATAGTTTATATACTATTAGAGTTAATTGTTCTTTAAATGTTTCGTAGAATTCACATGTAAATCTATCTGGTCCAGGGAGTTTTTTCTTAGGGAGTTTTCTAAAATGAGACTATTTAACCTCTTCTGTTAATCTGGGCAATCTATATTTTTGTATATATTCCTCCATTTCACTTATTTATTGGTATAAAGTTGGGCAATTAATTCCTTATTATTGTTCTAATTTCTTCTTCATTGGTGGAAAGTTACCTATTTTGTTAGTTTTTCATAAAACCAACTCTCAATTTTATTTATTAATTCAATAGTTTTTTTAATTTCAATTTTATTGAGCTCTCCTTTTGTTTTTAGAATTTCAAATTTGGCATTTGATTGGGGGGGGGAGTAATTTGTTCTTTTTCTAGCTTTTTAAATTATAAGCCTAATTTATTGATCTTCTCTTTCTCTATTTTATGCAAATAAGCATCTAGAGATATATAATTTCTCCTTATTACTGCTTTGGCTGCATCCCACAAATTTTGGCATGTTGTCTCATTATTGTCATTCTCTTGGATGAAATTACTAATTGTGTCTATGATTTGCTGTTTCACCCATTCATTCTTTAGGATGAAATTATTTAGTTTCTAATTACTTTTTGGTCTATTTTCCCGTGGCCTTTTATTGAATTTAATTTTTATTGCATTGTGATCTGAAAAAAATGTATTTACTATTTCTGCCTTTCTGTATTTGACTTTGAGGTATTTATGTCCTAATATATGGTCAATTTTTGTATAGGTTCCATTAACTGCTGTGAAGAAAGTGTACTCCTTTCTTTTTTCTTCATTCAATTTTCTTCAAAGATCTATCTTATCTAACTTTTCTAGTATTCTATTTATCTCTTTTACTTCATTCTTGTTTATTTTGTGGTTTGATTTATCTCATTCTGAGAGTGCAAGGTTGAGATTTCCCACTATTATAGTTTTGCTGTCCCTTTTTTCTTGCAACTCTCTTAACTTCTCTTTTAGGGATTTAGATGCTACACCACTTGTTTAATATTGGATATTGCTTCATTGTCCATGGTACCCTTTAGCAAGATAGAGTATGCTTCCTTATCTCTTCTAATTAGGTCAATTTTTGCTTTTGTTTGATTTGAGATCAGAATGCCTACCCCTGCTTATTTTTACTTCACCTGAAGCATAATAGATTCTGCTCCAGCCTTTTACCTTTAGTCTATATGTATCACTATGCTTTAAATGTGTTTCTTGTAAACAACATATTGTAGGATTCTGGCTTTTGATCCAGTCTGCTATCCACTTATGTTTTATGTGAATTCACCCCATTCACATTTATGGTTAAAACTACTATTTCCTGCCATCTAATTAACCCCAAATTATATTTTTCTCTTTCCTTTTCCCCCTTCCTTACTCCTCATTATTTTACTTATGAGCAGTACTTGCCTCAAGCAGTCCTCCCCCTTTCTTATACCTTTTCCCTACTATTTCTGTTTTCCCTTCTATTTAGCCTACCCCTTCCCTTTTCCCCTTTCCCCTCCAGCTTTTCTATAAGATGAGAGAAGTTTCTCGGTGAAACCAAATATGTCTGAGTAAGATTCACACAATGTTCATCACTCTCCCTTAGTTCCTTCAGTTATGATAGGTTTTCTTTGCTTCTTCCTGAGATGTAATTTCCCTCATTTTACCTTCCTTTTCCCCTTTTTTCTGGTACATTCCCCTTTTTACCTCTAGATTCTTTTTTATATTATAACAGTAAAATCAGATTATATATGTACTCTCTATGTATACCCATAACAGAAATAAAATTCTCAAGAGTTCTTTTCTTTTTGCTTTTTTATGCTTCTCTTAAGTTCTATATTTGGAGGTCAAATTTCTGTTTAGCTCTGGTCTTTTCATCAGAAATAAATTAAAATTACCTTTTTCATTGAATGCCCATCTTCTTCCCTGAAAGAAAATGCTTAGTTTAGCAGAGTAATTTTTTCTTGGCCAAGTTCATTTGGCACATGCCAAGTATAGCTTTATGGATGTAACGTTTTGCTTTTGAAATACAAGTACCTGGAATAGCATCTGGAACATAGTAGATCACTAATAAAGAATTGTTCATTTAAACTAAGCTGAAATGAATTTAATTTAATTTAATTGTACCAAATTAAACTGAAGTGAATTTAATTGAATTAAACTGAATTGAAATGAAGTCTATCAGGGCAAGAAAATGTGATTCTTAGAGACAATTCATTCCATCATATTTTTCTTTCAAGGGACAAAGGGGCTACAGAAACTAAACTAACAAGGAAAGAATGACTTGTCTTGAAGAAATTAAAACTATTAATAGCCATAAGAAAATATGCTCCAAATCATTATTAATCAGAGAAATATAAATTAAGACAACTCTGAGATACCACTACATACCTGTCAGGTTGGCTAGAATGACAGGGAAAGACAATGCGGAATGTTGGAGGGGATGTGGGAAAACAGGGACACTGATACATTGTTGGTGGAATTGTGAACACATCCAGCCATTCTGGAGAGCAATTTGGAACTATGCTCAAAAAAGTTATCAAACTGTGCATACCCTTTGATCCAGCAGTGTTTCTACTGGGCTTATATCCCAAAGAGATACTAAAGAAGGGAAAGGGACCTCCATGTGCCTTTTGTAGTGGCTAGAAGCTGGAAAATGAATGGATGCCCATCAATTAGAGAATGGTTGAGTAAATTGTGGTATATGAATGTTATGGAATATTATTTTTCTGTAAGAAATGACCAGCAGGATGAATACAGAGAGGATTGGCGAGACTTACATGAACTGATACTAAGTGAAATGAGCAGAACCAGGAGATCATTATATACCTCAACAACGATACTGTTTGAGAATGTATTCTGATGGAAGTGGATCTCTTCGATAAAGTTTCAATTGATCAAGGATGGACAGAAGCAGCTACACCCAAAGAAAGAACACTGGGAAATGAATATAAACTGCTTACATTTTTGTTTTTCTTCCCGGGTTATTTATACCTTCTGAATCCAATTCTCCCTGTGCAACAAGAGAACTGTTCAGTTCTGCACACATATATTGTATCTAGTATATACTGTAACCTATTTAACATGTAAAGAACTGCTTGTCATCTGGGGGAGGGGGTGGAGAGAGGGAGGGGAAAAATCGGAACAGAAGTGAGTGCAAGGGATAATGCTGTAAAAAATTACCCTGGCATGGGTTCTGTCAATAAAAAGTTATTTTTAAAAAATGACTTGTCTTCCTATAATTAAGAACAGAAATTACTAGTTTAAAATTATCTCAGAATGCCAAAAGTAATTCTTTCCTCCTCTCTCTCCTTGACCTCAGATACTCTTCCATGGTCCTCTCACCAAATTCATTTTTTTTCTGGAACTTTGACTACTATCTCCATTTGTCTCCCTGTCTTTCTTATTTTATAAAGCCCTATTCCATTTGGTCTTTCTGAGGACATGTGTGGAGGTGATCTTTTTAGAATATGATTATTAGACTGGTAAATCAAAAGAAAATCTGATCAAACAATCTTAACTAAAGCTGAAGAAGAAATTGAGAGAAAGCTTGTGATTCAGTAGAAAGAGATATGACTTTGCAATTATAGTACTGGAGTTGAATTTCAATCCTGCTACTTTGTGACCCTGAAAAGACAATTAACCTCCATAAGACTCTGTTTCCTCATCTATATACAAAGAGGTTGGACCAAATGGTTTCTAAGGGACCTTTCAGCTCAACATCTCTGATCCAATGATCTTAATTAAAATCATGGATACATTGTGGACCCTAATCTGCTGAATGTTATGAAATTTCTCCTAATTCAAGGAATAATCATTATCTTATATGATCATCACAGCAACCTTAGAAATAATAATGTTATTATTATTATCATTTTGCAGATGTGGAAACTAATTGAAATAGAAATTAAGTGACTTGCTTAAAATCACATACTAATCATCTGGGGTTATATTTGAACTCAGCTCTTCCTGACTTTACATTCAGCACCCTATTTATTGCATCATCTAGTTGCCAAAGAATTATGTAATCAAAAATATAAAAAGTTAAGAAATCTTGCCTTAAATGAAAGTTAGGCTTTGAACTTGTAAAACTGCACATGGAACATATTGATATAGTGTGATAGCAAAAGAAAACCAGTTTGTCTTTCATTTAACACAGACATGCAAAGAAAAACACCTACCAACATTCCCCCTGGGTGTCAAAGAGCATTTAGCTTTGAGAAGTAAGTAATGGCATACGTGCATTTTTAGTGCAATTTACATTTATTTCAATGATGCGGGCAATTGTCAGTGTCAAATTCTGTAGTGAAGCAAACATTCCACAAAATAAATAAGCATAAGATTTGAAGGAAGAAAAATTAGAACAAAATAACAAAACACATTTTTTTTCTTTTCCAAGATCTATACATACCAAAGTTTCCTCAACTTAGACACTTGTAGACAAGAGATATCCACTCAATCTCATACAACACTCCACATTACTAATCACTGGAGTGGTAGGAGGTAGTTAATAAGTACCTAGAATTATAACTAGAGTAGTATCAAGATATTTTTCCTAGACAAAATCATGTGAGTGAATTTTTACCAAACTACTAGTCCTTCAACCAGAGCAGGAGAAGCGAAGGACTCCTGGTGATCTGTTTTGGTTAGGAGTAGGTGAGAATGGGTCCACTAGAGCAGAACTTCTTAAACTTTTTCCACTTATGACCCGTTTTCACCTAAGAAATTTTTACATGACACTAGATATATAAGTATAAAAAATAGGTATACAAATTAAACTTTGACAATAAGTCATAATTTCACAACCCCTATATTAAATTACACAATCCCATATGTGGTAATGACCCACAGTTTAAGAAGGTTTGCACTAAACAGATTTTGTTTAGGTATATCATGGAGCACAGATATAAGACAACCTTCACGCAGCCCAAGGAAAGAAAATCCAATAGGGGCCTTGCTTTTTTTCCTAGGGAATTTGTTAATGGTTTATTCAATTTGTTATTTTCAGATGGGGTTATTTAGGGTTTCCATTTCCTGATCATTTAATCTAGGTAATTTATAATTTCATAAGTATAAGTATACTTTTTGCTCAGATTGTCAGATTTATTGGCTTATAATTGGGCAAAATAGTTCCTGATGATGAATTTTTTCTTTGTTGATGGTGATTTTAAACTTTTCAATTTTGATGCTGGGTATTTGATTTTCTTCTTTCTTAATTTTTACCAAATTAATCGATGGATTATCCATCTTTCTTATTGGTCAGTTTTTTTTCATAAAACTAGTTCTTAGATTTATTTATTACTTCAATAGAGTTTTTGCTGCTGTTGTTTTTAGTTTCAATCTTATTAATCTCAGGATTTTGATTTTAAGGATTTCCAATTTGGTGCTCAATTGGAGTGCTCAATTTTAACTTGTTTTTTTTTTTTTTCAAATTTCTTTAGTTGCATTGTTGTGCCACAGTTCCCTTTTATTGTCCTGACTCAGTTTCCCTAATTGTCCTGCCTCAGTTCCCTAACTGTTCTGCCTCAGTTTCTCTAAATTAGTTCTACCTCAGTTTCCCTTAGTTGCACCCCCCCCCAGTTCAGTGTATAACTCAGGGGTTATAAATTGTCAATGTGTAAACTCAGAAATTGGGACTACAGACATTCTGTCTGTAACCAGACACTTTCTTAATTCCCAGTTAGTAAGAATTTAGGATCCTACCCCTAACCTGTCAGAACTGAATTAATGATTCCTGCCTAGAGATTCCTGCTCACCAGATTTTGTACTCCATACCTCCGCCTTTGTTTAGCTATTGTGTATAAATATGTTATTGAGAACTCACATTGGCTGCTGGATGCTGGATTCTTGGAGATAGTCTCATTCAGCCCTGGAACCAAATCATGGATCCATTTGGTCCCAGTATATCTCTCCCTTTTAAATAAATTATTAAAAACTCTCTAATCTCTTATCTTGCCTCAGTTTCTCTGCCATTACAGCATATTCAATTTATTGATCTATTCTTTTCCATTTTGCTAATCTAAAAATTTACAGAAATATTTTTCCCCAAGCACTGCTTTTTCTATATTTTACAGATTTTGATTTGTTGTCTCATTTTCATTCTCTTTAATGAAATTATTTCTGATTTGTTCTTTGACCCACTTATTCTTTAGGATTAAATTATTTAGTTTCCAATTAATTTTTATCTTTCCACTGTTCTTTGTTAAATGTAATTTTTGTTTCATTATGATACAAAAATAACATGTTTAACATTCCTGCCTCTTTACATTTGATTCTGAGATTTTATACTCTATTATGTGGTCTATTTTTGTGTAGGTGTCAGGTACTACTGAACAAAAAGTATATTCCTTTCTGCTCCCATCAGCTCTCTCTAAAGATTCATCATATCTAACTTTTCTAATGTTCTATTTACTTCCTTAGTTTCTTTTTTTATTGGTTAGATCTATCAGGTTCTAAGAGGAAACCACTGAGGTTTCCCACTAATATAGTATTATTGTCTATTTCTGTCTGAAGTTATGACCATTTAACTTCTTGTAATTTACTTAACTTCTTTTAGAATTTGGATGCTATATCACTCAGTTCATATATGTTTAATATTAATATTGCTTTATTGTCTATGGTACCTTTTAGCAAGATGTAATTTCCTCCTTTATCTCATTTAATTAGGTGTATTTTTGTTTTTGTATTGTCTGAGATCAGGATTGCTATCCCTGCTTTTTTTTTTTACTTCAGCTGAAGCATGATAGATCTTGTTCCAGCCCCCTTACCTTTACTTTGGTGTGTCTCTATACTTGAAGTATGTTTCTTATAAACAATATATTGTAGGATTATGTTTTTTTTATTTGTTCTGCTAACCATTTCCATTTTATGGAAGAGTTCATCCCATTCACATTCATGGTTATGTTTACTACCTATGTATTTCCCTCTATTACAGTTTTCTTCCTATTTTTCCTCTTTCTCCTTTCACCCTTTCCCTTCTCACCACTGTTTTGCTTCTATCATCTTCCCTGATCTGCCCTCCCTTTTATCAGTCTCCCTCCTTCCCCTTTACTTATTTTCTTCCCTTCCTACTTATCTGTTAGATAAGATCAATTTTTATATTCAATTGATTGTCTATATTATTTCCTCTTTGAGATAATATTAATGAGATGCTTTTTGCTCACCCTCCTAGATTCTCTTCCTGCTTCTTTATGTGAAATAATTTAAACCAATCCACCTCTCCATTCTGAACTCAATGTACTCATGTTTTCTCATCCCTTAATATTTTTATGCAATTCTCTCAAATTCACCTTATACCTGTATCTCTTTCTGTGAACAGTTCTTCTAAGCTGTACTATTAGTGATACAATTATTAAGAATTTACAGGTATCATTTCCCCATAGAGGGATGTAAATAGTTTAGGTCTATTGAATCCCTTTTTTTTTTTTTTTTCTTTTTCCTTTTTATCTGTTTATGTTTCTCTTAGGCCGTGATATTGGAGGTCAAATTTTTGTTTAGCTCTGATATTCTCCTTATGAAAGCTTGAAATCCTTCTATTTCATTGAATGACCATTTTTATCCTTGAAGCATTATGCTTAATTTCCCTGGGTATGTAATCCTGAGTTGTAATCCTAACTCCCAGAATAAAAGGATTATTGTCTCAGGCTTCTTATATTAATGACTCTTGGCTCTGGTTGTTAACCTGAGATTGCATTGATGTTGCTCTAAGGTTCATGAGAGACTCTCTTGCCTGCTCCTGGCTGATGGGGTGATATGTGGGTAGGCGTGCTAGAGGCCGTTGTGATCTGGCAGTTTACCTGGTGCTGAGCTGAGGTCCTAGTGGTAGTATCCAACATATGCTGAGGCCAGGTGGGGGTAATTTTGTGTTTCCCTAGATTTATGCTGAAGCACTTGGTGGTCAGGACACTAAAGGATGCCTATTTGTCTGGGGCTTCACCAGAGCATGTGATGATTCCTAGAGCTGGAGTCCACTGGAACATTTTGTTTTGCCAAGGCATGTGGGGGAGTACTGGTATTGGTGTTCACCCACTCCAGCACACAGGGACTCAGGATCTTCTGCTGATTTGCTGAGGTGGAACTTGCTGCCAGTTCACTGGAGACTGCCTGTCTGAACTGCACCCCACCACCATCCCATCTTATCCAAGTGAGAAAGATCCCATCTGCCAATTCTCCAAGTTTCCTGGACTAAAAGTTTATTTCATCTGTCTCCTTGCTGGTTCCACCACTCCAGGGCTCATCTTGGAATGTTGTTTTATGATTGCCTGGAGGTAAACATGGGAGGATTATACTTCTACTATGTTGCCTCCCAGAAGTCACCCAGTTTGTCTTGATGATTTTTTATAAAGCAAAAATAGACCCTCTGATGTTCATCTAATCCATGTTTAACACCCAATCAAGATTCTAAAAGCTACTATCTATTAATGCCTAGGATGCTCCTTTCCTCACTAAGTTCAGTGCCTGGCTTCCAGTCTTTCCACCTCAATACTTGCCTTCATCTTAGTGTATTTCAACATACTTACTGATACTTACTCAAATGCCCTAATTTCCCACTTATCCTCCACATTTCCCAAGACCCACAGGTGACCAGTACTCTACCTTAGCTACACATCCTAAATTCTTTTGTCACCATCAAGTGTTTCATCTACTTTCTCTCTGCATTATAACCCCTAAACCAGTTCTTCCCCCTCATCGTGACCTCAGATACTTCCACCACAATTCTTTCCCTTGGATTGCTTACATTTTATAAACCAGTTGTAGCCTTTCCTCTCTTCTTTTCTGAAGTTTCTGGCTTTCTTATTCTATTGAAAATCATTCCATACCAACCTCTAATCTTGAATTGTATCCACCATCCATTGTCTTGCCTTTTATTCATATGCTGCTGAATGAAGCTGAAGAAAATCCTTTAACCAAACTAATTGGATTTACTAAAAAACATACTACAATAATCTCAGTGTTCACTAAAGCAAGGGAATAATTTTACACTTGCTAGTTGATTCAGTCCCTATTCAACCACAGTGTTTCCATACCTTTTCAACTCTCTTTAAGCTTTCCATATCTTGTTATTCCTTCAACCTCTCAGCCATAAATCTTGCATTATATTGCATTGGAAAAAACAAATAACCAAAGTAATTTGCTGAAAATTCTCCCCACCATTTCCTTCTTTATCCTTATCTCATGTAAAACAAGTTCTTTGACAAAGGTTAACCCTCCACATTCATCCTTGGTCCCATTCACTCTTGTCTCCTCAGCAGATGGCTCTCCATAACAGCTTCATTTCACTGATCTTCAATTTCTCCCTTTTTCTGCTGCCTAAAAACATGCTTCTGATTTTCCTATCCTTATAAAAACAAACAACCTTCACTTGCTATGCCCATAATTATAATCCAAAATCTCTCGTGATTAAATACCTTGAGAAAAAATACCTACTTCCTTTCTTTTCACTCTCTTCTAAATCTGATATCTACCTTCTAACCTCCTCATTCAACTGACATTGCTATCTCCAGTTACCAGTGATCTTTTAACTGCCAAATCTAATGGCCTTTTTTCAATCTTCATCTTTCTTGATTGTTTCTAAAACCTCTGACTCTATCCATCACCTCCTGGATACTCTTTCACTGCTCCTGAACACATTCTTTTCTCCAGACTTCTGTAACACTACTCATTCCTAGTTCTCTCTTCTCCTGTCTGACCACTCCTTTCTCAGTCTCCTTTTCTGTATCTTCCAAAAAGGCTCATTCCTGGAACCTCTTCTCCCTCAATACTGATTTTCTTGGTGATTTTCTAAATTCCTATGGTTGAACTTATATCTTTATGCTCAGATTCATTGAGATTCATTGAGAATATGAATATTTCATATTCATCTCAAACCTTTCTCCTGAATTTTAATCTTATATCTCCAGTAGCCTTTTGGGCATCTCAAATTGGATGTGTCATATAGATATCTGAAACTCAATATGTACAAAACTGAACTAATTATCTTGTCTCAAAAAATCCTCTCCTGTTCCTAAATGTTCTATTACTGTCCTAGTCATCTAAGCTACCATCTGAAATGCCACCCTCAATTCCTCATTCTAATTCACCCCATATATTCAATCTGTTGCCTTATGCTGGTCATTTCAATCTTTGCAAGATCTCTCATACATGTCTTCTTCTCTGACAAAGAGAAGACCACTCTAGTGCAGGCCTTCAACACCTAGACTAAACATTCTATTGATTAATCTCCCTGATACATGTCTCTCCCTATTCCAATCCATCTTGCACTCATCTTTTTTTTTTTATTTAAGAATGAAATTGCCAAGTTTTTATTTCACAAATATGAAGACTGGAATTTTAGACATAGTAATGAGAAAATTTTGTAATGTTATAAAGTAAATAACATCTGTTGAATGCATCTTTTAAACTGATCTTTCTAAAATGTGCATCATTATTATTTATGTTTACATCCTCTTCATTAAAAATTCAGTGGCTCCTTATTTCTTTCAGAATCAAATTTTAAAAATTCTGTTTGCCTTTTCCAAAAAAAACCCAAAAGAACCCCAGTTTTCATTGATGCCATTGTTACAATTACCCCTAGTATAACTCCCCTACCACTTCTCAGAGAAGCATCTCATATAACAAATATTATTTTTTAAAGACAAAAAGGTGGTAGGAGTAGGGAGGGAATCAGTACAACTGCTGGATATATCAAAAAAAGTCTAAAAGTATATACAGTGTGTAATATTTGTGGGACTCCCACATCCACAAAGAGTTTTTCTTGCTAATTTATGTATTCTACTGTATCAAACACTGGATTATTGCGTCCCAGTGTTTATTACTCTTGTAATAAGAGTAATAGGATTTGTTGAAGGGGAAAAGAAGGAAACTTTTTCACTGAAAGTGTTGTGCCACAATTTAGTCTGTTTCATTAATTTTTCTATCTATAGATTGTAGGATTTTGCTTTCTTGGCTAATTTGTCACAATTTTTCATTTTATTGGTTATTTTAATCCATCCACATTTAAAATTGTAAGAATAAGGTATATATTTTTCTCTATTGGCCTTTAATATTTTTTCATATTATGATTTCCTCCCTTCTCTAGCTCTTTTTAATGTGATTCTATTCCCACTGACTCTCTTTCTCTTACTCCAACATCTTCCCATTTGTTGCCTCTTTCCCTTAAAGTTTGGTTTATTAAGGTCCTTTTTCTCTCTTATTTTTATCTGTCCATTTCTTTCCTTCTGTTTTTTCCTTTTGTAATGCTGAAGAAACTAAGTCAAGAGAGAGATAAGAGAGTTTTAAATATTTTATTTAAAAGTGAGAAATTGTGCTGGGGGCATGTTGCCTCTAGGACTGATGTCCAAAGCATCCAGTAGTTAATGTGTGCTTCTCATGAAGTATATAAATACATGTGGCTCCAAGCTACCAGGGGGTAGACCGAGGCAGGAGTGGAGTCAGAGCACTGAGAGTGGGAACAGACTGTCAATCCAGTTCTGACAGGTGCGGGGAGGCACCTGACATTCTGATAAGTTGGGATCAAAAAGAACAATAACAGGATGGGGGGAGGCACTGGACATTCTGATAAGTAGGGAAGGTCTGGGGTCAGGATGTCTAAGATAGAATGTCTTCTATCTTATCTATCTAAAAATGTCTTTCTCCTTGTCTGGATCATGATAATTAGGATGGGAGGAATGTTGCAACGTGGCGGAACAATTCAGGGAAATTGAGGTAGAACAATTAGGGACACTGAGGCAGAATAATCAAAGGAAACTGTGGCACAACACTTTCAGTGAAAAAGTTTCCTTCTTTTCCCCTTCAACAAATCCTATTTATTAGATTTTTAAAGTTTCATTTCTGCACTGTTTTCCAGAGTATTATGTGTGTATATATTTATATTTATATAGTCTATTAAGTCCTACTGATAGGATACAGGATGCAAAAGCACTGGCCCCTGTAAATATATTGGCGTTTCAGAACTCTCCCAGTGTAAGCTACCAAATAATGGAATGCAAGGATTGAATCCCAAAAATATGTTAGGGTTTGGGGCTGTTGTAATAAATTGTCTTAAAATAACTTATAGGCTTAAATCATCTCCAAGTCAAGAGACAAAGATTTTATTATGCTGTTGGCAGTGGGGCTATATTCCAAAAGGAATTAACAAGAGAAAATATGAGGGCTAAGTTTCTTAGTGCAATTTGCCATTACCAAGTGCAAAGATACCACAAGAAGGCAGGCTAAGTTCCTAATGAACTAGTCTTGGTGATGTTTAGTAAAAGGGCTATGTTCCTAAAAAGGAGTTAGCAAAGAATTGGAGTGTCAATAGGTTCTTTTATAGGAGCAAATTAACCTCAGGGGATTAGCCTTCAGATCAGATACAGTAACTATGAAATGATGATAATTTTGTCAATTCAAGGAATTCAAACAAGGGCCCATGGTCACAAAGGCCCATTTAAAAACAACAAAAGGCCAACTTAAAGACAATATAATTAATGTTCTCTGCTTGCTGTGGGAATTCAACTAGAGCCCATTGCAGCAAAGGCCCATTTAAATTCACATACTCCTGTAATGCCTCCCCATAACCTACCTAGCCACCAAGGACCTAGAGTCTTTTTGCTGGATTCTTATTCATTCCAGAAAACAAGGCCACCCTTTTCATGTTCCCCTTTTTCAGTTATTGTCCCCTCCTCCTCAGCCATTTTCCTATAGGTTCTTCTCTTCCTGAAAGTCTATGGGAATCACCTTCCCCTCATTGCTAGCCTTCAATTTGACACTGGCACACCACACACTCCTCTTTTTGCCCTTTCTTCCCTTACACTTTTGCTCTTTCCCATTCTGTAATATAGTCCCACAAAAATCATTGTAAACAGAATGTCACAAGATTCTGTCCATAATAGTCCTGGCCTGCTTCTCTACAATCACCCCCAGATGGTGTCTACCTATTTTTCCCTCTATCTTCTTGTGTACCTTTAGAATAAAATCTTTTATTAGTCATTTGCTGTCATTCTGCTGCTATTGCTGTCCTTGGCTGCATTTGTTCACTCCTCTACATTTCTATTATTGAGAAGCAAATAATCTCTTTGGGTCTGATTTTCTTTCTAAAAATGTTTCAAATACCTCTTTATTATTGAACATCCATCTTTTTTCATTTTTGATTAAGCTTAAATTTGCAGGGTAGGTTACTCTGGGCTACATCTTAAGTTCCATTACTCTTCAGAACACATTATTCCATTCCCTCCTGGGTTTTCTGATGGGTGCAGAATAGTCTTAAGTTATTCAAATTTCCTTTCCTTTGTATTTGAAGGTCTTTCTCCTAGTTACTTGAAGAACTTGTTTCTGTATTGAATTGTTAAATTTAACTACTTTGTGCCCTGTAGTTTGTAGCCTTGGGCTTTTTTCTGCAAGTGATATATGAAATTCTTTCAACTGATAGTTCAACATTTGTATTCAGTTACCTTCTATTATTTCTTGAAATGTGGTAACCAGGTTTTTCTTTACTTGTGTTCTTCTGGAAAACATATAATCTTTAGATTGTCTCAACATGCCCTGTCTTTGACATCAATAATTTTCTTTTAATGTTATTGTTTTATGTTTTTCTTCTACATATCAAATTATTGCATTGGTAAGAACTTGTGAGCTACAATTCTAGCAGTGTAATAGCTATCTCCCTGGGCCCAAATCTTAAGCACAAGTAGCTCCAAAAAGTATTTACAAGTATTTACTTGTAAATTGCACATGCTATTTACCCTGGTAGAATACCAGGTAGAATATATGCCATTTGAGGGCAGAGACAATTTGCATTTGTATCCCTAGTGTCTCTCAAAATGTCTGGCACTCAATAGGTGCTTAAAAATACTTTGTGATTGACTGATGGATAGTTGAGCCCATGTGTTAAGAACACATAGAATAAAGAGAATAAAATAAGATTTTACTTCCATGCTTGTGTTGAGATTGGGAAAGGGGACCCTAAAATTTGGTGTCACAAATTGGTGTCACAAGGTGTCTCAAAAGAATTTGCAGGATGGAACCTATTTCCTAGTCAAGGGACAAAGTTTATTGTAATTGTAATGCTATTACAAGCTGGCTAAGTTCCAAAAGAAATTAACAAAGTCCTGAAAGAGGAGACCCCTTCATCCATCTTTTTATCATTGCCATGCTAATTCTATGGCCCAGAAGAGTGGTCTCCAGAATTTGATTATCACTGACCAGATTATCATTACCCAGATCATCAGTCAGCAATGAATTGAGGAGTGGTCTATTCAGTCTCAGGAGTTTATGAGACTATCTGGAAGCCAGAAACTATCTGACTGAGGAATGGGCTATTCAGAATCATGATGCAGATTGTGGTCCCTTTAAGAAACTAGTCCTTTCGGATTGATTTATTCCTTTCTTATTCCCAACCCCTCCTAGCTGATGCATTATCAATTCAGGAAGCTAGGACCTTTGATTCACAAATCCTGGTCAAAAGCATCCCTTTGAATTCCAATAAGAAGAGAAATAAAAGTCTCTTCAAGACTTACATGAACTGATGCTAAGTGAAATGAGCAGAACCAGGAGATCATTATTTACATCAATAATGATACTGTATGAGAATGTAGTCTGATGGAAGTGGATTTCTTCGACTAAAAGAAGATCTAACTCAGTTTCAATTGATCAATGATGGACAGAAGCAGCTATACCCAAAGAAAGAATACTGGGAAATGAATGTAAACTGTTTACATTTTTGTTTTTCTTCCTGGGTTATTTTTACCTTCTGAATCCAATTCTTCCTGTGCAACAAGAGAACTGTTTGGTTTTGTATACATATATTGTATCTAGGATATACTGTGACATATTTAACATATATAGGACTGCTTGGCATCTGGGGGAGGGGGTGGAGGGAGGGAGGGGAAAAGTCGGAACAGAAGTGAGTACAAGGGATAATGTTGTGAAAAATTACCCAGGCATGGGTTCTTTCAATAAAAAGTTATAATTTAAAAAAAAAAATACTCTCACAGTACCAAATGCTGTTACCTTGTTGCATTCACTGTGTATGTGTGTTTGTGTATGTGTGAAGAAAGTGTAGAAATGTCTATTTTAAAAGATTGTTTAGTTGAGAAAAATGAACCTTTAGAGATAATACATTTGTCTCCATATGTGATGGTAAATCTTTTTTAACTTTTAAAATGTCATGTCTTCAAAAGTTGGGATAACTCGCATGTTACAGTTTCTCAAAAGGACTCGTTTCTTGGGGAATCAATGCAATAAAGCTATCTATTATTACACCATCTTCTCTTGGCACATTCAATTTAATTCAGGCAAAAAAGTGAAGTGAACAGACTTCTGAAAGGTATATTAGCCATCACCTTGGATACTCAGCTATATAGCTCAAGGAGTCTCTGACTCTGTTCATGAATGGTCACAAACTCTTGCCCTGTAGACTCCAAGGGAAAGTGAAGGCAAAACAACTTGGCCTCCATCCAGATAGAGTATTAATTTGAATAGGATAATGCTTATGGAGTGAGGTAAAAGGAAAGTTTATTCTCTCTTCATTCCCTGGGTGGCATAAACCTCTCAGTCTGCTGGCCCAGGTTTCAGAGAAGAAAAGAGAACTAAAAAAAAACCATTTCTCTTTTCTTTCACAATCATACATAAAGATAAGGAGGGAAATGGGATGAAAATACAGGAAAGAGCAATATATTCTTTTTATCCTAGGAGAAAAAAAAACTTATATTTCAAATTATTAAAGATTCAACCTCATGCTTGGAATAAATGTATCTCATTTGATCCTAGAAATTTTCTGCCTTTATTCTTATTTAGTTAGACCATTCTCTATGTAAAGACCTGATATTTTTTGGTGAGAGACCTCATCAGCAAGCTTAACTCCAGAGGAGAGGGAATTAATTTTAGGAACGGAGGCTGTCAGGCAGTTAAAAGTCTTCCTTGGAGTGAGATGTGTATCATTCCCTCCGTGATTACCATGTTGAGTGGGAAGGGCGGAAACATGGAAGACTATACCCAAACTAGTTCAAATACCACCAAGTTATTTACTTGGATTACTTTTGTGGAAATGACAATATCACCTTTTCTGAACAACCTTGATGATTTGTATAGTCCAGTCGTTTTGCTGAGTAGCCTGAAACCTTAGAACTTAAAGAATTTCCTGAAATAATGCTAGTAAATAATGGTTTCAAAAATATTAGTATAAATTATGATCTTTAATATGATGGACATCTTTTAATATCGCTGATCTCAAGAGGGGAAATGGAATAAAAGTGAGTCAAAAGAAAAGGGAGGATAGTGTACAGAGTGCCCATTCAGGGGAATGATAGAGATAATTCAGAGAATCAGGAGTAGGGTCCTTAGAGTAATAAAGACATGGTTGGCCTGGACTCTTTCCTTAAAATAGAAATTATGAAAGGAGTATAAATACTCCCTCAGATGACATAAAATACCATTTATTCATGGCCTCTTATCTGAGTGACACTTGTTCATATTTTCCCATAAATCCTCCATCTGGTGTCCACAACCTCTTTAGTTCTGAGAGACAATTCAGTAGAATAGACAATAGAAAAGACACTATTTAAAGTTAGAAATCCTTGGTTTGAATCTGAGCACTATTATTTTTATCTGTGTAATCATCAATCAATAGTCTGCTATGTGCCAGTCTAAGTACTAGAGGTAGAAATAGAATTCAGGGCTTCTGTCCTCAAGAAGTTTAATGTCCTGAATACAGATTGAAACATTCTCTATTTCTCTCTCTATCTCTCTATTTTTAACTTAATTTTTCTTGAGAGTTTTTATTTTCATTAGGGTGGGAGATATGTATTTTTAACTTCACACGTCATTTTTTAATTGTGGGTGGGAATAAGAAAGAGAACATAGAAGTCAAAAATCTCAAAAACAAATTTTTAAAAATTGCTTTAAATCTAAATGGGGAAAATATTAATAAATAAAATTTAAATTTTAAGAAGAGAAGCTTACTGTCTAATAAAGAAACACTACCTATAAAAGGAAACTGAAAAGTCAGAGACAAAGGATTGGGGCAGAAAGAAGGAACAGTATCTACTGCAGGAGTTAATGAAGTCCAATGAAGTCCAAAAAAAGGTAGTTAACTTTGACTTCCTCTTTAAACAAATATTTTGAACTGTGAGTAAGTAACTTAAGTTGCCTGGGCCTATTCTATGAAATTCTAAGGACACCAAAAAAGCACAGAAGCTAGTCATTGGTTCACCTTCTGTCTGGCTTCATCACCAACCTACTCTCTTTCTGGTAGTACATTTCTCTAATGATTGTCTTTTTGCTACTTCTCTTGTGCATTTCTTGCTGGTAAAGCATTACAGTCTACCCATACCCAATATGCATGTTTTCATTGACCTTTTGGTGACTCAAAATCTTAATTTTTCAAAGACTTATTCCATGACTAAGAGCTTAGGGCTTTATCACCCTCAAATATCCCTCCATTGGTACCCTTTTCCCATTGGTTATATCCTTGCAGGGCCTACGTTTTAGGGACAGATTCAGGATAGCCATGCTTCATTTCCCTTCTGATTCTGTTTCTGTATCTGTGACTTTTGGTACTGTGACTCAGCTGCCTTTTCACCCTTAAATTTCCTTTAAATCCTGGGTCCTTTTCTTCTTAAATCATCTCTCTACCTTCTAAGCTAACCATCATTTATTTCCCTCCTGGTTATACTTCTGACTCTTCTGACTTTATCATTATACACCCAAATGATTCCCATTTGTTCATTCTAAATTACAAGTGTGTTCACCAGAAATATATTAACATTAATTTAGTCTTTCACTTTCACTTAGTCTAACCCTTTCACTGGGTTTTCACTGTACATAGTTAGTTATTATTATATATAAAGCAATTTTAAATGTATGCAAATTTTCATTAAAATTTAATTGAAATACATGTCTTCTCCGTTTAGCATAGTCCTTTCTTTGTGCTCTCTGTACAAGACATCCAAAGAGGCTAAGGTGCTGAAGGGCAGGTATGTACATCAGGACTATGTATGACCTTGTTTTTAAAATTTGCATATAGATGGTTTTTTTTCCCATGTTTAGAAACGATGCAATAAATTGATTGTGTTATTCTTGAAGTAGCAAGTAAAAAGATTAATATAACTTAAAATCCTGTCTAAACTCAAGAATATATGATTGTACTTTGTCTTAGTCTCACATATGTGATAGAGTTCTCCCAAAATTAATTGTGAATTAACTGGAACATATGACCAGGATAATGTGGATACAAAAAAACATTCATTCAGAGTGTGGAGGTTGAGGGGGTAGGAAACAGCTTTGGAGCACTTTTCTCACATGTACAATGAGAAGGCTGTGCTAAAAGCTTTCCTAGGGTCTTTCTAGCTCCAAATACTATGGCAGTCCATCTCCCAAAATGGCATCTTAGCACAACCTGTTCCCCACGTTTGGAATGCTCTCCCTTCTCATTACCTTTAGTTAATGTATTTAAATCCAAATTGATTTTCCCCTGTTCTACCTCCAAGTTTATGTATTGTAAATATATCAAAAAGACTAGGTAATGGGCAAATTAGCATAGTTAGTTGGAGTGGTGGTGAATGTGTTTTTCACATGTAAACAAGCTCTTTTAGCAGATATGTGTTATGGGCTAGAACTCTGAATTTGAAACGAGGATTCTTACAAGGTGGAATTGATAGAGACAATGGTTATTTAGCATGGTGCTTAACACTTTTCTAGTTCAGTACATGTACTTAGTACTTAATATAGTTCCACAAGATTCACACCTATGCTAAGAGAGCATATAAGCTCGGACAAACTCAGCCAGAATCAAAACTAGAGAAGACAGAGAAGTGGTGGCAGGCTCTCCTCCTTTGTTTCTCCACTGAAACCAAGATCCAAAAGGCCTCCAGAAAAACTAGCCGAGCCCCAAGTAAAGGAGACGAGACTTTGAAGGAGATTTGAACTTTAACCTCTGGCTACTTGGGTGGTGATTACTGAACTGAAACGAAGGCTACTCCCAGAGACCCCAAGAAAACCTCAACAGAGAACATTATATTTTAAAGAGAATATTACAGATATGTGCATGTTACTCATGGTTTTCAACAGGCTCATTTCAAATACTATCACCTACAAGAAGACCAACTTATTTCATCTAATAGCTATTGTCTCACACATTTAAAATCACTTACATGCCCATATATGGTCTAGTTCCCTGCCAAAACACCAACTGTCTCAAGGGAGTTTTTGTCATTGTGTCTGTGTCTGACACCCAAGACTATGCCTGGTGCAATTTACTTTCATTCTCTTGGTTAAATACCAAAATCATCATTACCTATACAACACATCAGGACTTGCACAAAGAGTGGGTGGGGGCCATTCTTTCTCCAAGCATATATATTAATAGAGTATGGTCCAATTACTATTAAGCCTCAAGTGCTTGGGACTCAGTGCATCAGCTCAAGCTTCAGCCCATTTAGCACTTTTTTTTTGTTTTAGAACACAGGTGATCATGCCATCCTTGACTCCTCAGGGAGGTCAGAGCCCCCAAGGGGGGGTGATCACATCCTCCCTGACTTCTCAGGAAAGGAGGTGAAAGCACCAAAGGGAAGTGGGGGTTGCTAATGGGTTTCTGGGCTGAAGGGTCTTCTTATGCACAAACCCATCAGCATGGGAGGTATTACACAAGCACATAGCAATAATGCAGAGGCTATTAGTGATGACCCTCCCCTCAGTCAATGCAGGCTTGATGTGGTGTAATAAACATGAATTGCACATGCAAGTAGCGGTATAATAAACAATATAAATCAACATGGTATTGTAAAAAATTGCCAGAAGACCTAGAAGGAGGGTATGTAAACAACAGTCATACATATGCCTTCTTCAGCAACCAAGAGATAGGCACTCAAGTGTGGGAACCAACCTACTTTCACTGAAGAAGTCTCTGGTGACCAGGAACTTAGGTGAGTGTTGTAATAGACAAACAGGGAACTTATTTTCTTAAAGACTAAACTAGTAACCTTTTTTGGCTGAAATGGAATAGATGCTAGCTAAAGATTCTCCATCCTCACTCCCCTCCCCACCTCCACTCAGGAGTGGCGCTATAGAAAGCAAGCTTAAACTGATTAGAAGGACAAGGGATACTTATAACTTGGGAACAGATAGAGTCTCTCTAGAAGTCTTTTGCCAAAAGGGACCCTGTCTTCCCATGTTCAGATCTTGGGAAGTCTGCATCATAGCCTTGGTATAAAAGATATTTGTGCCCATTGTGGCACAGCATCTTATGATCTCCTCTAAAGGAGCATCCTTGTATAGTCCTGGTATAATTCTTCTACAAACGTCATTAGCATTTTCTTCAGCAAGTTGTCTTATTATAATTTCTGTTGCTGCATTTTTATCAATAGTTCATATGACATCTGTCTGCAGATATCCCACAAAATCAGCAATGGATTCATTAGGCCCTTGTGCTATTTTCGTGAAGGCCTCTCCTCTGTCCTGTTTACCTGGGATTAAAAACCTCATGCTTTGATAGCAGCAGCAGCAATTTGCTCACATGCTGCTATGAGGTAATTAATCTGTGCTGAAGTATCTCCATAAGGTGATTGGAGTATTAACTCCAGTTTGCCTATTTCATTGGGCTTGTGTACTACAGTGTTCACTATATTCAGAAAGCCAAAACAAGTTTTGTCCAGGTTCCAAGCATGTCCTTACTATAGATTTCCAGTCATTAGGGGTTAAAATTTCATTTATGTATGTAATACATAATTATGTACATTACATACAAACATACAAAATTATGTAATAACATCTTAACGAAAGATGATGTAGCCCCATAAAGAATGCAAGCCTTTTTCAGGTGTTTAATGATTTCTATATCAAAAGGAGTGTATCTTCTATTTTCTTGACCTGAAGAGTCAATGTGTTTAATCACAGAATATCAGCTGTATTCTGCCCTTGCTCTTTGGCTTTAAGTAGTGCCTTTTGTAACAGGATCATGGGAGAGAGTGATTTCTTGGTGGGGGGGGGGAGGGAGAGGGAGAGAGGTGGCTTACTGCCCCTCCCACTTCTCCTCTTCCCTCCACCCAGGAAGGTGGAGTTTATGGAGAAGGGTCAACAGCCTGCTGGGGTGTAGGCAGAGTTGAAGTTGGGCAGTGAGAGTGAGAATCCCCATGCCCTTCAAGTTCACTTAAGTCCTCATGCCCTCTGGCAATGTTTCCATTAATCTCTCCTTTCTCTTCCTCTTTCTCCTCCTACTTCCTCATCTGGCTGTTCTTAAAACTTTTCTTTTTTCTAGAAGTTGCAGCATTCTTTAAGGTCAATTGTATTAAGTTGTACATATAGAATGTTTCCTTAGAAATTAAATCAGAACCTTTATCATTGTAATAGTCACATAATTGATCTCCTACTAGTTTCCAATTATCTGCCTCTATTTCTTCTTCCTTGAAGAACCAACGGGATGTGCATTCTAAGGTATCAATGAGTTCATCAATCTGCAATCAAACAATCAATCAAACCTTGCCTCTTAATTAGTCTAAATATGCTTCCTGTAGATCTTCCTCTGGGTGGAGTTGGGGATGCAGGAGAATCTTTTCCTAATATCTGCTCCATTTCAGCTAGAAAATGAGAGTTACTAGTTTAGCTCTTACCAAAGTAAGTTTCCTGTCTGTCTATTAAGATACTCACCCTATTTTCTGGTCCCTGGGACTTCTTCAGTGAAATTAGGGTTCTTAGTCCACATTGAGTGCCAAATGTAAGTCCAGACTAACTCCCTGGAGGCCTCAGGATCAACCAGAGTCAGGATAAGCAAAAATCCTTGGTCTTTAGAGGGAGAAGCAGGCAGATTTCCGAGAATTTTGCCAAAGATCTCTTCTGGATTCTAAAGTCTAGAATCTCTACTTTTCTCCTCCTTTCCCTGCTGCTAAATGAGTCTCTGGCCTCTGTCACCCCACCCTCTTATCCTTGCCTACAGTTATCTTAACCCTAAACATTGCGCCAGTAGCAAATAGTGAGAAGAGCCATTTTTCCAAGAATATGCTAATAGAGTCATTGTCTTATATCGAATAGGTAATTAGCCTTAAGTGCTTGGTTCCCTGATTCAAGTGCACCTTTTCATAGTTTCAGACCTTTACATTTAGGGTTGGACAAAAGAATGAAGAGAAACTCTAAACACAAGAGCTCTTCTGGGGTACTAGAAACTCATGAAAAGAAAAGTGCTTCCCTTTTCCCTTTTTCCTCCTATAGAGCAAAGTCCTCTGTCCTCAGATTTGAATTCAGACATTTGCTCTCTCCCTTCAGAGAAGTTTCCTCCAAAATTCTTAGTCTCTAAGAATATGGTGAAATAAAATTTTTCCTAATCTTGGAATCAGAGGATCTGGGTTCCAGGTCCAGGTCAACTTTAGGAAAATCATTTAGCTCTTCTGAATCACACTTGCTTTATCCATAAATTGGGAATGATCCTTTTCTAGTCATCACAAGGAAAATGTTTGTAAAGTATTATGCTTTTGTTGTTGCTGTCATGACATATTAACATGTCTAAAGATCTGGGATTTCATCAGTGTGAGTTCTTTTTCACATTTTAGGAAATGAACTTCATGATTTCCCAAGGCCAAAAATTTTTCATCACTAATGGATCAACTCTAGGAGGGATGAGTCTGTCTGCATTTGACTGGGCTGATGAGCTCGTTCTTGAAGCCTCTCTATTTTGTTAAGACAATTTTACAGGACTGATAAATCTCCATTAAAGTTGGTCTCAAAAACCATCACCTCCATGCCTAGATTAACCACCTAACTAAGGTGTTGGTAGAAGCAGCATGGTACAGTGAGTGAAAAGGGCACTAAGAACCTACATTCAAATCTGAATCATAAGTGGTAGTACATGTGACCTGTATGACATTGGACAAGTCATTTCTCTGGAATTTGTTTTCCTGAATTTAAAGGAAGGGGGTTAAGCAAGTAGATGATAAGATTCCTTCTAGGTTAGGCTCTGGTGTTTAATGATTCTAATTTTGTTACTGTCATGAGGAACATCATGATGTGTTGACATGAGCAATGCTTTTTAATGGCAGATAACCTAGATTTTAATGCTGATTCTACCACTTATGTGTGACCTATATGCCAGTCACTTTAAAAAGTGAAGTTTTTTTTTTTTAATTCTGAAGTGAAGCATTTGAACTAAATGGCTTCTAAGATACCTTCTGGTTTTCAATTTATGATCATTACTTGTTTTTCAATATTATGTCATTAATCCTCTGTCTTTGTACTCCTAAAACTATAGGATTAACTTTGTTTCCAGATTTTAACAAGATCTGGCATTGTGGGAATTCCACAATGCTTTTCTAGATAGTATTTTTGTTTAAAATAGTGAATAATACACACCCACATATTTTCTAAAAATATATGTGTGTTATATGTGTCAAAAAATATTTTCCCCTCCCCTCACAAGAAAGTCTATGCTAATTTAATTTCCCACAAACTTTTTTCATATTTTTACATCATATGAACTTTTTTTAAGGTAGAGAACAGGGTAAGCAATTTGGATTTAAATATATAAACAAAATACATTAGAACTATATTCTTGGCAAAACTGAACATTAATAAACCAACAGAGATTCAGCTAAAAACATATATTCTTGGCTGCAATCTGGCTTCCTAATTAGAATGCCAGGAGACAAAGAAAAGTAAAATTTCCCTCAAATCAGATTCATCATGTGATCCAAGTCCTGTTTGGACTTCATCAAGAAACAATGGTGGAACAATTACCAGTGAGACAGTGTTGGACAGGGGAGATATCTGAAATAGACAGAAGAGGAAATCTCCACTAACAATGAGAAGTAATTGCCCACTACTAAGAAAAAGCTAATAAATACTTCCTGCCCCTGCCATGCCAAAATCAACAATTCCACCAGAGAAACTAAAGTAATAGTTTTACCCATCTGTGATTCTTGAAGTAAAATTCAAATTTCTGGTTGTAGAGCCTTGTCAATTTAGGAAATGAACTTCATGATTTCCCAAGGCCAAAAATTTTTCATCACTAATGGATCAACTCTAGGAGGGGTAAGTCTGTCTACACTTGACTGGGCTAATGAGCTCATTCTTGAAGCCTCTCCATTTTGTTAAGACAACTTTACAGGACTGGTAAATCTCCATTAAAGTTGATTCAAGGGAGGTGGAGCCAAGATGGCAGAGAAGGCACATGTGACTTTCTAAGCTCCTCTCATACCCTGACGACCAATTATTAAATTCAACATCAAAAATAGCACTTGAATGGTAAAATTCATGAAGATTAGAAACACAACAACTCACCAGCTGAAGATAATCTGGAAGTTCATCAGAAAAGGTTTGTCCTGAGGGGCAGGGAAAAAAACCACCACAGGCAGGGATAGAATTAGAGGCTAGCATATTGAGCAGACCCAGCGGGGGTGGCCTCTGTGGTTAGAAAATCTACAGGGACAACTCTGCCATAGGCTGATTGCTTTGCTGTGCTTGCAAAACAGCGAATCAGCCTAGAAATTAAAGCCAAAGGTAGAGGGTACTCTAAAAAACGCCAGAATCTAACAAGATCTGTCTATACCCACCTAAAACCAGGAGTGACTCAGCACAGACCACAGCACAGCTGTGCAGCTGCATTCTGCAGCACAGGCAGAGGAAGGCTCTAATCTGCACAATGGGGGACTCAGCCTGGGGCAATAGAACTTCTACAGCATGAGTGTGCTTCACTGGGCAGAGACACTTCTGTTCTGTGTGGGACTATTCGCTAGTCAGCTACTAATATCCACAGCCCCAAGGTGGGCTTTGGCTTGGGGTAGTGACACTTTTGCTGCTCAGTCTCTAGCCCCAGGGCAGTGGCTAATCTGCACAGTAGGGTTCTTCACTAGGCACTTCCACTGCTCAGCCTGTGCTAACCAGATCTGAATCACTTTTTTTTTTTTTGGGGGGGGGGGAGGGGGAAAACGTTTTTCCAGAGCATTCCCGTACCTTGCTGCTCTTTGCAGCTTGTTTGCAGGACAGCTACTGTCCATACACCTATCCCTGTTCTGCAGAGGAAGCTGGTAACCTCCTTACCCTGGAGGCAGACCCTACAGGCTTTAAAAATGAGCAAAAAAATCAAAAGGACAACCAATAGCTTCTAAACAGAAAGACAGCAGGTTTTCAACCCTGAGGAGACTAATAGCAAACAGTCTCCAGACAATACCCCAAAGGGGAATGTTACCTGACCCCATTCACATAACACTCTCCTAGAAGAATATATTAACAATCTTAAAAGAGAGCTAGAGGATGAATACAGAGAGGCTTGGAGAGACTTACATGAAGTGATGCTAAGTGAAATGAGCAGAATCAGGAGATCATTATACATTTCAACAATGATACTGTATTAGGATGTATTCTGATGGAAGTGGATTTCTTTGACAAAAAGATCTAATTCAGTTTTAATTGATCAATGATGGACAGAAGCAGCTACACCCAAAGAAAGAACACTGGGAAATTAATGCAAACTGTTTGCATTTTTGTTTTTCTTCCCAGGTTATTTTTACCTTCTAAATTCAATTCTTTCTGTGCAACAAGAGAACTGTTTGGTTCTGCACACATATATTGTATCTAGGATATACTGGGACATATTTAACATGTATAGGACTGCTTGGCATCTGGGGAAGGGAGTGGAGGGAGGGAGGGGAAAAATCGGGACAGAAGTGAGTGCAAGGGATAATGTTGTAAAAAATTACCCAGGCATAGGTTCTGTCAATAAAAAGTTATAATTATTTTTTAAAAGAGAGAGAGAGAGCTAGAAGAAAAATGGTGAATGAAAAGAGAAGCTATACAAGAGAGTAACAACTTCCTGAAATGTGAATTGGAAAAGATAAAGATTTCCCAGGAAGTGCAAGGAAACAGAATTTGTGAATTGGAAAAGGTGAAGAAATTCCAGCAAAGTAGGATTTGTGAAGTGGAAAAAGAAAATAACTTACTAAAAAAAATTAGTGAAATGGAAAAAAATTCCATAGAGCAAAACAACTCATTAAAAATTCAATTGGACATAGACTAAAAGAAATAACAAAAGTTAATCAAGAAAATAACTCATTAAAAATCAGAACTGAACAAATAGAAATGAATGATTCATTGAAACATCAAGAATCAGTCAAGCAAAACCAAAAAAAAAAAAAAAAAAAAAAAGAAAGAAAGAAAGAAAAGAAAAGAAAAGAAAAGAAAAGAAAAGAAAAGAAAAGAAAAGAAAAGAAAAGAAAAGAAAAGAAAAGAAAAGAAAAGAAAAGAAAAGAAAAGAAAAGAAAAGAAAAGAAAAGAAAAAAGAAAAAAAGAAAAATTAGGGGAAAAAACATTAAATATCTACTTGGGAAAACAACAGACCTGGAAAATAGATCTAGGAGAGATAATCTCAGGATATTGGACTTCCCGAAAATTATGATGAAAAAAAGAGCCTAGATACTATTTTACAGAAAATCATCAAACAGAACTGCCCAGGTGTAATAGAATCAGAAGGTAAAATAGACATTGAAAGAATTCATCAAACATCTGAAAAAGACCCTAAAATAAAAACTCCAAGAAATATTGTGGCCAAATTTCAGAACTATCAGATTAAGGAAAAAATATTACAAGCAACCAGGAGAAAACAATTCAAATACCAAGGTGCCACAATAAGGATTACTCAAGATCTAGCTGCCTCCACATTAAAGGATCAAAGGGCCTGGAATCTGATATTCCAAAAGGCAAAATAACTTGGAATGCAACCAAGGATAAACTACCCAGCTAAGCTGAGCATTTTCTTCCATGGAAGAAGATGGACATTCAATAAAACAGATGAATTCCATTTGTTTCTAAGGAAAAAAACAAATCTAAACAAAAAATGTGATCTCCAACCATAGGACCCAAGAGAAGCAGAAAAAGGTAAAAGATTTTCTTGAGAACTGTATTTCTGTTGTGGATATACATAAAGACCCCATGTATAATCTGATTTTACTTATATAACATTAAAAAAGGGGGAAGTAGAAATGGAAAGGGGATAGTATCAGAAAAAGGGAAAGGGGGAGACAAAAAGAGGGAAACTACATCCCACAGAGAGGCAAAGAAAACCTATCATATCTGAGGGAACTTAGACAGGGGGAGGAACATTGTGTGAATCTTACTCTCATCAGAGTTGGCTCAAAGAGAAAATAATTGACATATTTATTTTACAGAGAATCTTCTCTCACCTCATTAAAAAGGGAGAGAGGAAAAAGGGAAAGGAAAAGAATAATAAGGAAAGAGTACAAGAAAGGGGAAGGGATTCAAAGGGAGGAGGAAGGGATCCTAAAGAGGGAGAGCTGTGTGACATGGTGTGGTCCATAAGTTTAGTACTGGGAAAGGGGCTAAGGGGAGGACAAGAAAAAGAAAAGCATAATCTGGGGATAATATGATGGCAGGAAATACACAATGATTCATTTTAACCATAAATGTGAATGGGATGAACTCTCCCATAAAGCAGAGGCAGATAGCAGACTGGATTAAAAGTCAGAACCCTACAATATATTGTTTACAGGAAACACATTTAAAGCAGGGAGATATATACAGAATAAAGGTAAAAGGCTGGAGCAGAATCTATTATGCTTCAGCTGAAATAAAAAAAGCAGGGGTAGCCATCCTTATCTCAGATCAAGCAAAAGCAAAAATTGATCTAATTAAAAGAGATAAAGAAGGAAACTATGTCTTGCTAAAGAGTAGCATACACAATGAAGCAATATCAATACTAAACATATATGCACCAAGTGGTATAGCATCTAACTTCCTAAAGGAGAAGTTAAGAGAGGTGCAAGAAGAAATAGACAGCAAAACTGTAATAGTGGGAGATCTCAGCCCTGCACTCTCAGAATTAGACAAATCAAACCACAAAACAAATAAGAAAGAAATTAAAGAGGTGAACACTAGAAAAATTAGATATGATAGATCTCTGGAGAAAACTGAATGGAGAGAGAAAGTCTCAGCTGTTCGTGAAACCTATACAAAAATTGAACACATATTAGGACATAAAGACCTCAAAATTAAATGCAGGAAGGCAGAAATAGTAAACATTTTCTTTTCAGATCACGATGTGATTAAAAACTACATTCAACAAAAAGTTAGGGGTAAATAGACCAAAAAGTAATTGGAAACTAAATCATCTCCTTTTAAAGATGATTGGGTGAAACAGCAAATCATAGACAATAATTTCACTCAAGATAATGACAATGATGAGACATAATACCTACATTTGTGGGATGCAGCCAAAGTGGTAATAAAGGGAAATTTTATATCTTTAGAGGCTTACTTGAATAAAATAGAGAAAGAGAAGATCAGTGAATTGGGCTTGCAACTTAAAAAGCTAGAAAAAGACCAAATTAAAAACCCCCAATCAAATACTAAATTTGAAATTCTTAAATTAAAAGGAGAAATTAATAACATTGAAAGTAAAAAAAAAAACTATTGAATTAATAAATAAAACTAAGAGTTGGTTTTATGAAAACACCAATAAAAGATAAACCTTTGGTAAATCTGATTAGAAAAAGGAAAATCAAATTGTTAAGTCTTTAAAATGAAAAGGGAAAACTTTCCACCAATGAACAGGAAATAGAGCAATAATATGCCCAACTTTATGCCAATAAATTTGATAAACTAAGTGAAATGGATGATTACCTCCAAAAAATATAAGCTCCCCAGATTAAGAGAGGAGGAAGTAAATTGCTTAAATAGTCCCATTTCAGAAAAAAGAAATAGAACAAGCTATTAATCAACTCTCTAAGAAAAAATCTCCAGGATCAGATGGATTTAGATGTGAATTCTTCCAAATATTTAAAGAACAATTAGCCCAAATGCTATATAAACTATTAGAAAAAAAAAATAGGGAATGAAGGAGTCCCACCAAACTCCTTTTATGACACAGACATGGTACTGATAGCTAAACCAGGTAGGCTGAAAACAGAGAAAGAAAATTATAGACCAATCTCCCTAATGAATATTGATGCTAAAATCTTAAATAAGATATTAGCAAAAAGACTACAGAAAATCATCCCCAGCATACCATAATCAAGTAGGGATTTATACCAGGAATGCAGGGCTGGTTCAATATTAGGAAAACTATTAGTGTAATTGACCATATTAATAACCAAATTAACAAAAACAATATGATAATCTCAATAGATGCAGAAAAAGCATTTGATAAAATCCAACATCCATTCCTATTAAAAACACTTGAGAGCATAGGAATAAATGGACTTTTACTTAAAATAATCAGTAGTATCTATTTAAAACCACCAGTAAGCATCATATGTAATGGGGATAAACTGCAACCCTTTCCAATAAGATCAGGAGTGGAACAAGGTTGCCCACTATCACCATTACTATTTAATATTATATTAGAAATGCTAACTTCGGCAATAAGAGTTGAGAAAGAGATTAAAGGAATTAGAGTAGGTAATGAGGAAACCAAATTATCACTCTTTGATGATCATATGATGGTATACTTAGAGAACCCCAGAGATTCTACTAAAAAGCTATTAGAAATAATCCACACCTTTAGCAAAGTTGCAGGATACAAAATAAACCCAAGTGATCAGCATTCTTATATTTCACTAACAAAATCCAATAAGAGTTACAAAGAGAAATTCCATTTAAAGTAACTACTGATAGTTTAAAATATTTAGGAATCTATCTGCCAAGGGAAAATCAGAAACTATATGAGCAAAACTTCAAAATACATAAATTAAGTCAGATCTAACCAATTGGAAAAATATTAAATGCTCTTGGATAGGGCGAGCAAATATGATAAAGATGACAATACTACCTAAACTAATCTATTTATTTAGCATTATCCTCCCAAAAAAACTATTTTAATGACCTAGGAAAAATAACAACAAGTTCATATAAAAAAACAAAAGGTCAAGAATTTCAAGGGAATTAATGAAAAAAAAAAAAAAAATCAAATGAAAGTGGCCTAGCTGAACCAGATCTAATATTATATTATAAAGCAGCAGTTACCAAAACCATTTGGTATTGGCTAAGAAATAGACTAGTTGATCAGTGGAATAGGTTAGGTTCAAAGGACAAAATAGTCAATAACTTTAACAATCTAGTGTTTGACAAACCCACATACTCCAGCTTTTGGGATAAGAACTAACTGACAAAAATTGCTGGGAAAATTGGAAACTAGTATGGCAGAAACTAGGCATCGACCAACACTTAACACCGTACACCAAGATAAGGTCAAAATAGGTTCATGACTTAGGCATAAAAAATGAGATTATAAATAAATTAGAAGAACATAGAATAGTTTACCTCTCAGACCTGTGGAAGAGGAAGAAATTTATGACCAAAGAAGAAGTAGAAATCATTATTGATCACAAAAGAGAAAATTTTGATTATACCAAATTGAAAAGTTTTTGTTCTAACAAAACTAATGCAGATAAGATTAGAAGGGAAGCAATAAAGTAGGAAAACATTTTTACAGTCAAAGGTCTGATAAAGGCCTCATTTCCAAAATATATAGAGAATTGACTATAATTTATAAGAAATCAAGCCATTCTCCTGTTGATAAATGGTCAAAGGATATGAACAATCTCAGATGAAGAAATTGAAACTATTTTGTAATGGGCTGAGGTTTGAGTTGATGCACTGAGGTCCCAAGCACATGAGGCCAAATAGTAATTGGACCATAATCTATTACTATATAAGCTTGGAGAAAGAATGGCCCCCGCCCACTCTCTGTGCAAGTCCTGATGTGTTGTATAGGAAATGACGATTTTGGTGGGTGGAGGCAGGGGAGTGGAGAGGGAAGGGGAAGGAGAGACTTTTGGCATTACTATTGTGACGGTTTGCTCAGCTCAGATCGCTCTCTGTTAGCTGGCTTCCTGTTGCAGCTGCCCATATTGCTATAGCAATCTTTCTTGCCCATATTGCTATCTCAATCTTTATTCACCTTTTCACTTCAATAAATATTGAAGATTTTTCCCTTAACCTGAATTCCTGACTCTGGCTGATTTTAAATACACGGTCATTACACTATTTCTACTCCTATGAAAGAGTGTTCCAAGTCATTATTAATCAGAAAAATGCAAATTAAGACAACTCTGAGATACCACTACACACCTGTCAGATTGGCTAGAATTACAGGGAAAGATAATGAGAAATGTTGGAGGGGATATGGAAGAACAGATTAAAAAAGAAAGACATGGTGAAAACCGGTAAAATTTATGCCTCAGAAGTATAAGTACCACTGTGAACTGAACCATTTTTCATGAATCTTGAACTTATATTCAGCCAGTTTATAGAGAGCTCCAGGTTAGGGAGAATAATTGAGAGTGCGAGCCTTAGACTACTGAAATTTCTAGAATTTGGTGCCCTGAGTCAGCAAGAGAAATATCTTTGATTTGAAAACTGGCCATGATCCCAATGAGAAAGAAAAATAATATCTAGAGCCAATCTGAAAATCAAAGAACCCTGAAAAGATTTGATGATTTGATGCAAAATCTGGGGAAGAAAAATACAATTCATACATCACTTATGTTGCTATCTGTTAAAGATCTGTTAAAGGCTTCTCAGAAAGGAGGCTGTAACACATAGAACCCACAATAAATTGTAACAGGATTTGGCATTTCTTTGAAGGCTTACCTTTAATTGTGTAGAAATACATACATACAAATATATACATATATTTGTTTGTTTAATGGTGTACAAGTAGAGTACAGCATGTTAGGATGACCTAAGTGAAAGAAATCACATAAAGTATGAGAAGGAAAAGACAGGAATAATGTAAAGAAAAACAACCCTGAAAGACTCGAGGACTCTGATCAATGCAATGACTAATCATGATTTCAGAGAACTAATGAAAGAATACCTCCTGCTTTCTGCCAGAGAGGTGGGGAATTCTAAGTATAGAATGAGGTAATCAAAGTGATGCATTTGAGCTGATTTGTTTAACTGTATTCTTTTTGTTACATAGTAGTGTTCTTTTTGGAGATGAGGTTGGGAGAATCTTTGGAAAATGACCTAAATGTTTTTTAAAAGAGAATCAAAACATTTGGGCTGGTCCCAGTGATGAGAGGAGCCCGGAAACACTCTCTCTTCCTCTGAATCTTGGCGAGGCAGGGCATAAGGTAGAAACTCCTTGAGACTCTCCTTGAACCCTTTCCTTTGCAAAAGACCTGCTGGAATCAAGTTAAATACTTTCATTCTGTTAGACCAACATACCCCCATTGATAACACTTACTACTGATTATGCCCTCTATTGAGTTGAAGATTAGTCTACATCTACTCATTCAATTAGCAAAGATCTCTGTCTGATTTCAACTCAAACTGCTCCCCAGCCTCTAAACAAAGCTTCAATTATTAAAAAGAGGCAACTGGGCTCAAATCCTTGCAGAGAGGCCAAAGCAGGAATCATGCCAGGCCAAGGGACCTTTCTTGGCATAGCTGCCTGTGAGGGATTTTCTGTCCACTGAAAAGACATTCTCTTTTCAGTGTTAACCTCTCTTTGTCTCTCTCACACATTTCTCTAACTGGACTATACCCCTCTTTGCCTCTCTGTTAGGATTTCTCTGCTAGACCTTTACTTCTCTTTTGGGACCTTGCCACTAAGGTAGTCAGCCTGCAAAAGCTGACTTCCCAGTGCCAATAAACTTCTTTTGCCAGTCTAACTTTTCAGGTTTGTAAATTTATTTATAAAGTATCTGCAGTGACCAGGGGTTCTCACAACTCTCTGCCCTCTGCCAAACCTCATTATTTTTGGTTCCCTAACCAGGAATCGAAGGGAACTGAACCTCATCACCAGTAAAAGAAAGAAAAATAAAAATTCAAGTGCTCATCTAATGTTAAAAATAAAAGAAAGATCTCCAGATAGATAGATAGATAATTTGTAGAAAATGCATGAAAAAATTGTATTCAAGAATCTCCCAGGATGTAAAGACATCTGCCCTGATGGAGTGAATTTCTACTTCCGTGAGGTTGCAGGACTACTGAAATATGTTTAAGTTCCATTACTTTCTATATAAAGTTCTCTCCTTTACAATACTGCTTGGGACACAGTTTGCCTATATAATTTGGAGAAAGTCTAGTTAAGGCAATTATAAAGAGATTGCAAGTCTATTAGCTCCAGGTTATTTTTTTCCTTCCCATAATTTCATTGTGTTAAATGGATCACCCACACGCACAATAAAGAGAATAATGAAGGAAATTTCCTTACAGTATTCTCTTCTTTTTATCATTAGGCATCTTAAATGCTCTTTAATATTGGATATAAATGAGAAAGAAAACAGATGGATATTTATAATTCAACACAGACATAGTAGCTCCTGTCAAGACACTGTCTGAAAAGGGCAGAGTTAAGGGAGGTTGGAAGGGAGAGAGAGAGAAAGAGAGGAGAAGGAAAGAGAGAGAGAGAAAGAGAGAGAGAGAGAGAGAGGAGATGATAGGAAAAGACATAAAGTTACAGAGACTCCCTGAGATTAAATAGTGCCTCATCTAGCAATTTTTCAGGGAAAAGCGATAGACCACAGCTACATTAAAAGAAAAATATATCCTTCTGAACCAGGCAGAGAGTTAGCAAGAGGGGAAGGTGTTAATGAGAACAACTATAAATTCACTGGTAGAAGAACAGCATACAAATTTTCTCATACAATCTTCAAGCATAGGGGGAAGGGGGAGAGCGAGGAGAATTTTAAATCCAAATGCCAACCAAGGGACACACACATCTCCTTTGGGGAAAGTCTTAGGTTGAAGGGTCTTAATGAGCAAAGAGGATCTTATTACTGTTTTTTTTTTTTTAAGTTTCCTTTTCTAGGTTATTCTGGGTACACTTCCTTTTACATATTGTAACATCATCTCCTTACAATGAGCACTATCAAAACATACACACACACACACACACACACACACACACACACACACACACACAAAACTTCAATATGCAAAAGTATTTCCTGGTCTCTGCTTCTCTGTTCCCTATTATTCCCTATTATTTATCTATCATGAGAAATGATAGAAGTACTTGATTTGGGCTGTTCCCACCAAAAGTAGGGAGGTATAGAAAATTTAAGATGAGGGATTAGTAGGAAAAGTCCCACAGTGGAAGCCAGGAAATTAAGATTGTGGTTTTGTTAGTGCCATAACTTGCTATGGGACCTTGAGCATTTCCCTACTTTAGCCTTGTTTCCTTCCACCCACTTAAACTATACATTTTTCATCTTTTTTATGTCATGGATTACTTAGGCAATCAGGTGAAGCCTTCTTTTAGAATGCATAAAATAAATGCAAAGAAAATTTTATGCATATTTTTAAATATCTAGGATTACAAAGGAAGCCAATTACATTGAAATAGTTGTCAAAATATATATTTTAACAAACTACATCAGAGACTTCCTATAATATTTCCATAGACCAAGGTCAGTGGACTTCAGGCTAAAAACAGCTTAACTAGATGGTCTCTAGGGTCCCTTCCAAGACGGCATGGTAAGTAAAAGGAGCAATGGAATTTGGAGTTTAATGCAACAACCGCGCTAGCACCCAGGACACCCCAGAATCATCCAGAGTCAGGATAAGCAAAAGTCCATCTTTATTTTTGGTCTTTAGGGGTAGAAGTGAAGGGGATGGAAGAGAATCTCTGTAAGTGCCTTCTTCCTTGTCTACCACTGAGAGTGTCTCCCTGACTCATCTTACTCCACCCCCAATCCCTTCTACCATCCTCTCTACACCAATCATTGAGCCAGTACAGGTAGTGGAAAGGACGATTTTCCAAGCATATGCCCATGGAGTATCGTCCAATCAGAAGTTAGCCTCAAGTGCTCAGCAGTCCCCACCTCAGTGCATCAACCCAATAGTTTCAGCCCTCTACAATTTAAGTCTTGGCTCTCTCACTTGCTGGTTGCATGACCTTAATCCAATCACTTTTACTCTCTCTGAGCCTCAGTTTCACCACTGATAAAATAGATATAGTTAGTTGTTTTCCCTACCTCACATCATTGTGAGAACCAAATTAAATGCCATACATAAAACACTTTATACAGAATAACTAGCCATATGCCAACTTATAAAATCATAGAACCAGAACTAGCAGGGATCTCTGAGATCATATAGTCCAACCCTCTTGTTGTACAAAAGAGGACCCAAGAGAATCTAAGGTCCTCTGATTATGCTCTGTCCACTGAACTAGGCTTACTAGCATCCATGAGAAATAGTAGAAAAATTTAAAAAAAATTTAAAAAGAAAGTAGCTATCATTCAGTATTATGATAGTTTTGGGCGGATGGAAAAAGTTAAATTATTCCTGTCTTTCAGGAACTTGTTCATTTATTTATTCATTCATTCATTCAACAAATAGATACTAATCACCCACTATGTGCAAAGCACTGGGGAAATACAAAGACAAAAACAAAATAGTCCATATCCTCAAAGAACCTACATTCTATCAGTTATTTTAGAACCTTCCAATAAAAAAAAATTTGGTTCTCCCAAAAGATCCAAAATCCCTAAAGGAATGACCCAAAGGAACTTGGCAGTCACAAATGATTAGATATATATCATTCTTTACAACAGTTTCCAAGGAGCAGCAGCCCTAAGGAAGAATGTGCTGCTTCTGATGCTGGAAATAAGCCATGCACCAGAAAATCCACTGTCTTTGGATGCTGAGGTCAGTAAATAAGGGCCAGCAACTTGGCCCATCTCCCACAAGGTTTGAATTTCTCAGTAGAGAGCTGGAACAAAGAATGGTATCATTCTGAGTTTGAGGTTGAAGTCCCCATTAGAAGAATAAATGATGGGTTCTGTTCCAATTTAATGAAGCATGGATCATCAAACACAAATTTTATGGTGTAAAACATTTCCTTCTATTTCTCTTCTCTCAGGCTCGAGACCACACATCATAAATGGAAGTTAATATCTCAAGATTAAATAACACAACTGAAGATTTCCATGTGTTTAATCTTTGTTTGGTATATGAATATAAATCTTGTACTCCAATTTTGCTCAAAAACAAAACAAATAGGTTCAACATCCTACATGAAGGACACTGAGATGAATATCCTGATAAGAGTACTAGGATACATGCACAGGCTATACAGGGAGGAAGACAGTCTGTAATAGGCTGACAAAGCATTAGGGAATGATCTCACACACTCAGTGTCTGTATCTCTTTTGGGTCTTAGAGTGCCCTGGCAACAGCTTTAGCAGCAGCTACATAGACTTGGGTGACATGAAAGAAAGGACTTTATCGCAAAAAAAAAAAAAAAATAGTCTTCAATAGAGCCCATTTCCTTCCATATGAAAGGGGCTGAATAAAACCATAAAATCTGGATGAACCAGGGTAAGGATTTGTGGCCAAAGAAGAAATAGAGTATATTATTGAATGCAAAATGGATAATTTTGATTATATGAAGTTAAAATGTTTTTGTATAAACAAAACTAATTCAGATAAGATTAGAAGGGAAGCAATAAACTGGGAAAATTTTTACACCCAAGAGTTCTGATAAAGGCCTCATTTCTAAAATATAGAGATAATTGACTCAAATTTATAAGAATTCAAAAGGATATGAATAGACAATTTTCAGTTGAAGAAATTAAAACCATTTCTAGTCATAGGAAAAGATACTCTAAATTACTACTAATCAGAGAAATGCATATAATCCCAGGGTTTTCAACATGAAGGGACCTTAAAAATAAATCAGTCCAGCTCCTCATTTCTATGTATAAGAGAAATATGGCAGAAAGAGATGAAATGATTTGTCCAACTAGACAAGTAGTAAATGGCAATCTGGATTTGAACCCAAGATTTCTGATTATAAGTGCAATGCTCTTTATGTTATACTTTTGAGCCCCTGACTGTTCAGATTCATATTGTAGATTGTCTGGTCATTTGAATTGAGACCTATTTGGGATTTTATTTTCAATAACACTGGAACAGTTTGGCATTTCCTTCTCTAGCTCATTTTATATTTTTCCTTATTTTATTTTTCAAAATACATACATGGATAATTTTCAACATTCACCCTTACAAAACCTTGTGTTCTAATTTTCCCTTCCCTTCCCCTCATCCCGTCCCTTAGATGGTAAGTGATCCAGTATATGTTAAACATGTGCAATTCTTATATACATACATCCACAAATATCATGCTGCATAAGAAAAATCATATCAAACAAGAAAAATTGAAAAAGAAGACAATATGTAACCAAACAACAAAAAGAGTGAAAATGCTATGTTGTGGTCCACATTCAATTCTCACTGCCCTTTCTCTGTATGCAGATAGCTTTCTTCATCACAAGATCATTGGAACGGGTGTGAATCATCTCAGTGTTGATGAATGCCATGTCCATCAGAATTGATCATCATATAATTTGCTGTTACTGTATATAATGATCGCCAGGCCTCTCTGAAATCATCCTCCTGATTATTTCTTATGGAACTATAATATTCCATAACATTCATTGTTAGGATTCTTACAAAGTACTAAGTTAGTGGAATTGATAGAGACAATAGTTATTTAATTTAGCATGGTTCAGTATGATTGATCTCATCCTACAAGAAGATGTTATGGGCCACAACTTGAAACAAGGTACTAAGTAGAAATGAGGAGACAATGGTTAAATCTAATTTAGCATTGATTTAATCCTACAACAAATAATGGTTTCCTCGTGATATAATGATTGGTGTGTACTCAGTGTACAGCATATAAGCAAGAAACTCTCAGGGCCAGACACAGAAGCCCACTAAAAGCTCTTGGAACTTCAGCCAGGATTCAGTTGAGGAGATTCATAAGCCAGAGAAGGCAGACCTCTCAAAACCAAGGAGAAGATAGGCCTCCAGAAAGCTAACCAGGCCACAGGAAAGGAGACAAGACTTGGAAAGAGACAATAAAGGATTTAGACTTTAACTCCTGGATGCATTTGGGGTGATTATACTGAACTGAAACAAAGGCTGCTCCCAGAAGCCCCCCAAGAAACCTGCTCCCAGAAAACAATATATTTTAGAGAAGAACATTACAATTCATATAGCATAATTTATTCAGTCATACTCCAATTGATGGGCATCCACTCAGTTTCCAATTTCTTGCCACTACAAAACGGCTGCCACATTTTTGCACATGGGATCCCTTTCCTTCCTTTATGATCTTTTTTAAGATCCAAGCCCAGTAGAAACATTGCTGGACCAAAGAATATACACAGTTTGATTATCCTTTGGGTATAGCTCCAAATTGCTCTTCAGAATGGTTGAATCAGTCCTCAACTCCACCAGCAATGTATTAGTATCCCAGTTTTTCCACATCCCCTCCAATATTCATCATTATCTTTCCCTGTTATCTAAGCCAATCTGAGAGGTGTATCAGTGGTACCTTAGAGTTGTCTTTATTTATATTTCTCTGATTAGTAGTGATTTAGAGTATCTTTTCCTAGGATTAGAAATAGTTTTAATTTCTTCAACTGAAAATTGCCTATTCATATCCTTTGACCATTTATCAGTTGGAGAATGGCTTGAATTCTTATAAATTTGAGCCAATTACCTCTATATTTTAGAAATTAGGCCTTTATCAGAACTCTTAAATGTAAAAATTTTCCCAGTTTATTGCTTCCCTTCTAATCTTGTCTGAATTACTTTTGTTTATACAAAAACATTTTAAATTAATATAATCAAAATTGTCCATTTTGCATTCAATAATGTACTCTGTTTCTTCTTTGGCCACAAATTTCTTCCTTCTCCACAAATCTGAGAGGTAAACTATGCCTTGCTCTAATTTGCTTATAATATCACTCTTTTATGTTTAAATCATGAACCCATTTCAACCTTATCTTGGTATAAGGTGTTAGATATGGGTCAATGCCTAGTTTCTGTCATACTAATTTCAGATTTTCTCAGGATTTTTTGTCAAATAGTGAGTTCTTATCATCTCAAAAGCTGGGATCTTTGGGTTTGTAAAATACTAGATTACTATAGTCATTGCCCATTTTGTCCTGTGCTCTAGTTCATTTTATAGATCAGGAAACAGGTAAACAGAGCTAAGGAACTTGCCAAGGCTCTCACAGGTATTATGTGTCTGAGACCAGATTTGAACTTATAAATATGAGTCTTTCTGACTCTAAGCTGGTGCTCCCATCTAGCTGCCCCCGTATTATGATGGCTCATATTTATCTGGAAATTTATATTTTACAGATCATTTTCATTACAAATATAAAGATCTGTTCTTCTATGCTCAAAAAGTTATCAAACTATGCATACCCTTTGATCCAATAGTGTTTCCACTGGTATTATATCCCAAAGATATCTTAAGGGAGGGAAAGGGACCCATATGTACAAAAAGGTTTGTGGTAGCCCTTTTTTGTAGTGGCTAGAAACTGGAAATTGAATGGAGTTTCCATCAAAACTCCATTAGTTGGAGAATGGCTGAGTAAATTATGGTATATGAATGTTATCAATATTACTATTCTGTGTAAGAAATTACAGCAGGATGATTTCAGAAAGGCCTGGAGAGAAATAAAAAGCTTTAATAAAATAAAATAAAAATTTTAAAAAGAGAGAAAGAAGAGTGCTTATGTCAAAACTAAAACATAATAAGGATAATCCACCTGTAATAAATATGCAATAGGTATTGAAGAATACAATCTTGAATTTTAAAAACATTAAAGTGACCATAATTTTTTTTATTTTTTATTAAAGCTTTTTATGTACAAGATATATGCATGGGTAATTTTTCAGCATTGACCCTTGCAAAACCTTCTGTTCCAATTTTTCTTCTCCTTCCCCCCACTCTCTCCCCTAGATGGCAAGTAGAATAATACATATTAAATATGTTTTTAAAAAAACTATATATGTATATACATCCATAGTTATTTTGCTGCACAAGAAAAATCAGACTGAGAAATAAGGTAAAAATAACCTGAGAAGGAAATCAAAAATGCAAGTGAACAAAAATGGAAGGAGTGGAAATGCTATGTTGTGGTTCACACTCATTTCCCATAGTTCTTTCACTGGGTGTAGCTGGTTCTCTTCATTATTGAACAAATGGTTCATCTCATTGTTGAAGAATGTCACATCCATCAGAATTGATCATTATGTGGTATTGTTGCTGATGTGTATAATGATCTCCTGGTTCTGCTCATTTCACTCAGCATCAGTTCATATAAGTCTCTTCAGGCCTTTCTGAAATCATCCTGCTGATCATTTCTTACAGAACAATAATATTCCATAACATTCATATACCACAACTTATTCAGCCATTCTTCAATTGATGGGCATCCATTCGATTTCCAGTTTCTAGTCACTACAAAAAGGGCTACCACAAACATTTTTGCACATTTCCCTTCTTTAAGATCTCTTTGGGATATAAGCCCAGTAGTAACACTGCTGGATCAAAGGGTTTGCATAGTTTGATAACTTTTTGAGCATAGTTCCAATTTGCTCTCCAGAATGGTTGGATGCATTCACAATTCCACCAACAATGTATCAGTGTCCCAGTTTTCCCACATCCCTCCAACATTCTGCATTATGTTTCTCTGTAATTCTAGCCAATCTGACAGGTGTGTAGTGATAGCTCAGAATTGTCTTATAGTTTCAATTTCTTTGTATGAGAATTGTTTGTTCATATCTTTTGACCATTTATCAATTGGAGGATTGCTTGATTTCTTATAAAGTAGAGTCAATTCTCTATATATTTTGGAAATGAAGCCTTTGTAAGAACCTTTGACTGTAAAAATGTTTTTCCAGTTTGTTGCTTCCCTTCTAATCTTGTGACCATAAAATATTTTTTAAAAAAAGATCTGTTCTTAATATAAATAATAAATGTGAGATTTGGTGATCATACTCCAGGCTTTTGACTCTGAACCAGATGAGATTCTGGGTGTAATTAAGAGAGAAAGAATGAAATATTGATGGAATTTCTCCCTGAGGCAGGGCACTGACAGGAATTGGTTTAGCCTGGATTTCCCACCTTCTATAGGATTTCCTCCCCTCCTCCACCTTTATTGGTGACCCCACTTTACTATGTCCTGTCTTAAATACCATTCATGTCCCTGAGCTTAGATTTCCCCCATAAATCTGTTTATGGTCCATGCCATCTTTGCTGAACCCCTTTGGGTCAGTCTACCATGACACCCTGCCTCATGGTGTCTTTTCTTTCAACTCTCTGCCATGACAGATGGTGTCTCTCTTCACATCCCCCCACCATGCTTCATAGGTCTCTCCTCTCCTCTCCCCCCCATATTGTAGTGTCTTTCTCCTCTTTGTAACTAACTATTTTTAGGGTATTAAATCCCTTTTAGGATTTAGCCTTCCAGCTAATAGTATGCCCAAACTCATGGGGTGTCTCTTTTTTCCTAGCTAATTCCCACTAGAGAACTTGTCTTTTCCATCATTCCATCATTAATTATTATTAATTATTTCCTTGTTATGTGCTTTCCCAACTCTATTTCACTACTCTTGGTGTTTATTATATCTCTTTATTTTGTTTGTTACCTCTTTTCCAAAAGAGAATGACCATTGTGAATTCTTCACATGAATAAATCCTAACATTTTGATGTTCTTCTAAATCAAATCATTTGATGCTTAAACCTACAAACCACATCATTCAGTGACTTCAACCATATCAAACCCAGTGTTTCTTCCAGTCCTATTTAATAAGGTTTTTTTAATGGTGAAGAAAAATTAAGAGAGAAAATGGCCAAAGATTTGACAGATTAGAGATCTAAAATGAGAGGAGATGGACTCAAGATGTAGAAGAAGACCTACATTTTCCAATCTCAGATGAGGCCAATTAGAAAATTGTTTTGATTGACAACATATTTCTTAGAAGTCTTATTCTTATATTTTTAATAGAAATAAAATGCTTGTTAATAGAAAAATGTAAATATGCATAATCTAATATATAGATTAGATACACACAATTTGAGTTTGAGACCATTTGATTGAATTATACAAGTCAGTTAGCATTTATTAAGCATATGTGCCAAGCGCTGCGCTAACCACTAGATACCCCAAAAGGTGAAGAATATTCCCTGCTCTGAAGTAGCTCACAATACAATGAGGAAGAGACCTGCCTATGCACAAATTATATATATTCTGAGGATTCTGTTTTTAAAACATTAGAAGTTATCATCTCCATTTGCTGCTGGTAATTTTTAAATCAATCTTTCTGCCAAAAAGAAGAAAAAGATTCAGTACCCCTATTTCCCTCAAAAGCCTGGAACTTAGTAAGCATGTATAATCTAGTCACACTCAATTCTTAGAAGGAGAACAGAGGAGGAAGCCTAAACTGAATTATGTAAAGAAAAACACCAAAGCTTGGTAAGCATTGGCAGTTCCTCAGATATCAGGATTCAATTTTGAAATAATACAGACAATTCAGAAATCAGAGCGAAATCTCAGGAAACTCAGGTTTGTGTTCAAGCAACTGCATTACAATTTCATAAACATGGTCTTTACGTTTTCTCTTTTATGGACTTTGGAAGCTAATGACAAGCTTGATACTTCTCATTGGATGGCACTGTAAAGCCAGGACCAGCAGGATAATGGGAAAGCTGTGATGGAAAACAATCCCTGGAGGACTCTACCACAGAGTGTTCTCTCAACTCAGACATCTCATCTCTCATCAGACATTTTTCACTGAGTTTCCTCTGTAAACAGTAATAATTTAGATAATGCATTGTGGTTTGAAGGTATTTTACATACATTAACTCAACTGATCATCACAATTGTCTGGTAAGGTTAGAAGTGAAAACATTACCATTTTCATTTTATAGAGGAAGAGACTGAGACTAGACAGGTAATGAAAAAAGCACAAAAATGCTAAGAACTTTAGTGAAGGGCTTAAACACTGGAGCTAGTAATTTCTCCTATGTGAAACAGTAAGAAAAAACACTGGTGCTGCAAATTTTATTTCTGAATGAACATGGACAAGCTGTTTGATTTCTCTGTTTTTTTTTTTTTAATCTATAAAATAAGCCAGTTAGAGTAAATGTCCTCTGAAGGAGCTTTTAGGTCTTACTTAAACATCATACTGCCAACCTAGGAACAAGTGACTGCCAGAATGCTATGCAATGATTCTTTGCTTTGGAATCTCCCTGTCTATTCAAGTTGCCCACTTCATAAGTGAGTTAGCCTTATAAAGAGATCTTCAATCACATTGGACAAAGAAATAAAAAATCTCTAACATGGAAGTAGTGAGCTGAGCTCACTGGGTTATTATACTGGGTTAAATTAGTAAGGGATCTTCTTTATGGCAAATTGACATTGAAAATCAAGATTACTCTGGTTCAGGAGAACACTGCCCTTTAAAATAGAAAGTACACAGGATTTTAGTTAAAGGAAACCCCGGGTATTGTTCTAAGAAACTATAAATAAAAGAAGAGATTTTATCCTGCCTCACTAATGTAATATACCTAAAAATAAGGTAAGCAGTGTTCACATACACAAGTTTAATGTTAGTGTTAGGAAGATGTTTACTCCAAGAATGTGAAGACTTCTCCCAAGAATTGATGGACGAGAATAATTTGTTTTAACTGGCATGAAATAGATGAGGCAAGCCCTACAGAGCACTTATAATTTGGTCAGATAAAAAAGACACCAAGGTTATCCACTGCATTTTAGGCCATCATTTAGTTATTCTGATTTTTGCCTTGTCACTGGACTTCTATGTCTCTTTTTGTTTTGTTTTGTTTTGTTTTTTAATTTATTTTATAATAACTTTTTATTGACAGAACCCATGCCAGGGTAATTTTTTACAACATTATCCCTTGCACTCACTTCTGTTCTGATTTTTCCCCTCCCTCCCTCCACCCCTTCCCCTAGATGGCAAGCAGTCCTATATATGTTAAATATGTTGCAGTATATCCTAGATACAATATATGTATGCAGAACCGAACAGTTCTCTTGTTGCACAGGGAGAATTAGATTCAGAAGGTAGAAGTAACCTGGGAAGAAAAACAAAAATGCAAACAGTTTACATTTATTTCCCAGTGTTCTTTCTTTGGGTGTAGCTGCATCTGTCCATCATTTATCAATTGAAATGGAGTCATGTCTCTTTGTCAAAGAAATCCACTTCCATCAGAATATTTCTTCATACAGTATCGTTGTTGAAGTATATAATGATCTCCTGGTTCTGCTCATTTCACTTAGCATCAGTTCATGTAAGATTCTCCAAGCCTCTCTGTATTCATTCTGCTGGTCATTGCTTACAGAACAATAATATTCCATAACATTCATATGCCACAATTTACCCAGCCATTCTCCAATTGATGGGCATCCATTCAATTTCCAGTTTCTAGCCAATACAAACACAGCTGCCACAAACATTTTGCCACATACAGGTCCCTTTCCCTTCTTTAGTATTTCTTTGGGATATAAGCCCAGAAGTAACACTGCTGGATCAAAGGGTATGCACAGTTTGATAACTTTTTGGTCATAATTCCAGATTGCTTTCCAGAATGGTTGGATTCGTTCACAACTCCACCAACAATGCATCAGTGTCCCAGTTTTCCCGCATCCCCTCCAACATTCATCATTATTTTTTCCTGTCATCTTAGACAATCTGACAGGTGTGTAGTGGTATCTCAGAGTTGTCTTAATTTGCATTTCTCTGATCAATAATGATTTGGAACACTCTTTCATATGAGTGGTAATAGTTTCAATTTCATCATCTGAAAATTGTCTGTTCATATCCTTTGACCATTTATCAATTGGAGAATGGTTTGATTTCTTATAAATTAGAATCAATTCTCTACATATTTTGGAAATGAGGCCTTTATCAGAACCTTTAACTGTGAAGATGTTTTCCCAGTTTGTTGCTTCCCTTCTAATCTTGTTTGCATTAGTTTTGTTTGTACAAAGGCTTTTTAATTTGATATAATCAAAATTTTCTATTTTGTGATCAGTAATGGTCTCTAGTGCATCTTTGGTCACAAATTTCTTTCTCCTCCACCAGTCTGAGAGATAAACTATCTTTTGTTCCTCTAATTTATTTATAATCTTGTTCTTTATGCCTAGGTCATGGACCCATTTTGATCTTATCTTGGTATATGGTGTTAAGTGTGGGTTCATGCCTAATTTCTGCCATACTAATTTCCAATTATTCCAGCAGTTTTTATCAAATAATGAATTTTTATCCCAAAAGTTAGGATCTTTGGATTTGTCAAACACTAGATTACTATAGTTGACTATTCTGTCTTGTGAACATAACCTATTTTACTGATCAACTAATCTGTTTCTTAGCCAATACCAAATGGTTTTAGTGACTGCTGCTTTATAATATAGTTTTAGATCAGGTACAGCTAGGCCACCTTCATTTGATTTTTTTTTTTTCATTAATTCCCTTAAGATTTTCAATCTTTTGTTCTTCATATGAATTTTGCTGTTATTTTTTTCTAGATCATTAAAATATTTTCTTGGAAATTTGGATTGGTATAGCACTAAATAAATAGATAAGTTTAGGGAGTATTGTCATCTTTATTATATTCACTCGGCCTATCCAAGAACACTTAATATTTTTCCTATTATTTAAGTCTGACTTTATTTGTATGGAAAGTTTTTTTGAAATTTTGCTCATATAATTCCTGACTTCCCTTTGGTAGATAGATTCCCAAATATTTTATGCTATCAACAGTTATTTTGAATGGAATTTCTCTTTGTATCTCTTGCTGTTGGATTTTGTTGGTGATGTATAAAAATGCTGAGGATTTATAGGGATTTATTTTGTTTCCTGCTACTTTGCTAAAGTTATGAATTATTTCTAATAGCTTTTTAGTAGAATCTCTGGGTTCTCTAGGTATACCATCATATCATCTGCAAAGAGTGATTTGGTTTCCTCATTGCCTACTCTAATTCCTTTAATCTCTTTCTTGACTCTTATTGCCCAGGCTAGTGTTTCTAATACAATATTGAATAATAATGGTGAGAGTGGGCAACCTTCCTTCACTCCAGATCTTACTGGGAAAGGTTCCAGTTTTTCCTCATTGCATATGATGCTCACCGACAGTTTTAAATATATGCTCCTGACTATTTTAAGGAAAAGTCCATTTATTCCTATGTTCTCAAGTGTTTTTATTAGGAATGGATGTTGGATTTTGTCAAATGCTTTTTCTGCATCTATTGAGATGATCACAAGGTTTTTGTTAATTTGGTTATTAATATGGCCAATTATACTGATAGTTTTCCTAATATTGAACCAGCCCTGCATTCCTGATATAAATCTTACTTGATCATAGTGTATTATCCTGGAGATGATTTTCTGTAGTCTTTTTGCTAATATCTTATTTAAGATTTTAGCATCAATATTCATTAGGGAGATTGGTCTATAATTTTCTTTCTCTGTTTTCAGCCTGGTTTAGCTATCAGTACCATGTCTGTGTCATAAAAGGAGTTTGGTGGGACTTCTTCAATCCCTATTTTTTCAAATATTTATATAGCATTGGAGTTAATTGTTCTTTAAATGTTTGGTAGAATTCACATGTAAATCCATCTGGTCCTGGGGATTTTTTCTTAGGGAGTTGGTTAATAGCTTGTTCTGTTTCTTTTTCTAAAATGGGACTGTTTAGGATATTTACTTCTTCCTCTGTTAGTTTGGGCAAGCTATATTTTTGGAGGTATTCTTCTATTTCATTTAAATTGTCAAATTTATTGGCAAAAAGTTGGGCAAAGTAACTTCTAATTATTGCTCTAATTTCCTCTTCATTAGTGGTGAGTTCCCCCTTTTCATTTTTAAGACTAACAATTTGATTTTCCACTTTCCTTTTTTTAATCAGATTTACTAAGGGTTTGTCTATTTTGTTGGGTTTTTCATAGAACCAACTCTTAGTTTTATTAATTAATTCAATAGTTTTTTTTTTTTACTTTCAATTTTATTGATCTCTCCTTTTATTTTTAGAATTTCAAGTTTAGTGTTTGACTGGGGGGTTTTAATTTGTTCCTTTTCTAGCATTTTTAGTTGCAAACCCAATTCATTGACCTTCTCTTTCTTTATTTTATGCAAGTAGGCCTCTAGAGATGAAATTTCCCCTTATTACCACTTTGGCTCCATCCCATAAATGTTGGTATGATGTCTCATTATTGCCATTTTCTTGGGCGAAGTTATTAATTCTGTCTATGATTTGCTGTTTCACCTAATCATTCTTTAGTATGAGATTATTTAGTTTCCAATTATTTTTTGGTTTACTTTCCCCTGACTTTTTGTTGAATGTAATTTTCATTGCATCATGGTCTGAAAAGGATGCATTTGCTATTTTTGTCTTACTGCATTTGAGTTTGAGGTTTTTATATCCTAATATGTGGTCAATTTTTGCATAGGTTCCATGAACTGCTGAAAAGAAAGTGTACTCCTTTCTGTCTCCATTTAGTTTTCTCCAGAGATCTATCATATCAAACTTTTCTGGTATTCTATTTACCTCTTTGACTTCTTTCTTATTTATTTTGTGGTTTGATTTGTATCTAATTCTGAGAGTGCAAGGTTGAGATCTCCCACTATTATATTTTGCTGTCTATTTCTTCTTGCAGCTCTCTTAATTTCTCTTTTAAGAATTTAGATGTTACATCACTTGGTACATATATGTTGAAGATTGATATTGCTTCATTATCTAGGCTACTCTTTAGCAAGATATAGTGCCCTTCCTTAGCTCTTTTAATTAGATCAATTTTTGCTTTTGCTTGATCTGAGATCAGGATGGCTCTTCCTGCTTTTTTTGACTTCACCTGAAGCATAGTAGATTTTGCTCCTACCTTTTATCTTTACTCTGCATGTATCTCCCTGCTTCAGGTATGTTTCCTGTAAACAACATATTGTAGGATTCTGGCTTTTAATTCATTCTTCTAACCACTTCCTCTTTATGGGGGAGTTTACCCCATTCACATTTATGGTTAAAATGACCAATTCTGTATTACTTGCCATCTTGTTAACCCCTGGGTAAGTTATTTTTGGTTGCATACCAAGTTCCTTAGCCTTTTGGAATATCATATTCCAGGCCCTTCGATCCTTTAATGTGGATGCTGCTAGATCCTGGGCAATCCTTATTGTGGCTCCTCTATATTTGAATTGGGTTTTTCTAGCAGCTTGCAGTATTTTTTCCTTCGACTGAGGGTTCTGGCATTTGGCCACTATATTTCTTGGTGTTTTGATTTTAGGATCCCTTTCAGTAAGTGATTGATGAATTCTTTCAATGTCTGTTTTACCCTATGTTTCTATGACTTTGGGTCTGTTCTCTTTGATATTTTTTTCATCATATTTTTCAGGGAGTCCAATAATTCTCAGATTGTCTCTCCTGGTTCTATTTTCCAGATTTGTTGTTTTCCCAAGAAGGTATTTCACGTTTTTTTTTCATTGTTTGTTTTTTTTTTTGGTTTGGAGGAACTTACCCAGCCAGGATGAGCATCTTTTTCCAGGGAAGAAGATGGTCATTCAACAAAATAAGTGAATTTCCCCTATTTTTGATGAAAAAAGCAGAACTTAACAAAAAGTTTTATCTACAAATATAGAACTCAAGAGAAACATAAAAAGGTAAAAAGAAATCTTGGGAACTATATTTCTGCTATAAAGATGTATAAAGAATACATGTATACCTTGTTCTAGAAACTAGATGTGGAAAGGACATTTTACTAGAAAAAGGGTCAAGTGAGGGTACTGATTCTTGTTGTCTCCTCGAGTCATTCGATTCCATTTGTTCAATTCTGATTTTCAATGAAGTATTTTCTTCACTCACTTTTTTTTATATCTTTTTCTAATTCTCCAATTGAGTTCTTTTGTTCTATGAAATTTTTTTTCCATTTCGCCAATTTTATTTTTTAGAGACCTATTTTCTGTTTCCAGTTCACTAATCCTATTTTTCAAGGATTTGATTTCTTTATCCACTCTATCTTTAAGTGAGTGGGATGACTTCTCCAGACTCTCTTGCCAAGCCTCTCTCTCCTTTTCCCATTTTTCTTCTAGCTCTCTTGTGAGAGCCTTTTTAATTTCTTCTATGAGGTTCATCTGTGCTGAGGAACAGATGATCTCCTCTTTGGGGATTCACTTGGAGACAGTCTGTTTTTAGTCTCCTCAGGGTTTAAAGTCTGCTCTCTATCCATATAGAAGCTGTCAATGGTTAAGGTTCTTTTCAATTTTTTCTCATTTTGTCAGAGAAGAATCAAAGATAAACTAGCAAAGAAAAAAAGAAAAAAACCCAAATGGAATCTGTTTTTTGGGGGGAGGGACTGGATGGTGTTACCGAGCTTCCTCTACAGACTGCGGGGGCAGCAGTGCACTCTGAGCCTCTGAGAGTGTGCTGAGACACTGTGGGGGAGGGGTGGCCAGGTCCCGAGAGACTCCAGCTGTTTGGGGTTATATTCTTTACCCCTGGTGTTTTTAGCTTCTCTGCTTGTCTGCTGGCTTGCTGCCAGGGCAAAGTATCCAATCCTGTAGCAAAACTTTCCCCGCAGAGACAGCTGAGATCAACCCCTCTGGTCTGCTCGGCTGTGAGCTGCCTGCCGGGCTCTCGCTGCTGCTGCCTGCCCTCAGTCTGCGCCTGATCTAAAACTGTCTCCGCCCTCAAGCAAAAACAGACCTTTCCTGGTGAATTTCAAGGATGTCTTCTCTTGGTAACTATTTGGAGGCTTTTTTTCAGTCAAGCATTAATTCAGAGGCTTGTAATGAAATAGATTCTGAGAGAAAACGTAGAGCTTATGCAGCTGTGTGCCTCCTCTCTGCCATCTTGGCCAGAAGTCCCCGTGGCTCTGTAAGAGTAAGACTGACTACTGTGTACAACTTTACCTTACTTAAATTCAATTCATGCATAAATCAAGACATAACTCTGTGGAGTCTTTGGGCTTCATAAAAAATGATAAATGAACAAAAGTAATATAATACCTTATTTTGTAAATGGGGAAACTGAGATCCAGAAAAGCTAAGTAATTTTTCTAAGGTCATATAACTAGTGAATAGCACAGCTGGTGTCAGAACTTACATTCCAAAGTCTTTTTGAGTTGAGTTTTTTTAAAACTCTTTTGCATGATACTACAGTACCCTGACTGTTCTTAATTTATATTAGTTTGGCTAATATGAGAGAAAAGTAAAATTGTAAATGTTGAAGAAGAGTGGAAAGAAAACATATGCATTATTAGTTGATTTGTGAACTAATCCAACCATTCTGGAAAATAATTTGAAACTATACCCAAAGGACCAAACTCTGCATACCTTTTGATGCAGTAATACCACTACAAGACCTGTATCATAAAGAAATCATATAAAAGGGAAAAGGATCTACATGTACAAAAATATTTATAGCATCTCTTTTTGTGGTGGCAAAGAACTGGAAATTGATGAGGTACCCATCAATTCCCTGAATTGATGTGGTATATGATTGTGATGGAATATTACAATGCTACAAGAAATGATGAGTGGCTGATTTCAGAAAAACCTGAAAATACTTAAACAAATTGATGGAAAGTGAAGTGAAAAGAACTGGGAGATCATTGTATGCAGTAACATTGGATGATGATCAACTAATATTGTCAACTCTTTTCAGCAATATGCTGATCCAAAACAAAATAAAAGAGTCAAGATGGAAAATGCTATCCACATCCATAGAAAGAAAGATGAAGTCTGCATGCAGAATATTTTCATTTTTTCTGTGTCTTCCATGTTTTTTTTTTCAGTTACTTCTTTTTCAACATAACTAATGTAGAAATATTTTTGCATGGCTACACCTATCTCAGATTGCATGCAGTCTTGGGGAAAGGAGAGGAAGAAAAATTTGGAACTCAAAATCTTTCAGAAAGTAATATTGGCAATTTTCTTTACATATAATTGGGGAAATAATATTAAATTTTAAAAAGAACTATTATTTAAAAAAAACTATTAGACATATATTTCACTTCAAAAAATGCAACATGTGAACATCTGAATTTATAAAATCAATTATTTTAGAGGAAAATCATCATTTCTTGAAATCATTTGCTGCAAGTTTTCTATTATATATAATAAAATTGTCACAGCTTCAAGGAGTCCTGGAGATTATTTAGTAAAACCCTCTCATTTTATAGATGGAAACATTAAGGCCCAATTTAAAGGCCCACAATCTCAGGACATTATAGATACCACTCTAGAATCTAGGCCTCTTGAGTCTCAGTTCAGAACATATAGCTTTCCTGCAGACTACTTCTCATTTATTTTACTAATAAATTTCTTGAACCATTGGTTATTAGAGGTGAAATGTATCTCAGAAACTGTTTAGTTCAATCTGAACCTGTCCAACAATCTCCTCTACAACTTTCTTCACAAGTAGTCATCCACCCTTTATTTGGAGACCTTTAGTGAGGGGAACTTTACTACTAGGGGAACTTTATAAAGAAGTTCATTCTATACATCCAGTCATTCTGAAGAGCAATTTGGAATTATGCTCAAAAAGCTATCAAACTGTGCATACCCTTTGACCCACCAGTGTTACTACTGGGCTTATATCCCAAAGAGATCTTAAAGAAGGGAAAGGGATCTGTATGTGCAAGAATGTTCATGGCAGCCCTCTTTGTAGTGGCCAGAAACTGGAAACAGAGTGGATGCCCATCAATTGGAGAATGGCTGAATAAATTGTGGTATATGAATATTATGGAATATTATTTTTCCGTAAGAAATGACCAGCAGGATGATTTCAGCGAGGCCTGGAGAGATTTACATGAACTGATGCTGAGTAAAATGAGCAGGACCAGGAGATCATTATATACTTCAACAACAATACTATATGATGATCAATTCTGACAAACACAGCCCTCTTTGGCGATGAGATGAGCCACATCTCATCCATTTGTTCAATAATGACTAGAACCAGCTACACCCAGTGAACTATGGGAACTGAATGTGAACCACTACATAGCTGTGGCGTGTCTCCTTTCTCAAGCGGAGTATCTGCCCTCTACTTACCCATCTTCTGGGTCTTCGGTCGTCACCGGCTTCCGAGGAAGAACTAAACACTGAGCCGAGTTGCCAAAAAGAAGCGAGGTTTATTCTTACACAGCTACATCAGGCAGAGAGAGAGAGCTCCAGGAAGTACATTGCATATGTATAGCTTTTTGGTTTTTTCAGCACCAATCAGGGTGTCTGCTATCAGTTTCATCCTTATAAGGCAATCTTGTAGCTAGCAAGCCTAGCAAGCTTGTATTTTCTGGCATCTACCATAGGTCCTCATCCCAACAATTCCCCCTTTTTGTTTAAAGCTAGTGCTGAAAGCACGGTTCGCCTTGTCTCAGTAACAAGGTTTTATAAACAGATGGCTTATGCCCTGGGTCTCTTCTGCGTGAGCTTGAGGATCCCGGCCACAGAGCACTGTCTTAGGTCGTCAGGGCAGGCCACGCCTGACCTGTGGGTCCCTGCCACTCCAGGACCCTGTCTCAGGTGGGTGGGAATGCCCTGAAGTTGCCCGTCATGGCGCAGTGGTGGTCTTATGGTTGTGGCTCAAGCTCCATCAGCCAGACCTGAGGGTCATTCATAACCATGGTAGAAAATTGTAAAGCTGCACCAGGCTCGTTGATGTTGAGGTTTTAACAAAATAAGGGATTCTAAAACTAAAGCATCCAAATTCAATCTGAACTAGTGAGATAGGGGGTGGGGCAAAAGTGCTTAAGGCAAAGTGAATAGGAACTAGAGGTTCCCATTCTTTCAGGTATTTTGAAAAAAATATACCAGTTTCCCCAATGTTCTATCTCTTCCCCTCCCTTTTTTTTTTTTCTCACGGAAAGGAATTATCAAATGAACATTCCCCATATAAATTCTGAGAGTGAATCAAAATCCCTATACATAACAGACTAATACAGTAGCATTTCCTAAAAATCCCTCAAACATAACAGCAACAGTTACACAGTTTTAACAAATCCCATATCAAGTCTTAAACACACAGTAATAGATGATCCAGGCAAGGTTTAACAGTCATTCATCAACCATTCCCAAAGTCCCTTATATTAGTCCAAAGTACACTCGATGCAGGGTCCAGTCCATGGTCTCATGTACAAACTGCTGCTTCAGGCTGTGAAGTGATAGCAGGCTCTCATTCCTAGCAGAGTGGATGTGTCATGCTGACAATCAAAGCTGATCAAGGCTGATCCAGGTTCCAGAAGCAAGCCAATATCTGTAATTTGACCAAAATCTAGAGCAAAAACACAAATCTAGCAAATAAAGATTAGATCAGTCTCAGATAGAAAAACTCAGTTCACTAGGTTGCTGCAAAACATGAGGAGGCCAAAATAAATTGGCCAGCAGTTTCCTATGTGAAGAGATGAGTTTGCTTTACAGGCCAAGCAAATGGCTGCAGTCTTACAGACCCCTGTTAATTGTCCACTTATCATGTAGAAAACTTAAAGAAACAAAACACCAATATCCAGTAACAGACAGATGACCAGGCAAAATACTCAGTTGCCCAAGCATTTAGGATACAATGATTACATATAACCAGACTGAAAATAGCAAGGCATGACATAATTGAATTGCATTAACAGTTCTACTGACTATTTCTCTGATCAGAGAGATTAGTTACAGAAGGAAAAATGCAAGAACATAACTATAACATAACATAAGCAGTTGAGTTTTAACAGCTTATCAATCAATTGTCCCAGTAACTGTCAGAGGGTGGAGCTTTAAAACTCCCAAACAGCATTAGCTAATTAACTCTAAGCCAAAAACTTTTACCTCCAATAACAGATGTCATTAATCAAATTTCGGATAACTCTTAAACAATTATTTATCATAACCTTGTAGTAATAACAGAAAGAAATTTTGTCTCAGTAAGTTCACAACTTAGAACAATTATCATATCTAGGTAGATGTTACATAAATGAACATTATACATACAAATCATTTGGCTTTTAAAATACCCAATACATAGAAAAATATCCCAAATTGCATATTGTCCATAACAGAAACATTTTCAAAAGGACAAAGAAAAAAACTATTATTTTCAGAGGCCCTTTAAATAACCTCAGGATGACCCAATACAATCAATTTAAACTTATACAAAAAACCCAATTCCACATAAAAGAATTCAAGGTTTTTTTTTTGTTTTTTTTTTTTTTTACATAGCAATTAAACTTTTAGAAATATTTGTATTAACGTATGGATCACATTTATGACCATATCTCTTTTAACCAAAAAACATTTATGTATCAAAAAAAAAAAAAAAAAACAAATATTCAATCAATTTAACCTAAAAGTATGTCCTTAAAAATCAGTTTGCTGAACTGGCCGTAATCAGATAAGAAAAAAAGCGGCAGGAACATACTTAAGAGGGGTGAGGGGAGGAGAGGATTCCACATGGCCACCCTTCCCCCACTCCTGCCCCCTAGAAAAAACTTCCCTCATGTTCCCCATTCAAATTTCCTAATGGGGATCCTTTTCAAGATTTAACCCATCAGTTTCCCAATATCAGGTTTCTTCCCAAATTCACCCATTTCCAACCTTCTCTTTCTCCCTGGCTACATATTTGAACAATCTCCTTAAAGAACTTTCCTATCAGCCTTCTAACAGCTATTAGCATCTTATCTCCAGAGCTTTTTATTGCCCAGGCCAGGGTAAGCTTGAATTTTATTGCTCTTTACTCTAGTAGGCTTTGTTTCAAGGGAAAAAACCTTTTCTGTCCGTTTAAAATAGCTAAATTCCATGTACTTACAAAATTAGTACAACAGGTTAAAAGTTTTAAAATCACAAGCAAATTTTCAAACAAGCAATTCCCAAATTTCTTAATCATTGTTCTTAAAACTTAACAAAGCTTTTAAATCAGCAAAAACAGACTAGGGGCTGTTTCCAGGACCTCCACCCCCAGAGAGAAATTAGTTTCACCTTTTCCCATTTCAGAATCCAAAGGGGTTTCTGTGAATTTCCAAGCCCATTCAGTACTTTTCTCTGCCTTCACAGAGAATGCGTAGATATTCCATTCAAACTTCTTTCCTTTAAATGTTAGCACACTGGTCTTCTATATACATATTTTAACTTTCCGAAATTCCAAATCCCTTTCAATCTATTTTTTCATTTCTTTTTCTTCCTTTCTCTCACTTTTCTCCCTTTGTCTCACAGGCTGCTGCAGTCAGCCAGAGACAGAGAGAGGGAGAGAGAAAGATTTTTCAAGCTTCTTGATATTTGCTAAGCCTGCACACAGAGGCTGAATCCTTATCTCTTACAAGTTTGCTAACTTTTAACACAGACACACACAGACAAACATGGAGCTCCATTTAAAAATTTTTCCAACCAATAGAACAGACAAATCACACAGAACATAGAACACACATCACACAGACTACACAGTTACAACACTAAACAAACATATAACACATAACATAGACCCAGATATTTTCCAGCGACCCAGAAAATATCCGTCTCAGAATTTTTAAACCCGTCGGTATTTAGAAGGTTTTTTTTTTTGTTTTGTTTTGTTTTGTTTTTTTACTTTTTCAGTTAAGTCTTGCTTAGCTGTAGTGAGGTCAATGACCGGGGCGATAGAGGGGTTAATTATCGGGGCGGTGAGAAGAGGCAAGCTGTAAGGAGGTGGAATATACCCTGCGGCCTCGCTTTCTAATTCAGCAACATCTGAGGCGCTAAGGGCATCCTGAGTTTCTCTTTCATTTTTTACAGGGAGTTTAGGTTCGGCAGCGGTGAAGACGGGGTATGCGAGATTGCTTTCTACGGGGGGAGTCCCTTCTTTGGGAAGCGGGGGGTAGATAGACTTGACGGAAGGGATCTCAATGATCTCTGACGGGGACTGGACGGGAGGGATCTCAATGATCCCTGGGTGTGTATAGTCATATGCGGCCATTTGCTGACCCACTAGATGCCATCTTCCTATTCTTATGCCTGATTGTTGGACCCATGGGCAGACGTCCCAAATCTTCTCTATAAATTCCCGACATGTCTTTATGGGAAGTTTGCAACCTTTCTGTGCACATAATTTATAGAGGCGTTTTGTTAGCACCGCCTTCTCTTCTGGCAACACTTGGGAAATACTACTATTTCCCCCCATCTTCCCTACTCCCAGCAGGGGCAGCTCAGCGAAGGCAGAATTTCTGCCGAGGCAGTCTCTCTACGCTCGTGAAAGTCCCTGGACCTTCTGTCCCTGTTCGGGCACCACTTGTGGCGTATCTCCTTTCTCGAGCCCTCTACTTACCCATCTTCTGGGTCTTCGGTCGTCACCGGCTTCCGAGGAAGAACTAAACACTGAGCCGAGTTGCCAAAAAGAAGCGAGGTTTATTCTTACACAGCTACATCAGGCAGAGAGAGAGAGCTCCAGGAAGTACATTGCATATATATAGCTTTTTGGTTTTTTCAGCACCAATCAGGGTGTCTGCTATCAGTTTCATCCTTATAAGGCAATCTTGTAGCTAGCAAGCCTAGCAAGCTTGTATTTTCTGGCATCTACCATAGGTCCTCATCCCAACACATAGCATTTCCAATCCTTCTATTTTTGTCTGTCTGCATTTTTTATTTCCTTCCCAGGTTAAGTGTACATTATTTCAAAGTCCGATTCTTCTTGTGCAGCAAAATAACTGTATGGACATGTATACATAAATTGTTTTTAACATATACTTTAACATATTTAACATGTATTGGTCTACCTGCCATCTTGGGGGGGGAGCAGAAGGAGGGGAAAAATTGGAACAAAAGGTTTTGCAATTGTCAATGCTGGACTTCTGGCCAAGATGGCGGAGAGGACGCACACAGCTGTGTAAGCTCCGCATTTTCTCTCACTATCCATTTCATTACAAGCCTCTGAATTAATGCTTGACTGAAAAAAAACCCACAAATAGTTACCAAGAGAAGACATCCTTGAGATTCACCAGGAAAGGTCTGTTTTTGCTCGAGGGCAGGGACGGTTTTAGATCGGGCTCAGACTGAGGGCAGCAGCAGTGAGAGCACAGGAGCAGACTGGAGAGGGGGTGGGGTGTGATCGCAGCAGTCTTTGTGGGGAGAGCTTTGCTACAGGATTGGATACTTTGCCCTGGCAGCAAGCCAGCAGCCCAGCAGAGAAGCTAAAAACACTGGGGGGTGAAGAATACAACCTCAAACAGCTGGAGTCTCTCGGGACCTGGTCACCCCTCCCCCACAGTGTCTAAGCACGCTCTCAGAGTCTCAGAGCGCAGGCGCAGCACAGTCCTGCTAGTGCCTCACTGCTACCCCGTAGTCTGTAGAGGAAGCTCAGTAACACCACCCAGCCCATCCCCCCAAAAAAGCAGACTCCATTTAGGGTTTTTTTCTTTTTTTCTTTGCTAGTTTGTCTTTGATTCTTTGACAAAATGAGCAAAAGATTGAAGAGTACTTTAACCGTTGACAGCTTCTATACACATAAAGAGTAGACTCTAAATCCTGAGGAGACTAAAAACAGACCATCTCCAGGTGAATCCCCAAAGGAGGAGATCATCTGTTCCTCAGCACAGATGAACCTCATAGAAGAAATTAAAAAGGCTCTCACAAGGGAGCTAGAAGAAAAATGGGAAAAGGAGAGGGAGGCTTGGCAAGAGAGTCTGGAGAAGTCATCCCACTCACTTAAAGATAGAGTGGATAAAGAAATCAAATCCTTGAAAAATAGGATTTGTGAACTGGAAACAGAAAATAGCTCTCGAAAAAACAAAATTGGTGAAATGGAAAAAAATTCCATAGAACAAAAGAACTCAATTGGAGAATTAGAAAAAGATATAAAAAAAAGTGAGTGAAGAAAATACATCATTGAAAATCAGAATTGAACAAATAGAATTGAATGACTTGAGGAGACAAGAAGAATCAGTCAAGCAAATCCAAAGAAATCAAACAATGGAAAAGAATGTGAAATATCTTCTTGGGAAAACAACAGACCTGGAAAACAGATCCAGGAGAGACAATCTGAGAATTATTGGACTCCCAGAAAAGCATGATGAAAAAAAGAGCCTGGACACTATTTTCCAGGAAATATTCAAAGAGAACTGCCCAGAAGTCATAGAAACAGAGGGTAAAATAGACATTGAAAGAATTCATCAATTACCTACTGAAAGGGATCCTAAAATCAAAACACCAAGAAATATAGTGGCCAAATGCCAGAACCCTCAGACGAAGGAAAAAATGCGAGCAGCTAGAAAAACCCAATTCAAGTATCAAGGAGCCATAATAAGGATCACCCAGGATCTAGCAGCATCCACATTAAAGGATCGAAGGGCCTGGAATATGATATTCCAAAAGGCTAAGGAACTTGGTATGCAACCAAAAATAACTTACCCAGCTAGAATGAGCATCTTTTTCCAGGGAAGAAGATGGGCATTCAACGAAGTAAGCGAATTTCACCTATTTTTGATGAAAAAGCCAGAACTTAACAAAAAGTTTGATCTACAAATATAGAACTCAAGAGAAATCTAAAAAGGTAAAGATTAATCTTGGGAACTATATTTTGGCTGTAAAGATGTATAAAGAATACATGTATACCTTGTTCGAGAAACTAGATGTGGAAAGGATATTGTACCAGAAAAAGGGTAAAGTGGGGGTACTACATCTCATGAAGAGGCAAAGGAAACCTATTATATCTGAGAGAAAGAATGGAGGAGGATGAATATAGTGGGTATCTTACTGCCTTCAGAATTGGCTTTAAGAGAAAAATTTTAGACATATTCAATTTATGGTGAAACTTCTCCCACCTCATTGAAAAGTGAGAAGGGAAAAGTGAAAAGGAAAGGAATAAGCTAAGTGGAAGGGAATATGGAAACTGGGAGGGAAAGGGGTAAGATGAGGGAAGAACTCTAAGGCAGGGGGAGGGATACTAAAAAGGGAGGACTGTGAGAAGCAAGTGGTGCTCACAAGCATAATACTGGGAAGGGGGGGAAGAGGGAAAGAAGGGAGAAAAGCATAAACAGGGGTTAACAAGATGGCAAGTAATACAGAATTGGTCATTTTAACCATAAATGTGAACAGGGTAAACTCCCCCATAAAGAGGAAGCAGTTAGAAAAATGGATTAAAAGCCAGAATCCTACAATATGTTGTTGACAGGAAACACACCTGAAGCAGAGAGAGACATGCAGGTTAAAGGTAAAAGGTTGGAGTAAAATCTACTATACTTCAGGTGAAGTCAAAAAAGCAGGGGTAGCCATCCTGATCTCAGATCAAGCAAAAGCAAAAATTGATCTAATTAAAAGAGATAAGGAAGGGCACTATATCTTGCTAAAGGGTAGCACGGATAATGAAGCAATATCAATGTTAAACATATATGCACCAAATGGTGTACCATCTAAATTCTTAAAAGAGAAATTAAGAGAGCTGCAAGAAGAAATAGACAGCAAAACTATAATAGTGGGAGATCTCAACCTTGCACTCTCAGAATTAGATAAATCAAACCACAAAATAAATAAGAAAGAAGTCAAAGAGGTAAATAGAATACTATAAAAATTAAATACGATAGATCTCTGGAGAAAATGTAATGGAGACAGAAAGGAGTACACTTTCTTTACAGCAGTTCATGGAACCTATACAAAAATTGACCATATATTAGGACATAAAAACCTCAAACACAAATGCAGTAAGGCAGAAATAGTAAATGCATCCTTTTCAGACCACGATGCAATGAAAATTACATTCAACAAAAAGTCAGGGGAAAGTAGACCAAAAAATAATTGTAAACTAAATAATCTCATACTAAAGAATGATTGGGTGAAACAGCAAATCATAGACATAATTAAAACTTCACCCAAGAAAACGATAATAATGAGACATACCAAAATGTATGGGATGCAGCCAAAGTGGTAATAAGGGGAAATTTCATATCTCTAGAGGCCTATTTGCATAAAATAGAGAAAGAGAAGGTCAATTAATTGGGCTTGCAACTAAAAATGCTAGAAAAGAAACAAATTAAAAACCCCCAGTCAAACACTAAACTTGAAATTCTAAAAATAAAAGGAGAGATCAATTAAAATGAAAGTAAAAAAAAACTATTGAATTAATTAATAAAACTAAGAGTTGGTTCTATGAAAAAACCAACAAAATAGACAAACCCTTAGTAAATCTGATTAAAAAAAGGAAAGCGGAAAATCAAATTGTTGTTAGTCTTAAAAATGAAAAGGGAGAAATCTCCACTAACGAAGAGGAAATTAGAGCAATAATTAGAAGTTACTTTGCCCAACTTTATGCCAATAAATTCCACAACTTAAATGAAATAGAATACCTCCAAAAATATAGCTTGCCCAAACTAACAGAGGAAGTAAATATCCTAAACAGTCCCATGTCATAAAAAGAAATAGAACAAACTATCAATCAACTCCCTAAGAAAAAATCCCCAGGACCAGATGGATTTACATGTGAATTTTATCAAACATTTAAAGAACAATTAACTCCAATGCAAAATAAACTATTTGAAAAAATAGGGATTGAAGGAGTCCTACCAAACTCCTTTTATGACACAGACATGGTACTGATAGCTAAGCCAGGTAGGCTGAAAACAAAGAAAGAAAATTATAGACCAATCTCCCTAATGAATATTGATGCTAACATCTTAAATAAAATATTAGCAAAAAGATTACAGAAAATCATCCCCAGGATCATACACTATGACCAAGTAGGATTTATACCAGGAATGCAGGGCTGGTTCAATATTAGGAAAACTATTCGCATAATTGACTATATCAATAACCAAACAAACAAAAACCATATGATCATCTCAATAGATGCAGAAAAAGCATTTGACAAAATCCAACATCCATTCCTAATAAAAACACTTGAGAGCATAGGAAAAATTGGACTTTTCCTTATAATAGTCAGGAGCATATATTTAAAACCTTCAGTAAGCTTCATATGCAATGGAGAAAAACTGGAATCTTTCCCAGTAAGATCTGGAGTGAAGCAAGGTTGCCCACTCTCACCATTATTATTCAATATTGTATTAGGAACACTAGACTCTGCAATAAGAGTCAAGAAAGAGATTAAAGGAATTAGAGTAGGCAATTAGGAAACCAAACTATCACTCTTTGCAAATGATATGATGGTATACCTAGAGAACCCCAGAGATTCTACTAAAAAGCTATTAGAAATAATTCATAATTTTAGCAAAGTAGCAGGATACAAAATAAATCCCCATAAATCCTCAGCATTTTTATACATCACCAACAAAATCCAACAGCAAGAGATACAAAGAGAAATTCCATTCAAAATAACTGTTGATAGCATAAAATATTTGGGAATCTATCTACCAAAGGAAAGTCAGGAATTATATGAGCAAAATTACAAAAAAGTTTCCACACAAATAAAGTCAGACTTAAATAATTGGAAAAATATTAAGTGCTCTTGGATAGGCCGAGGGAATATAATAAAAATTACAATACTCCCTAAACTAATCTATTTATTTAGTGCTATACCAATCAGACTTCCAAGAAAATATTTTAATGATCTAGAAAAAATAATAACAAAATTCATATGGAACAATAAAAAGTCGAGAATCTCAAGGGAATTAATGAAAAAAAAATCATATGAAGGTGGCCTAACTGTACCTGATCTAAAATTATATTATGAAGTAGCAGTCACCAAAACCATTTGGTATTGTCTAAGAAATAGATTAGTTGTTCAGTGGAAAAGGATAGGTTCACAAGACAGAATATACTATAGCAATCTAGTGTTTGACAAACCCAAAGATCCTAACTTTTGGGATAAGAATTCATTTTTTGATAAAAACTGCCTGGGATAGCTGGAAATTACTATGGCAGAAATTAGGCATGGACCCACACTTAACACCATATACCAAGATAAGATCAAAATGGGTCCATGTCCTAGGAATAAAGAACGAGATTATAAATAAATTAGAGGAACATAGGATAGTTTATCTCTCAGACTTGTGGAGGAGAAAGAAATTTGTGACTAAAGATGAACTAGAGACCATTACTGATCACAAAACAGAAAATTTTGATTATATCAAATTAAAAAGCCTTTGTACAAACAAAACTAATGCAAACAAGATTAGAAGGGAAGCAACAAACTGGGAAAACATCTTTACAGTTAAAGATTCTGATAAAGGCCTCATTTCCAACATATAGAGAGAACTGACTCTAATTTATAAGAAATCAAGCCTTTCTCCAATTGATAAATGGTCAAAGGATATGAACAGACAATTTTCAGATGATGAAATTGAAACTATTACCACTCATATGAAAGTGTTCCAAATCATTATTGATCAGAGAAATGCAAATTAAGACAACTCTGAGATACCACTACACACCTGTCAGATTGTCTAAGATGACAGGAAAAAATAATGATGAATGTTGGAGGGGATGCGGGAAAACTGGGACACTGATGCATTGTTGGTTGAGTTGTGAACGAATCCAACCATTCTGGAGAGCAATCTGGAATTATGACCAAAAAGTTATCAAACTGTGCATACCCTTTGATCCAACAGTGCTACTACTGGGCTTATACCCCAAAGAGATACTAAAGAAGGGAAAGGGACCTGTATGTGCCAAAATGTTTGTGGCAGCCCTGTTTGTACTGGCTAGAAACTGGAAATTGAATGGATGCCC